>NC_134687.1:173492626-174692626 GCF_050947455.1 Rhinoderma darwinii | reverse complement strand
CACATCAGGGTATATGTAAGCTATGTGGAGTACATCGGGGTATATGTAAGCTGGGCGGAGTACATCAGGGTATATGTAAGCTGTGCGGAGTACATCAGGGTATATGTAAGCTGTGCGGAGTACATCAGGGTATATGTAAGCTGGGCGGAACACATCAGGGTATATGTAAGCTATGTGGAGTACATCGGGGTATATGTAAGCTGCGCGGAGTACATCAGGGTATATGTAAGCTGTGCGGAGTACATCAGGGTATATGTAAGCTGTGCGGAGTACATCAGGGTATATGTAAGCTGTGCGGAGTACATCAGGGTATATGTAAACTGGGCGGAATACATCAAGGCATAATAGGATGATGTAATAACAGGGTGAATGAATAATAAAATTAATAATCCATGGATTGGTGTGGTACGATTTGAACCAATCCTTTATGCACAGGCCAGGTTTTTGGGGTATTATATACAGTATATCTGCGATCCAGTATTGCCTAATCTTTGACTTCTTCACTAGCCCTATAAGCAGCACAAGGCCCTAAAGTTTCCTCATCTCAGCTGCATCTACAGGGTCCACCTGTGGGGTCCAGCAAATGATGATGTGGGGTTTTGAGTCATAACGTTTTAGTTTTCCATTGACGGACGGAGCTGTGTGAGGGCTGTTTTCTTTGTGGAATGAGCTCTAAATTTTTATTGGTTCCATTTTGTGGTACATGTGATTTTGTTTATCACTATTCCATTTTTTGGGAGACGAGGAAACCAAAAACACCAATTCTCGCGCTGTTTTGTTTTTTCTTTTTTACAGTGTTCACCGTGCTTTATAAACAACATATTAACTTTATTCTGCGGATTGATACGATTAAAGCGATACCAAATTTATATTGTTTTTTTTACGTTGTACTACTTTCCAACAATAAAAATTCTCTTTTCTAAAAAAAATCATGTTTTAGTGCCGCCATTTTCTGACAGCCATAACGTTTTTATTTTTCAGTTCATATCGATGTGGGAGGGCTTGTTTTTTGCGTAACGAACTGTAGTTTTTGGGGTACTTGCGACTTTTTGATCACTTAAATTCTTACATTTTATTTTAGACAATGTGACCAAAAAAAATAAATGCTGTCATTGTTTTTTATTGAATTCACCGTGCGGAAAAAATAACATGACATTTTTATAGATCACAAAACCGAACGTAGCTAGGGTATGTTCACACGGCTGAAATTACGGGGCTATTTTCAGGAGAAAACAGCTCCGTAATTTCAGCTGTCATGGCATGTTGAGGCGCTTTTTCGCTGCGTCAATTACGGACGTAACTGGAGCTGATTTTCCATGGAGTCCATGGAAAACGGCTCCATTTACGTCTGAAGAAGTGACATGACACTTCTTTGGCGCGGGCGTCTATTTACGCGCCGTCTTTTGACAGCGACGCGTAAATATACGCCTCGTGTGAACAGACAAACGTCAGCCCATTGCTTTCAATGGGCAGATGTTTGTCAACGCTTTCAAGCCGTATTTTCGGACGTAATTCCAGGCGTAAAACGGCCGAATTACGTCCGTAAATAAGCCGTGTGAACATACCCCTATACCTATTATGTATAGTTTTTTTCATTTTTTTTAATTATAAAGGACTTGATCAGGGAAACAGGGCGATTATTGTTTTTATTACTTAAAACGTTTTATTTATTTTTCTTAAACATTTTTTTTTTTTCCACTTACTTTGGGATTTGAAGACCTGATCTTCTGATCCCCTGTACAATACACTGCACCACTTATGTAGTGCAGTGTATTGTAACTATCATTCTTTAACTGACAGTTAGCTTATTAGGTCCTGCCTTGGGCAGTTCATAATAGGCTTCCATACCTGACCGATCAGGAAGACGTTGCTAGGCTTCCTGGTTGCCACAGCATCCTTCGGCACCCGCGATCTCTCGCAGGGGGATTGGTGAGGTATAGCTATTGCTATATTGACTGCCGCATTTAAGGGGTTAAACGGCGGCGATCGGTGGTAACTAGGGATGCACGATGCATGGAAACTTCGATACTGTTTCGATACTGTGCATCCCCAAACGGTTCGATACCGCTATTTCCTGTATTTCTATACTTAGCTGCGCAGCCGCACAGCTAAATATAGTAACACATGACTGTATGAGAGCGGGACTGCTGCTGTGTAATACAGTCACTGCCCCGCTCCTGAGTCCTGACAAGTGCGCGCCGTCAGGATGATGAGATGCAGCCAGCGCTGCACTAATGAGCGGCGGCACTGAAAACAGAACATGGCGGGCGCACTGCAAAACACCCCCATGTTCTGTCTTCAGTGCCTAAACCGCTGCTCATTAGTGCAGCGCCGGCCACATCACCTCCTGCTGACCGCGCGCGCACTTAATGTCAGGAGCGGGGCGATGACTGTATTACACAGCCGCAGCCCCGCTCTATAACGGCGGAGATCAGAGAAACCTCTCATCTCCGCCGCTATTCCCCTGAATGCTGCCATCAAAGCTGACTGCAGCATTCAGGGGAAAATGAGAAGGGGGGATGCCCCTGGATCGCGTCACAGGGAATTCCATATATGGGCAGACAGCCCAGGGTCTATTGACGGACCCCAGGGCTGTCTTACCATATTTCTTGTTGTTAGGGCATACTTAGGTATGTGCTAACAACTGTCTGTGTGCTATACGTCCACAAGCTAATGTACTGCCACATATCTGATATATGTCAGTACATTAAAGTTTAAAAATAAAGTAAATACAAAGTAATGTTAAATTTAAAAAAATACACATAAACCTTTTTTACAATAAACATTAAAATAAGTCTCAATACATAAAATATACACATATTCGGTATTGGCGCGGGCGTAATAACCTGCACAACAATTTTTTTGCATCATTTATGATGTGTACGCTGTAATAAAATAAAATAAACACTGCTTTCTATCACTTAGGGCAGATTCACACGAACGTTGCGTTTTTGCGCGCGCAAACAACGCAGCGTTTTGCGCGCGCAAAAACCATTTGACAGCTGCGTGTGTCATCCGTGTATGATGCGCGGCTGCGTGATTTTCGCGCAGCCGCCATCATAGAGATGAGGCTAGTCGACGGCCGTCACTGTCCAAGGTGCTGAAAGAGCTAACTGATCGGCAGTAACTCTTTCAGCATCCTCGACAGTGAATGCCGAACACAATATCGAGCAACCTGTTCAAAAAAAAGAAAAAGTTCGTACTTACCGAGAACTTCCCGGCCGTTGCCTTGGTGACGCGTCCTTGGTGACACGCCTCTCTTGACATCGGGCCCCACCTCCCTGGATGCGGCAGTCCATGTGACCGCTGCAGCCTGTGCTTGGCCTGTGATTGGCTGGAGCTGTCACTTGGACTGAATTGTCATCCCGGGAGGTCAGACTGGAGGAAGAAGTCGGGAGTTATCGGTAAGTCAGAACTTCGTTTTTTTTTACAGGTTCATGTTTTTTGGGATCGGTAGTCACTGTCCATGGTGCTGAAACAGTTTAACTCTTTCAGCACCCTGGACAGTGACTATCTCGTGACGTCGCGTACTGGACATTTTTTTTGCCGGGTTCGGCCAAAACGAGTTCGGCCGAACCCGGTGAAGTTCGGTTCGCTTGTCCGGGTTCGCTCATCTCAAAGACACTCCGTTTGGATGTTCGGAAACAGAAAAGCACGTGGTGCTTTTCTGTTTACATTCATCCTTTTGACAGCTGGTGCGCTGTTTCAGTCGGTTCGCACGGAAGTGCTTCCGTGCAACCTGCGTGGTTTTCACGCACCCATTGACTTCAATGGGTGCGTGATGCGCGAAATACGCAGAGTTATTGAACCTGTCGCGTTTTGTACGCAGCAAACAAACGCTGCGCAAAAAGCACGGACTGTCTGTACTGCCCCATAGACTTGTATTGGTCTATGCGTGGCGCGTGAAAACCACGCGGCCCGCACGGACCGAATACACGCTCGTGTGAATCCCCCCTTATTGTGAGGCACGAGTTGCGATGAATTTAACCTCCATGTGCCTCACATTAATAGTAATTAACCCCATCATGTACCTCACACATTAACCCATTATGACTGAGAATTATGATAGGATTAATTACTATTAATGTGAGGCACATTCAAAATTCATCACACCTCACGCCTCACATCAGAAAATGGAAGAACTTTTTTTTTTTATTACTGTTGGCAAAGTATCGAATTGGTATCGAAATCGCAATACTAAACGAAGTATCGGTATTGAAGTCCAAATTCTGGTATCGTGACATCCCTAGCGGTAACTGTGATCACCGTCGTTGCAGCGGGATGTCAGCTGTATATTACAGCTGACACCCGCTGAAGATTAAGCGAGCTTAGCTCGCTCCTGTGCCCATTTCATCTACAGGACGCGCTTGGTACGTCGGATTGTTTTAAGTTACTTGCAATGCCGACGTACCAGACACGTCATTTTGCGGTAAGGGGTTAAAGCAAGAATCACACTTTGCAACAGCCTTTTGGGTTGTATAAAACAAGCAACCCCTTAAATTGGTTGTCGATCTTTAAAAACCTTTTTAGCAAATAAGCCCAACACCTTTTAACCCCTTCCCGCCGCAGCCCTTTTTCAGATTTTCATTTTCATTTTTTCCTCCCCACATTCCAGAAGCCATAGCGTCTTTATTTTTCCGTCTATATAGTACTATGAGGGCTTGATTTTTACGGGACGAGTTGTAGTTTTTCGTAGCACCATTTATTTTGCCGTATAATGTACTAGGAAACGGGCAAAAAATGATTTATGGGGTAGAAAATGAAAAAAACAGCGATTCCTCCATGGTTTTTCACCCACCGTTTTTACTGAATTCACTGTTCAATTAAAACAACATGTTAACTTTATTCTGCGGGTCAATAAGATTATGGCGATACCAAATATGTATAGTTTTTTCTATATTTTACTACTTTTGCAATTTTGCCAAATTCCGAGAGCCATAACTTTTTGATTTTTCTGTTGATTAAGTGGTATGAGGGCTTATTTTTTGCGGGATAAGCTGTAGTTTTTAATAATACAATTTTTGTGTAAATGCAACAGTTTGATCACTTTTTATTTCATTTTTTGCGGGAGATAGGGTGACCAAAAAATAGACATTCTGGCGTTTACAATTTTTTTTTTTTTTACGGCGTTCACCGTGCGGGTTAAATAATGATATATTGTAATAGTTCAGACTTTTACGGACGCGGCGATACCAATTATGTTTATTTATTTCTTTTTTTAATATGCTCTAGGGGGAAAATGGCAAAAGGGGGGTTTTTTGAACTTTGAATTTAAAAAATTTTTTTTTACACAAAAAAAAACTTTATTTAACTCATTTTTACTTTTTTTATTAGTCCCCCTAGGGGACTTCAACCAGCGATCGTTAGATCGCTTGCACGATATACTGCAATACTAATGTATTGCAGTATATCGTGATTCTGACAGTCATCTATTAAGCGGCAGGGCTTAATAGGTGTACAAAGATGGCGGATCTGGGGGCGTTCATTAAGCCCCCAGGCAGCCATAGCAACTATCGCCCCCCCCCCCGCGCGATTGCGTTGCGGGGGGCGCGATGAGCTGTTAGAGGGGGTCGCCCCCCTCTTTCTGATGATTTAAATGCTGCGGTCGGTATTGACTGCGGCATTTAACTAGTTAAACTAGCGGGATCGCGCTTGAGCGCGATGCCGCTAGTTACTCTGAAGTGTCGGCTGTATCATACAGCCGACACCGGCATCGTATGGAACGAGCTCACTGCGTGAGCCCGCTCCATACTTCGCCTACCCGACTTTGGCGTTTGGATACGTCAAATGTCGGGAAGGGGTTAAAGCTTCCGCCGCTCCAGCAGCAAGTGGTCCTCCCTTGGTCTATATTTACATTGCAGCAGCAATGACGTGCCATAACTACACAGTATGTGCTGTATATACTGGTGTCACGTGTCAGTGCATTTCTGCAGCGATGTATACAGAGACCGGCGGGGTGGCCGCGTGGGGGTGGTTCTGTCAGCGCTGGAAGATTTAAAGGGTATGTATGGGCATATTTGGTATTTTAGCCCATGTGCAGCTGCCAAACATTTAAAGCTGGACAACCCCTTTATGTTGTCTGGATGTTTGATTATTTTTATACCTAGTTCTGGCAGAAAATTGTGAAAAAGCTGAAAAAATATAAATAAATATAGATATTTCCCCGGCCCCCGACTGCATGGATAAATAAAAAACATGTGTTGCAGTTATGTTCTTAATGTGGGAATCTCTTCTAATATCTGTCTAATGTGTATAACTAACGACAGTAACTACTTTACCATAATCTGAACCTCAGCTTGTCAGTTAACATAACTTGAAAAGTTGAGTAAATTTGCCAGCACGTTGTTTTACATATATTGCACTGGTCCTGAGTTAGGCTATGTTCACACGGAGTATTTTGCAGGAGGAATATCTGCCTCAAAATTCCGTTTGGAACTTTGAGGCAGATTTTCCTCTCCCTGCACGCCGATTTTCGCGCCGTTTTTCGCCCGCGGCCATTGAGCGCCGCGGGCATAAAACACCGTGAAATACGCTTTCTCTGCCTCCCATTGAAGTCAATGGGAGGTCAGAGGCGTAAACGCCCGAAGATAGGGCATGTCGCTTCTTTTTCCCGCGAGGTAGTTTTACTGCTCGCGGGAAAAAGACGCCGACGCCTCCCATTGAAGTCAATGGGAGGTGTTTTCGAGCCGTTTTTGCCGAGTTTTGCGACGCGGTTTCCGCGTCAAAAAACTCGGCAAAATACTCAGTGTGAACTTAGAGTTTGTATTATGCTCACCTCTAAAACTTAACAGAGCTCCAATAATTCTGTGCTCTCTGCTGTACTGGATTTGGGGAGAGCAATTTTTAGTTATCACATTACTGCATAGTGCCTACCATAATATCTACACTTCAAACAATGTAAATTACCAAAGCAGAAAATGAACTAGCAGGAAATGCTGGGAGATTTGAGCTCAGCAGACTGTAGAAATAGAAATCTAGCCGCAGAGGAGAATCTGCTGTGCTACATGCTGCAATGTATTGTCACTACCGGGGAAATGTAGTATTACATGGTGGCCATTCAGATGAACGTTGTTATACATTTAACGCTCGAGTCAACAAGAGCGGGAGCTGCTATTAGAGATTAATACAACTAACTAGCCCAACTAGAGGGAGTGAAACGGGAAATGAATTAATTTAAATAAATTTTAACTTTTAATCGTATTGATAGTGAATTAACCTGGAGTAAAGTAATACTCAGCTGATAATTAAAGATAGCAGTATGTTTTAACTTGCTAATGCAGACAGCTGGTCACTCTAGCAACATCAACCTTGTAGAATAGGTAATGTTTGTGCTCAATCACTATTTATGCTGCTCCAAAGGATCACTATTTAAAACAACAAACTAAGCCAGCCCCCCTGACATGTTTACTTTAACTACTTGCCGACACAGGACGATAATGCTCGTCCTGAGCGGTGGGTACTTTGCGCATTAGGACGAGTATTCTCGTCCTGTGTGACAGCCGTGTCCATGCGCAATCAGGAGCGGGCTGTAATACACAGCCGCAGCACCGCTCTAACGGTGGAGAGAAGAGAAACCTCTTCTCTCCGCCACTAACCGCTTGAATGCCGCAATTTCAAAGCTGATCGCGGCATTCAAAGTAAATAAGAGGGGGGGGGGGACTGCCTGTGATCGAATCACAGAAAATCCCTGTGACGTGATCAAAGCCCATAAAAATCTCTCACCCCACCGGCACCCCAAATTGCAATCGCGGGGTGCCGTTGGTTTCTATGGCAGCCGGGGCCCTAACAAAGTAAATGCCTGTTAGGAGATTGATCCAGTGTAGGGAAAAAAATCGGGGAAATCCAAGGGCGCAGCCGTATCCAGATAAAATTGTTTTTATTTTGTACATAAAACAACAACAAAAAGGATTGTGTTTCGAAGCCGTACCGGCCTCTTCGTCAGGTCAGAGTACAAGTGATTGTCCTACGAAAGCACACAGTTTATATAATCCAAAAAACAGATGACTACCGGGTTAAGTGAGAGGTCAGATTAAAAGGCGGGTTCAAACAGATCGTTCTCATCGGAATAGGCCTGTTAACCCCTTAAAAACTTGTGTATATATATATATATATATATATATAAACACATATATATATTGATAATATCAGCCAAGTTTATATAGAATTAAAAAATAGTAATAAAAGTGTATATATATACATAGAAAAATTACATTAGAAAATGTTAAAACAATTGCATTCGAAAGGATATATCTAAAAGACATGGAGCATATACATATATATACACACACACATACATCTATCTTAAAAAACACGTGAAAAGACTATCCAAAAAGATGTAACTTCCTATATGCGCTAATTGGAAATATACAAATAAATAAATAAATAAATGAATGCCTGGACATAAAAACAAATTAGTGCAGAAGATAAAAATGACATTAGGAATGATCACATCATATATCTATATCCACTATATATAAAACCGACAAAACGTGTTATATAATGGTCTACTTGAATTCATTCAGAAATGTCGGTTTTTGTGTTTTTAGTTTGAAGATGGTTTTATTATATTCATTCAGACCTGTCGGTTTTAGTGTTTTTAATTTGTGGATAGAAAAATATATTATAACAAACTGAGTGACTAAGGTCTAATCAATAGGGATAATGACTAGAAACAGCTCTCTTAAAATCACGGGAAAAGACCATCCAAAAAGGGATATGAATAAGATACTCCATATATACGCTGGATGAGAACATATAAGCACCTAAATGAATACATACATGTTAGGAGATTGGGCATTACTAAACTAGTGACAGATCCTTTTTAAGAATTCGCATGTATTTCAAAACAGAAGTAATATATAAAGAAAGGTCTTATACAGTAGTTCTGCTCTCCAGGATCAAATTCTGTTTTTGGCTTAAAAATGCGTGAACAAGGCCTAATACAATTAATGAAGTAAGCTCTAATTGTGCCCTTCTAGGTCATCCCTAATAACCTGTATAGATATATTTTCTTTTGACAGCAATTTTTAATGTCTGTTTAATAAAATCATAAAAAGAATTTAATTGTGGAAGTCTTTCTTTTATCTTTTACATGATCCTACTGCTATTCTAGAGAATTTCTGCATCTAAGTTCCAGAATTTAAATGTCCTCATCACATGTTGAGCTTGTGACCAAACCATATTGAATTAGTAACTATGGTTTCTTGTAAGACTGTGTGATACCAAGCTAACCATGAAATGTGTGTTCCTGCCTATTCAGTATTACACAGAGATCCATTTCATATGAACTATTATTTTTTGTTTATTTTAGCCTTAATAGCATTCACTACCATTAGGGTCTATTCATACTGTGTATGCAGAGTATGTTGGACATTTACGTCTGGAATATTTGCCGACATATGCCTCCGACGGATGCCTTCGATGCGATGGGGCTAATGTATCTGTCTCTCATGGGCTACCATGTTACAAAAACGTATAAGGTGCAGTATTTGTTTTTTTTTGGCGAGATGACTCTGAATTTTTTTTTTACCGACATATACGTATAATTGAGGGCCTATAGATATATGTGGGACACTATATACAGGGGTGGGTTACCTGTGGGGCACTAGCAACAGTACTGTATTTATGTACTGAGCTTGGTTGTGGTACTGTATATATGTCAGAGCTTGGTTCTGGATCTGTAGTTATATAGGATATATTTATAATAACAAAATTGCAGGGCAGATGGAATTGTTCTCAATTCATTGTATATTTAATGGGAATCTGTCAGGTAGTTTTAACCCCTTGAACCAGAACAAATACAGCTCAATTTAGTGCAACCCCTGCTGTATAGATTTGTACGGTATAAAACTACAGCTCCCAGCATGGCCCGAACAATGGTGAGGATATGCTGGGAGATGCTGTTTCACAAAAAAAAATCATATCATAATCATCTCGCTGCAGATCATACAGTGACTACAAGTGCTGATTAGAGGCAGAATAAACATTTACATTAAGTGACTCACCGGTAACGTCTCAGATTCTAGTTCTTTTCTTCTCCCTCCGTTCCAGATATCTATGATGGATTTCTACCGGCCATGACCCATTTCTGCAGTTTTCCGCTCAGATGTCTTCAGCTTCTCACTTTTAAAAAATTTCTGCACCTATAAACAAAGTTACAATTCTCAACACCTCTTGCACCTCTAACTATATTTGCGCCATACACTGTGTCCCTGATTATAATAGTACCATACACTGTCACACACACCGTGCCCCCTGTAGCTGGTGCCCCCACAGCCACCGTGATGCCCTACATATAGCTTCCCCTATAGGTAGTGCTCCACGTATAGCCCACCTCTGTAGACAGTGCCCTACATATAGCCACCCTGTTGCTAGTGCCCCACAGGTAACCCACCCCTGTATATAGTGTCCCACATATAGCCCACCCCTATAGAAAGTGCCCTAAAAAATAGCTCCCCTGTAGATAGTGCTCTACATATAGCCCACCCCTGTATAGTGTCTCACATATAGCTCCCCCTGTATATAGTGCCCCACATATAGAGCACCCTGTAGATAGTGCCCCACATATAGATCCCCCTGTAGATAGTGGCCCACATATAGACCCCCCCTGTAGATTTTGCCCCACATCCCCACATACAGACCACCCCCGTAGCTAGTGCCCCACATCCCTACATATAGAACCCCCCTGAATTTAGTGGCCCACATATAGATGACTCCCCTGTAGATAGCGCCCCCACTATAGATAATGCCACATGATATTCACATGATCCCGTTCTTGTTCGCTGGCGATGCAGATCTGCTCTCTTCTGAGGGGGTCTGCTGGAGCTGAACGAGCGTTGTCCAATGACGCTGATGGGCGGGGCAGAATGACTTGCCCCGTCAATCAGCCCCTTTCAAGCTTGGAAGCAGCGTCATTGCAAGGCGCTGAATGGTCGGGCACGTAACATGTTTGGCCATTCAGCGCTAATGCATGTATTTGGCTGTCGCTAGCCCCAGGGCCCCCTCCGGTGCTAGCGACGCCTACAGGCATTAGAGGGCCTGTGTCGTCCGACCAATACTTGTTGGAGTCTCGACGGCGCGGGCCCCATAGTAGCGGCGCTACTGCTGTAGCAGCCATATCGGCTGCTAGCGGCGCCACCGAGCATATGGGGGGGCGTGTCGGCCGGCGGCATGGGCCCCCTCAAGCCGCGGGCCCTGTAGTTGCCACCACGGCTGCTACCGCGGTAGTTACACCACTCTATATGTGTCATGTACTGCTATAATTATATCTAAATAGTCTATAAATTGTTTCAAATCTCTAGACACTTAATACTATACTCTGATCTCATATGGGCTTTTTTGCTAAGGCTCCATGCATAGCAGGGCCATGTACATGGAGCCTATATCGAAGTAGGCACTCCATGTGCCATTGTATGCGTGCAGAATGTTATAGGGCAGAAGGAGCTGAGCAGATTGATACATATTTTTGTTTTAAAAGATTCAGTATAACTTCATTTAAATCTCTGCTCCTTCTGGGCTTAGGAGTCTCAATAAATGATGGACAGCCCTCCCTGTATGTGTGCCCACAAAACTTTATATTAATCTACTCACCTCCTGCTTCTCTAAAATATGCTGCCCACAGATGAGACTGCATTTTCATTGTAATTCCTTTTAAAGTCCATACAAAACGGAATAAGTCATTATCTTCTGGTCTCCATTTTTCCATATGGAGCTGAAAGTATCATAAAGCTAGGTACTTTTCATATGATAATAATCATAATCATCCAATTTAACCAGAGGGTTCATGACATGTCCAAGAAGATATAACAGCATAGGATTTCACAGTCTCAAGTAACTGCTCAAAGAATGTTTAAATAATAATTTCCATCTAGGAAAAGAACCCAACAATGGAAACGTGATTGGTATTTTTGTCTACTATACTTGAGCAGCAACCTTCACAGTATACGTTCCTTTCATTGGTTGACTATTAGCTGCTTAATCCATGTTTACTAAAAATCCAATTGATTTTGCCTGTAGTGATATCAGACCTATATTAGCATAACATGCTAACTATTGTGAAAGTTCTCTAATAGTTTAACCACATGGTGCCCGTACTTTACTTCATGGATTGCCATGCCCAGAGGCTCCATGGCCTATAGTTATGTCAGGATTGACAGCCGCACCCCACTATGACAGCCGGGATCAAAGAAACCTCAGATTATGACCATTTGGCTAGTTTGACACCGCAACCAATACTAATTATTAACATGGGGGGCTCTCTTTGTTTGACCCCTGTGAGTCCCAGCATTGCCATCGCCAGGGCTGACAATGTTAACCCCTTCCCGCCATAGCCATTTTTCAGATTTTAATTTTTTCTTCCCCACATTTTAACCCCTTCCCGCAAAATAACGTACAGTTGCGTGATGGAAACTGGTGTTTTAACGCATTTCCACGTAACTGTATGTAAAGGAGATGGAGCTAGCTCAGGTAATGAGCCAGCGCCATCACCACCGGGTGCCAGCTGTATGTTACAGTTGGCACCCTGAGGTATCGGCCAGGACCGGAGCTAGCCTCCGATCCAACCAATTAACCTGTCTCATGCTGCGTTCAATAGAGATCGCAGCATGTGAGGAGTTTTTTGCCACCGGCACCCCAGCAACGTGATCGCTGGATTGCCGGTAGCTGCAAAGGCGATCGGAGGCTTAATACTTACCTCCTGTTCTGCCAGCAATGAAAGCCTCCTATGCCCCGCTCGTCGGCGGGGCCTAAAAGGCTTCCGGTACCATCGGCAAGATTGCTCCGGTTCAGAAGCTGAGCCGGCATCATCAGCAGTAGGTGTCGGCTGTATGTTACAGCGCACACCCCAGGGTATCGGTAGGAACTGGAGCTAGCTCCGATTCCTGCCATTAACCCCTTCGGTGCAGCGATCCAATGCGATCGCTGCATCTTAGCGGTATGTAGCAAATCGGCAGCCTGCCATGCGATGTCAAGGCTGGCGACTGCTACTATGGCAACAGGAGGCCTAATAATGGCTTCCTATCTGCCATTACGGAAGCCGATTAGGCCCCGTCCGGAGGCGGAGCCTGATCGGCTTGCTGTCAGTGAACAACTGACAGTTCTAATACATTGCACTACATAGGTAGTGCAATGTATAAGAAAATCAAACAAACAGTTAGAGCTTCAAGTCCCCTAGTGGGACTAAAGAAAAGTGTAAAAAAAGTGTAAAAAATGTCCGTAACATCCCGAACTATAAAAATATTATGTTATTTATCCCGCACAGTGAACGCTGGGAAAAAAAACCTAAAAAATACTGCCATAATTGTTGTTTTTCTGGTCACTTTGTCTTCCAAAAATTTAAATAAAAAGTGGTCAAAAAGTCGCATGTATCCAAAAATGGTACCTATAAAAACGATAACTCGTCTCGCAATAAACAAGCCCTCATACAGCTCCGTCGACTAAAAAATGTAAAAGTTATGGCTCTCACAACTTGGCGACAGAAAAAATACATTCTCTTTACAATAGTAATTTTATTGTGCAAAAAGTTGTAAAACATAAAAAAGTGCCATAAATTAGGTATCGCCGGAATCGGACTGACCCGCAGAATAAACTTAACATGTAATTTATGATGCGTGGTGTATAAAAATAACTAAAAAAATATGCCAGAATTGCAGTTTTTTTGTCACCTGGCCTCCCAAAAAAAAAAGGATAACAAGTGATCAAAAAGTCGCATGTACCCCAAAATGGTACCAATAAAAACTACAGCTCGTCCCGCAAAAAAACAGCCGTCATACCACTACATCTATGAAAAAATAAAATTAGTTAAGGCTCCAATAAGTCAGGAAAGAAAAAATATGCAACTGTGCAGGACCATGGGGAACATTTCTTCTGTTTCAAGTGGTGAATTATCAAGGCCCCTAAAATTAGAGAACCAGGAAGGGTAGGGCCCAAACATATCTGCTGGAAGCGAGGGTGCCTGTATTATACCAGGACAACACTTTCCAGCAAAATTCCCCAAACTGCAAAGGTGCAGGGTGTGTACCAAAAGGGGGATAAGAAAGGACATTTATCAGCGCCACACCGGCCTGTGCAGAAAGGATTGCTTCACAGCGTAACACACATCTATGGATTATTTTATTTTTTTACCCTATTATTATACCACATGACTATGCCCCTGATGTACTCTACCCCGTTTACACATGCCCCCACATTATAAACGGAAACACCAGTAAAACTCCACACAAAACTACTACCAAGCAAAATCTGCGCTTCAAAAGCAAAATGGCACTCCCTCCCTTCTGAACCCTACAGCGTGCCCAAACAGCAGTTTACTTCCACATATATGGCGTCGCCATACCCGGGAGAACCCTTTTTAACAATTTTTGGGATGTGTGTCTCCAGTGGCACAAGCTGGGCACCACATATTTGCCACTGAAATGTCATATCTAGGGGAAAAAAAATTACTTTGCACCTACCGCAGCGCAATCATTCATGGAAAAGACCTGTGGGTGAAAATGCTCACTACACCTCTTAATAAATGCCTTGAGGGGTGCAGTTTCCAAAATTGGGTCACTTCTCAGGGGTTTCTTTTAATACTTCACATCAGTGCCCTGCAATTGTGAACCAATACTTTGTAAATTGCCAAATTAGGCCTCAATTTCACATGGTACTCTTTCACTCCTGAGCCTGCTCGAATGTCCAGGAAAAAGATTAGGGCCACATGTAGGGTGTTTCTAAAACCGGGAAACACAGCATAATAGTTAGAGAGCTGTCTTGTTATGGTGGCGCAAGCTGGGCACCATATATTGGCATATCTATGGAAAAAAATCCCATTTTCACTCTGCAACATCAAGTGCACACCAATTTCTGCCAAT
The DNA here is from genome assembly GCF_050947455.1 of Rhinoderma darwinii. NCBI lineage: Eukaryota > Metazoa > Chordata > Amphibia > Anura > Rhinodermatidae > Rhinoderma > Rhinoderma darwinii. The sequence goes on along the minus strand of NC_134687.1, from coordinate 174,677,777 downwards.
CACCTGCGGGGTTCATATGCTCACTACACCCCTAGGTGAATACCTTGAGGGCTGTTGTTTCTAAAATGGTGCCACTTCTGGGGGGGATCCACTCTTTTGTTCCCACAGGGACTTTGCAAATACGACATAGTGCCCAGAAACCAATCCAGCAAAATCTGTACTCCAAAAGCAAATGGCACTCCTTCCCTTCAGAGCCCTACTCTGTGCCCAAACAGCAGTTTATGACCACATATGAGAGAAATTGCTTTACAAATGTTGGGGTTCTTTCTTTCCTTTATTTTTTGAGAAAATGAAAAATTTTGAGCTAAAACGACGTCTTATTGAAGAAAAAGGATTTTGTTTTATTTTCACTGCCCAATTCTAATAAAATCTATGAAATACCTGTGGGGTCAAAATGCTCACAACATCCCTAGATGAATTCTTCAAATGGTGTAGTTTCGTGAATGGAGTCACTTTTGGGGAGTCTCCACTGTACTGACTCCTTAGGGGCTTTGCAAAAGCGACATGGTGTCAAGAAACCAATCCAGCAAAATCTGTGCTCCAAAAGCCAAATGGCGCTCCTTCCCTTCTGATCCTTGCCGTGTGCCCAAACAGCAGTTTATGACCACATATGGGGTATTTCTGTACTCCAGACAAGTTACTTTACAAATGTTGGGGTTCTTTTATTCCTTTATTTGTTGAGAAAATGAAAAATTTTGAGCTAAAGCTACATCTTATTGGAAAAAAATGATTTTTTTTATCTTCACTGCCCAATTCTAATAAAATCTATGAAACATCTGTGGGGTCAAAATGCTCACTACACCCCTAGATGCATTCTTCAAGGGGTGTCGTTTACAAAATGGAGTCACTTTTTTGGCGTTTTCACTGTTTTGGTCCCTCAGGGGCTTTGCAAATGTGACGTCAAACCATCCCCAAATCATTCCTGCTAAATTTGAGCTCCAAAAGGCAAATGGCGCTCTTTCCCTTCTGAACCCTGTCGTGTGTCCAAACAGCCGTTTATTACCACATGTGGGGTATTGTTTTACTCGGGAGAAATTGCTTTACAAATGTTGTGGTGCTTTTTCTCCTTTTAGTCCCTGTGGAAATTAGAAAAAATTCGCTAAACCTACATTTTCTTTGAAAGAATGTAGATTTTCATTTTCATGGCCTACTTCCAACCACTTCTGCAAAAAACCTGAGGGGTCAAAATGCTCACTATACCCATAGATATATACCCATCCTCAAGGGGTGTAGTTTCCAAAATGGGGTCACTTTTTGGGGGTTTCGACTGTTTAGGTACCATAAGACCTCTTGAAACCTGACATGGTGCCTAAAATAATTTCTAATAAAAAGTAGGCCCCAAAATCCTCTAGATGCTCCTTTGCTTCTGAGGCCGGTGCTTCAGTCTATAAGCATGCTGGGCCACATGTGGGATATTTCTAAAAACTGCAGAATCTGGGCAATAGATATTGAGTTGCATTTCTCTGGTAAAATCTTCTGTGTTACAAAAAAAAAATAGATTAAAAATGAATTTCTGCAAAAAAATATGAAATTTGAAAATTTCACCTCTACATTGCTTTAATTCCTGTGAAACATCTAAAGGGTTAAGAATCTTTTTAAATGCTGTTTTGAATACTTTGAGGGGTGGAGTTTTTAAAATGGGGTGACTTATCGGGGGTTTCTAATATATAAGGCCCTAAAAGTCACTTCACAACTGAACTGGCCCCTGTAAAAATAGCCTTTTAAAATTTTCTTGAAAATGTGAGAAATTGCTGCTAAAGTCCTAAGCCTTGTAACGTCCTAGAAAAAAAAAGGATGTTCAAAAAACTATGCCCATCTAAAGTAGACATATAGGGGATGTTAATTAGCAACAATTTTGTGTGGTATTACTATCTGTCTTACAAGCAGATACATTTAAATTTTGCTAAATTTTGGTGTTTTTCACAATTAAATACTGAATGTATCGAGCAAATTTTGCCAGTAACATAAAGTCCAATGTGTCACGAGAAAACAATCTCAGAATCGCTTGGATACATAATAGCATTCCAGAATTATTACCACATAAAGTGACACGTCAGATTTTTAAAAAATTGGCTGTGTCCTTAAAGAGGCTCTGTCACCACATTATAAGTGCCCTGCTGTAAGTACCACAGAAACAGTAACGAAGTGCAGAGATTGTGAATAGACATCCCGTGGAATGTCTATTCACTGTCTAAACACTTCAGTATTGTTAATGTGTTAGTATAAGACCGCACATACCGATCTAAAAGGACTAAATGAATGGAGAGGAGTGCATGACGCTGATTGGTCAGCGTCATACACTCCTCTGTACAACGCCCACTTAGTCTAAAGTAAAAACACGCCCACTTTGGCATTAAGCAACTCATTAGCATAAATCTAAAATCGCTAATAAAGTGGTGAAAATAGATCGTTATTTTAAATAAAAAGAACTGCTGTCACCTACATTATAGCGCCAATCTCCTTATTTAGGAGATAGGGCACTTACAATGTGGTGACAGAGCCTCTTTAAGGCCAAAACAGGCTGTGTCCTTAAGGGGTTAAAAGCCAAAACTTTTTTATTTTTCCGTCATATAGCCCTATGAGTGCTTGATTTTTGTGGGACAAATGTAGTCGCTTTTCATGTCCTAGAAAATAGGAATAAATTCTTTGTGGGGTGGAAAATGAAAAAAAAAAACAGCATTTCCTCCATTGTTTTTTGTGCTTTTTTTTTTATGGCGTTCACCGTGCAATTAAAATGACATATTAACTTTATTTTGTGGATCAGTACGACGATACCAAATTTATAATTATTACTTTTACAGAGAAAAAACGAACTGTAAAAAATAAAATTTTCGCGGGACCAGCTGTAGTTTTTAATGGTACCATTTAGGGTACATGTGGGTTTTTGATCACTTTTTATTCCATCTTTGGTTGCAGATGAAGTGATAAAAAAAACAGTGATTCTGGTATTTAACTTTTTTTTACAGTGTTTACCGTGCACGATAAATAATGATATATTGTAATAGTTCAGACTTTTATGGATGCGGCGATACCAATTCTGTTTATTTTTTTTACAATGCTTTAGGGGGAAAGTGGGGAAAGGTTTTTTTTTTTAACTTTAAGTATTTTTTTGTACATAAAAAAAAACTTTAACTGATTTTTACTCATGGGGACTTGAACAAGTGATCGTTGGATCGTTTGCATGATATACTGCAATATTAATGTACTGCAGTATATCGCTACTGTAATGTATTGACTGTTATGCCTGTCCAGTGTCACTAGATGACATTGTAACTGGGAGGCTTTTAAAAAAAGTAATGTCAGTTATTTGTATGTTCGTTCTCATATATGTAGACTTGTTGGTATTTATTCTCATTCTCCATTTTGTTAACCAGTAAGGATATGCTCACATGCAGTATCAAAATACGTCTGAAATTACGGAGCTGTTTTCGCCTGAAAACAGCTCCTGATTTTCAGACGTTTTTGTAACTACTCGCGCTTTTCGCTGCGTATTTTACGGACGTTATTGGAGCTGTTTTTCAATGGAGTCAATGAAAAACGGCTCTAAAAACGTCCCAAGAAGTGACATGCACTTCTTTGACGCGGGCGTCTTTTTACGCGCTGTCTTTTGACAGCGACGTGTAAAAATACACCCCGTGGGAACAGAACATCGTAAAACCCATTAAAAGCAATGGTCAGATGTTTGTAGGCGTATTAGAGCCGTTTTTTCAGGCGTAATTTGCGGTGTAAAACGCCTGAATTACGTCTGAAAATAGGCCGTGTGAACATACCCTAAATAGAACATGTTGTTGTTGCATCGTTGTCATTTTCAATCATAATTCATTACTAAGCATAACAATTGGCTTCGAGGATATTCCAGTTACTATACTGCTCAGCTTATACAATACTACAACTATAAAATGGCTACCATCGGCCAAATAAAGGAATTTGATGTCTCAAACCCATCTTTATGGAATTCATATGCTGAAAGATTCATGTTTTACCTAGAAGCAAATAAAGTATCTGATGCTGTTCAGAAACAAACCGTGCTGCTGAGTGTCTTAGGCCCCAATACATTTCATATTGCTCGTTCTCTGGTGTCCCCTGCTAAACCCAGTGACTATTCTTTTGAGGAGATAATTACAGTGTTAAAAAAAAATCATTTTGCTCCTACCCCATCTGAAACTGTGAGCTGTTTCAATTCTAATAAATGGAATCAGCTTCCAGGTGAAAGTACTGCGGCTTACATTGCTGAACCGGGAAGATTGTCAGAAAACTGAAATTTTAACAACAGTTTAGAATCCCTATTAAGAGACAGACTTGTGTGTGGTGTCAGAGATGAGGCGCTTCAGAGGAAATTATTAGCCAAGCCAATCTTAACCTTCGCTATGGCTCAAGAGGAGGCACTGGCTTATGAGGCGGCATTTTTTCATTCAAGAGAAATAGACATTTTCTGATAATCTACATAATCCAAATGTAAATATGCTGCATAATAGAGAGCGCAATGCTACATTACAGTCTGGACAAAGCGGCACATCAAGCCCACAAAAGGGTTATTGCTACAGCTGTGGTGGAAATCACACACGAGATCAATGCCATATTAGAAATGCTGTCTGCCACCAATGTAAACGGCACGGTCGCATACCAAGACACAAGCAAGTAAAAGAGAACTCCTCACACAAATCAGCCCATAAGGTTAATATATCAAGTGCTGTTCCTGAATTAGATGACAGTGAATATGCCTCAGAATTTGTCAACATAATAGAAACTCACAAAAAGGGACATAAGCAGCATCCTGAGGTAACACTGAATGGAGTAGAATGCAAAATGGAGGTGGATTCTAAATGTCAATATTCATTGATCTCTGAGGAAACTTTTCATACCTTATGGCCAACAAATTGTCCCCCTATAGTCCCAGGTGATGTTAGACTCCCAGATTATAATAAACAGGTAGTGGAAATATTGGGTGCATGTTTTGTCAATGTGTACTATGGAAAAGACAGAGGCAATCTGCGACTAATCATCACTAAAGGCCATCGTGCAAGTTTACTAGGAGTAGATAGGTTTGAACATCTAGGTATTCAGTTAACGGGAATACACCATGTGAAAATGGATGATCTGCAGGATGTCATTAAAGACTTTTCTGTTGTGTTTGAAGAAGGTCTTGTAAAATTCGCAGGACCACCAATATCTTTTAAATTAGATTTAAATGTAGCGCCAATACGCATGAAATCACGACCTGTTCCACTTGTTATCCATGCAAAAATAGACGCAGAAATTGATGGCTTAGTGGAACAAGGTTCATTAATTGCAGTCACACACCCGACCTGGGCTACACCTATTGCTCCTGTTATGAAATCAAATGGTGAAGTCAGAATTTGTGCCGATTATAAATTCACAATTAATAAAGCACTACACGATCATCCATATCAGATTCCTGTTGTCAGTCAAATACTTAGTACCTTAGATAAAGGAAGATTTTTTTGCTGAATTAGATCTAGCACAAGCTTACCAGCACTTAGTTGTCGATGATGCAGATGCACAAACTATTACACACAAAGGATCATTTAAGGCCACCCACTTGCAGTATGGAGTATGCATTGCTCCAGGACTTTTTCAAATTTGATGGATGACCTACTAGCTGGACTGTCAGGAGTTGTTCCCTATTTTGATGATGTCCCCATTGCAGCAGACTCGATAAAGGTATTAGCTGATCGATTAAGGAAAGTGTTACATAAATTTAAAGATGTTGATTTGAAACTTAAAAAAGAAAAATGTGTGTTTGGATTGCCCAGTGTTGAATTCCTTGGGTACAGGGGTTGATGAGTTAGGAATTCATCCAACAGACGAAAAAGTAAAAGCAATTCATGGAGCACCAGTTCCAAGAAATAAATCAGAATAAGGCTTCGTTCACATCTGTGCTAGGGCCTCGCTCCGATATAGCTTTTCGTCAGAATGGAGCCCTGACAGACACAAACCATAGGTTTCCATCACCATTGATTTAAATGATGACGGATCCGATGCCAATTCTTTCTGTTTATCTCCGTTGTGCAAGGGTTCCGTCGTTTTGACGGAATCAATAGCGTAGTCGACTACGCAATTGAATCCGTCAAAACGACAGAACCCTTGCACAAAGGGGACAAACGGAAACCATTGGCACCGGATCCGTCACCATTGAAATCAATGGTGATGGAAATGGAAACCTATGGTTTCCGTTTGTGTCTGTCAAGCACTATCCAATCCTCCATTGCAATCTACTGATATTGCTCGCATGACTGCCATGGATCCAATTTTAGCAAGAGTATTAAACTGGGTTTGGAAAGGGTGGCCACATTCAAAATTAATAAATTATTTTAAACGTTTTGATCGAAAGAAGGCATGAACTCTCTGCCTACAAAGGTTGTCTACTCTGGGGTAACAGAGTGGTAATTCCCAAAGCTGGTCAATCTCAAGTTCTTGTGCACGAAGGACATCCTGGAATTGTTAACATAAAAGCTCTTGCTAGAAGTTATTTATGGTGGCCTAAAATTGATGAACATATAGAGCAATGGGTAAACAAGTGTACTCTTTGTCAAACCACGCGTCACTCTCCAACAAAAGCCGTGTCACGTTCTTGGGAAGTAACCAGAAACCCGTGGTCTAGACTGCATATAGAATTTGCAGGTCCAGTTCCAGGACCGACATTTTTCCTCGTTGTTGACTCCTTTTCCAAGTGGTTAGTTGTACCAGTATAATCTGCCACAACAAGTCCTGTCATACAACAAATGGATTACCTGATATAATTGTGTCAGACAATGAACCAGAATGTACATCCACAGAGTTCAAAGTGTTTATGGAAAATAATCTTATTCACCATGTTACATCAGATCCATTTCATCCATCTTCAAATGGACAAGCCGAGCGCATGGTTCAGACTACTAAAGATGCTTTAACCCTTTAATGACCGGGCCTGAAAAGGTCTTAATGACCAGCTACATTTGACAGTTTTTACCTCTCTGCATTTCGGCAGCCATAACTTTTTTATTTTTTCATTGAAGTGGCCGGATGAGACCTTGTTTTATGTGGGAGAAATTGTATTATTATTTTTTTATAGTTTGGAGGTAGAAAAAAATATTTTTTACAGAGTGAATATAAGAAAAAGCGATTCTCTGCATCGTTTTTCTTGTTTATTTTTTACTCTGTTCACGTTTCACGCTAAATAACCCATTAGATTAATTCTTCAGGTTATTACGGTCGTTTAGAGACCTAATATGTGTATGTTTTTTTGTTTTTATTTAGTGTAGGCGCAATAAAATCTATTTTATGAAAAATAATGACTTTTTTTATTTATTTATTTTTGTTACTTTTTTTTAAATCCCATTAAGGAATAACTTTATTTATAACTTTATTTTTTACTTCTAATACTTCTGTATTCTAATACATTACACTGTGTCACTATGACGCAGGCTGCTGTTAGGGGAGCACATAGTGTGCCCGAACAGCAGGCAAACGGAATAGACAGCCCTGGGATCCTTTGTAGGATTCCCAGGTGTTTGATCACGTCACCGGGTTTCCGATGATGAGATCAAAGCGGGGAGTTTCCCTTTAAACCGCGGCGATCAAAGTGTTAAACAGCTGGGGTATGAATGTTTTCCGACCCCAGCTGTATTCAGCAGGCTGCTCTAAGATCAGGAGCTGTAAGTTACAGGTCCTGCTTAGAGTGTTCACAGGAGCGCTCATCAGTCTCTTCCACAGTGATGGCAAAAGACGTCGCTGTAAACTAAGCACCTGCACCGCCTGCCATCAAAAGACGGTAGGCGGTCGTTAAGAAGTTAAAGGGAATGTGTCACTAGAAATTATTTTTTAAGTTTTTCTAGTTAAACAATTATTATTTAAATGATTACACATGGTTTTCATTTTTTTTATATTTTTCCACAAGTCACGAAATATTATAAATTAGATTCTAATTTATAACATTTCCATGTGTCACTAGAGGGAGCAGTTCCCAAAATTGCAGCATGGTCAATGTGGTAAAGCAACCTCATTGCTTTATGCTGCAAATTTGGGGTATACACACTCGCTCTAGTGTCCTCACACAATCCCCCCTCCCTTATTCTAGCTAGTGCCAGGAGAAGGAGGGGTTTGAATCTTCAAACCTCCTACACTGTGTGCCGCCATTTTCTGAGCGACTGCACAGTGTAGGAGGATTAGATACAGTGCTAAGCAGACAGTATAACACGAACATACACGAACATAATGCACACATCACATACACAAACATGTGCCATTCCCACACAGACGGCGTACGCTGCAGAGAATGGAACGGCTCCCGTTCGCATTCTCTATGGGGATGTATGTGCCGTATTCCATCTCTGTATGTGTCGTTAATCGACACATACAGAGATGAAAAAAATAATTGGCAGCCCCCATAGAGAAGTAAAAGTAAGAAAAAAGTTAAAAGTAGAGCACAAGAACACAAATAAATAAAAAAAAATAATACCATACTAAAAGCAATATTATAAAAAAATAATAATAATTCATGACACCTTCCCTTTAAAGAGATTTGTTGAAGGAGATTGTAATCACAGACTGGCAAATTTTCTGCTTTAACAACATGTGACACCATGCTCTAGTACAGGCTTCAGCCCTGCAGAACTGCTGATGAACAGGAGGATCAAGACCTGTTTGGACAGACTTCAACCTGATCTCACATCTGAATTGCAAATTAAACAGGAAGTCAGACGGTCTAAAAAATATAACTCCTCATCCACAAGGCATTTTCAGGAGGGTGAAAGTGTGTATGCTAGAAATTATGCAATGGGACCAAGATGGATACCAGAAACTGTAGTGGAAACTGCAGGATCTGTGTCTTACAAAGTAACAACTACTGATGGTCATCTTCTAAGGAGGCATATAGACCAACTAAGAAGCAGAGTAGAGGAATGCATATCACTTGCTATTGAAAGTGATCCTGACTCTAAGGTACCAACAGTTCAGAGTGATGCCTTACATCCCACTGACCCTCCTCTAATCTTCTCCACCATCAGAAGTGCCTCAGGATAATAAACCACATGTAAAGGACACTTCAAATTGTACTATTCCTTCAAATTCATCACACCGTCCAAAATGGGTTAGCGCTTATGCACACGACACGGTTTCCCGGCCGTGTGACGGCTGCAGTAGGAACAATAGACCCCTAATGGGGCTATTCACACGACCGATTTTTTGACGGCCCGGGAAACCCAGCCATCAAAAAATGGGACATGCCCTATTTTCGGCCGTTCTCCCAGCCCCCATAGAAGTCTATGGGACTGGGTAATACATATATGGACACAGTGAAGTAAGGGACTTGCGATGTGGCCGGGGATTCCGCTCCAGGAGAAGTCCCTGGCTTCACTGTCCATAAATGGACACAGTGACGTCAGGCACTTCTGAAGCGGAATCCCTGACCCTGTGGCCAGTGTCTCCGCTCTAGGAGAAGTCCCTGACTTCTACCTACAGGGGGCTGTGTGGCACTACCTACAGGGGGCTGTGTGGCACTACCTACAGGGAGCTGTGTGGCACTACCTACAGGGGGCTGTGTGGCACTACCTACAGGGGGCTGTGTGGCACAATCTACAGGGGGCTGTGTGGCATTACCTACAGGAGGCTGTGTGGCATTACCTACAGGGAGCTGTGTGGCACTACCTACAGGGGGGAAGTGGCAGTATCTACAGAGGGCAGTGTGTGGCATTATCTATAGAGGGAAGTGTGTAGAAAAATTTACAAATTAAATTCATCCGATTTTAAAACGGACAGGGAAAAAAACAGATGCAAAATGGGTCAAAATCGGCCGTTAAAAACGGCAACACGGCCCGGAACGGAATCGGAACAGATGCAAAACGGATGCAAACCGGCCAGGAAAAACGGTCGATTTTATCAGCCGACACTTGGACCCTGTCGTGTGAATAAGGCCTTTTTCATCGCCCCAGTTATTTAGATAATTATGTAGGAGGATTGTAATGTATTGACTGTTATGTCTGTCCAGTGTCACTAGATGACACTGTAACTGGGAGGCTTTTTACAAAAAGAAATGTTAGTTATTTGTATGTTCGTTCTTATATATGTACACTTGTTGGTATTTATTCTCACTCTCCATTTTGTTAACCAGTAAAAAGAACTATATTGTTGTTGTCGCATCGTTGTCATTTTCAATCCTAATTCATAACTAAACATAACAGCTACCCTGAGGGCCTTCATTAGGCCCCTAGACTGCCATAACAACCATTGGGGCGGGGGTGATAGGCTGTCAGAGGGGGTCGCTCCCCCCTCTTTCTAACGCTTTAAATCCCACGGTCGTAATTGACTGCAGCTTTACAGTGAAGTGTCAGCTGTATCATACATCCGACACCCGCGTTGCATGGAGCCCGCTTCGTACTTCCCCTACCCAGCTATGACGTAAGTACATGTCATACATCGGGAAGGAGTTAAACTGGGCTATTACACCATAAAAACGTATATCACCTATCCAGAGGATAGGTGATAATTGTTTGACACAAAAAAATACAATATGGCTATTGGAATGAAGGGAAACAAAAAAAAAAGTGGTTTGGAAAGCCTTAAGGGGTTAATAGATATTACTTAAAATACAACAATGATGCTGTTCCACTGAGGTATTTACATAGACAGATTGTTATTAGTGATATTTGAAACAATATTTCAAGCCATTTGACTTGATCATTCAGTATATGCATACTATACCAAGCTCCATGTTTACTATGAACTAAGAGTAAAAAAAAACAATAATGATATAGTAAAATATACTTACTACTTATTATTTTCTTTTTCAGAGAGTTTGTGTGGTTGGAGTTAATGTGATTCTTTGAGAGTCTATTCCTTCTTTTAGAATTGTTCTAATTTTTTTATTTCATGCGGATACTACGTGTTGGACATAGATATGTTAGGAAGAAGAGGCCAGAGTAAAGGACTGTTTACACATAGCAATTTTTCACACCACCAACATAAATTCAGGACAACCTTTTCTCCCATAGTTGTTTACTACATAGGGACTATACAGTAGACATTCAACACTGCCATCTGCCTGTTTAAGATGCCATTGATTGTAAAATAGTGAGGCATCATACTTCCAGAAACAATGGCAGAGAACCTTGTTGCTGGGACAACATCTTAAGCTGTCAGTACATTGCCATGTCTGCCTTGATACATCAGGTACACATGGTGACCACAACCATTTCATGGAATGAATTGTTCAGCCGGTAATACATTATGAAGTAGTAGTAATGACATTACAGAGATAAATAAATCTTCGGACCCAGAAATATCCTTCCATTATGTACAATTTACAGATACGCTTTGAAATGCAAACTTGTCTTTCATAGCAAAATCTTTTATGGGAATTATGTTTATTAATATAGTGGTGTTGATGATTTAAAATAACATAATATGTACCGCATTGCGTTTTACATTTAATTTAGGGTGCAAATTTTAAATGTATCTTTTTATTCTTTTCTAGACTTGTTTGCAGGGCAGTCTTGTGGATGGCCCTGGAGCAGGCCCGATGGAAGAGGAAAGAAGCCACCATGATGAGGGCAGTAGATTGAGTCCATTCCTAATACATCCATCACCTGTTTGCCAAAACAATCCAGCAAAGCTACAGAATGGGAGCCTGCCAACCGAAAAAGCCCAACCCCAATTTAATGGAGACAGCTGTTTACAAACAAAGAGCAGCTATGACATCACACACATGAAGGGAAACCAGGACTGCTCTGACCTCATACATGAAAATAGAGTATATCCAAATTTACATAATGGTGCAATAAAGCGCACGCTTAGTGAACCTTTGCTGTCAGAGTATCTACAGCAGAAAAAAGTCAGAACCGTTGGAGAGGTGAATGGAGAAAATGAGAGTGAAGTCAATGGACAACATGTCCAACCAGGTGTTTCTGACTTTTGTAGCAAAGACAAAGCTGTGAGAACGGAAGAAGATGAAAATACACATGTTCAGGTTCCCAATGAGCAGAACAAAGACCTTAATTCCCACAACAATGACAATGTTCTGTGTCAAAAAGATGAGACAAATCCATTGTCTAATGGTGCTACTGTTTTTGCCTCTTCCTTGAAGCTGACGCATGGTGAATTATTGGAGGAAACATGTTCTCAATATTACCCTGAAAAGGATACCCTTTCAGTGCAGAATATCACACCTCACACAGTTGCCATTAACACTCTAAATGATGCTAGCAATGATTTGTCTACACAGACAAACCATTCACCACATACCTCAGGGCAGATTACTTCCCAACTATCCTTGAACTCGGTGCTGTCTCAAGGGCCTGGTGCTATGGCTGTTGAGGCCCCCAATGATGACAAGTGCAGCGAAGCAGCTGTGAAACCAGAATGCTATTCACTTCAAGAACAGAAACCACTTCCAGAAGAGGTGTCCAACTATAAATCCCAAGATATAAATGAAACAAACTGTGATGCAGGTGAGACTGGGCGACCAATATGCTCAGAACAAGTTGCTGTTTCTGCAGACCCGTCGTACCATGGCCTCAATAACAGACCTATTGACAGCTTTTCTGAGGCTTTCAATAAGGATCCGTTTACGTTTATGCAGTTTAATAAGTTACTGTATGCCCAGGATACTGACAGTTACAGAACCACACAAAGCCTATGTGGTGATAATTTCTTACCCTCACAAAATAATGAAACATGTCAGCCATTTGATCCAAGAATCATTTCTCAGCCGGCTTTTTTGCAGTCACAGAATAGCAAAACATTACCCACTGCCGGGCTGCCATCTCTACACTGTTCAGCAGGAACAGATCCACCACAAGAGCATAATGGGCAGACAAACTGTACAGTTGAAAACTATCCAAAAAAGCTGACGGAGCATAATTCACAAAAAGGGAAAGAACATTGCAATGGCACAGAAAGAGATGCTATGGATATGATGGAGCAAAGAAGACCCTTTCTAAAGTCAAACTTTGGAGATTTTCGACGAAATCACTATCTGAAGGAGAGAAGTTCACAGTCATCAGAGGACTTGCTAAAATTACTTATGGTCTCTCAGTCACAAAGTCAGAAGAAGCTTAAGCAATATACCAGAAAACAGGGTAACACAAATCGGGGACATGCTAGTCAGGACTTAGGTGGAGCCATAACCTCACTTCAACCTCATGGGCAGCAGCTGAATTTCCAAAAGCACTTATCCCAAGCAATGGGCACAGATACACAACTGCAATCCTATGAACTGAAACACAGTGCAAACCTTTTCCAGCAGCCTCACTCAGAGCAGCAAACATTTGACCAAGCTTTAAAACAGCACTTAAACCTACAAACATCTGAGGGCGAACAATTTCCACATAGTGTACAACAAACGTTACACCAACAGGTTATGCATTCAAAACAGGCTGAGAAATCACAGTTTCACCCAAACCAACTATTCCAGCAGAGACAAAATCAAGATTTTAACATGGTCAAAGAGCAGCTACCACACTTTCATCCTCAATCTCTCTACAGTAACACACCACATAGGGCAAGTCCACAGAATCACTTAAAATTGGACGAAAGCACTCAAGGAGCCAATCAATACCAGAATATGCATCAGTACCATCTCTCCGTTCAGGATGTCGAGGGGCAACTGAGACATAGTTCAAACACAAAGGGTCAGTATATATCAGAAAATCTGGAGGCCGCTAAAGATCATGTACAAGTTAAAGCGGAAGCTATGGAACAGTACTATCAAACGAACCGATCCCAGCAACAAGACCAGCATGGTTACCAAGAACAAAAAATCAACAGCAATTTTCCCATTTTAAACCCTAACCACACGACACAGAACAAGGATAGGTCAACCCCACAAAGTACAGTCAACCAAAATAGATACTTGCCACAAAGCAATTCTGCTGCTCAGTCATTGCAAGATCAAACAGGATATCATCCTCAGTTTGGAAATCAGATGAATTGTATTCCAAAGCACGCTGCTCTAAGACATCATTTACTTCAGCGCAGGGAGCAAACCAAACATGAAAGTTCCTCTGCACGCAGATCTGTCAAAGTGGAGAAAAGCTCGCAGTCTGTCTGCATGCGTACAGCCAATGAAAGCAAAACAGGGAGAAAAACAATCAAATCAGAGATTCAGCATTTTGGTCCAGAACACCTACAACAAAGGAGTATTCTTGAAACAATGGAACAACAAATGAAACATTATTCTAGTAAATCGTTGTTTCACCGTCATGTGTCTACCATTAAATCGCCAAAGCACGTGAAGGTGGAGTCTTCAGGCCCTGTTACAATTTTAACTACACATACTAACTCTTCAACACTGGACCAACAGATTGTCCATCCGCAAGAGAAAACTCCAACGAAAAGAGCAGCGGGATCTGCTCTGAGTAATTTTTTAGAATCTCCTTCAAAACTTCTAAGCACCCCTATCAAAAACCTATTGGATACGCCTGTGAAAACTCAGTATGATTTCCCATCGTGTAGCTGTGTAGGTAAGTGATATTACGTACTGCAGAAAGACCTGGTAGTTCTTTTACAGAAAAAATGATGAATTTTGCAATAACCAAATATCTGTTCAATTGCGTAGTAAAAATAGCCAATTGTTAATTTATTGTTCATCTCAACATTGGAAACCCTAAAGGGCCATAGATGCTTTTTGATAAAGTGTTTTTGGTGCATACTAAACACATCTATAAAGAATGTACAAGTTGGAGAGTTCCGAAAATAAAGCAGGAAAGCTGCAGGGAAGTCAAGTTTCCCATCTAGTTATCTGAAAACATCAGCAGAACATAGGTTGCTGTCATGGCAGTCTGTCTTTTACCTATGGAGACAGAGCTCTTGTAAAACATCCTGTATAGGCAAACAAGCTCTAGTAGGGAAGCTGTGGAGAATTTGCGTTTTCCTGGGCTTCCCTGCTTTACTATGGATTGCTTTGTAAGGGGAGCAATTTTGATAACAGAAGTATAGAAATTATGGAATTCGACAGTTTCCATAGATATTTATTGACATCTGACAGTTTATTTTTCATTTACATATGCAAAAACCCAATGCTACAAATTTTGCACAAATAAAATTCATTTTTTAAATATTTTTTTTCTGAACAGATCAAATCATAGAGAAAGATGAAGGACCTTATTACACACATCTTGGTGCTGGACCGAATGTGGCAGCTATTAGAGAGATTATGGAAGAGAGGTAATTAATTCATTTTTAGAACAATAACTATAGCACTTAGGCTGGGTTTACACAGTGTGTTTTTGTTAGTTTTTAACATGCACTTTTTCATTTTGGTAGATAATCTCCCATGTCTCTCAAAGGGAGTTCATAAACCAAAGCAAAAAACACATGTTAAAAACGCAACAAAAACGCATAGTGGAAACCCAGCCTTAACGTAATAAGAAAATAATAGGTGTTACTATAAACAACTAGGTTCTCATGTTTAATTAATATCCCTAATTGCATGTGCATTTAACTCCTTCCGTAAATAGACGCACTATTACATCCTAACTGCGGTCACCTAATTGCAGTAGGACGTAATAGTATGATCACCAAGCGCAGTTTCAAATCTCGCACTGTGACAACAAAAAAGTGAATTTAGGTTTAATAAAGTTAATAAAAATTTTAACAAAAAAATCTTCCCCGCAAATAACAGAAATATATTCAATTTTCCTGAAAGAATATTTATTGCTTTAATAGAGTACTTCATAAAAGCAATAGCTATATAGTATTGCCACAATCTTAGCAACCCGCAGAATAAAGTTAACATATTATTTAAATTGACAATGCATGGAATTAAAAATAATCGCATTAATCAATGGCGGAATTGCTGTTTTTTCCATTCCCCCTGTAAAAAACTTAATAAAAGTTGATAAAAAAATTATAATTTGTTTCCCAAATGGGGCCAATAAAAACTACAAAAATATGTCCTCATGCAGCTTTGTCGATAGGAAAATAAAAAAGTTATGGCTCTTGGAAAAAAAATTGCTTGATCCTGAAAGTCGTAAATAGTCTGGTCCTGAAGCGGTTAAAATATTTGCTAACCCCCTGGCTGCTAAGTCAATACATTCCCTTTTGCCACCTATGCATACACACCACATAAAGCGCTTTCTATACAGCGGCCACCTCACCTTGTACTATAGCCGCTTCCTCTAAAAGATCTGGTGCCCTTGGAACACTGTTTATAATCAGAAAATGATGTGCCAAAAAGTTGTGTCTGTTAAAATAGAATAGAAAAAAAACACTCCAATCCCCACCAGGTTTTTAAATCTGATCTATATATGGATAAAATACTCTATCAATGGAAGTTCCGAAAGCAGTGTAGCATAATGAACTACTTTGTTTAAGTAACTCCTGACTTTCCGAAACAGTGTAGCTCGCTGTGCTACGCTGTTTCTGTAACTCCCATTCACTTCTATGGGAGTTACCGAAACAGCGTAGCTCAGTGGGCTGCACTATTTCTGTACTCTTGGCCACCTCGTAACTCAGTGACAGCAGGACAAGGCAGGAAGGGGGGTCAGATGGGTATCTTAGAGAAAGGTGTGGGGCCCAGAGTTGGGACCCTCATCTATCAGACATTTATGGCATACCATGTGAATATGCCACAAATGTCTGAGATGGGAATACCCCTTTAAATTTATTTTAGTCCTGGTCCTTAAACCCGAGCCAATGTATATATTGATGGGGCAAGTTTAAGCTGGCTGGCTGGGCAATCAGGTAGCCAAATATTGGGCGCCCGGCAGGTCCCTGTACAGGAGACAAACGTGTTTTTCACTTCTCTGATCTCACATACACACTGCTTAATTAATGCCGTGTATGGAATAGAAGCAGTGGCAGTTACAGTGGAAAAGTATAGTTTAATATATATATATATATATATATATATATATATATATATATATATATAAAATGTCCCCTCAATGGTGTTTTCTGATGGAGAAACTATATAAAAAATAATAATAATAATAAACAGAAATACGCAATCAAACCTGACCCCCACCAATCATTGCCTTATTACCACCCCCAACCAAAATACCCTTAATTGAATATGTTATATATCAAAATTAAATGGTATATGATGGTGAATAAAAAGTCTACTTTACAGAAATACTATATAATTACCAAAGAAATGAACTAGAGTTTAAAAAAAGCATATTTTTAAACCATGTTTACATATTAAGCCTAATAATAAAAAAAAAATGAACATTTATGTGTAAAAAAATTAGATATAAAAAAAAGTCGATAGCCCAACAAATAAAAAAGTTATAGGCGTTAAACTAACACATACTAAAAACGACTAAATTGTGTCTCGTCCTGAATACCCAGACCTGAGCCAGGTAATAATTTTGTCCTCAGCTAAGTATTCACAATGAAAAAAGCCATTTTCATATCTGTGTATGAGTTGGTAGATCTTTGCAAACCTGTATTATTATAAGTGTGTCTAAATTGTCCCTTAAAGGGATTTTCCGGGACTTTGATATTGATGACCTATCCTTTAAACAGGCCATCATAATCAGATAGGTGGGGGCTTGACTCCTGGCACCAGCTGATTGAAGGGACTGTGGCACTCTGGTGAGTAATGCGGCCTCTTCATTGCTTACCAGTCACAGTTCTGTACATAGTGTCTGTGTCTGGTACTACAGCCCTTTGCAGCTCTGTCCCATTCAAGTGAATGGGACTGAGCTGCAGTACCAGGCACAGCCACTACATAATGTACAGAACTGTGACTGGTAAGCAATGAAGAGGCCGCATCACTCTCCGGAGCGCCGCAGTACCTTTAATCAGCTGATTGGTGGGGGGTGTCGAGTCTGATCCCCACCAATGTGATATTGATAACCTGTCCTAAGGATAGGTTATCAATATCAAAGGCCACGGAAACCCCTTTAATGTTGATATCATCAGCTATTTTCTATTAAGTATATTCTAAAAATTCTTCCATGCCAAATGTGTAAATACTTGCATTTACTGGAGGATTCATTCTCAGGTTTGGTGAAAAGGGCAAGGCCATCAGGATTGAAAGAGTTTTATATACGGGAAAAGAAGGGAAGAGTTCTCAGGGATGTCCAATTGCAAAATGGGTAAGTGATGCGCACAATAAAGCACATATAATAATATGCTGGGAGACACAAATACATATATACATATGCAAAAAAAGTCAAACACACTATTAGTCAATGACTACGGATCCTCTACAAAGTGGGAGCATACTTTTACAAACTACAGTTATCGCATCATTTAAGTTCCACGTTAAGAGAATAGTTTTGTGATTATAGAAAATAACCTTTACAAACAAACTCTACCTTAAAACTTGGCTCAACACCAGACATATTGCTATTTTTGTTGTTCTAAGTACCACACCAATAAAATTTCAACAAGTTGGATACATGATCTTCTTAAAAAGAAGTGCAATTTTACAATCCTCAGGCATCAACTGGACAGGATCCTCCCACACTTTTTTCTGCAAGACTAAGGCCTAATTCACACGACCGTGTTCGGTCCGTAATATACGGACCGCAATATACGGACCGCGGCATTTTCCGGACCGAACACCGTATGATGCGTTATGTATGACGCTGTGAGTCACTGCCTCCTCGCGGGACTACATGTTTCAGTACGGGACAGTATTCCCGCGGGGAGGCAGGGATACCTAGCGTTATACATAGCTATGATGCTAGGAGCCGACATGCGGTCCATATATCAAGGACAGACAACGGTCATGTCAATAAGGCCTAATGTATATAAAATAAGTAATGAGGGGGGTGTCACAAGAACATTAAAAAGTGTGTACTTTAATCTGATAGTAGTTAGTTCTAGTTCTATTTCTACAGACCATGCCTCATATAATACTCATGACCAGTATAGTAAAATTGGTCCAATGACTCATAAATGTCTAGTTGTACTGCTATATTTATAATGATGTAATGCTACTATTTGTGGTGCTTTATACATTTATATGTGCTACTTAAAAAGCACCAAATCTATTTCTACAAAACACTTATTTTGTATCATGGGCCCCCTTGGGTCATATAAAGATGTCGATTTGTTGACAGGTCATTAGACGAAGTGGCGTTGAGGAGAAAATGCTGTGTTTGGTGCGAGAACGAGCAGGCCACTCCTGTGAAACTGCTGTGATAGTTATTTTGATCCTGGTTTGGGAGGGCATATCAACAACCTTAGCAGACAAGATGTACAATGACCTCACTGAAACGCTACGGAAGTATGGAACCTTGACAAACAGACGTTGTGCTCTCAATGAAGAGTAAGTTGGATGGAATGGTGGAAAGAAACCAACTTAGTTTCTTGCCTAGCTTAGTGGCCTATCCTTATGCCACAGTTGGTGGACTTACTTATCTTATATGATTACTAATATTAACATTTCATATTATTTAGGCGTACCTGTGCATGCCAGGGGCTGGACCCCGATACCTGTGGTGCCTCGTTTTCTTTTGGGTGCTCTTGGAGTATGTACTACAATGGGTGCAAGTTTGCTAGAAGTAAAGTCCCCAGGAAATTCAAACTTCTTTGTGATGACCATAGAGAGGTGAGTGCCTGTTATTTCAATGGGTTACTTGAATGAGCATTCTTCAGCATTTACATTTATTTGTATATTAGAAGGACCTGGTCGAGAAGAACCACCCTGGAGGCTTGTACTTTATCACTATGATAGTAGGAGCTGGCTTTGTATTACATAGTGTCCACATGGCAAAAGAGTTGTCACGTTACACAACAGTATATTTATAGTTTACACACTGTCATATGGAAAAAAAAATCCCATGAAACCTAAGTATCTATAAACAAGTGTTCAGAGTATTCACAGACAGGACAAAGTTCTCCATTGACTTTCCATGCCATCATGTGGTTTACAGTTGTAATGTAATCTCATTGTGCTGGAAATACAGTAACTACATGCATATAGAATTTTAATTCTGCCACAGTTTTGCACAATTATTTCTGGCTTCACAGTCAGTGATGAATTAGCCGCAGGCAGGGGTGCAGAGATAGCAGTCATACACGGGTCCTAGAGCCTGAAGGAGCCCAAAAGACCCTCTGTCACATAAGAAGACGCCAGTATTATAAATGGCACATGGTAGGCAGGAGGCCACTTTGCAGAATTTGCATTGGGGCTCAGTAGCTTAAGTTACGCGTCTGGGTACAGGATTTACAGTATGTCTTTTATGTTATAGAAATATACTTGACTTTGAATTCTGGTTCTTGGAGTAGCAGAGCTTTCTAAAAGTTCCTTAAGAATGTATATATACATATATATATATATATACAGTATATATATATATATTTACCCAGGTATATATATTTGTGCTGCTTCCTCTTTGTCTGCTTCTGGTTTCTATCAGGAGAGGGCTCTATCTAGGGCTCGTCGTCTGCTTGTCATATATATATATATATACATATATATATAATATATATGTATATGCTAGGCAATACAATTTTTGACAGATGTGTCTATAAAAGAATTAGGAAGCGAATTCATGGAAAGCTTTAGGCTCGGGCCACAGGTACTGAAAGTCAATGTTGTCGCTTTGTAATGAGGGCAGGGCGACTCAATGATCTATGGCCGTGTGACCTGGTTTCCAGCCAAACTCGCTGTGTAGCCCTAGCCTTAAAGAGGCTCTGTCACCAGATTTTGCAACCCCTATCTGCTATTGCAGCAGATAGGCGCTGCAATGTAGATTACAGTAACGTTTTTATTTTTAAAAAACGAGCATTTTTGGCCAAGTTATGACCATTTTTGTATTTATGCAAATGAGGCTTGCAAAAGTACAACTGGGCGTGTTTACAGTAAAAGTACAACTGGGCGTGTATTATGTGCGTACATCGGGGCGTTTTTACTTCTTTTACTAGCTGGGCGTTAGGAATGGGAGTGTATGATGCTGACGAATCAGCATCATCCACTTCTGTTCGTTAACACCCAGCTTCTGGCAGTGCAGACACACAGCGTGTTCTCGAGAGATCACGCTGTGACGTCACTCACTTCCTGCCCCAGGTCCTGCATCGTGTCGGCCACATCGGCACCAGAGGCTACAGTTGATTCTGCAGCAGCATCAGCGTTTGCAGGTAAGTAGCTACATCGACTTACCTGCAAACGCCGATGCTGCTGCAGAATCAATTGTAGCCTCTGGTGCCGATGTGTCCTCGCTCGCCCGACACGATGCAGGACCTGGGGCAGGAAGTGAGTGACGACACAGCGTGATCTCTCGAGAACACGCTGTGTCTGCACTGCCAGAAGCTGTGCGTTCTGAAGAGAAGTGGATGATACTTCTCGTCAGAACGCCCAGCTAGTAAAAGTAGTAAACACGCCCAGATGTAACACACATAATACACGCCTAGTTGGACTTTTACTTTAAACACGCCCAGTTGGACTTTAGCAAGCCTCATTTGCATAAATACAAAAATGGTCATAACTTGGCCAAAAATGCTCGTTTTTTTAAAAATAAAAACGTTACTCTTATCTACATTGCAGCGCCGATCTGCTGCAATAGCAGATAGGGGTTGTAAAATCTGGTGACAGAGCCTCTTTAAATAGTGAACGATTGAGGGAACCCTACCTTAAAATGTGTTACTGTACTGTTGGGACAGAAAACTATGCGTACAGTCTAGTATAAATGACATATTCACAGATGGCATTATGCATTTGCCAGATATTGCGTATCTGTCTGTTTACAGTTAGGGCTTGTCTGAAGTGCAATGTGCAATCTACTCTGACGACATGTCAGATTGACGGTTAGTGTTAAACTGTGCCCCCTAAATATTCGGTGGCACCTTATTACTGGTCATGTTCAGCATATTCATAGTTTTGATGACAATTAAAGCTGCTAGCTCCCCGCAGATTGTAATCTACACACTGGTAGAATTGTAGTGTTGGTGTATCATCTTTTCATGTCTATGCGCTATAGTCAGACACTATCAGAGTGACAGGCTCCAGCAGGAATGGCTTAGTGTTTCCGTACTGCTAATTGGTTTAATCTAAGTGACAGATTTCACGGGTAACTGTAGGAACGGTTCCCATTATGACTACTCTCCCCTGTTCTCTGTTTTACAAATAGGTTCCTTTTCTGTTTTCATGCAATCATTTGAGTTGCTAATTTTTCCTTTATCTTTTCAAAAACCAACTCAAAATGAGATATAGCTTCAGTAGACCAATAAATATTTCACTAAAAGAATAATACTCTAAATAAAGAATAATACTCTAAATAAATAAATAAATTGTGTTGCATTTGTAACATATAGTAACATAGTATGTAAAGCTGAAAAGTGACATAAATCCATCCAGTTCAGCCCAGTTCTCCTGCAATTTTGATCCAGAGGAAGGGAGAGGGAAACAAACCTAGTAAGGCAGAAGCCAATTTCCTGAATCTTGGGGAAAAAATTCATTCCTGACTCCAAATATAGCAATCACAATAAATCCCTGGATCAACGACTTTAATTCAATGGGGAGGTAAAACCATCAATAAATAGCAGATGTTGCGACTTGTGCGGCGGAAAAGCTGCGATTCCGCCATACTTACCCAAATCGCTCTGCTCCTGCGTCTGATCGTCAAAGGGACGTGTCATAATGATTACGGATAGGTATGCTGTGTGCTGCATCACGTGCTGTCCTTCGTCAGGACTTTATATGCATCACGGATAGAGTGGACCTGATCTGGTAGCCTAAGAAGATCCGGGCCAGTTACACCATCTGCGACCGTGATCGTTACGCCACTGCTAACTAAAGGGATTTAACTCTCAACCTCTCACTTGCCTACCTACTGTATATTTGCAACTTTGGAAGTATAAGAAACTATATTGACTTCTTAATGAATTATTGAAGCCTAATACACTTTCTTAAAAGCATTGGATATTCTTATTCGACTTTATATGGAAAATGTGGGATTAACACTCTAAAAGATATAACGAGTGGAAAAAGGTTGTCATTTCCTAGAATATTACAGATAAATTTCATATTTTACAGAGGCTTTGAGAAATATTTAAAGTGGATCTGTCTTCATCCTATGCTGTCCTGTTTAACCCCTTAAAGGGAAGGTGTCATTAATTTTTTTTTTTTTTGATCATATTGCTCTTAATATAATATTTACATCAATTTTATTTAATTGTGTTCTCATTTTTTACTTTTTAATGTATTTTTACTTCTCTATGGGGGCTGCCATTTTTTTCATCTCTGTATGTGTCGATTAACGACACATACAGAGATGGAATACTGCACATACAACCCCATAGAGATTGCGAACGGGAGCCATTCCATTCTGAAAAGCGTACGCCGTCTGTGTGGGAACGGCGCTTGCGCCGCTCCCACACAGACCAAAAGGAAGCTCGTTCGTAGAGCGAAATCCGGCGCCATTTTCATGTGGACCGGAAGCCGCTGCCGGACAGTTAGATGACTTCCGGCCGCGGCTTCCGGCCATATGTTCAACGAAGCGAAGGCGCAAGGAATAGGAGCGTAGACCAGCGGAGCCGATGGCAGGAGCAGGTAATTTATGTTCATGTATGTGATGTGTGTATTATGTTTGTGTTATACTGTCTGCTGAGCCCTGTATCTAATCCTCCTACACTGTGCAGTCGCTCATAAAATGGCGGCACACAGTGTAGGAGGTTTGAAGACATTCAAACCCTTACTTCTCCTGGCACTAGCCAGAAGAAGGGAGGGGGGATTGTGTGAGGACACTAGAGAGTGTGTATACCCCAAATTTGCAGCATAAATCAATGCGGTTTCTTTACCACAGTGAACATGCTGCAAATTTGGGAACTGCTCCCTCTAGTGGCCAGCACATGGAAATGTTATAAATTAGAATCTAATTTATAATATTTCCTGACTTGTGAAAAAATTAAAAAAATTAAAACAATGTGTAATCCCTTACTAATTGTTTAACTGCAAAAAAAAAACAACTTCTAGCGACACATTCCCTTTAACTCCTTAACGCCAAAGGACGGATATATCCGTCCTCAGCAGCTGCTAGTTCGCGCAGGAGGACGGATATATCCGTCCTGTGATGGCGCGGGTACTGCCAGTGTACCCACGCGATCAGCGGCAGGAGCACGGCTGTTATACACAGCCTGGCTCCTGCTGCAACTGCCGGAATCGAAGCGCGCTCCGATTCCGGCAGTTTAACCCATTAAATGCCGCTGTCAATAGTGACAGCGGCATCTAATGTGTTTGACAGAGGGAGGGAGCTCCCTCAGTCACCCGATCGGCGCCCCCGCAAACAAATCGCGGGTCGCCGTCGGGTTTCCATGACAGCCGGGGGTCTAATAAAGACCCCCAGGTCTGTCTTCAGCATCTGCCTGTTAGGCGATGCCAGAGGCATGACCTAATAGGTTGCCTGTCAGTTTTACACTGACAGGCAATAATGCTTTGGTATACTAAGTATACCAAAGCATTATATATGCGATCAACAGATCGCATAGTGAAGTGTCCTGATGGGACAATCAGTTAAATAAAGTTTGTGAAAAAAAATAAAATAAAAATTACAGTCAAAGTCAAATAAAACTACTTTTTTGGTCCAAAAAGTGGTTTTATTTAGTAAAGATGTCAAAACAAATAACACATACACATATATGGTATCCCCGCGATCGTAACAACTTGACCAATAAAATGAACACATTAATTAAACCGCCGGATGAACGGCGTCCAAAGAAAACGCAAGAAACAACGGCAAAATTCTCTCTTTTCTCCCATTCCCCCCATAAAAAATAAAATAAAAGTTAATCTATAAGTCCTATGTACCCTAAAATAGTACTAATGAAAACTACACATTGTCCCGCAAAAATCAAGCCCACGTACGGCCACATCGACGGAAAAAAAAAACGTTACGGCTCTTGGAACGCGGCGATGCAAAAACAAGTAATTTTTTTCTAAAAGGCTTTTTATTGTGCAAACGTAGGAAAAACATATAAAACCTATACATATTTGGTATCCCCGTAATCGTGCCGACCCATAGAATAAAGTTAACATGTTATTTACGCTGCATAGTAAACAGCGTAAATTTATAACGTGAAAATTAATGCTGGAATAGCTGCTTATTTTCAATTCTCTCCTAAAATAAAGTTAATAAAAGTTAATCAATATGTTATAAGCATCTAAAAATGGTACAATTACAAAATACAACTCGTCCCGCAAAAAACAAGCCCTTATACGGCTATGTCGACGGAATAAAAAAAAAGTTGCGACTCTTGGAATGCAACCGTGAAAAAACAAAAAATAATCCTTGGTCATTAATGTGCAAAATGGCCCGGTCATTAAGGGGTTAAGGACGCAGCCTTGTTTTGGCCTTAAGGCTCAGAGCCCATTTTTTAAATCTGACATATTTCAGTTTATGTGGTAATAATTTCGGAATGCTTAAACCTAACCAAGCGATTCTGAGACTGTTTTCTCGTGAGACATTGGGCTTTACGTTAGTGGTAAAATTTGGTCAATATAATTAGTGTTTACTTGTGAAAAATTGCAAAATTTAGAGAAAATGTAGAAAAAAATAGCATTTTTCAGAATTTAAATGCATCTGCTTGTAAAACAGACGGTTATACCACCCAAAATAGTTACTAGTTCACATTTCCCATATGTCTACTTTAGATTGGCATCGTTTTTTTGAATATTCTTTTATTTTTCTTTGACGTTACAAGGCTTAGAACATAAACAGCAATTTCTCATATTTTTAAGAAAATTTTGAAAGCCTTTTTTTAAGGTACCTGTTTAGATCTGAAGTGGCTTTGAGGGGCCTATGTATTAGAAACCCCCATAAAGCACCCCATTTTAAAAACTAGACACCTCTAAGTATTCAAAACAGCATTTAGCATTTTTTTAACCCTTTATGCAATTCACAGGAATTAAAGCAAAGTGGAGGTGAAATTTGCAAATTTCATTTTTCTTGCTGAATTTCAAATTTATTCAATTTTTTTCTGTAACACAGAAGGTTTTACCAGAGAAACACTACTAAATATGTATTGTCCGGATTCTGCAGTTTTTAGAAATGTCCCACATGTGGCTCTAGTGTGCTCGTGGACTAAAACACGAGCCCCAGAATCACCTAGTGCATTTTGGGGCCTCTTTTTTTATTAGAATATATTTTAGGCAGCATGCCAGGTTTGAAGAGGTGTTGAGGTGCCAAAACAGTAGGAATCCCCCATTTTGTAAACTACACCCCTAAAGGAATTCATTTATGGTTGTTGTTACCATTTTGACCCCACAGTTTTTTCACAGCTATTGGGCTGTGAAATTAAAAAAAATGACATTGTTTCCAATAAGATGTCATTTTTCATAAAAATTTCTTATTTTCACAGAGAACAAACTGCCCCATTTTGTTGCCCAATTTCTCCTAAGTGCCGCAATACCTCATTTGTGGCGATAAACTGCCATTTGGGCCCATGGGAGACCTCAGAAGGGAAGGAGCGCTGTGTGTTCTTTGGAGTGCAGATTTTGCTGGATAGGTTTTTCGGGTGCCATGTCACATTTGCAGAACCCCAGAGGTATCAAAGCAATGGAAACCCACCAGAAGTGACCCCATTTTTGAAACTACACCCCTCAAGGAATTCATTTATGGGTGTTGTGACCATTTAGACCCCACAGTTTTTTCACATTTCTTTGAATTGGGCTGTGAATTAAAAAAAATTAAAAAAATTCCAATAAGATGTCGTTTTGGCTCAAAATTTCTTATTTTCACAAGGAATAAAATAGCCCATTTCGTTGCCCAATTTGTCCTGAGTGCAGCAATACCTCATTTGTGGTGATAAACTGCCATTTGGGCCCATGGGAGGCCTCAGAAGGGAAGGAGCGCGGTGTGTTCTTTGGAGTGCAGATTTTGCTGGATAGGTTTTTCGGGTGCCATGTCGCATTTGCAGAACCCCAGAGGTATCAAAGCAATGGAAACCCACCAGAAGTTATCTCATTTTGGAAACTAGACCCCTCAAGGAATTCATTTATGGGTGTAGTGACCATTTAGACCCCACAGTTTTTTTTACAGAATTTATTTGAATTGGGCTGTGAATTACATTTTTTTAACATTTTTTCCAATAAGATGTAGTTTTGGCTCAAAATGTCTTATTTTCACAAGAAATAAAATACCCCATTTCGTTGCCCAATTTGTCCTGAGTGCAGCAATACCCCATTTGTGGTGATAAACGTCCGTTTGGGCCCATGGGAGGGCTCAGAACGAGAGGGCCACCATTTGGCCTACTGGGGATTTTCTGGTGCGAAGTCATGTATACAACCAATGCGGAGGACAACCTAAATAACCCTTTAGAATCATACAAAATATATTGTTTCAAATAGTATATTGTATATGGGGGGGAGCGCATAAAACACAATGGATGCCCATGACTACTAGTAACACTAGCGGTGACTCATGCAATACATTAGAACAACTACATATAAAAACCGAACAATGATAAAAAAATTAAATTTTTATTGATACATAACAAGACAAAAATAAATATGACTGCTCACATATTAACCCCTTTAGGACACAGCTTGTTTTGGTATTGTGGACACAGATGATTTTTTCAAATCTGACGTGTCATTTTATGTGGTAATAACTCCGGACTGCTTTTACCTATCCAAGCGATTCTGAGAATGTTTTCTCGTGACATATTGTACTTTATGTTAGTGAAAAAATTTGGTCGATAAATTCAATATTTATTTGTGAAAAACTTCAAATTTTAGCAAACATTTGCAAAAATTTGCATTTTTCTAAATTTAAATGTATTTGCTTGTAAAACAGATAGTAATACCACACAAAATAGTTACTAGTTAACATCCCCCATAAATCACCCCATTTTGAAAACTGCACCCCTCAAGGTATTCAAAACCACATTCAGAAAGTATTTTAACCCTTTAGGCGTTTAACAGGAATTAAGGCAAAGTAGAGGTGAAATTTACAAATTTCATTTTTTTTGCCAAAATTCATTTGTAATAAAAAAAAATCTGTAACACAGAAGATTTTTCCAGAGAAACACAACTCTAAATTTATTGCCCAGATTCTGCAGATTTTAGAAATATCCAACATGTGGCCCTAGTGTCCTAATGGACTGAAACACAGGCCTCAGAAACAAAGGAGCACCTAGTGGATTTTGGGCCCTCCTTTTTTTAGGAATATATTTTAGACACCATGTCAGGTTTCAAGAGGTCTTATGGTACCTAAACAGTCGAAACCCCCAAAAAGTGACCCCATTTTGGAAACGACACCCCTCAAGGCATTTTTCTAGGGGTATAGTTAGCATTTTAACCCCACAGTTGATTTTTTTGCAGAATTTTGTGGAATTAGTCTGTGAAGATGAAAATCACCTATTTTTCGGTGGAAACATAGAATTTTTTCATTTTTACAAGGAATAAAGGAGAAAAAGCACCCCAACATTTGTAAAGCAATTTCTCCCGATTACGGCAATACCCAATATGTGGTCATAAACTGTTGTTTGGACCCACAGCAAGGCTCAGGAGGGAAGGAGCGCCTTTTGGAGCGCGGATTTTGCTGGATTGGTTTTCAGTGCCATGTCGGGTTTGCAACGTCTCGGTGGGACCAAAGCAGTGGAAACCCCCAAAAGTGACCCCATTTTGGAATCTACACCCCTCAAGGAATTTTTCTAGGGGTATAGTGAGCATTTTGACCCCACAGGATCTTTTTTAGAGCTAAAGTGACCAAAAAACAGAGATTTTGGCGCTTTAAATTCTTTATTTCTTACAGCGTTCACCGTGCGCAATAAATTACGTTTTACTTTATTCTGCCGGTCGGAGGTCTTGTTCTTTGTGGGACGGGTTGTAGTTTTTATTGGTACTATTTTGGGGTAAATGCAACTTTTTGATCACTTTTTATTTTATATCTTGGGAGGGGTGGTGACCAAAAAATAGCGATGCTCACAGTTTTCCGTTTATTTTGTTTGCAGCGTTCATTGTGCGGAAAAATTAACATTATAGTTTCATAGCTTGGGTCGTTACGAACACGGTGATACCAAATTTGTGCACTTTTTTTTGTAACGTTTTCATTTTTTCCCTATAATAAATGACTTATTACAGGAAAACAAAACCTTTTATTTTTACACTTTTATAAAACATTTTTATGAACTTTTTTTTTAATTTTGACACTTTATTTTTTTGTTTATTAACTATTTTTTTTACTTTTTACACTTTTTTTTTTTGACCTGCAGCTTTGATCGCTGCTAGAATACATTACACTACCTAGGTAGTGTAACGTATTTCAACTGTCAGTGTGACGTCACAGTCACTCTGACAGTTAGTCTACGAGGGCCAGTCAGAGGCTGATCCTCATAGGCTTCCATACATGGCATTCCCGGAGGCCGTTGCCTGGCCTCCGGATGCCATAACAAGCATCAGTAGCCCCCACGATTGCATGGGGGCTGCTGATGTGCTACAAACCCCCTACATGCGGAGATCGCAATCGAGCCCCACATGTAACGGGTTAATTGCCAAAATCAGCGGCGATGAGCCGCTGATCGGCAATACTGGAGTGTCAGCTGTCGGGGACAGCTGATCTCCAAGTTCCCGATGCACACCTTGTCGCCGACAGTATTTTGATATAATATTATTATGTCGAGATTTTTCTTTTCGGTTTAATAAGCTGGATGAAAGTAGCTTACCCATACAGTATCAAACTGTTGTCTGGTGTCACACCCGACGCGCGTTTCGGCGAATAACGCCTTCGTCCGGGGGTTTATCCTTTTGACAAATATATACCTTCTGATGGTTTCCAGGTGCTAGTAACTCATCTATTTATTTATTTATGCACTTTTGTACCATCCATTTCATGCATATAGTACAATACTAGCCCCAGTATATACATGTGTCTGGTCTCTTTTTCTTCCACACTGTGGTAGTCATCCTTGTCTTTTAATATGTGCAAAGTCGTGTATGCAGGTGCCCCTGAGGTACCAGTACAGTTGAAACCCCCGAGAAGTGACCCCATTTTAAAAACGACACCCCTTAAGGCATTCATCTAGAGGTGTAGTGAGTATTTTGACCAGAGACATACACCCCATAAACTGTAATGTGGGTTCTCCCGGGTATGGCAATACCCTCAATGTGGCTGTTAACAGCTGCCTTGGCACACAGCAGGGCTCAGGAGGGAAAGATGAGGGGGATAAGCTGTGCGGAGTGCATCAGGGTAAGTAAAACTGGGGTAGATTAAAAATCAAGGGATGTATGATACATTTTAAAACTCTTTCATACAGAGCTCTACATTTTCGGGACACGTATCACATTGATAAATTGTGTCCTTCCTTATTCCCCTCTTATAGCAGACTTTGCACCTCTTTTGACTTTTTCCCTTCTTTCCAGTTTGGGGAACTTCTCCTGGAAAGTGTTGCCCTGTTACGATGCGTGTGGCCTCGCTTCCAGAAGTACTCGGTGTCCCCCCTTCTTGGTCCCTATAGATTAGGTTCTTGATAACCACTTCTTGAAATTCCAGGAAAGTTCCCCTTTGGCCTGCACATCGACTTAGCGTGTACGCATTGTACAATGCCATCTGTATGATGTGCACGGCCGGCTTCTTATACCACACCGCATGGCACTGTAGGGCTTCAGGACTTGATCTGACAAGTACACCCCTCCCATGTACATATTGTAGTCCAGGATGCAGTCTGGTTTGGGGGTCTCTACAATGGTACCTCGTACATGTACATGGTTACTGGTGTGGCCATGTATTGTTGTCAATACAAGGACATCTCTCTTGTCCTTGTACTTGACACACAATATGTTGCTGCTGGATTGTGCCCTGCTCTCACCCCTTCTGAGTGTTTGCCCAAGCAGAGTCTTAGGGAGGCCTCTCAGATTTCTTCTAGCAGGGCCGCATGCCGTAACACTTCTGGAAGCGAGGCACTTGAAGAGTGAGACGCTGGTATAAAAATTATCCAGGTAGAGGTGGTAACCCTGGTCCAGCAGTGGGTGCACCAAATCCCACACATTTTTTGCATTAACTCAGAGTAAGGGGGGGCAGTCTGGGGTCTGAATACTGGTAATACTGGTCTCTAGAGATGAGCGAACTTATGAAAAGTTCGGTTCGGCTGGTTCGCCGAATTTCACGAAAAAGTTTGATTCGGACCGAACTAGTTCTGACCGAACCTGTAATTTCCGTGCGCCGAGCATGGTACTGTCCAGGGTGCTGAAAGAGTTAATGGGCTGCACTAACTCTTTCAGCAACCTTGACAGTACCATGCTCGGCGCGCGGAAAATACAATTTTAATGTAATAAAAAAAATACTTACATTCCTCCTGTCCGGCCTCCAGCGATGACGTTTCATCCATGTCGCCGCTGCAGCCAATCACAGGCTGTAGTGGCGGTCACGCACGTCACGTGACCGCCTCTGCAGCCAATCACAGGCAGCTGCGGCCTCTGCAGCCAATCACAGGCAGCCGCTGCAGCCAATCACAGGCTGCCGCGGCCTCTGCAGCCAATCACAGGCTGCCGCGGCCACTGCAGCCAATCACAGCCTGCCGCGGCCTCTGCAGCCAATCACAGGCTGCCGCGTCAGGAAAGAAGGTCGGAGGGACTCGTCACCAGAAAACGACCGGGTACGTATGAAATGCTTTTTATTTTTAATCAGCAGCCTCTTTTCTCTATCAGTGATTGATAGAGACAAGTGGCTGCCGATTAGTATAATATATTATTATATATAATATTTTTGTAATGTTTTTTTTGCCCACCCGGGTTCGGTCAAAACGTGTTCGGCCGAACCCGGTGAAGTTCGGATTCGCTGCAAACCCAACTTTTCGCGATGTTCGGACCGAAACCGGGTTCAGTTGTCCCGGTTCGCTCATCTCTACTGGTGTCCTTCCATTCATATATCCTAAATTTGTAAGTATACCCTGATGCACTCTCGCACAGCTTATAGATCTTCATGCCATACCTTTCCCTCTTACTCGTCAGGTACTGGCGGAATTGAAGCCCCCGTTTAAAATGTACCAAGGACTCATGAATAGAAATATAATTCTCGGGGGTGTATGCTTGGGAAAACCGGGCACTGAAATGGTCTAATAGGGGTCTCCGTTTATACAAACGGTCAAAACTGGGGTCATCTCGGGGTGGGCGCTGCTCATTATCAGTATAATGTAAGAAGCGAAGTATTGCCTAATTTATTTATTTTTTTAGGTTCCAGTTCAGTTCTGAAGTTGCTTTGAGGGGCCTATATATTAGAAACCCCAATAAAACACCCAATTTTAGAAACTAGACCCTCAAAGTATTCACAACAGCATTTAGAAAGTTTATTAACCCTCTAGGTGTTTCACGTGAATTTAAAGTAGAGGTGAAATTTACATATTTCCTTTTTTTGTCAGAAAATCCTTTTTATTCCATTTTTTTCTGTAAAACAGAAGGTTTTACCAGAGAAACGCAAGCCAATACTTATTGCCCAGATTCTGCAGTTTTGAGAAATATCCCACATGTGGCCCTAGTGCGGTAATGGCCTGAAGCCCCGGCCTCAGAAGCAAAGGAGCACCTAGTGGATTTTGAGGCCTCCTTTTTATTACGCACCATGTCCGGTTTATAGAGGTCTTGTATTGCCAAAACAGTGGAAACCCCCCAAAAGTGACCCTATTTTGGAAACTAGACCCCTTGAGGAATTCCTTGTAGTTTTCATGGGGTGAATGCGACTTTTTGATCAGTTTTTATTCTATTTCTAAGAGGCGTGGTGACTAAAAAACAGCAATTCTACTATTGTTTTTTATTCTATTTTTTTTACAGAGTTCACCGTGCGCTATAAATGACATATTCACTTTATTTTGTGGGTCGATACCATATGTTTATAGTTTTTTTATGTCTAGAATATACCCTACCACGGGGAAGGGATGCAGCAGGAATCAGCTCGATAGGGCAGTCATATGCCCGATGTAGAGGCAATGTCTCCGCCTTCCTCTTGCTGAAGACATCCGAAAATGCAGCATAATGACTCGGCAATCCTGCCAATGACTGAGGCAGCGAAGGCTGAGCCGAACGAATCTGCACCGGGCAACGACCTTGACACTCAGGGCCCCACTGGAGAACCTCTCCAGAATTCCAATACAGGACTGGAACATGCAGTCGGAGCCAAGGCAGGCCCAGCAACACAGGGTTAACAGCTTTGGATAGCACATAGAAAGGCAGAAGTTCGGAGTGAAGGGCTCCCACTTGAAGCCTCAGCAGCTTGGTCACAGCTATAACTGGGTCTGGCAGAGGTAGTCCATTCACTGAAGCTACTGTCAACGGGTTCTCCAGAGGGGTGGTGGGTAATTGCAGAGGATCCACCAGGTCTCTACGGATGAAATTAGCAGCGGATCCAGATCCGGCTGAGGTGAGTGGAAGCGAGTGCTGGCGACTCCTGAGGAGGCTGGGGCCAGCGCTTGCCGACACATGGCTGCGGCTGTCAGGAGGGGATTGGAGCCGACAGCCTACAGCCACGTCCATTACACATATGCTCCCGCATTATAAGCTGAAATACCACTAAAACACCAAGCAAAATCTGTGCTTCAAAAGCCAAATGGTGATCCAACTGAGCCTGGCAGTGTGCCCAAACGGCAATTTATGACCACATATGGGGTATTACTGTATTCTGGAGAACCCGCTTAACAATTTATGGGGTGTGTGTCTACGGTGGTACAAGCTGGGCACAAAACATTGGGCACTGAAATGGCATATCTGTGGAAAACTGCAATTTTCAATCTGTAACATCTAATGTGTAAACATTTTTGCAAAACACTTGTGGGGTCAAAATGCTCACTACACCCCTAAATAAATTCTTTGAGGGATCTAGTTTCCAAATATACTATAATACTATAGCTCAATGCAACATGGTGTCAAAAACGAATCTCGTAAAATCTCCACTCCAAATACTAAATGGCGCTCCTTCCCTTTAGAGCCTTGCTGTGTGCCCAAATAGCAGTTTATGACCACGTGTGGGGTGTTGCCTTACTCTGGAGAGAATGTTTTACGAACGTTGACGTGCTTTTCTCCTATAGTCCTTGTAATTCTAATAAATTCAGCAAAAACCTGTGGGGTCAAAATGCTCACTATACCCCTAGATTAATTCCTCAAGGGGTGTAGTTTACCAAATGGAGTCACATTTCAGGGGTTCTTACTGTACTGGTACCTCAGGGGCTTTGTAAATGCAACATGGCGCCCAGGAATCAATCCTGCAAAATCTGTGCTCCAACTGCCAAATGGCGCTCGTTCCCTTGTATCCTGCCGTGTATCCAAACAGCAGTTTATGACCACATATGGGGTATTTCGTACTCGGGAGAAGTTGCTTTACAAATGTTGGGGGGCTTTTTCTACTTTATTTGTTAAGAAAATGAAAACTTTTGAACTAATGCTACGTCTTATTGGAAAATAATGTAATGTTTCATTTTCACTGCCCATTTCTAATAAAATCTATAAGACACCTGTGGGGTCAAAATGCTCACTACACCCCTAGATTAATTCCCCAATGGGTGTAGTTTACCAAATGGAGTCACTTTGGGTAGTTTCCACTGTACTGGTACCTAAGGGGCTTTGCAAAAGCGACATGGTGCAGAAAAACCAATCCAGCAAAATCTGCTCTCCAAAAGCCAAATGGCGCTCCTTCCCTTCTGAGCCCTGATGTGTATTCATACAGTGATTTATTACCACATATGGGGTATTTACGTACTCTGGAGAAGTTGCTTTACAAATGTTGGGGTGCTTTTTCTCCTTTATTTAATGAGAAAATGAAACATTTTGACCTAAAGCTACGTATTAGTGGAAAAAAAATTAATTTTTCATTTTCACTGCCCAATTCTAATGAAATCTATGAAACTCCTATGGGGTTAAAATGCTCACTACACCCGTAGATTAATTCCTCTAGGGGTGTATTTTCCAAAATTGAGTCACTTTTGGGGAGTTTCCACTGTACTGGTACCTTAGGAGCTTTATAAATGCAACATGGTGCAGAGAAATCTATCCAGCAAAATCTGTACTCAAAAAGCCAAATGGTGTGCCTTCCCTTCTGAGTCCTGACGCTTGCCGAAACAGCAGTTTATGACTACATGTTGGGTATTTCCGTACTCTGGAGAACTTGCTTTACAAATGTTGGGGGGCTTTTCCTCATTTATTTGTTGAAAAAAGTAAAGATTCTGAGGTAAAGCTACATCTTATTGAAAAATAATAATACTTTTCATTTTCACTGCCCAATTCTAATGAAATCTATGAAATACCTGTATGGTCAAAATGCCCCCTACATCCCTAAATGAATTCATCAAGGGGTGTAGTTTCCAAAATGGGGTCTTTTCGGGGTGTTTCCTTTGTTTTTGCACCACAAGACCTCTTCTAACCTGACATGGTGCCTGAAATATAATTTAAGATAAGGAAGGCCCTAAAATGCACTAGGTGCTCCTTTGCTTCTGGGGCTTTTGTTTCAGTCCATTGCAAACTAGGGCCACATGTCAGATATTTAAAAAAACTGCAGAATCAGGGCAATAAATATCCAGTTGTGTTTCTCTGGTAAAAAAAACCTTCAGTATTACTGGAAAAATTGATTAAAATGGAATTTCTGCAAAAAAAAAATTAAATTTGCAAATTTCCCTTCCAACTTTGCTTTCATTCCTGTGAAACGCATAAAGGGTTAAGAAACTTTCTAAATGCTGTTTTGAATACTTTAAGGGGTGCAGTTTTTAAAATGGGGTGATTTGGGGGGGTTCCTAATATATAAGGCCCTCAAAGCCACTTCAGATCTGAACTGTTCCCTAAAAAAATAGGCTTCTGAATTTTTCTTGAAAATATGAGAAAATGCTGCTAAACTTATAAGCCTTGTAACGTACTAGAAAAATAAAAGTATGTTCAAAAAATAATGCCAATCTACAGTAGACATGTGGGAAATGTTAGCTAGTAACTATTTTGTGTGGTATAACTATCTGTTTTACAAGCCGATACATTTAAATTTAGAAAATGCTAATTTATTGCAAATTTTCTCTAAATTTTGGTGTTTTTCACACAAAAATATTGAATATATCGACCACATTTTTTCACTAACATAAAGTACAATATGTCACGAGAAAACAATCTCAGAATTGCTTGGATAGGTAAAAGCAATCCCAAGTTATTACCACATATAGTAACACACGTCAGATTTAAAATATGAGGCTGTGTCATTTGGTCCAAAAGTGGCTGCGTCCTTAAGGGGTTAAATAGTGTCTTATTTCAAAGTCAGATTTGTGTAGTCTGGAGGTATATAGGGAGGAGTAGAATTCTTGGAAACATTGTGAGTTCCGTACAGATATGATGGCCAGAGGACCCGAGTGGACCCTAGCTAGAAACGCAAGCAATTTAGCTGACTGATTCCCCAATTCAAATCCCCTCTGCTTCCGAAAAAAACCTCCGCTTTTTCTTAACTGCCAACAACTGTGTATAAGATCTCTGTAGAGAACACCAAGATGCCAAATTAAATGCAGACGGATCTGAAATAAAATGTGCCTCAGCTCTACCCACCGCTTTACATAGATCCTCTTCAGCAGCAACAGTATGTTTTTTTACGAAAGTAACAGGATTTGAGACATTCTCTCAGATATGCTTTAGCCACATCCCATGTGCTAGGGGAGGACGCCTCATCTTGGTTAGATGAGAAAAAAGTAGACAATTGGTCATGAATCCTATCAGGTTCAGGAAACTGAGTCAGCCAGAAAGGATGTATGCGCCACGGCGGGGGTGAAATGGGAGAAACCACCTGTAAAATCAGCAGTTGGGAAGTGACGAAAAATGCCCCTAGGGAGCAATTGGACATCAGACAGACACAACATTGCACGGGGGGAGAGAAAAGTGTTATCAATTCCGGACAGTGAAGCATGGGAAGGTGAGTAACATGTGTAACATCTAGTGTCCGGACTTAAACAACATCAACCCAGCCGGTCCTCTCGATCCACCGACTCAGGAAAGTAAGAAGGAGGAGCCGGAGAGCGGGAGAGGCGATCAAGGGAAGTGTTCATGACTAAATTAAAGTCCCCAGCGCACGCCACCATATAATCAGGGTAATCTAAAGAAAAGGGAAGGCCCGTTTCAGGATCCCAGTGTCCGCAGGAGGTGGATTATAAATAATTAAAAGTAAAACTTTGCAATTATCAATCGTACACGCTAGAAATATAAAGCTCCCCTCTGGGATCGCTCTCACATCCTCCACCCCAAACCTCTGCGTACAAGAATAGACACACTCCTGGAGTATCTGGAGTTTGATGCATGGTGCATCCACCCTACCCACCTGTGCCTGAGGTCAATGTGTTGCTGAGGCATGAGATGCGTCTCTAGGAGGCAGACTATATCAGGGTTGTAGTTTTGACTGAAGGAAAATACCACATTTCTTTTTAGCGGATCATTCATACCCCTTACGTTCCACACGAGACATTTGAGCATTACATTAGCTATAATCAGCGCACAGTGCAATAATTAAACAGGAGCACCTACCAAAGCTAGTATTACACTTCACACACATAAATGCTGAATGTAGAAGATCAGAGACTAACCATAATGCAGGTAAAAAATAGAACATTGTACCCCATATATAAACCTGAGATATTAGCCCGAAGGGCAGAGAACAGTAGCTATTCGTGAAAAGGAAGTCAGATAACAAGGCCTTAGGCCAACAAGTCCCGTACATGTTTCCCACTCCCCCGATACCACCTACACTATACTCCAACATGGCAGGTTTGGATCCCAAACAAGAAAAATGGGTTACACTAACTAGCAGCCATGGAGCATTAGGCCAGTCGTCCGGCTGTCACCAGCATATAATGGTCCTCCACATAGAACTGGAAGCATGTCGACAAGTCCGCCAGGTATGTATTAGGAGACTTTTGGCAAGAGTTTGTGACAGGATAGAAGAAACAGCACATTAATCAGCATCACGACCTCAATGTCATCAACAGGAGACTCAAAAAAGCGTACTTGATTCTCCCAAACTATTCGAAGCCGAGCCGGAAACGCCATGGAGTAGGATATTTCATTCTTACGAAGACGTTTCTTTACAGCGATGAATGTAGCCTTTTTCTTTTGCAGATCGACTGAAAAGTCGGGGAAGAAGGAGACTCAGGTTCCATCAACCGTAATGGGGCCTTTCTGTCTCGCCAGAGAGAGAATCTGGTCGCGGTCTCGGCAGTTGAGGAGGCACAAGAGGAAGTGCCATGGTGGCGCTCTATGAGGAAGAGGTCTCATGGGGACCCGGTGAGCTCACAAAGGCAGATGATAATGGCGCTTCACCAAATTCCTCCCTGAGCCAGTGTTCAGCAAATTTCTTTGGGCGCTGGCCCTCCACATTTTCGGGTAGCCCGATTATTCTGACATTGTTGCAGCGCAGTTTGTTCCCCAAATCATCTGCCTTGGACTGCCAGGCCGCTGCCACTGCAGCCAGGGAATCCACTTTGGCAGCAATAGGAGGTATGCGGTCCTTCACTTCCGAGATGCGCCCCTCCGCATCCGACACGCGGTCCCTGAGGGCCTGAAATTTATGTCGGAGGAAACCTAGGTCAACTTTCACCTCCTCAATTTTCCCCGTCAGGGTAGCTTGGCAGTCAGTTATGGCCCGTAGAAGCTTGGCAGAGACTTGTTGGAGAGTCAGCTCATGTTCCATTTCGATTTCCGGCGGCAGAAGAAGTTTCGAGGAAGCAGCCTACAATGCAGCAGGCGATATGCCGACGCCATTTTGGGCGGGTTGGCGCGCAAAGCGCTCCAGGACTAATGTCGACTGCGATGGGCCAATTTTCACAATTTTCATGCGCGGAGACAAGGACCAGGACTGGTAAGTACTTCAGGCGTAGTGTGCAAAGCGAAGTTAGGCGTAGAGAAGGTAGCAGGATATCGGTAAGGAGTCTGGACAGCCGGAGCTCAGCCGAGATTGCGTGTGCTCACATCGCTGGTCAGTCCACGCCCCCAATAATTAGATATTTATCCATCCACGCATGTGTATAGCTTGGAATATTACATAAACATTTTCCCATTTGTGTAGTCATGTCTTGGAAAAATTTATTTTGAAAGGTTAAAGACAGGATTTATTCATTGTATGTCATCTAATTTAGGAAGAGAAGTTGGAAGACAGTCTCCAGCGCTTATCAACAATGATGGGCCCAATCTACAAGAAGCTTGCACCAGATGCCTATAATAACCAGGTATTTAATATTTTATCATAAATGAGTTAATTAATTAAGATAAGAACTCAAGACCTTTTATTATATCCTTTAATGGCCTTATCACCTAGATATGTACTGCTGGCTTTTGATTTGTTCTGTTTCTACTGCTGTTCATGTATATTTTCTAAGATTTTCAACCAGCTACACACAAGGGTCATGATATGCTTACATTGTAACTAGAATAACATGTCACTACCTGAAGTATGACTTGTACCTGATTTATGACCTGTACCAGATTGTGAATATTTACATTTCTTTTATTTGTTAAAGTTCATGTTCTATGCAAAAACGTAATAAAAATCATTGAAACGAAGATAAGAACTCAAATTCACTCATTTTCTTATATTCTAGCTATACATTTAACTAGAAACACAAATCTGGGCACATATAACTAACGGACAATACAAATTGATAGTAGAATACTGGACTAGTAATATATTAGCTATAATAGGCTCTCTAATTCAGAAGGATGTTGTTGTCTCTCTAGTAGCCTGTACTTTTTCTCTCATTGCCTTGTAGGTTGAGCATGAGCACAGAGCCCCAGATTGCCGACTTGGCATCAAAGAAGGTCGCCCTTTCTCAGGAGTTACTGCTTGCTTGGACTTTTGCGCGCATTCTCACAGAGATCTGCACAATATGCAAAATGGCAGCACACTGGTAAGGCAGATTCTAATTTAATTGTAAAAAAGTGGATAAATGATGGATGAAGGCCATATGTTGGATCTTCACATGGAAAGGCCTCCAATCTAATAGACACTTTTATACCCCAGTCTTAATCTAAAACACTCTGAAGTAAGATGCGCCTAATTCAGTAAGAGGCGCACGCCGTGCGCCAGAAAATCAAATCTACGCAACCTGTGAGCTGGGGTAGAATTGTGCTATAATCAGTTTCCTTGTTTTTTTTTCATATTTTTATTGCAATTTTCGCAAATTTCTCAATCTAACAAAAACATTAAACAGATAAAATGTTTCATTATCTAGAAGCGATGTAATAGCAGTAGTCGCATCAGGTTTTGTATATACATTCTAGTAATACATAAATGTGTCCACAGAATCATTAGATAAGTACCTAACATCGCCGCTATAATTTTGATAGATCGTATAATAAAGAAAACAGTAACACAATAATAAAAAAACAACAATAAAAACATGAATTTAAGTTTCATAAAGTACTTTGAATAAGTAGAAATAGGAGATCCTAGGAGGAACTCAGAGCCAGCCATGCTCCCCATGGCACCGCCAATCACTTATCTTTGTGCACCCTATTCCCTTGCAGGATTTTTAGACTGTTCAGGAGTAGTGAAGTTCGAGAACCGTGGTCCTGCCATCCAGGTTTCAAATGACCACTCCCTGCTTTTACGTTCTTTGTATGTATTATTATCATAATGGTGGAGATCCCATCGATACCCTTTCCTGCTACCAGACAGTGGTCTTGAAACTATTTTGTAGTGCTTCCCTAACCTGTTGCGAGAGAATTGATATAAAACTGACCCATGTGTCAAATAAGGATTCAATAAGCGCCTCCTATCGTATCGAGATCTCTGTACAATCCATTTTATTCAGAAAAGTTATCCAAAAACAGCTTGAATGGTGGTGCCTGCTTTTGTAACCATGTGTGCAAACTGGTGTAAAAAAGTCATAAATTCCCCCTTTAGTGTGTAGAATTTTTCTAGAGATTCAGACATTCTAAAAATTATCATGCGTATATATGTGGCAGAAAATTTTGGCAAAA
This sequence comes from Rhinoderma darwinii, assembly GCF_050947455.1. Classification (NCBI taxonomy): domain Eukaryota; kingdom Metazoa; phylum Chordata; class Amphibia; order Anura; family Rhinodermatidae; genus Rhinoderma; species Rhinoderma darwinii. Next base: position 174,636,979 of record NC_134687.1, on the reverse strand, counting down.
GATGTTGGCGGTCAATTGTATGGTTGACATCAAGTGTCACGTAGGGTTCGTGGACCCTCAACAGGGCGCATGTCAGTCTATAGTTTATATAGGGTACATGTGGCAGCTCGGACAGTAGCAAGGCAGGCTTGGCAGGAACTAGGAAGCAGGTAGACGTCTGGTGTGGAGAAGCAGGACTGGCGTGGTATACAGCACAGCTACAGCTAAGAATGGCACTAGGATACAGGTTACAGGAACAGGGATCACTGGGAGCAGGAAACACTAGGGGACCATTTACAAGACAGACGTGGAATACGACAACAAAGCTCAGGCATGGGAGGATGGGGCTGGGACCTTCTTATAGCCCAGGGTGCTCTAGAGCAATTAGCTCAATCACCAACATGCGTGCGCTCTGGCATCTTAAATCTGGACTGAGCTAGTGAGCGCACCCTGGTGGTCACTGTGGAGCAGGACGGCCGTATGTTCAGACATCTCTTGAGAAGGGCGTCGACTGGATGGAAGGAGTTCGTGGTCAGTGACCGCGGACGTTACATCAAGGTTGTACATAATATAGAGGCAGACTATGCATCTGCTATAGGGACCTTGGACAGATGGGCTCCAGCCCTGTTGGTTCCGTCCCCTTTGCTACTGGGTGGTGACAATTTGTGGCAGACTTCTCTCTTCAGATGACCTGCATTGTTAGCAAACAAGTGGGTGGGGAATTGGCCCAAGGGTCAAATGCCAGTTCCTTCTGTAATGGCTGGTAAAACTTGGCACAATAATGTATGACAATGGTTGACACATCCTGCCTCTCTAGATATTAGTAAAGCAACCTCCATTCATATGCTTAATTGCCTGGACATTCTTCTTACAAAATCTTTTTTTTGTAATATATTATATAGAGTAGCATCCTTCCGCCTCTTTATAAAAATCACTCTGCAAATAATCCAACAAGGTTAGTAATTTTGTTTTGCCAATGTCCTTCAGGTTTGCACTTTAACCAGAGAAGACAATCGTGAAATTGGGAAAACGCCCAAGGATGAGCAGCTGCACGTTTTACCTCTATATAAAGTCTCCAATGTGGATGAGTTTGGCAGCACAGAGGCGCAGGAGGAGAAGAAAAGAACAGGTGCTATCCAGGTTCTGACTTCTTTTCGCAGGCAAGTAAGAATGCTGGCAGAGCCTGTAAAAACTTGTCGGCAAAAAAAGATGGAAGCCAAGAAAGCAGCAGCAGAAAAACACTCAGCAAATGCAGAAAATGGCTCAAACAAAAGTGAAAAAGAGAAATCTTCCCGTTACAAGAATGCACATTCTGAATTGGCTAACCAGGATAAACAGCTTGCAGGTAAGGAAAACACTCATTCCAGAAACTACATAGCTTGTAGTTGGGTTATCACAGGACACATGAAAAAACTATAAATTCCAGATGATATATATTTGGGTTGTGTTGAAAGCCATGCATAGCTGCATTCTATTCTAGGATGTAATATTTATTGCATATCTATTATATAACCATGTATTATAGTTAATAAAATAATGGTAGATTCCAGTAATGTTTAACCCCTACCCGCAAATGGGTCTATATTTATGTCCTAATTGCGGTCTTCTAATGAAGTAGGATGTATTGGTACATCCAGTGGATGACACGGCACAGGGTTTAATTCCGTGTATTTTATTTTTTTAAATGTTCACTGTAAAAAAATTAAATAAAAAATGTTATTCCCTAAAAAGTGGTTTCATTTTGCAAAAGTGTTAACAAAAACCACATATATGACATCACTGCATTTGCTGCGACCTGTATAATAAAGTTGACATGTCATTTAAACTGCACAGTGAGTGGCATAAAAATTTAGAAAGTAAAATTTGAAAATTACCTCATCACTCAAAAAATTTGGAACAAGATGAGAAAAGTAATTAAAATTGTTTATATCTAATTATGTACATTGAAAATATTCATTTATTTTTATCTACTTATCTTTATGTATTACTTAATTGCAGAACTTTTACGACTTTCGGGACAAGGCATTCAACCAGGCTCCATTCCTAACGTTGGTCACACAAACCCCATGAATTCATTTCCTACAGCAGATCCAAATAACCATTATGCAAGAATTCCTAACCTGGCCGACCCTTATCAAAACGCCTCCTCCAATTTTTCTGGCTCTAATCACATGGATCTTTTTCATGCACCTCCAAACTCAGCAGTTTCCTGTGCCTCCACTCCAGTGAACCCTTACCAAGGATCCTTAAATCAAAGTAGTGTGTGCCCCCCATATCCATGTAATGGAAATGTTCCAATGGATAACTGTCCTCCATATCTCAGTCATTATCCTTCACATCCACAACATATGCTTTACAGGTTTAAAAACCAAGATCCAGTGGCTAATCTTAGTCTGCCTCCAGTTCAGTCATTGTACCAGCAGAGGTTTGCTAATAGTAAGGCCTATGGTCATAAATACATGAATTATGTAAACCAAAGCGCGCAAATTGAGGATTTTAATAACTGCAATCTCACACCAAACTCTAACCCCATGGGATCATTTAACTGTTACCCTGTGCAACAAGGAGATAATCACTTATTGGAATCTGTCTCAAAGGCAAAACCTAACCTTGGTAATTCGGACTACAGTTCTCTGAATAAGAATGGTGATTACCCTCTTCCACACTCCTTCCGGGCTCATGAAAGCAATGCATCCATGGGAGGCAGAGCTGGCCCTCCGCACCTCCATGGTAAAAACAGTGACATGCACTCACATGTAATGAATGGGATACCCGAAATGCTTCCAGGTCTTAATCATGACAGAACTACTATAGGAGGTCTCAGTAGAGATAATGGTGCTAATGTTCAGGAAAAGCTACCACAGGCCTCAGCAACTGTCCAAGAAGACCCAGAAGAAGTGTGGTCAGACAGTGAGCAAAGCTTTCTAGATCCTGAAATAGGAGGAGTGGCAGTGGCCCCAACTCATGGCTCAATCCTCATTGAATGTGCAAAGCGTGAGCTCCACGCTACAACCCCTTTAAAAAATCCAAATAGGAATCACCCTACTAGGATATCACTAGTGTTTTATCAACATAAAAGCATGAACGAGCCAAAGCATGGCTTAGCATTGTGGGAAGCTAAAATGGCAGGCAAAGCCAGGGAAAAAGAAGAGGACTGTGAAAGGTATGGTCCAGATTATGTTGCTCCAAAATCTTACAATAAAAAGGCTAAACGAGAACCTGTTGAACCAATGCACGAGCCTGCTGAACCAACTTATCTACGTTTCATCAAATCACTCACACAGAAGACAATGTCAATGACCACAAACACACAAGTCACCACATCTCCATACGCCTTAACACGGGTTACAGGTCCTTACAACAGATACATATAGTCTGTTGGGTTACCTCACATACATCAGATTGGTGCACCATTTTCTGATAAGCTTTTTCATGTGGTTGTCTGGAATGCTGTGACTGAGAGGGGGATAGTATTTGACTAAACACAAATGTGATCTATGGGAAAGAATACCAGCAAAATCAAGAAAAGGTATCTTCACCATCATATTTCTCTTCTTTGACTAACCGGTCACAGAATATGTCAAAGAAGAGAATACAATCACCCTATGCAATGGTGTTCAACAGATATCAAAACAGGTTTATTGGATGAAGAAAATTTTTATTTTCTATCTTTGACCATACAACATTGTACATCTGTGACCACTTTTATATAATAAAATGTCTAGGTAGGAGCCAGAGATAAATTTGCTGTAGTATTACAACATCAGGAATCTTATAAAGACCTTGCGGTGCTGACTTCTTAACGTGCTAAACGATACTGGAATTGCAACTTTTGTTACCTACGCTATAATAGCTTAATAATAACCTCCAGTGTACTGAAGTAATGTAGATACACAGATCATAATTTTAAAAGAAACACTTAAAATATTTGGACATTTAGATCAGTCGGTGCTATTATGTGCGTCTTTATGAATACTTAATGCCTTGAAAGATAAATACCATTTAATGAGTATACATAAATTAAACACATTTTAAAAATGAAAGAAAAAGTACACTTTTAAATAGTCAATTTTAATTGTGTCTTTTATATACATTCTGTTACAAACTAATTTACAATTCACAACATTTTGTGATCACAAATGTAAGAACCTACTATATAACCTACTATATCCTTCATTGCATAGCTATTTTGTATATACTATGGGTATTTTTTTAATTTATTTTTTAATAGCCCACTAATTGAAGTCAATAGGAATGTTTCTTAAAATATTCTTTGATGCTAACCTAGACCAAATAGACAACAGTAAAAAATTAACTTTTTGTGTCCCAACACTTAGGGGTAATACGAGTTTTTGGGAACACTGTTTATAATCTATTGAATTTTTGACAATTGATGAAAATAACATTTTATGCAGACATCACTTTAAAGATTATTTTGAATAATATTTAACATTATAAATATATTTATTTAATGGTACAAATGTCTGATTTAAGAGTAGTTGTCCTTTTTGGGCATTTTTGTCTATAGTTAAATGTGACAGTTGTTTTTTTTTATTTTTAATTACCCTTACCACCATATTTATATAATTATAGCTAGTTAGATGTGCTCTTCCTGAAATGAAAATAACTATGGTTTTTAGGTGGTGACATATGGGTATTGCACCAGGCTGACTGTACAGTGGATATATTTTAAACATCTTATAAACCATTATGGCTGCAAAAAGAACACAGTTTTACTTTTTTATAAATACTTCTCCGATTTTAATTACATGGCTCTAGGTTTGCATCAAAGCAGAATTATTAATCTACATTCCTCAACATTTTCTACTGTTTTTTGTTTTAACTTCTAAAAACATGTTGATCAGAAAATATAGCTCCCAATATTAAGTTTTTTAAAAGTAAAACTGCCTGTTGCCATTTTCAAACTCTAAAAACCCAGTCTATAACAGTCGCAAGTCAACACTTAAGGTGTTTATTTATATATAATTTCAAGTTGATAGCCCATATACAATTTTTTTTCAGAACATTATCCTACAACGTATATCCAAGGTAATGACTTTCTCAATAACCCTAAAGGCCCTTATACATGGGATAGCCCTTATACATGGGCCAATGATTGGGCAAACGAGGGTTTGTACGAATGCTCATTTCTGATTATTGCCCTGCGTACACAGGGCAGCAATCAGATGACTAACAAGCAAACGCTCCTTCATGGGCTAATCACATCTTTTATGTGGCCAAAAAGATGTTCGTTTGTCGGCTGCACATCTCCATACATTGCCGACCGTTGCTCCATGTAAACAGAGCTAAATGAGCACCAATCATTGCGCTATATTGTTGATTGGTGCCAGGAAATCTTGTCTTGTAAAACCACCATTACTTACTTATACAAAGGCATATTTGTCTTAAAGGGATTGTCTGGGTTCTAGCAACTAAAGTTTACTGTCTTTACAGTAGACAGTAGTCAAAAAGATAAACATTAATATATAATATACCAGTTGATAGACCACTACATGCAGCCTGAAGCACTGTAAAATATTACCTTAAGACATATACAGAAACATATATACTGTATATGCATGTGCGTGAAAAATGTTTTACAATGCCAATAGCTGTTTGCAGTGATCTCCCAACACAGGATTGTGGCACACTAGAACGGGAGGGCAGAGCTGTCAATTACACTTTAGTCCCACCCACATTAATTTGCTCGGCTTTTAAGCTCTGGGCACAACACAGAGGTGAGCTGCGTAACATAACATTTTGTCATAACTTTTATACTTTCAGACAACCCCTTTAACTTAAATTTTTCTAAAAGACATTATTAAAAGTGTTAAATGAGTAGTCATTTTCATTTTGGTTTATTTTGCTTGTCTATAGCTATATTTATTGTGTTCCAGCAGGACTAATTGACTGTCATGTTTAAACTTTTGAATGAAATATTAACTTATGAATTTTGTTAGTTACAGGTAGAAAACAGTGATAAAGTCAGTGCTAATCATGCAAATAAATTAGTAATTCATTTCTAATTTGTAATCGAGATAATCTTGGATGCTGTGGAACTGTTTAGTTTTCATACTATAGTGGAGTAACCGCTAGCAATGTATACTTATTGTGTTTTGCATCAGCACATAATCCATTTGATATCTAACGGGTGATGGTCAATGTCTATTACCGCTTATTAATCCTGCTGGAACAGATCTGGAAGTTTTGATATAAATAGTATGGATGCATGCATCAATATTCTTATGACAATTGGCTATTTCATATAGTGAATTTTGCAGAGTGGACCTGCTCGGGAGAATACATCTTCCTATAACTAATGGTGCAGTTTAGGATATAGTAAAGTTTTTATGTTTTAAAATATTCATAGGTAGTTTTCATTTTTACCTACCAAAGTTTTTTATTTAAAATAATATTTCATTTATGCAATGTTGGATTTTATGTTGCGGTTTACATATGAATACAATAAGCTATAACAGATAGAACTGGTTTAGTAGTACATTTGCATTGAAGCTATAAAGTTTTAGCATATAGACAATGAAACATATAATTAGGTTAAAACTTCATTAATGGTTGTTTACTAACTGCAAAACATGTGGCGGTGTGGATATGTAAGGCTTGATTCACATCTGCGCTAGGGCTCCGTTCCGACGGAGCTTTCCGTCGGAACGGAGCCCTAACAAGACACAAACGGAAACCATAGGTTTCCGTTTCCATCACTATTGATTTCAATGGTGACAGATCCGGTGCCAACGGATCCGGACGTCGACTAGGGTATTGATTCCGTCAAAACAACGGAACCCTTGCACAATGGAGACAAATGGAAACCATTGGCACCGGATCCGTTACCATTGAAATTAATGGTGATCGAAACGGAAACCTATGGTTTCCGTTTGTGTCTGTCAGGGCTCCGTTCCGACGGAAAGCTCAGAAGGAACGGAGCCCTAGCACAGATGTGAACGAAGTATGGTAGTTTCAATTAGTAGAAGGGTTGGAGTCAGCTGTCCCAATGGTCTAGGGTAGTGGAGGAGTTAATGTCTTCTTCCCTGGTGGTATAGGGCAGTAGAAAGGGTTGATGCCACCATTACTGGTGGTCTAGGATAGTTGAGCGTTTGATTCCTGCTTTCTTGGTGTCTAAGCAAGTGAAGGGATTATTGTATTTTTCCCTGGTGGTCTAGGGTAGTGGAGGAGTTAATGCCTTCTGTCCTAGTGGTCTAGGGTAATGTAGCTGTAAATGTCTAGTTTCCTGGTGATCTAGGGTAATTGATAGGGATAATGCTTTCTTATCTGGTTGTTTAGGGTAGTTAAGAGATAAATGCCCACCTCCCTGTTAGTAATAGGGTAATGGAGGAGTTAATACCTGGTGTCTACTGATTTACTCACGTCATACAGATATCAGTGCAGGGAAATAGACAGTACATTTGTGAAAAAACAGGATTATTTTCTGGCTACAAGGTGTCTCAGTCTGAAAAATGCAGTACATTATTCCAATGTAGTTTGGAAATTACTGAAATATGGGCAACAAGACAATTTTCCAACCTTAGGTGTCGCTCCTTTGTACCCTCCAGTGGTTCCAAAATTTATAGTATCACATCTACCGGACTATTTACAATTGTTAATGAATACTGCTCATACTACTACTTACAAGTCGGCGTTACATTTTTGTTAATAGTTTTGTTATGCAGCCAAAAGCCCACATGCTAAAGAAGTAAGACAACTATTAGAATATAATCTCCATCTCTTAAATTTACTTAAGTAGCTCATCCCGCTACACATAATGGGGAAGATTTACTATTCTGAATGTGACAGAATTCTGGTGTACAACATTTACTAACTGTTTTTGACACTTTTACGGCACACTCGACATAGGGATGTGGCTTAGTGGTAAAAGAGGTTTGGTCTAGTGGAAAATGGAGATAAAATTACTCATATCTTAGTATCACAGTGATGCATGCTGTATTATAAAATTGGCACATCTTGCTAGACATGTTAGACACTTTTCTCTTCCTTATGGAAGAGAAAAGTGTCTAACATGTCTAGCAAGATGTGTCAAATTTATAATACAACATGCATCACTGTGATAAATTTGGCGCATCTTCTGACTGCCTGGTCTAAGTTTACACTGTGTAGATCTTAGACAGTATTAGTAGGTCTGCCCCATGTCATTGTTACACAAGAGCAGATGTTTGCATCAATTTCTCACCACAAATTTGACAGCTCCATTAATTGAAAACTGCAGATTTATGACCTTGACATTCTAAGGCCAGTTCACACTGAGTTTTTTTGCCATGATTCTCGCCCGCAGCAATTGAGTGCCGCGGGCAAAAAACGCAGTGAAAAACGCATTCTCTGCCGACCATTGATTTCAATGGGAGGTCAGAAGCGTAACCGCGGCAAGAAAGAGCATGACGATTTTTTTGCGCCTCAGAAAAAAATCAATGGGAGGCGGTTTTGGACATTTTTGGCGCTGATTCCGACATGGTTTCACACGTCAAAATCTGCGTAAAAAAACTGTGTAAACTGGGCCTAAGAACTGTTAAGAAAACATTTGTAGTTGCAGATCTCATAAAACATTTGTGTTGTCTACCACATTTTTTCATCTTTGTAAATGACCTCAGTTAAGAAATAAGAATATAAGAGTTTAATGATTTAAAAAGGTTAAAGTTCCTTTATTAGGCAGCGTGCTTACTTGCAGTCTGGAGTCCGGTTCTCTGGTCTCTTCTTAAGTACCAAAATAATATTCTCCAAAACATCTTTGAATGTTATCCTTAGATGGGTTCTCTTCTCGTTTTTAAGAACGGACAGTAGAATGGAACGCCTGAACACAAGTGTGTATGCAGCCTTTGTAAAATATGTATTCGTTTTCTTAAACTCCTCACAAATGAAGAAAATATGTGTTAAAACCAGTACCGGATTTACATCTCAGGGGCCTGCAAGAACAGATTGCCTGGCACCTTAGACTCCATTGATCAAGTAGACCACACCTTAAGGCCACATGAACACGACTGCAAAAATCGTCTGTAATTGCGGACCGTAATTACGGTCCACAATTACGGACACCTTCCCAGTTTTTACGAGAAGGTGTCCGGGCCCTAAAAGTGTACGGCAATAGATAAAGAACATGTCCTATCTTTTGTGTCTTACGGGCCGTGCTCCCACACTTTGTATGGGAGCATAGGCTGAGAATGCGGGCCGCTGTCCGCGGCCATGCCTCATGGGGCCTTAGTAATGGCTTTACAACATTCTGCTCTGACAAAATAAAACAGAAAGTCGCAGTGCGTAGCTCACAACATCTAGTGCCCCCTGCAGCCATACCCCTTTTCTCTCCTGAGGTGTCCTCCTCTCTCCCTCACAGTACTGTGAGTGCCTAATTAACATATTAATCCACAAAATGTATATATGAATAATAACTGTTCAGTGTATTAATGTGTAATTGTTCACTTCACATGGTGCCCTTCCCCCAGGAATAGGCCTAATGTGGTTATAGGTAAATGCACCTCTGGTAAAAACTGTGATCTACAGTATACTCGTTTTCTTATGAGAACTAGGTTCTTGAAGGACAGTAGAGAGAAAAAGTCTAAAGCTGGCCTTACACATTCAGAAATATATATCTCATATTTATCTAACAATCTTTCTGTCATTGTCTGCTAATTTCTGAGCAGAAAATCTAAATGTATATATGTCCAGCTTACATATGGGAATAGACATCTGTAAATGTTGCAATGTACCTGTTCATTCCCAGATTGGTCATTTAAGAGTTGCTGAAGTGGAACAGGCTACAATATTGTAAAAAACTTAATTTACACCTCATACCTTGTGTTGCACAGGCAAGTTAATGCTCATATTCTAGATTTTACCATATTGTAGGGCAACTACAATATGGTAAAGGGCGATAGGTATTTATACTCCCAGTATACAACACGATAACCTGGAATTAAAGTTTGTATCAGTGGAGGAAATATTACAGAAATGAATCTTGGTGCTCATCTTATAGATTCAAATAAGCTGTAAAACAGCAACTACTCCATGTGAGAAATATTTTCTTGAAAGGTATTAAATGCCAGAAATGAACTGTTTTATTGGACAGGCACAAGCATTCTTAACAATCACAATCGCTTGCCTTGCAGATCAGGCTTATCTCCTACAAGCCCGCTTTCCATTGTTGGGGAAGCAGAGATAACCTGCTTATTGTTACTCCAAGTTGTTCTACACCTTTAGATGTAGCTACAAAAAGTAGGCAGCTGTCTTGGTATACTAATTTTAGAATCATGAATTTGTAGAAGGAAATACAAATAAACTTATAATTAAGACCTGTACAGTAAAAGGATTAAACAAATATTTTTTCTTTTTTTTTTCTTTAGTACTGTATATATATTTTTTGCTTTTAGACTAAAGATACTTCAAGAACCTGGTAATAATTGAGGCTATTTATGATGGTGCTATTCAACCTGCTACCAATTATCACAATGTGAGCTAAGGATACATAATAGGTCTGAGAGCATGTCCTACTTGTCATTTACCTCAGCACTAGTTTGGCAGTAGGGCATTGAACGAAGAGCAGAAGAGTGTGCATGGCATACCATCATCATGACCCAAACACCGAGAGTTAAAATAATTCAAAGAAACTTACATGACAACTCTTCTAAGTACTTGATAACTTAACAAGTATAACTTGAACTTCAGTCTTTTTCTTTTAAAATTCAGGGATATTTCAGCTTGTATTCTTTTCACGCCAATCTATCTGTAAGGCTCTAGTAGGCTGTATCCTATCATTTTCTGTTTTTCCGGTTCAAGGCTGTTCTGATCCCAGTTTTCATTGTATGTGTATGTATTGACACATATAACCGAACCTAATTTTGTAAATGTGCAGGATATTTTTTATTTCTTGAGACTGTAAATAATATGTAAAGTTTGGAATGTTTTAAGTGAAAGTTGAATGCACTGATATAAATTAAAGGGACAAATTGTAAGGCAGGGGTTTGGCAAGTGACAGTCTTATGGCTCATGCACCAAGTTGCATTACTGGTTGATTCCATTGTTAAAGAGGACCTGCCACATCTCTGACATGTCAGTTTTAGTAAATAATTGTGTTCCCCATGAAATAAAGTTTCTAGAGCGTCTTTTTTAGAACTTTACATTGTGTCGTTCCTCTGTTATTTCACCTAGAAATTGATCAGAAAATTGACAACAGGGTGTTGCGGGGGGCGTGTCCCTACACAGACTTACACTGTCCAGTGTGAGACTGTGTAGGGATACACCCCTTTGACAAGTTTAATGGTAACTCCCATTTTTATAATTATTCATAAATTTCTAGGCGGAATAACAGAGGAACGGCACAGCACAGAGTTCTAGATGATAGGTTCCAGAATTGTTATTTCATTAGGTACACAAGTATTTACTAAAATAGACATGTCAAGAGTGATGACTGCCATTGCCATGGTTTTAGCAAGTGTGCAACATTATAGCACTTGGGAACTCATTTTTTATAAATGAGAGAGAAGATGTGCTGAGTCTAGAAAAGAGTCATATACACTGTGGCCCTGTATCTGCTTGGTCTTAAAGTAAGCCTGTCAGGAGTCATCCTGCCCTATATGATGATAGCGTGTGACAGACAAGATGCCACAGAGAAGATTTTAACGTCATTCAGTACAAACTCAACAGTTCAAACATTTTATAACTTATTTCAATCCCGGCTTCCGGCAGGCTCACTTTAAGCTATCATTGGCAGCAGAGACTGGCTTGGATAGCAGTTACAGTATCGTCACAGCTTCTCTACCCCTCATCTAGATGACTAAAATTAAATTAAGACTGGAGGTGCGACTTGCTAGAATGTAATTCAGTACATGGCACCCTTTAGTGTTGATTCTCAACTTCAATGTACATAATTTCAGAATGGTTACCATACATACATCACCGGGCTTCCTTCATCATTCTTCAAAGTCCAAATCCCTTCTTCACAAGTTGTCATACTGTGCAATATGCATCTTCAATTTGATTATGTCTAGTTCTCATTGCAATGAAGTGGGAACCTGTTTTTTTTTAACCAGTCACGTACTGTATATATGTACATTTATTTTTTATGAACATTGTGCCTGTGCACAGTATAATATCTTTAATACTTTTTTTGTAATATTGTGTTTTGTTCAATTTAGAGTCAATTTTGTTGTCATGTAAAATTACGGTGTATCCAAATGAGGTATAAAACTCTTACTTGTACCTAATATGTAGTAGGCTATATTGGAAGAGTGTTGTGCCCCATGAAGAGATGAACTTACTTATGTTATATTTCATGTGACTTTTTATTGTTGTTATTTTATTTGTAAGAAAAAAATCGAATTAAAAAGCAGCAACACACCATTTGCCAAACTGCTTGCAAAAATAACACAAAAGTCGAAAAAGCAAAGTTGGCTTAAAAGATCAGCATATTGTGTAGATTAAATCTGTCATTTTGTGTACAGCTCTGGACACGAAAGAAAACATGAAAACGCTAGTATAGGATTTGCATGGCTGACTATAGCCATACTTGAAAATGCTTTGAATGTTGTCAACTTTACTTGAATGAACCTTTTCATCTTAATAGGTGCACAGTAGTGTGGTCACTTCTAAAGCTACTAGTTAATGTGTATAGGAATCCATGCAGTTTGACACTAAAGTAATGATTTCATGTGTGCATTTTCTCTGCATACTTTATAGAGGCTTTTTTTTTTATCTTTTAGGTTTCTTTTTCTTTTCATGAAATGTTGGTATGTGTATAAAATCTAATGATGGCTATAAATACTGTAAGTATTGTAATGTAATGTAATGAACGCAGGCTATTTGAAAACTGTTTATTATATCATTCCTGATAATTCTGAGATGTGGGTGTTTTTAATAAAATTTATATTTATTTAATGCATCTGGTTTAACGGCTAGTGTATGATTTCAAAGAAACTATGTCATGCATATTTAATTATTCCTATGTATGTAATAAATAGATCACATTCACTTGTTTCTTATTTACAGATCACAATATTTAGAAATGTTATATCTGAAACATACGCAAATTTAATTCTTCTTCAGCCGTTCTCTCAGAAAATACTTTTACTAGCAACTATAAATGTTGAAATCATGTGTTTATAGTGGGTGACTGACTCCATCAAAAAGTTCTAAAACCTTTTCTATTCAGATTCATGAGGGGCATTTTCAGTGATCTAGACAAAGCACCTTCTGGGTAGGTGTCATATCATCTACAATATGTCCAAACATTCATTGTAGTGCAGAATAAAATTTGCACTTCTACATCCATGAACTGCACACAGAGAGATTTTTCTCTGTTGCATGACATCTTGTAACGGTACAGCTTGATATAAAATACCAGCATGTGACGTTGAAGAGTGGCAATGGGAGCACCAAGAAGACTAGAACAACACATGGAGCATCAGGAAGACTAGAAAGATACCCAGGATAGGGAAATTAAATTACTATACCGTACAATGCCTATAAGGGCCTGTTCACATCACCGTTCGCTTTCCGTTCCGGGGTTCCGTCTGAGGTTTCCGTCAGGTGAACCCCGCAACGCAAAGTCAAACTGAAACCACAGCTTCCGTTTCCATCACTATTGGTATCAATGGTGCCGGAAACATTGCTAATGGTTTCCGTTCGTCACTATTCCGGCAGGTTACCGTTTTTCAGACGGAATAAATAGCGCAGTCGACTCCGCTATTGATTCCGTCGTTAAAACGGAAACCATTAGCGATGTTTCAGTCACCATTGATATCAACGGTGACTGAAACAGAAGCTGTGGTTTCAGTTTCACTTTCCGTTGCGGGGTTCACCCGACGGAAACCTCCGACGGAACCCCGGAACAGAAAGCGAACGGTGAACAGGCCCTAAGCCGTTTCAAGAACTGCTTATATGTGAACAATGTAGACAAAAAATATTGTATACATCTTTCATTGCGATTGTTCACCCAATCAAGTCAATGTGTGAAGAACACCGCATTTCCGGGAAAAAATTCCCTTATAGATACGGCTTGTTGCAGGTGTAGAGTTGTTCCGTAGTGTATACATAATTGTTGTGCAACTTTTTATATACTGTTAGAATCTACTTTACTAAACAATTACGATCTGTTTTTTTACTATCTATGTAGCCACAATGGGAGAAGCGGCTATGCTACTGCCTTTATTGGTCTCAGTGATCACATGAATGGCAGGACACCTGTCATATGACAGAGATTTTGGACCTATATAGACCCAGCACAGCCCTGATTTTGACAACTGTCACATGTTTACACACGTTTTCCCTTGTAAAGGCTGCCCCAGCTACATGGGGGTTTTTAGTGTCAAAAAAACATATTATGCACAAAGATCTTTCCTGACCTATTGGGAGTGTTTATTCCCTGTACTGTGGCATTACTGTTTATTATCCTTGTATTGTGACAAACCTTTGTGCTTTATGTCTTAGCTTTATCGCAGTGTTTATAACCCCTGCTCTATGACATCACTGCATTAATTATCCCAGTATTGTAAAATCACTTTGTGCATAATCTTCAGATTATCATGCTTTGTTTATTATCCCTGTGCCTTGACATCACTTTGCCCATTATTCCCATGTTATCATTTAACTGCGTGCCATAAACCTTTCATATGACTTCACAGTACTTATTATTCATACACTGTGATGTCACTTTATGCTGTGACATCATTTTTTTTGCACTATTCCTGTACTATAAAATTACTGTTTGGGATATTTCTTTCCTATGAATTCAGTGTTTATTATCTATGTGCTACACAGTGACCATGATCATTGCATTCAATAACACAGTTATAAATAGTAAATTACATAAATAACAATAATCTATTATGTTCTTATTGAAATAATTGATATAATGCAGTGATGTTCTAGTTATCCCTACCTTAGGCCCCATGGACAAAGCCGTAGCCATGTGTACGGTCCGTGATTACGGCACGGACGGGTCGCGGACTGTCACCCGCATTTGCGGCCCGTGCTCACATTAAATAGAAGCACGGTCAGTAAATGCAAAAAATAGGACATGAAGGTGTGCGTGGCCCATAGAAATGAATGGATCAGTATTTTTATCCACAATTATGATCCGTAATTGTAGATAAGAATTACGGTTGTGTGCATGAGGCCTTACTCTGCATATCGGACAGAAAAACAGACAGAGAGGCAGCACTTCCAAAAATAAATAGCTGCTTTATTCACCCATGCAACGTTTCAGTCCAGCAGGACCTTTCTCAAGCATGTGAAACACATCAAATGTCAGGCATATAAGGACTCACAGAGTCATTAACAAAAAAATACTAATCAATGTAAATATGTGAAATATAACAGTGTAATATACAAAAACAGTATATAAAACCCACATATTATCAGTAAAAGTAATCATACATAAAAATCTGAAACATTATGGGACTAGTATAAGAAATAAGAAGTCCAATATACATATGTAACATAATAGTGTAATAACTCACCCAAGTGTGTGCGTAATAAAACCAATTGCAGTTTAATGTCTGCAGACACAGCCTGGACTAACTCCTCGAGGGCTACGGCGTCGCTGCAGTGTCCACTCCAAGGGACTGTGGATCAGGTCCTGTTGAGGCGTGCACCCACAATTGGTCCGGTGCTGTGGAATCTTTTTGTTTTTACTCTACAGAACTGCACAGTTTATAGCAGACTGTATTTTGTCAATGCACTGCAGATGCGCGCTATCAAACAGATTTTAAAACCGCAAGTATTTTTCTGGGTAATCTGCAGGGCTAAGTTCAAGGAGTCGGACATTTCCTAAAGGTTCCTGCTGCAAATGAATAATAATAATAATCTTTATATAATGCCAACATATTTCACAGCACCTTACAATTTGGGAAGTAACACAAACAAGAAAAATTAAAAATTTTCAAAACAAATGAACATCAATGAGACAAAACCAGAGAAGTCCCTGCCCATACAAACTTGCCATCTAAATGGAATGGGAGGAGTTATACAATAGGTACAAGGTGCTACTTTTGTCCAGGAGAATATAAATAAAGCCGGTACCCAGCCAGTATCTGAGCCAACATGTATATTAAGTGCAGAGTGATGCGACAAGGGTAGCTAGTTGAGGACATAGCAGAGTGAAGATATTTGTAACTAGGTTAGAATGTGTATGGGCCATGGACTATGGTTATGTGGAATAAGTCTCCTTCAAGAAATACATTTTTAAGGCACGCTGCGAATGTTAGGAGCAAGTTTGACAGTCCACAGTGAGTTCCCCAGAATTGGTGTAGCACTGGAGAATTCCTGCAGACGGGAGTAGGAGGATGTAATAACTTGATAGTCTACATCTTGACCCGGACATGATATTAATTGCATGTGACGTTGATTTCTTGTATACCAGACATAAATACATAAAGATGGCCTCCAAGCAGTGTCATAATTCCTGCAACTCGAGGGCACTACAATGCGGGTGACTTGTGCGCCCTCATATGCTAATTAGTTCTTGGAGCTGTTGTTCCTATCAGATTATGATGTCTCAATGGAACCTGTCCTTTTTTGGGCACAAAATTTATGACAATTTTATGATCTGGCAGGGAGACGCAGAACAATTGAATTAGTTTACGATTAAATCAAAACCATTACATGGACTTGCAAATTGGATAAAGTATAGACTCTCTAGATCTCCCTATTAAACGTGATCACTATGGCTTTATCCAAACAGATTTATTTCGGAAGGAGACATCTGTAAATTCTCTTTTACATGCCACCTCCTCTCATTCTACGCAGATTATCCGCGCAATCGACGTAGTACTTTTTAAGGATGAAAAGAATATGTTCTACAGATCAAAATTTCATCAAACCATTGAAGGACTTGAAACAGCGCTTTCTTGATCGAGGATACAGTAAGCGATGTATTAAAAAAGCATACTCAAGAGCAAGAAATGTAGAACGACTTGCATGTCTTCAGACTGTCATCAAAACGAGGAAAGATAGTAAGGTAAGATTTGTGACCACCTATGAGTTATAGGGCTGGGAAGAACTAAAACGGAGTAAGTGCAAATACTGAGCACACTGGCAAACATTGCCTTTATATCATGCGATGGCACCCAGAAGAGCAAAAACACTTGAAAGATCTGTTGTTGCACAGTTTTTTCTTTGTTTTAATGTTTCCATTAAAAAGGTTTTTTTTTACACACTCATCTCACATATATATTTCTATTTACAAGCATTTGTATTATATTTATAATATAATTAATGATTTTTTTGTAATGTTTGATTAGGACATGCATTTTGCACATAACATTTCATTTCTATGTATTTTACACACTTTTCACACAATTCGTGTATTTTAATTTGTTTTTAGCATGCATAAATTAATTATTTATTCATTGTATATAGTAGGCATCTTATACCTTATATACATCCATGCCCATGTAGCTCACATACATTCCATTCACATTATTCATCAATTGCTTTGGAAACAATGGTTTGTTTTATATGTATATTCCTATTCTTATATGTTCACTCAGCACTTTATATTCATGATTCTTTTTATACACTGTATTTATCATACACATTACACTTTACATTAAGCGTGATTTATTACAGTAGTTTGTTTCTTTAAAATTTTACAGGAATAGGGATAAAACTCGGCCATCTTTTTTATTTGTTGACATCCACTGGTTTTCTCTCCCGATGCTTTTCTTACATAGTCTATTTTGCTACTATAGCGCGCATGTCAATGGTAATCACACTCAGGTTTGGTATCAAGTTGCCGTGTGCGGATGCTGGTTATAATGTGATATCTATGCTAGTGAGCGGTAATGTGTACTGGCCTCCGTCGTCGGGTGACGCCAACTGGTGGTTGGATATACATGTGATACACAGCGCCGCTAACAAAGTAGGGTTAATTGGTAACTTACTACTTTTATTCAGCACACAAACTGCAGCTTAAATAGAGGCTTTAGGTATTAGAACGCCACCCCCAGAGAAAGGCTTTTTTACCGAAATGCTCATCAGGGTGGATTCTATCCTTATGGTGTTTCATATGGGTTTATGCTTTTTATTGCATTACTTTTTGACAAGCCTACCGCACTTTACTTATTATCACTAATTATAGACATTACCGTTAAGGGCTCATGTCAAGTAGTTTTTTTTACACATTATATTCCATGTACATGACTCATGGGTTCCCGTCCTATCTGTGCCGTGGAAATAATTTTTAAGTTGTGCGCTATTTATATGTAAATAAAGTTTTAATATTTTAACAATCTCCTTTTTTGTCAGTTTTGATTGACACATTTGAGTGCAGCCTTATTGCAATCTAATAATGTACACTTTATTGCATTTTTTGCGATTTAACGCTGCTATATTCATGTGTATATCTTTTGCTATCATTGGTTTAAAAGAAATGATTAGGGCCTGAATAAATGTCAGTGGTGAGGTAAGGATGGATACGACATGGGAGTTGGGTGAAAGCAACATTATTTGGCAATGGATTGAATGTGAACAAGGAAAGACAGATCAGAGTTAAGTACAACTCAAGAGACATCAGACCTAATGACTAGGGAAGATGGTAATCAGGTTAAGGTGAAGAAGATGATGGAGGAAACCGAAACAGCTCAGTTTTAGGAAAAATTAAGTTTGAGCTATAAAGAAGACATAACAGCAGATACAGCGGGCACTCACTAGCATTTTTTAGGACAGCAGAAGAAATGTCCCAGGGGGATGTATATAGTTGGGTGTCTATATTAGCTTCAGCACAATGGGTGTTTATATCAGCATAAGGATGGTACTGGAATCCAAACCTGCTGATTGTTTGCTCAACTGAAATTGTGTAGAGAGAAATCAGGAGGAGGTCCAATGCTGAACCCTGGGGATCCTCAACAGTGTGAGGACTAAGAGATGAAGTAGAGTCAGCAAAAGAAGAGCTTATACACCAGATGTTGTTGAAGTTTAAAAGAAAATGGAAGGTTAGAAACAGGGTGATAGTTAGTAGGGGAGGAGCGGTCAAGAGTGACCTTTTTTTTTACCGAGAGCATCCTTTTTATGTCTATATGAGTATCAACATTACTTCAGTCTTCATATTCACAATAGGCATGACACTACTGGTGTATTTGGGAAGCCAGTAAGCATCAGAAAACAAAATGGAGTCCAGATTGACTGCAAAATATCTCTAGACTGTCCACACAATGGAGATTTTAGTCCAGTAATTGGTTAATGAGGAATACAAAAAATACAAGCATGATGACTGCATTTTAATAAAAGCTGTGGTCTTATGGAGCCATCAAGTGGCAACCTTTGTCAACCATTTTGGAATTATTAACTCCTTAACGACCGCCTACCGTCTTTTGACGGCAGATGGTGCAGGTGCTTAGTCTACAGTGACGTCTTTTGGCGTCGCTGTAGAAGAGGCTGATGAGAGCTCCTGTGAGCACTCCCCTCTTTGATCGTGTCATCGGGAACCCGGTAATGCGATCAAAGACCAGGGAATCTCTCTGTAGTCAGCCCTGGGGACATAGAAAGGACCCTAGGACTGTCTGCTCAGTTTGCCTGCTGTTAGGGCACAATATGTGCTGCCCTAACAGCAGCCTGTCATAGTGACACAGTGTAGTGTATTAGCATACAAGAATATGCAAATAAATTATAAGTAAAAAATTGAGTTGTAAATAAAGTTATCCCTTCATGGGATTAAAAAAAGAAACAAAAACAAAAAATAAAATAAAACAGAATGTCCCCCCAAAAAAAGCCATGCAGAGAATCGCCTTTTCCTATATTCACAGCGTAAAAGAAAAAATTCTACCCCAAACGCGAAAAAAAACAATAATACAATTCTCCCGCATAAAACAAGGCCTCATACGGCCTCAATCTTATAGACACAATCCGGTCCTTTCAGTAGATGGTTTTAATGCACAAGGGAAATACACCTTTATTTTAAGTTAGAATAACTCACTGACAACCCACATGCACCCTGGCAGAAAACAAAGCAAGATTATCTTCTCATGGTTTTTATTAATTTCAATGTAATAATATGTATGGCATGGCATGCAATTTTTGTAGTGGATAAATAAAGTAGCTCCTCCACTTTATTGACATACTATATTAAATATTACTAACCCCCACCCCATATAATATTCGCATTTTGATGGATGATTCTGAACCATAAATAGAACCGGGTGGCTGATTCGTTAAAACGCCCCCGAAAGATTCACTATCTTAGTTGGCCTTCATTATTTTTCCCTAATAATTTTGGTGGGAAAAAATGCAGCTTCTGCAACCCCCTGGTAAAAAATGGTTTACTACCTGGCTAGGTAGGTGAGTGTTTAAAACTGTGCAGAGCATGGAATTATGGGATACCACATTTAAATAATATGAACTAGATTTTATACCCTGCGTTGCTAGGGAGGTTGACTTACGGTATAGATACAGTAAAAGCTCACTATTTAAATACCCAATTAAGTGTTGTAAGGCCCCATACGACCGTGGAATTCGTCCATAATTACAGACCCATTGACTTCTATTGCCCATGGACACCTTCCTGTATATTTACAAGAAGGTGTCCGTGCCGTAGAAAGGCTCCGCAAAAGATAGGACATGTGCTGTTTTTGCTTTTTACGGACCGTGCTGCCATACTTTATATGGGAGCAGGACCCGCATAATAATTAGAGAGTATTAAAAGTTAACTTACCTGCTTCTTCCTCCAGTCCGGCCTCCCGGGATGACGTTTCATCCCATGTGACCGCTGCAGCGGTCACATGGACTGCCGCGTCATCCAGGGAGGTCGGACTGGATGTCAAGAGGGACACGTCACCAACTTCTTTTACTTTCAATCGCTGCGGAAACTCTGCCCGAAAGGGCTGCCCCTTCTCTCTTTCCAGCACTGATAGAGAGAAGGGGCTGCCGATTAGTGCAGAGAAAAAGGGTCCGTAAGTACGGGTGGAATACTGGTGACACCAGACCCAATGTTATTGGAAGCCCCATTAAATATCCTTAACACTATGATCACATGATCAAAAAAAATGTATTCCCTTTAGGAAATAAAAGTCCTAAGCCAGTGTTCCTAGACTAAACTACGAAGTGGTGGATGAGGGGCGGGGACTTCTGATTCATGCCCATTTGGCATCATTTTTCCTCGATCATCTTTACCATTAGTCCCTCCATCGCTCATTGCTTCTCCATGCATTTTAGTCCCTCAATCGCTCATTGCTTCTCCAAGCATTTTAGTCCCTCAATTATACGAGACAGGACAACTGTCCTGCCTCTGTGTAAACCCGCTGTGGCCAACATCGCAGTGCTGCTGTGTTAGGCAATTCAGCGAGGAATGATGTACGTTGCAGCCAATTATGGGCTGCCACGTCATCAATAGGGGCGGAGCCTGCCAGTGCAATCCGTTACCTGGGGAACGCGTGTCCAATCAAAAATAGCTATTCCCTGATTTTAAACCAATGAAAAATCGGGCTTCAAACAAACAAACTTTCGAAAATATATATAAGATCATTCATTTACAGTAAACATGGGATTTTCAGTAAGTAATGCTTGATCTGCAATATAAGGGTATGTTTGATGCGTTTTCCAATGCGGTATTTTGCCACATTTTTTTTAAAAAGACAGCCCCCCAGAGGGCTATGAAAACTACACCCATCCTCCTCCTAGGCGCCATTTTATGCACAGTAGTGCTAGAGAGAGAAGAATCTCCTGGTTTAACCCCTTAATGACAGGGCCTGAAAAGACCTTAACCCCTTAAGGACGCAGCCTAGTTTGGGCCTTAAAGGAACAGTGTCATCACAAATTATTTTTTTATATGTTAAAGATGTTAGTGCTTTATTAAAAACGTTTATATTCATTTGTGTGTTTGTGTTTTACTTTTTCTTATTTTTACACTTTTTCTTCCCTATGGGGGCTGCCATTTTTTTTCCATTTCTGTCTGTGTCGATTAACGACACATACAGACATGGAATATGGCAGCCACAGTCCCATAGGGACTGCGAACGGCTCCCGTCCCATTGACTTCCGTGTACGGCGTCTGTGTGGGAACTGCACATGCGCCGCTCCCACACAGTCCAATTCGAAATTGGCGCTGTCCGGCGCCATTTTCCTGTGGACCGGAAGTCGCGGCCGGACAGTAATATTACTACTTCCGGTCGCGGCTTCCGGATTTGTGCACTTGGACCAGCGGCAGCAAACGGAGCGGACGGGCCGGAGGGAGCCGCGGCGGCAGGAGCAGGTAAGAGATTTCAATGTATGTTCGTGTTTGTTTACTACTGTATGTAAACCTACTACACTGTGTGTTAGCTCAAAAAATGGCGACACACAGTGTAGGAGGTTACACCGTTCAAACCCCTCGTTTATCCCGGCACTAGCCAGGATAAAGGAGGGGGGGATGCTGAGAGCTCACTAGAGCGAGGGCTTTTAACCCATTGTTGCAATGCTGCAATTTTGGGAATAGCTCCATCTAGTGACCAAAAATGGGTAGTATTATAAAGTAGAATTAATTTATAATATTTCCTGACTTGTGAAAAAAATAAAAAAAATTTGAACAATGTTTAATCACCCACACACTAAATGTTTAATTTTTAAAAAAAAAACATGTTTTTCTGGCAACACATTCCCTTTAAGGCTCAGAGCCCATTTTTCAAATCTGACATATTTCACTTTATGTGGTAATAACGTCGGAATGCTTAAACCTATCCAAGCGATTCCGAGAATGTTTTCTTGTGACACTTTGGGCTTCATGTTCGTGGTAAAATTTGGTCGATATATTCAGTCTTTATTTGAGAAAAATTGCAAAATTTAGAGAAAATTTAGAAAAAATAGCATTTTTTAGAATTTAAATGCATCTGCTTGAAAAACAGACGGTTATGCCACCCAAAATAGTTACTAGTTCACATTTCCCATATGTCTACTTTAGATTGGCATCGTTTTTTGAACATTATTTTATTTTTCTTGGACGTTACAAGGCTTAGAACATAAACAGCAATTTCTCATATTTTTAAGAAAATTTCAAAAGCCTTTTTTTTAAGGTACCAGTTCAGTTCTGAAGAGGCTTTGAGGGGCCTATGTATTAGAAACCCCCATAAAGCACCCCATTTTAAAAACTAGACCCCTCAAAGTATTCAAAACAGCATTTAGAAAGTTTTTTAACCCTTCAGGCATTTCACAGGAATTAAAGCAAAGTGGATGTGAAATTTGCAAATTTCATTTTTCTTTCTGAATTTCAATTTTATTCTATTTTTTTTCTGTAACAAAGAAGGTTTTACCAGATAAACACTACTAAATATGTATTGTCCAGATTCTTCAGTTTTTAGAAATGTCCCACATGTGGCTCTAGTGCGCTCGTGGACTAAAACACAAGCCCTAGAAGCAAAGAAGCACCTAGTGCATTTTGGTGGTGCTTTTTTATTAGCATATATTTTAGGCAGCATGCCAGGTTTGGAGAGGTGTTGAGGTGCCAAAACAGTAGGAATCCCCCAAAACTGACCCCATTTTGGAAACTGCACTCCTCAAGGAATTAATTTATGGTTATTGTTACCATTTTGACCCCGTAGTTTTTTCACAGCGCGTATTTGAATTGGGCTGTGAAATTAAAAGAATGACAATTTTTCCAATAAGATGTCATTTTTAATCAGAATTTCTTATTTTCACAGGGAACAAAATGCCCCATTTTGTTGCCCAATTTGTCCTGAGTGCGGCAATACCCCATTTGTGGTGATAAACTGCTGTTTGGGCCCATGGGAGGCCTCAGAAGGAAAGGAGCGCTGTGTGTTCTTAGGAGTCCAGATTTTGATGGATTGGTTTTCGGGTGCCATGTCGCATTTGCAGAGCCTCAGAGGTATCAAAGCAATGGAAAGCCACCAAAAGTGACCCCATTTTGGAAACAAAACCCCTCAAGGAATTTATTTATGGGTGTTGTGACCATTTAGACCCCACAGTTTTTTCACAGAACTTATTTGAATTGGGCTGTGAATTTAAAAAAAAAAACTTTTTTTCCAATAAGATGTAGTTTTGGCTCAAAATGTCTTATTTTCACAACGAATAAAATACCCCATTTTGTTGCCAAATTTGTCCTGAGTGCGGCAATACCCTATTTGTGGCCATAAACTGCCGTTTGGGCCCATGGGAGGTATTAGAAGGAAAGGAGCGCTATGTGTTCTTTGGAGCCCAGATTTTGCTGGATTGGTTTTCGGGTGCCATGTCGCATTTGCAGAGCCCCAAAGGTATCAAAGCAATGGAAACCCACCAGAAGTCACCCCATTTTGGAAACTACACCCCTCAAAGAATTTATTTATGGGTGTTGTGACCATTTAGACCCCACAGTTTTTTCACAGAATTTATTTGAATTGGGCTGTGAATTAAAAAAAAATATATTTTTTCCAATAAGAGGTAGTTTTGGCTAAAAATTTCTTATTTTCACAAGGAATAAAATACCCCATTTTGTTGCCCAATTTGTCCTGAGTGTGGCAATACCCTATTTGTGGTGATAAACTGCCGTTTGGGTCCATGGGAGGGCTCAGAAGGAAAGGACCACCATGTGGCCTACTGGGAATTTTCTGGTGCTAAGTCGTGTGTGCAGAAGCCCCTGAGGTACCAGTACAGTTGAAACCCCCGAGAAGTGACCCCGTTTTAAAAACGACACCCCTTAAGGAATTCATCTAGAGGTATTGTGTAAAAGATAATGTGCAGCAGTTGGTGCAGAGTGAAATTTGCAATTTTCTATACATATATGCCGATTCAGTGTCCGATATATTGTGCCCAGCATGCGCCACCGGAGATATACACCTCATAAACTGTAATGTTGGCTCTCCCGGGTACGGCAATACCCTACATGTGGCTGTTATCAGCTGCCTGGGCACACAGCAGGGCTCAGAGGGGAAAGATGAGGAGGGGTAAGCTGTGCGAAGTGGATCAGAGCGAGTAAAACTGGGGTAAATTAAAAATAAAGGGATGGATGATAAATTTTAAAACACTCTTTCATACAGAGCTCTGGTTTTTCGGGACACGCGTCACATTGATATATTGTGTCCTTCCTTATCCCCCTCTTATAGCAGACTCTGCACCTCTTTTGACTTTTTCCCTTCTTGCCAGTTTGGGGAACTTCTCCTAAAAAGTGTTGCCCTGGTACGATGCCTGTGGCCCCGCTTCCAGAAGTACTGTAAGGCTTCAGGACTTGATCTGACAAGTCCACCCCTCTCATGTACCTATTGTAGTCCAGGATGCAGTCTAGTTTGGGGGTCCCTGTACTGGTACCTCGTACAGGTACATGGGTACTGGTGTGGCATCTCCCTGGTCTTGTACTTGACACACAATATGTTGCTGCTAGATTGTGCCCTGCTCTCACCCCTTCTGAGTGTTTGCCCAAGCAGAGTCTTAGGGAGGCCTCTCAGGTTTCTTCTAGCAGTGCCGCATGCCGCAGGACTTCTGGAAGCGAGGCAGTTGAAGAGTGGGACGCTGGTATAAAAATTATCCAGGTAGAGGTGGTAACCCTGGTCCAGCAGTGGGTGCACCAAATCCCACACAATTTTTGTATTAACTCACAGTAAGGGGGGGCATTCTGGGGGCTGAGTACTGGTGTCCTTCCCTTTATATATCCTAAATTTGTAGGTATACCCTGATGCACTCTCGCACAGCTTATACATCTTCACGCCATACCTTGCCCTCTTACCTGGCAGGTACTCGCGGAATTGAAGCCTCCCTTTCAAATGTACCAGGGATTCATCTATAGAAATACACTTCTCGGGGGTGAATGCTGGGAAAACCGGGCACTGAAATGGTCTAATAGGGGTCTCCGTTTATACAAACGGTCAAAACTGGGGTCATCTCAGGGTGGGCACGGCTTATTATGAGTATAATGTAAGAAGCGAAGTATTGCCTCATTTTTATTTTATTTTTTAGTTTCCAGCTCAGTTCTGAAGTTGCTTTGAGGGGCCTATATATTAGACACCCTTATCAAACACCCCATTTCAGAAACTAGACCCCTCAAAGTATTCACAACAGCATTTAAAAAGTTTATTAACCCTTTAGGTGTTTCACAGGAATTTAGAGCAAAGTAGAGGTGACATTTAATTAATTTAATTTAATTTATTAGGCACCATGTCCGGTTTGAAGAGGTCTTGTGGTGCTAAAACAGTGGAAACCCCCCAAAAGTGACCCCTTTTTGGAAACTAGAGACCTTGAGGAATCCATTGTAGTTTTCTTGGGGTGCATGCGACTTTTTGATCAGTTTTTATTCTATTTTTAGGTGGCGTGGTGACAAAAAAAACAGCAATTCTACTATTGTTTTTTATTCAATTTTTTTTACAGCGTTCACCGTGCGCTATAAATGACATATTCACTTTATTCTGCGCGGCGATACGATTACGGCGATACCAGATGTTTATAGTTTTTTATTTTATGTCTTATGGCGTTTGCACAATAAAATACATTTTGTAAAATATAATTTATTTTTTGTGTTACCTTATTCTAAGAGCCATAACTGTTTTATTTTTCCATCAGGAAAGTTGTGCAAGGACTTATTTTTTGCGTAACGAACTGTAGTTTCGATCAGTACCATTTTTAGGTACATGCGACTTTTTGATCTCTTTTTATTCCATTTTTTGGGAGGTGAAGTGACCAAACAATTGTGATTGTGGTATGGTTTATTATTATTTTCTCTTACGGCGTTCACAGCGCGGGATAAATAACGACATCGTTTTGTAGTTCAGGCCGTTACGGACGCGGCGATACCAATTATGTATAGTTTATTTGTTTATTTATATATTTTTATTAATAATAAAGAACTGATAAGGGAAAAAGGGGGACTTTTACTTTTATTACTTTTAAATCTTTTATTTTCTTATTTTTACACAACTTTTTTTTACTTTTTCACACTTTTTTTACTTTGTCCCACTAGGGGACATGAGGGCAGGAGGCTCTGATCGCTATTCTAATACACTGCACTACATACGTAGTGCAGTGTATTAGAGCTGTCAGCTGTTCGCTGACAGCAAGCATAGTGGGTCCTGATTTTGTCGGGACCCACTAGGCTTCCGTCGATGGCGTAGCCAGAGTCCATTGTTAGGATTCTGGTTGCCATAGTAGCCATCACGGCCCACTATCGTGTAGCAGGCCGGCGATGGCAGCTTAACCCCTAAGAAGCCGCGATCGCTATTGAACGCGGCTTCTAAGGGGTTAATCGGCGGGGACCACCGCGATCG
This sequence comes from Rhinoderma darwinii, assembly GCF_050947455.1. Lineage (NCBI taxonomy): Eukaryota > Metazoa > Chordata > Amphibia > Anura > Rhinodermatidae > Rhinoderma > Rhinoderma darwinii. Next base: position 174,609,836 of record NC_134687.1, on the reverse strand, counting down.
GTCCCTGCACACTAAGCTGTGATAGCCTGCTGTCGGAAACAGCAGGTATCACAGCTCAAACACGCGCCGGGATTAAATGGCGCCGTGTTTACTCAGGTCAGTAATAGTACTGACCTGAGCGCGAACGTTCTACTTAGCAGGACGTACTATTACTGACCTGAGCGCGAAGGGGTTAATGACCAAGCCAGATTTGTTAAATCTGGTATGTCTGACTTTATCAGAGAATAACTGTGCGAAAGTTTTGAATATCCAAGTAATTCTGACATTGTTTTTTCGTCACATGTTGTACTTTATTTTAGTGGTAAAAGTAGACTGATACGATTTGCGGAAATTAATGAAAAAATAGAAAAATTGAAGAAATTTTGTAAAAATTATCATTTTTCCCTATTTTTAACTGCAATATGTCACATATGTACATATATACTGTACAATTTTTTTAATTAAATATATATTTTCATCACTTTACTCTATTTTGGCAGCACTTTTGAAAAAAATAAAAAAATTTTGAGCAATTTAGAAGTTTAGTAATGATTTTATACATTTTGAAGTACATTTTGTTTTCCTGCACCAAGCCAGGTTTTCAGAGGCTCATAGGTGTCAGAATGGTGGAAACCCCCACAAGTGACACCATTTTGAAAACTACACCCCTTAAGGTATTTATTAAGGGGTGTTGTAAGTATTTTGACCCCACAGTTTTTTTGTAAGAATTCATGCAAAGCAGGCGTAAAAACATATAATTTCACTTTTTTCATAAAATTATCACTTTGAAGACCGATTTCTTTGAAAAGCGACCATGAGAATGAAGAAATGCACCCCAAAATCTATCACCCTGTTTCTCCTGTTTTCAAAAATGCCCACATTGTGACCCTAATGCGTTGCCTGGACACACGGCAGGGCCCGAAAGGAAGGGAGCAACCGGAGGCATTCAGGTCTCATTTTTGCTTGAAAATGTTTTAGGCCCCACTGTACATTTGGAGAGGTTTTGAACTACCAGAACGATAGAAACTCCCCATAAACGACCCCATTTAGAAAACTAGACACCTTAAGGTATTTATCTAGGGCTGTAGTGAGTATTTTGCTAAATTTAATGTATAGCAGGTGAAATAAAAAAACAACACACTTTTTATATAAAAGTATCACTTTGAAGACCGATTTCTTTGTAAAGCGACCATCAGAATGAAGAAACACACCCCAAAATCTATCACCCTGTTTCTCCCGTTTTCAAAAATGCCCCCATTGTGACCCTAATGCGTTGCCTGGACACACGGCAGGGCCCGAAAGGGAGGTAGCGCCCGGAGGCTTTCAGGACACACATTTTGCTTTGAAAATGGGAGGATTCTACTTTTCTAGATTGAGAAATAGATGTCCCTAACAGTTTCTACACCCTATGACTATGTCGTGCTAAGAAAGCAGATGTCCTGCAATCATGTCAGTCCATAGACATTATGTATATCAACCCGCTCTGATATATAGTAAGTTAGAGTGGGAAAATGTATTAAACTGTTGGCGGAAAAAGGCAATATATCCAAAAAAAAAGGAGGAAGAATGTATCCAGCTATGTGGAAAACTAGAGCATGTTCACAGGATGAAAGAAAATTTGTAGGGCTGTAATGACTTTATTATTCAAAGTGACTGGTCATACAACGTCTCTTTAGCTCCATCAATCCCTATATAAGGGACGAATGTGCCAAGTGACGCGGTACACCATAACAAGCCCCTGCCCGGCAAGGTAGGAACCGCCATGTGCACAAAACAACCAATCACCTGTAGAATATATAAAGGGGCAGTGTCCCACACCGTATGTATAGATACAGTAAAGGACCACTACTCCCCAAATTAATGTCACTATTTCTAGAAGTATTGTCGGGTGTAAGAGGTCCACCAAAAACCCGAACAAAACTGTAATAAAGCCCATAGTGTATTGATAAAGACAAAACAGGGACTTATGCATAGACCAGGGTTGGAAGGACAAGCAGAACAATAATATCGTGACTCACTTCGCTGTCCTCGTTTGCTGCAGACCCGACACCGTTTTTTGGGGTATTTTTGGTTAGATGTTGAAGGGATGGGGTGTAAAAAATGTTTTTCAACAAGTCGGTGTACATCCTCTGACTCATGGACTACTCTCTGGTCTGCAGATTGAAATAGGAGATCTTCAATCACTTTCTCCTGAAATTCAAAGAATGTCGCCCTGCCCGCTGATTTTTTGTACAGGACAAATGCGTTCTGCATCGCAACTTGAATCTCTTGAAGCGACACTTTCGCTGTCGCTTTCAAGTAAGGCTGGGTTCACACAACCTATTTTCAGACGTAAACGAGGCGTATTATGCCTCGTTTTACGTCTGAAAATAGGGCTACAATACGTCGGCAAACATCTGCCCATTCATTTAAATGGGTTTGCCGATGTACTGTGCAGACAACCTGTCATTTACGCGTCGTCGTTTGACAGCTGTCAAACGACGACGCGTAAAAATACAGCCTCGTCAAAAGAAGTGCAGGACACTTCTTTGGACGTTTTTGGAGCCGTTTTCTCATAGACTCCAATGAAAACAGCTCCAAAAACGGATGTAAAAAACGCAGCGAAAACCGTGAGTTGCTCAAAAAATGTCTGAAAATCAGGGTCTGTTTTCCCTTGAAAACAGCTCCGTATTTTCAGACGTTTTTGGTCACTACGTGTGCACATACCCTAAAAGCTCAACTTCAGATGCAGAATCCGTATCTGAGCATAGCATTTGATAGGCTTCCTCAACGCTGTATCTTCTGGCAGCCATAATGATAATACAGTCTAAACCGCAAATAATAAATGGAACTAGCGGTTTAAATTATTTTTTTTATCACTTTTTTTTTATGCACACGACCGTAAAAACACCCGTTATTGCGGGTCGTAATTACGACCCGCAATAACGGGCTCATAGACTTCTGTTACCCACGGGTACCTTCCCGTTTTCTCACGGAAAGGTGCCCGTGCCGTTAAGAAAAATATAACATGTTATATTTTTCTATTTTACGGGCCGTGCTGCTATACTTTATTATGACAGCATGGCTCGCAAAAGCGGCCGGCTGCCCGCGGCCGGCCGTGCCCGGCCGTGCTCGTAATTACGAGTCGCAATTACGAGCACGGTCGTGTGCATGAAGCCTAATCAACTAAGAACACTATAAGAATTAAACTTTTTTTATTTATTTTTTTTATTGTTTTTTTTTCAAACCTAAACCTAAACCCTACGCCTAACACAAACCGTAAACCCAAGCCCAGAACAGCACCCTACGCCGTCTAAGGCCCCATGCACATGAACGTGTTTTTGGGCCGCAATTGCCCCGAAAATCCACGGGAGAATTGCGGCCCCATTCTTTTCTATGGGGCCATGCACACGACCGTAGTTTTTGCGGTCCTTGCACGGCCCGGGAGCCCGGACCGCAGAAAGAACGGGCATGTCTTATTACGGCCCTGTTCTGCGGTCCGGGCTCATTGAAAACAATGGTGGCGGCCATGTGCATGTCCCGCGATTTGCGGGCGGCCTGCGGCGGACAGTCCGCAGCCGGCCGACCCGAAAATCACGGCCGTGCACACGGCTACGGTCGTGTGCATGAGGCCTAACAGCGTACACGCCGTCTAACAGCGTACGCTAAAAAGAAAGTAGTTTATAGTACGATTCTTAGTATATACAGTAAATATATTTATATATATATATGTATATACTATAAAATACTGAAAAAAACGTTTTTTTTTTTAAAAATAAACTGTGTAAGGGACAAGTGATTTTGTGTGGGGACACTGACACACTTGTATCTGTTTCTCTCCACTGCTAGAACAGTGAGGAGAAACAGATACATGTTTTTACTTTTATTTTACAGTAGTGATCACTATGATTGGATCTCATAGTGATCACAAAAGATCAGGAACCAATACTATTGGCTCCTGATCACTGCTCTAAGAACAGAGCTGCTAGCAACAGCTCGTTCTTAGAGTAGGAGCTGTCATTTAGACACTCCCGGCGGCTCTGTACGCAGTAACAGCATGTGACCGCTGTGATTGGCGGTCACGTGCTGTTACGACGAAATCGGCAGGTCCTGATGGCTGCACTAAGAGCCGGACCTGTTACTTACAGCCGGTTTTTAGTGCAGATGTCACCAGGGTGACGATAAACCCCCTCTACTACAGCGACGCCAAAAGGCGTCGCTGTAGACTGAGTACATGCACCGCCTGACGTCAAAAGACGGTGGGCAGTCGTTAAGGGGTTAATAAGAAAAAAATGGACCAAAATAAACAGCAGGGCAGCAGTAGGGCCCCACCACAGCCAAGAATAAAGGTGACGAGGCGTGAGGCCTCCTCATGAAGGTGGTTATCAACATCAGCGTAGGTTGCATCAGGTAAGTTTTGGCCAACTTTTTCTACCCTCCAGTAGCAAAATTTAGACAAAGCATTAATTTCTGTTCAACACTTTATTGTTCACAGGAGGAAGAACAACGGAGAGAACTCCACCGTCTTTATTGGGTACACCCCATTAATGAACTGCAGCCACAGAGGGGACACATTGGACATCACTATGCAAAACTCTGATGGTGAGTTGTCGTATTTTTTCTAGTTGCAACTGTTCAAAATTGTGAACAGAGAGAACTATGATCCTGTCCATTTAACCACTAGATGGCATGGTTTATAGCATCTACTGCATCCAGGCCGTTAGCAGTGGTGTAACTAAAAGTGTAGCAACCATATCAGCTACTACGGGGCACACGGCATGAGGGTGCCAATTCCGCCTGCCAGCACAGGCCCCCCCATGCCCGGTGGCACCGCTAGCAGCTGATATGGTTGTTACAGTGGTAGCTATACTACATTGAATAGTATCTGCATCCTTGGACGCAGATACTATTGTACAGGCCATGTTTGTAATGCAGTCTTTATCATGCGCAGAGACAGGATCCCTGCGCAGGCTGGTGTGATGACGTCGCTGCAAGGACGCCGCTGGCCTATTCAAGGATCCCGTTGGCATTGATGTTGTGGATCCACTCAATTCATCGCCTGGGTGAGTATAACGTTCTTTTGTTTTATTTGGGGGGTGTGGCTGTATGGCGCTATCTACAGTGGGGGCAGTATGGCACTATCTACAAGGGGGAGGTGGGTGGCGCTATCCACATGTGGGTTGTGACACTGTCTACAGGGGGGGCTGTTATGGCGGCGAATGAAAAACTAAAATGTAACTTAATAGACAAAAACGTGCTTAATCCATTTTGATGTTTCTTTACAGCTATCCTGAGAAGTTTATTGTTTTTTGTCAACTGGGGAGAGTTATGCATCTCTGCACCTCCAATTCTGGATTGGTAAATCTACCATCTACGGAATTGTGAGGGGTACATGCCACGTTATCTGGCAGCACTTACAGCCCATTTCGATGCCCAGTCCGACCCAGGAGACTTGGTTGCAGGCAGCAGCAGGCTTTCAGTCTGTGGCCAATTTCCCAAACTACATAGGCACCGTTGACGTGAAGCACATACGTGTGCAGCAGCCACCGCACTCAGGATCACATTACTTCAATTACAAGAAGTACTTTTCTGTGGTCCTGATGGTGGTGGCTGATGCCTCGTATAAGTTTGTCACTATTGAAGTCGGCACCTTTGGCAGTACTGGGGACTACCGGGCGCTACTGACATCAACTTTTGGCCAGCGAGTGCTGGTAGATCAGGTGACTCTGCCCCCTCCAAGACCTCTTCTGGGTACCACGCATCCACTCCCTTTCGCCACGGTAGGGGATGAGGCTTTTCCGCTGATGACCAACCCACTGCGCCCATACCCACGGAGGGGACTGGATGCCCGGAGGAGAGTCTTCAACATGAGGCTGAGCCGGGCACGACGCTTCGTGGAGTGCACCTTCGGGATCATGAGTAGTAAGTGGAGGGTCTTCACCTGTGCAATGCAGTTGGATCGAGGGACAGTTGACATGGTCATTAACCCCTTAATGACCAGCCCATTTTAAACCTTAATGACCAAGCTATTTTTTGCGTTTTTCCATCGTAGCATTCCAAGAGCTCTAACTTTTTTATTTTTGCGTCGACATAGCTGTATAAGGTCTTGTTTTTTGCGGGACAAGTTGTATTTTTTAATAGCACCATTTTGCGGTACATATAATTTATTGATTAACTTATGTTAACTTTTTTTTGGGGGCTGGCAGGTAATGGAAAAAAAAACATACATTTCGCCACTTCTTTTTGCGTCTTAGATTTACGCCGTTTACTGTGTAGTATAAATAACATAATATCTTTATTCAGTGGGTCATTACGATTGTGTCGATACCAAATTTATATAGATTTTGTATGTTTTACTACTTATACACAGTAAAAACACTGTTTTTTCAAAATTATTTGTTTTTGTGTCGCCATGTTTTAAGAGCCATAATTGTTTTATTTTTACGCCAATGCAGCTGTATGAGGGCTTGTTTTTTGCAGGACAACTTTTTTATTGGTATATGCAATTTATTTTGGAGTACATGCGACTTTTTGATCACTTTTTATCACATTTTTTTGAAGGCAGGATGAACAGAAAACAGCAATTCTAGCATTGTTTTTTATTTTATTTTTTACAGCGTTCACTGTGCGGGTTAAATAACGTAATCACTTTATAGGTGGGGCCATTACGGACGTGGCGATACCAAATATGTGTAATGTTTTATTTTTGTATTTTTTTTTCATATTAAAGTATTTTAGAAGGGAAAACATGGGTTTTTCATTTTATTTGGGATTTTAATTTATTTATTATTAGCTTTATTAAACTTTATGTTAACTTTATTTTTAGTCCCCTTGGGGGACTTCACTATGCAATCTCCTGATCGCTTTTATAATACACTGCAACACTTCTGTATTGCAGCGTATTTTTGCCTGTCAGTGTAAAACTGACTGGCACCTGCTAGGTCATGCCTCAGGCATGGCTTAGCGGTTATCTACAACAGGCAGACCTGGGGGCCTTTGTTAGGCCCCCGGCTGCCGTAGAAGCCATTGGCACCCTGCGATTGCAATTGCAGATGGGGTGAGAGAGGGAGCACCCTCCCCCCGAAACCACATGGATGCAGCGCTCGCTATTGAGTGCCGCATCCAAGGGGTTAAACGGGTGAGATCGATGTTGAAATCGATCCCACCCGTTAGTGCAGGTGTCTGGCTGTCTTTAGACAGCCCGACACCCGCTTTAGCCGGCACAGGACACCCGTGGTGGACTTATGTCAGAGCGCCGTGAAAAGGCAGCGCTCTGGAATAAAGTACCCTTAACGGCCGCAGTGAAAAGGCGTATTGACGGTTGTTAATGGGGTAAAAGCTGCCTGTGTGCTCTGCAACTATGTTTGCGACTATGACAGTTTGGACATGGGCGTAGAGCAACAGGCAGCTTTTAGTAACCTACCTGGCAATTGTTTTTCTGGCCGTGCATCCAACCGTGCTGTACAGGTGGTAGATGCCTTTGCTGACTACTTCACGAGTCCTGAAGGTGCCGTGCCCCGGCAATTTGCATGCCTCAGTGAAGAGCAGCCTGTCCAGGACTGATGGTTCTCCTCATGGGTCCATCCAACGTCTTTCATCAACCTGCCTGCTAGCAGCTTTCCTCTGTTGGCTTTGTGTTAAAAATGTACGTTCTATTTATCAGGTACATGGCCATGGCTGCTTTTTCTTATTCTTATTTACCCATGTTTTTTCGGAATTGGAGTCCAGGTTCACCATGAACTCTCCCTGTCTTTCCCTTGCCTTTGTGTGTCTCCTATACTTGTCACCCTTTTCTTTCTTTCTTGTGTCTACTTTGGGTGTCATTGCTTCCTGTGTTTGTGCTCACATGTTGTGGCCAGTGCATTTTAGGATGTGTAGGAAGTCGATTAATTATTGTATGATTCTTTTTCCTTACTTTAACCCCTTAAGGACGCAGCCACTTTTGGACCAAATGACACAGCCTCATTTTTTAAATCTGACGTGTCACTTTATGTGGTAATAACTTGGGAATTCTTTTACCTATCCAAGCGATTCTGAGATTGTTTTCTCGTGACATATTGTACTTTATGTTAGTGAAAAAATTTGGTCGATAAATTCAATATTTTTTGTGAAAAACACCAAAATTTAGAGAAAATGTGCAAAAATTAGCATTTTTCTAAATTCAAATGTATCTGCTTGTAAGACAGATAGTAATACCACACAAAATAGTGACTAGTTAACATTTCCCATATGTCTACTTTATGTTTGCATAATTTTTTGAACATCCTTTCATTTTTCTAGGACTTTACAAGGCAGCAATTTCTCACATTTTCAAGAAAATTTCAAAAGGCTATTTTTTTAGGGAACAGTTCAGATCTGAAGTAGCTTTGAGGGCCTTATATATTAGGAACCCCCACAAATCACCCCATTTTAAAAACTGCACCCCTTAAAGTATTCAAAACAGCATTTAGAAAGTTTCCTAACCCTTGTATGCGTTTCACAGGAATTAAAGCAAAGTGGAAGGGAAATTTGCAAATTTCATTTTTTTTGCAGAAATTCAATTTGAATCCATTTTTCCTGTAATACTGAAGGTTTATACCAGAGAAACACAACTAAATATTTATTTCCCTATTCTGCAGTTTTTAGAAATATCTCACATGTGGCCCTAGTGTGCTATGGGCCTGAAACAAAGGCCCCAGAAGCAAGGGAGCCCCTAGTGGATTTTTCGGCATTCCTTTTCTTAAATTATATTTCAGGCACCATGTCAGGTTAGAAGAGGTCTTGTGGTGCAAAAACAAAGGAAACCCGCCAAAAGTGAATCCATTTGGGAAACTACACCCTTAGAGGAATTCATCTAGGGGTGTAGTGAGCATTTTGACCACACAGGTATTTCATAGATTTCATTCGAATTGGGCAGTGAAAATGAAAAATTACATTATTTTCCAATAAGATGTAGCATTACCTCAGAATTTTTACAACAAATAAATGAGGGAAAGCACCATAACATTTGTAAAGCAACTTCTCCAGAGTACGTAAATACCCCATATGTGGTAATAAACAACTGTATGAATACACATCAGGGCTCAGAAGGGAAGGAGCGCCATTTAGCTTTTGGAGTACAGATTTTGCTGGATAGATTTCTCTGCACCATGTCGCATTTGTAAAGATCCTAAGGTACCAGTACAGGGGAAACCCCCCAAAAGTGACTCCATTTGGGAAAAAACACCTCTTGAGGAATTCATCTAGGGGTGTAGTGAGCATTTTGGCCCCACAGGTGTCTCACAGATTTTATTAGAAATGGGCAGTGAAAATGAAAAATTACATTATTTTCCAATAAGACGTAGCATTAGTTCAAAATGTTTCATTTTCTCAACAAATAAAGGAGAAAAATCACCGTAACATTTGTAAAGCAACTTCTCCAGAGTAGGGAAATACCCCACACGTGGTCATAAACTGCTATTTAGACACACAGCAAGGCTCTAAAGGGAAGGAGCTCCATTTAGTATTTGTAGCAGAGATTTTACAAGATTCGTTTTTTTGACACCATGTTGTATTGAGCTATAGCACCAGTACAGTGGTACCCCCGAAAAATTACCTCATTTTGGAATCTAAATCCCTCAAAGAATTTATCTAGGGGTGTAGTGAGCATTTTGACCGCACAAGTGTTTTGCAAAAATGAGTAAACAATAGATGTTGCAGATAGAAAATTGCCGTTTTCCACAGATATGCCATTTCAGTGCCCAATGTGTTGTGCCCAGCTTGTACAACCGTAGACACACATCCCATAAATTGTTAAGCAGGTTCTCCAGCATACAGTAATACCCCATATGTGGTCATAAATTGCCGTTTGGGCACACTGCCAGGCTCAGTTGGACCACCATTTGGCATTTGAAGCGCAGATTTTGCTTGGTGTTTTATTGGTATTTCAGCTTATAATGTGGGGGCATATGTAAGCTGGGCGGAGTACATCAGGGTATATGTAAGCTGGGTGGAGTACATCAGGGTATATGTAAGCTGGGCGGAGTACATCAGGGTATATGTAAGATGGGCGGAGTACATCAGGGTATATGTAAACTGGGCGGAGTGCATCAGGGCATAATAGGATGATGTAATAATGGGGGGAATGAATAATCCATGGATTGGTGTGGTACGCTTTGAACCAATCCTTTATGAAGGCCGGGTTTATTGGGTATTATACAAAATATCTGCACTCCAGTATTGCCTAATCTTTGGCTTCTTCACTAGCCCTATAAGCAGCACAAGGCCCTAAAGTTTCCTCATCTCCGCTGCATCTACAGGGTCCACCTGTGGGGTCCAGCAAATGACGATGTGGGGTATTTAGTGAAATTCTACTGGACCTAAAAAATTAGTCTGGGCCGTCATTTAGCATTATTTTGCATCATTGCGTTTTGAGAGTCACAACGTGTTATTTTCCCGTTGACGGAGCTGTGTGAGGGCTTGTTTTTAGTGGAACAAGCTGTAATTTTTATTGGTTCCATTTCGGGGTACATGCGATTTTTTTTTATCACTATTCCATTTTTTTTTTTTTTTTACAGTGTTCACCGTGCAGTATAAACAACATGTTAACTTTATTCTGCGGGTCGTATCAATTACAGCGACACCAAATTTATATAGTTTTTTTACGTTTCACTACGTTCCCACAATAAAAATACTCTTTTCTAAAAAAAATCATGTTTTAGTGTCGCCATTTTCATGACAGCCATAACTTTTTTATTTTTTAGTTGATATCGCTGCGGGAGGGCTTGTTTTATGTGTGACGAACTCTAGTTTCTATTGGTACCATTTTGCGTTACTTGCAACTTTTTGATCACTTTTTATTAAAAATTTTTGAGACAAGATGACCAAAAAATAAAATGCTGTCATTGTTTTTTATTAAAATTTTTACGGTGTTCACCGTGCGGTAACGTAATGTGATATTTTTATAGATCAGGCCGTTCCGAACATGGCGATACCTATTATGTCGTTTTTTTTCATGTTTTCATATTTTTCTAATAATAAAGGAGTTGATCAGGGAAACAGGGCGATTGTTGTTTTTATTAGTTTCTTTTTTTTTCTTTCACATTTTTTTTCGTTTTTTCACTTTTTCTTTTACATTGACCTGGGGACTTGAAGATCTGGTCTTCTGATCCCGGTACGATACACTGCACTACTTATGTAGTGCACTGTATTGTAACTGTCATTCATCATCTGACAGTTAGCCTATTAGGTCCTGCCTCGGGCAGGACCTAATAGGCTTCCGTACCTACGCAACCAGGAAGCCTAGCAATGGGTTCCTGGTTACCATAGCAACCATCGCCACCCGCAATCCATTGCGGGGGGGGGGCCGGGGGGATACAGAGGGAGCTCCCTCCCTCTGTCAACCACGTCAATGCGGTGGACGCCATTGACAGCCGCATTGAAGGGGTTAAATGGCTGCGATCGGCGGTAATTGCCATTGCAGCAAGATGTCAGTTGTGTATGACAGCCGCTGAAGATAAAGCGCACACAGCTCCTGTTCTCGCTTTATCTAAAGGGCGTGTACGCCCATGTGCGGGAATTCACTTTGAATTTGGACGTACAGTCACGCCCAAAAGCGGGAATGAGTTAAGCAATGTTCCTTCCAGTTATGACTACTCAGAAGGCTGGCGTACTGTGTGCTCTTCATAGGATGTGATGTCTATCCTCTGTTTGGGCTGTGCCCTATTTGTAATGTTCTTTTATTATGCGGACACATTTTCTCTGAATGTTTTGATAAATGTTTGTATTAAAACCAATAAAATAATTTGAATTGGAAAAAAAAAATGTGCGTTCTGGTTTTAATTTGAAAGGCCTTGCATACTTTAAGATTTTTGATTTCTGTTGCAATATATGTGTTGTGGTTTTTTTTCTCTCATTTTGAATGTGTAAGGGCCTTTCCACACATAACGGAATTTTTTCAGCAATTCTGTTGAAAGTAGCAGACTTTCCGCTGCTGAAAAAACGCTCAAATTCAGTCTACTTTCCGCAGCAGGAATTGACATGCTGCAGTCCAAAAAATATACAAGACAGGTCAATTTCTGATTTGAATTTATATGCAGCATGTGGATGAGATTTGTTAAATCTCACCCACTTTGCTACTACTGTATACACAATTCTAGACGGAAAATAAGAAGCAATTACGCTATGTGTTGACAAGCCCGAAGATTGAGCTTGAAGTGTCACTTCGTCTGTTGGGAATCTAGTACTCTAAAATTATGTGATATACTAGATTAGCATCAGCTGGAATGTCCTTGTGTGGGTTTTTTTGTGTTTTTTTTTACAAATAATGGTGATATGTCAGAAGTTTTGATGGTTTGGGGTTTGAGAACTGAGATCCCCCTGATTGCTGAAAAAAAGCAACAGCAGCACACAAATGAACGCTGAGCCACTTCGTTTAGTACTGGCTTTCTTTTGAAAGCCTAGCAAATTATGTACGACAAAAGATTTTCTATATAGCTCATATACCGCTTGCACGTTTTTCCAACGAAAGAACAACAGGGCCAATCATAAACTAAGTGGCTCAGCGCTTACATTAATCTTTAGCTTTGTTTTAATGATCAAAGGGGGTCTTAGTGCTCGGACCACACCAATAAAAACTACTGACTTGTCACATGACCAAAGTTTTAAGAAAGGACAGATACACTTTATACCGGTTATCCCTCCACATAAAACACCTTTCCACAGGATAGAAATAAGAGTTTGGTCAATGGGCATAAGGAGTCCAGTAAACTAAATGAGCGGTGGTGGCGCATGTTTTCTGCTGCTACATTCATTCTCTATGGGACTGCTGGAGATAACCGAGTACGGCTCTAGGCTATCTCCAGCAGTCCTATAGAGAATGAATGTAGCGGCAGCGTACATGAGTGACCACGGCTACTCGCGACCAGCCTTTTCTTGATCGGTGGGGGTCCCAGCGGAGTGACCCCTAGGGATCAAAGACATAACCTATCCCGTGTCTATGTGTTAATTTGATGCGGCTGGTTAATCCCTATTCATTTTTAATGTATAATCGAAAGTGTCATGACCAAATAGTCACTTAGCTGTACACTCCTGATTACCAATGAAACTAGCGATTAGGCCTTCATAACACGGGTCCATTAATGCAGCCATATAAGGTATAGTGTCATGGTCAAGCCAAAGCTTTACAGTCAAAAGTCTGACCAGGATACTCTTCCGTTAAGTGGTTGCGGAAATGTACCAAAATGTAGTGAATTTACACTGATGGGATATGTTGTCCTTTAAATATATCTATTAACCCTTTGAAGCATTATCACGTACATGATAAGCGTTAAAGGGAAGTATGAAGTGCGCTCAAGGCTAGCGCGCTCCATACTCAGCGGGTGTCAGCTGTGTTTTACAGCTGACACCCGGGACTAAAGGCCAGGAACAGCGATCGCGCTGTTCCTTGCCGTTTAACACCTCAAATGCTGCGGTCAATCGCGACTGCAGCATCTGAGGCGTTGAAAAGAGGGGGGGGAGCCCCCTCCGACAGCTCATCGGGTTCCCCCTGTGACGAGATCGCAGGGTGCAGATGGTTGTCATGGCAGCCCAGGGGCCTAATGAAGGCCCCCAGGACTGCCTTCACCCTGCCTCTGTTAAGCCGTGCCTGTGGCAGGGCTTAACAAAAGCCTGTAAAAATGACAATATACTATAATACATTATAGCATCGCTATACATCGCCTGTTCAAGTCCCCTAGGGCGGCTAATAAAATGGATAAAAAAAAAGTTTTTAATAAATCTATTAGGGTATGTGAACACGACCTATTTTCAGATGTAATGGAGGCATTTTACACCTCGAATTACGCCTGAAAAACCGGCTCCAAAACGCCAACAAACATCTGCCCATTGCTTTCAATTGGTTTTACCATGTACTGTTCCCACAAGGCGTAATTTTACGCGTTGTTCTGAAATTACGGCGTGTAAAATTACGCCTCATAAAAAGAAGTGCAGGCCACTTCTTCAGACACTTCTTTGCCTCCTCCAAGGGGTGTTGCCAAACCAGCCATTTTGAAAGGCCAGTTTAGGGGTGAAGCAAGGTGTTTAAAAAGGGAAGAAGCAGGACCTTCAACATGCCACCAAGAGCGTACAATAGGATGCATATCGATGTGGATGCACTGATAACCGAGGTAAGGACCACATTAAATCAATAATGCAGTTTGTTTTTGGGTATCCATGTTTTTAGGGCAAAAACTGTTTGAGTAAAGCTGCAGACAGTATGCCAGTGCTAACATGTGCCTAGCCACTTTTATTAATTTTAGCTCATGTGTTCCTTAAATGTGCGTGTATTCCTAGACGTTATTCCAATTTACCTGCCACAATGCAATGTATACAATGTTAGCAACGCTTTGGAAGCATGCATTTTGTTTGCAATATCTACAGATGCCATTTTGCACACTCAGACCTCACGGCGTATGGGCAGCAGTTATTAACTTGACCCTCTGTATTTTAATGTGGTGATTGTATGTATTTCAAAACTCTATACCTGTATCCCCTTTTCGTTAACTGTGTATGTTCATTTTTTGTGGACTTTTGCCTGCATATTTGGGACAACTTTATGGTGTGTTAAAGCTTGGCACAAATGTCCACTCTATGTTTTTGATTATTTTAAGTGATGAAGTGCTTTAGTTTGTTGTGTGTTTGGAGCACAGCATCATGTAAACCCGACACAATTGCTCCATCGTTGCGTTTCCTTGCATGTACAACCCAAGCGGACACCATTACGCACTTTACAACACAAACTAACCTTAGTAGGTACATGTTCTTAAAGTGTTTGTGGTGTAAAGATTCAAAATCACTAGCTTAGCATGTTTGTGTTTCTGGTTTCTGTAAGTACACTCAAGAATCCCTGAGGATCCAAAATGGCCCTTTGCTTACGCTTGTTTGTGAATTGTCAATTTGTTTGCTGATAGTTGTGCTAATTTATCTGTGTTTTTTTTTTTAAAGTGCAGGCGCGGCCCAATATATGGGACAAAGGCACATCCGGGTACAGCAACAGAGGCCTGCGACACGAATCGTGGGAGGAAATTTGTGTAGCACAGTACCCGGACTGGATGGCCTGCACAAGCAACGAGCAGGGGGCAATTGGTGAGTGTTTATAATATGTACACATAGGTTATTAAACATTAATGAGGTTGCATCGTTTGAACTGCAAATGGTGTGTATGTGCGGAACAATGTTTTAGTGATGACAGTCTGGGACGCCTCTGAGGAGCAACCAAAATGTACATGCATAAACACGCATCTTAGCAGTGTGGTCTTTCTGGCACATTTGTGTTTCAAAACAAACACCCAAATAAAGTGCCACTTACAGAAAGGTATACTATCATGTTTTGGTATTGAGTGTTTGTTTTTATATTATTTCACAGAAAAAGACCTTCAGAATCGGTAAAAGAGGGGGCGTGGCTAGCGCGCTGAACAAGATGGACGTGTGAAAGGAGAGCTCTCCAGAGGATTGAGATTATCCTAACCCATCTGCCTGATCAATCATCTAGAATTCACCCTAAACTTCCCTCATCGTACCACACAGACACCTGGTGCTAACGGAGGTTGAATTTCCTTGAATGGTGGCGGCAGGTGTGTACAGCGTGTCGATCTAGATTTGGCGGGCGGACGGAGTCGACACGAGGAGATCTCTCCGGATAGCCAGCTCCCTCCTCAACAGGTTCCCTTCTAGTACTTACCGGAGGAGAGACCCGGAACACAGCGGGCTCTGACCGCGGCACAGACTGGGCAAGAATTTGCTGCAGGGGTCAGTACGGGCAAGAGACCCGAGGCCTGATCAGCACAAGCACCTCGAGGTGAAACGAAGAAGGCGGGTCCTTGCGACGGCGGCCTAGAGAGACGCTAGACCGTGATATCTATTTGACCCCCTGTACTATTACGGCAGAAAACACCAGCACTGCAGCCGCTTCAGCAACTTCTCAGTCGAAGAAGCGGATTACAGGAACAAGCGTCGTGTATCTGAGGACAGTGAGTACACCTTTCCTATCAGTATTTTTCATCAGTACTCTGATAAAATCAGCCTGGCACCTACGGCCTGTAGAAAAAGCGAGACCAGGAGCTCGATTTACTAGCCAATTTAACGGGAGACAACCAAGGAAGAAGGGACGTTAGGCTGGTCTATCTGGAAATAGACATTCATTTCAAAGTATCTGTGCGCTTATCATGGGCATAGCTCAAATTTTTTCTGAGGATCCCCACGGCCTCTACCACATTCACCTTCATACCACACTAGCTGAGGTCTTTGGCCTAATTTTTTGTTTATCTGGGACTATTTGCTAAATGGTACCAACCTAAAAGGTGGAACAAGGAAGGGGGAGATTTATCAAAGAATACAGGACATTCTGAACGCTGACCAAGGCTTAGATATGGTCAAAGACCATAAAACGGAAGGCTGGGATACTCCCAAACTTAAGAAAAAGGGTCAGACCGATATGGATAAATTTCTTAACAAACGAGACTCTACAGCAAAGAAAGACAGCCATAAAAATGGGCAAGGCACCTCTCATTTACCCGCTCAGTTAGAATCATCTGAAGACGCATCTGAAGATGAAAGCCATAAGGGTGCGAGTTCCATAAACATATCTAAGGCGGTCATGCAAAAAATTATTGAGAACACTTTCAAACCAGTTCTGAAAGAGCTAGTAGATTTTAAGCAAGAAGTGAGACACATGCATAAAAGAGTTGAGATACTGGAAGAGAACCAAGCTAAAATGCTGACTCACAGCGCAGCAGCGACTACCGCAATGGCAAACTGCCAGATCGATTTAAACAGCATTCTCTCATATGTAGAAGACCAGGACAACAGGGGTAGGAGAAACAATCTGAGGTTGAAAGGGATGCCGGAGACAGTCTTGCCACCTGATATAATCACGACGACATTAAGCCTGCTGCAAACATTGTTGCCGCACGATGTGGCTGAAGCCCTGGTGGTTGAGAGAGCGCATAGGGCCCTGAGACCGAAACCAAAAGATGGAGACCCTCCTAGAGATGTGATTTGCCGACTCTTAAATTCAACGCACAGAGATTTAATTCTCCGGAAAGCCAGAGAGTCCCACAAGTCCCAAGAGTCCTATAAGGGTTTTGTATACACGATTTATCAGGATATCTCTCCAGTAACCCTGAATAAGAGGCGCCAGCTCAAACCGCTGACTGAAGCCCTGAGAGCCAAAAGCATCCCATACTGATGGCTATTCCCCTTCGGGATCGCGTTCGTGTTTAATGGAGCCATGCAGACAGTCAGATGCCCAGATGATCTGACACCTCTATATGACGACCTTGGAATGGATACTCAAAGGCCTTTGTCCTGGCTTCAAATTGTAGATGTTGCAGCACTCCTGAAGCTCCCGAACCTGCCTAGAAGCCCTACGCAAGAAGTGGCAAGAGTCTTAGTCGAAAAAGACTCTCTACCCAGGCAATAGAAGATCCAGAGGAGACTTCTTGAGGAGATTGGAGTGGCTCTTCGAGACGAAGTTTGTTTCTATGTTGCTGCTGATGGTAGCCAAGTCCGTTAATTAAGATGCTATATACTGCATTAATGATGTTTTCTCATAGCGAATTTGAATGTTCTGAATACTTAGCATACTTTATGTTCTTCCCCCCCCTGGGTTTCCCATACACTGTAACTTACCTGCATCAGCAGACCACTGTATTGAGATATTATTGTTATACCAACTGATACTTCACGCATTTATATTGTTGATTAACCTAGTTAGGGTTGATTTATATTACAAATGTCTAACACAAAGGTTGCCACATGGAATGTGAAAGGCATGAATTCACCTACTAAAAGATCCAGACTTCTTCAGGTGTTGCGATCTCAGGGCGTGGAAGTTGCCATATTGCAAGAGACACACTTTGTAAAGGGGAAGATGCCCCAGTTATCCACAACTCATTTTAACAAATGGTACCACTCCCAACATCCTGAATTGAAAAAGTGTGGCGTGTCCATAGCTATTAAGAAGTCTGTACCTTTTACATTTACCTCACAACTGTCTGATCCAGAGGGTAGATTCCTTTTTGTCAAAGGGCTAATTGCTAATACCCCAGTAACGATAGCTGGCATATATGCACCAAATAGTCAACAAGTCAGGTGGTTGATAGCCACATTGCAACAATTGAAATTATTCCAGACAGGGGTGTGTATTTTGGGTGGGGACATGAATGTTACTCTTGAACCGTCCCTGGACTCGTCTAAGGGAAGTTCACAGCAGTCCTTTAGGAGCCTCCGACTACTACACAAAACACTTTTGGATCTACAGCTGAGAGATGTTTGGAGATCGTTTCATCCAACGGGCAGGGATTACACACACTTCTCGGCGCCACATCACTCCTATCAACGCCTAGATTACTTGTTTGTTAAGGCGTCACAGCTTTCTATGGTATCCACAGCAGAAATAGGGCAGATTGTTGTGTCGGACCATGCTCCAGTGGTGATGCGTTTTGTGGTTGCATCGCTTCCCAAGGCATCATACACTTGGCGGTTAAACGAATATTATTAAAATCCTCATCTTATAAGCAGAGAATTTCAAACACTCTCCATAGATATTTTGAAGAAAATCTAGATGAGAATCTCTCCATGACAACCACATGGGAGGCCCATAAAGCAGTAATCAGAGGCGAGTTTATTTCCATAGGCTCATGCAAAAAAGACCCATAGACGGGAGGTAGATGACACCATGAGGAAAATTGTACTACTGGATGGACAACATAAAAAATCCTTAGCTGCCCAGACCCTAAAAGAGTTGACTAAGCAGAGAGAACACCTCAAATAGATCCTAAATCTTAGGGCCTCTAAAGCTTATCTAAACGCTAAACATGCTGTGTACATTCATGGCAACAGGGGTTCAAAGCTCATGGCTCTCATGGCCAAAAAACGCCAGGACCAAGCTTATATTAAAACAATCAAGACTGATAATGGGAGTGACTCATCAGACACTGAAGCCATTGCTCACCAATTTAAACTATACTATGAAAACCTGTATAACATTAGGAGACATTAATCCCGTGAACAGCTTGTACAACGTAGCGAGGCAATTGATGTATTCTTATGGAATTTGTACCTGCCATCATTGGGAGATACTCAAAGAGACGTGTTGTCTAGGCCCTTCTCTCAGACAGAAGTGGCAGCTGCCCTGAAGGACATGCCAATGGGCAAAAGTCCGGGCCCCGATGGCCTGCCAGCGGTTTATTATAAAAATTTCAATGACTTGCTTTTACCTCATATGGTGACAACGTTCAACTCATTATCTAAGGGAGGGGGTTTTCCCCAGCAGACTTTAGAAGCACACATTTCTATAATCCCGAAAGCGGAGAAAGATCCTACTCTCTGTGGAGGTTACAGGCCAATTTCTTTGTTGAACGTTGACATCAAGGTATATGCCAAGACCTTGGCAAACAGACTGAGACTACTGTTGCCGGAGCTGATTAACCAGGAACAGGTGGGATTTGTGGCTGGGAGGGAAGGCAAAGACAACACGTTGAGGGTCCTTCATTTGATTCAGTTAGCGCATAAACGCCGGTTCCCCTTAACATTCTTATCCACAGACGCGGAGAAAGCGTTCGATCGTATAGATTGGACCTTTATGGTCAAAACGCTTCAGAAGTTTGGCTTCCCAGACACCCTGATCACTTTTATCATGGCTTTGTACACCTGCCCTTCCGCAAAGGTACGAGTTAATGGCACCCTATCTCCTACCTTCAAGATCTCTAATGGCACGAGGCAGGGCTGCCCGCTATCACCTCTTCTTTTTGTTTTAACAATTGAAACCCTGATTCAGCATATTCGTCAATGCAATCAAATTAGAGGGGTGGAGATTGGAGGGCAAGAGCACCTGACGGCGTCCTTCGCGGATGATCTCTTGATATTAACCTCAAACCGACAGACATCGTTCCCAATTCTAGCTGATTTGTTTGCCAAGTTTGAAGAAATCTCCAACTTTAAAATCAACCCGGATAAATCTGCAGCTCTCAACATAACGTGCTCTGAGGCGGTGGTAGTGGGGGCCCAGCTTTCGTCCCCATTTAAATGGTTATTAAATACTTAGGTTTGCAGATTGCTCCTTCTCCGGATTCATGGTTCCTCCTAAACTATAAGCCTCTGGTATCCCAAATTGATAGCATAATGAATAACTGGAAAATCCCGTTTATATCCTGGCTGGGCCGATGCAACTTGATTAAAATGCTGATAGTCCCCAAAATAACTTACTTATTACAGACCATGCCAATATTCCTTCCGCAATATTACTTTCGTAGTCTCAACGTTAAACTATTGAGTTATATATAGGACAAGAAGGGTCACAGGTTAGCACATAGAATCGGTAAAAGAGTGTCCGGGACCACTTCCAGAGGCATCTTCGAAAGGCTGAGAGGAGTGGGTCATCTCCCTCACAAGGCACGCAGTGTCCGTACCAACAGCTGCTGTTCCTCCTGCCCAACAGGGCACTACGCCAGTAAGTTTGGGTCCATTTCCTTAGGAAGGGCTGAAAATTCACTATCAAGCCATGCTGGTCATTTGTAGGCATACCTTTACAAATTACATATTGTTGTCATTTCTGTCATGTTAATTAATCCCAGACCATTTAGGAATGTGGACTTTCAAATCCCTAAGACAACTGTTGTTTGTCCTTTTATGGTTTCTTCATGATGGCGACCTTGAAACTGCGTCTTCCTAACATGCAATATGGGTGTGTGTGGAGATATAGAGATATCTTGCTACATTTTAGAGAGAATACATGTTCATGTCACCCCCTAAATGGCATGCTCACTGTAACCTATGCATTGACGTGATTCAAAAAAATAGCTGTTCCCCGTTTACATTGTACCACAACCCTGGCAGTCTTATGAAGGAACACAGGATTTCCTTTTGCTAACCATTCAAACCAATATTTATTGGGCCACTACATTCGTCATGTAAGTTGTCATGCTAGCAAAGTAGAATTTGCAGGTACTTCTCCCCTAGGTGTTTGTTTAAGGAATGTGTTTCATATCATATGTGTGTTTTTGGCTTATGGTGTTGCTGGCAAATTGTTCACACTCAAATAAACATGTCAGTAGCGGTCACAACAGCCATCATATTTTTTTTTGTACTTTCCCCTAGATCCGCTGGGAACGTAGCAGGACCAATGGAATTCCACCCTGCTGAACAATTGGAACAGCAGCAGAGGGAGAGGGAACCCACTCCATCGACATCACATCAAGCAACTGGACAAGCGGAGGGGCACTCTGAGGATGAGGCTGGACCTTCATGGGTGGGCACAGCAGCAGAGGGGTCCGAGGAAACATCGCAAACACCTGCTGCTGCCCCTTTACAAGTGTCAACCCCAACATGTCTGGCTCCCCCCACCCGGACACCTTCGACCCAACAGCGAACTCGAAGAACCCTCCGGACAATGGACAGGCAAATCGAGGTAGAGTCAGACACCATGTCCTTTATCCAGAGGGTCAACGGCGACGATGAATTTGATTTCTTTGGCTATGGCATCGCATCTCGTTGCCGCCGGCTGCCACCCCAAGTAGCAGTCTTCGAGTTTGCTGTCAACATGCCCCCCGTTGAGGAATTAATAGGGAACCTCAATACGTCCGCGAGCCTTACGGAGGCTCGTTCACACATGCCCCACAGCCCAAGATGGCTAAATGCCTCCACCCAGACCGAGCCCCCAAATCCCCCGCCCTCCCATTCCAATCCCTCTGCTGGTTCCCAGTTTGTCCAATCTTTCTACCCTTACCCACCCTCCCAATACACCACCACTGGTTATCAGCCAAGTTACCCCCCAACTTATCCCCCTGCCTCAACGTATGATTCTCCTCCGCGATTTACCCACATGTGATTGTCCTTTTGTCTGGGTGGAGGTTATGGGAATATGTTATTAGAAATTGTTGATGACATTTACACCGAAAATCCGTGTTGTTTAAAAAGGAGACTGTGAAGGTGGTTGTGGTAAAGTGTTACCTTTATATTTTGTAACTTTTTTTCTGTGATGTACAGAGTAAAAATATTTTACGTTATGAAACATGTCACATGGTTTTTCAAATCAAAAAAGGGACCCAAGAAGAAACACAACAAAGTAACGTCCAAGGAACAATTGACACAACACATACATTTTGGGGTGTGAATTTTTTTTATGTTTTTTTATCGAAATGTACAACGTCACGATAACAAATGTATTCGTTTTCACACCAACAGAAGACATGGCAAATATATACCACACATAGTGGATACAAAGGGGGGAAGGATCTACATTTTGCATTGTAGCCAAATTTTAGACTGCAAACAAAAAAAAAACACTTGGGCCTAGTCCAGGATCGGCTGCTGAACACTGTGGCTAGAATCCTGCCGGGGCACGGCACCTTCGGGACTCATGAAGTAGTCCGTGAAGGCATCTCTCACCTGCACTCCACGGTTGGATGGTCTTCCTAAGCCCCAGTTGATGTGGGGGTCACGGAAAGCTGTCTGTGTCTCCACCTCCACATCAGCTCGCTCGTGATCCCTAACATAGTTGTGGAGAACACAGGCAGCTTTAATGACCCCATCAACTGTGCAGGCATCCAACTGAAGGGCACAGGTGAAGACCCTCCACTTACTAACTATGATCCCAAAGGTGCACTCCACGAAGTGTCGTGCCCGGCTCAGCCTCTCATTGAAGACCCTTCTACGGGCATCTAGTCTCCTCCTTGGGTATGGGCGCAGCAGGTTGGCCATCAGTGGAAAAACCTCGTCCGATACCATCACGAAGGGGACTCGATGCGTGGTACCCGGAAGAGGTTGGGGTGGAGGGAGAGTTACCTGATCTAGAAGGATTTGCTTCCCTAAATCCAAAGTCAGTAGTGCCCGGGAGTCACCAGTGCTTCCATATGCGCCGACGTCAATAGCAACAAACTTGTACAAGGCCTCAGCCACCGCCATCAGGACCACAGAAAAATACTTCTTGTAGTTGAAGTAATGTGATCCTGACCGCGGTGGCTGCTGCACACGTACGTGCTTACCGTCGACGGCGCCTATGCAATTTGGGAAATTGGCCACAGATTGAAAGCCTGCTGCCACCTGCAACATAATCTCCCGAGTCGGACTGGACATCGCGATGGGCTGCAAATACTGCCAGATCACCTGGCATCTGCACCTGACAATTCCAGAAATAGTTGATTTCCCAACCCGGAATTGCAGGTGCAGGGATGAATAACTCTCCCCTGTTGCAAGAAATTTGTAAAGAAAATAAATAAACAATTACTAACAAGTCATCATAATGGAACACCAGCATAACTTGGACATTCATATTGGAAAACCATACATGACTTAACATTAGATTTACATCCACCATACCATAAAATGTTTTGAGAAAGCGTTTAACCCCTTCCTGCTCCTGGACGTACTATTAGGTCATGGTAACTATATTGTTCGCGCTCCATGACCTAATAGTACGTCTCGGGAGTAAGGCCATTTCGGCCGTACTCCCGACACATACAGGAGCTGTGACAGCTGCTGTCTCGTACAGCAGCTGTCACAGCTCCTACAGCGGGGACCGATTGCTGTGTCCCCGCTGATTAACCCGTGAAAAGCCGTGTTCAATAGCGATCACGGTTTTTTAGGGGTTAAGCTACCATCGCCGGCCTGCTACACGATAGCGGCCAGCGATGGTGACTATGGCAACCGGACACCAAACAACTCCTACCTTAAAGAAATCCTAACACACCGCAACGTGATCAGCAGCCTCTCCACAGGACTAATGGCGGTCCGCATAACGGTATCCTGCCTGAGATGGACCGACAGAATCTCCTCCAGAGCGTCAAATGCCGCTATTGTCATCTGACAAAAATCATAACATTTGGGGGGGGGGGGGGGGGGTAGAGACATACACATTATAAGAAATACACAGACCCAAAAGGTCTAAAGTTACAGAACAAATCTTGTCTCAAAAAGGGGCATTCAAAGCCAAATGGAATAACATAGCATGTGCAACATACATACATGAATGGTTCCAAAATGAACACGATGTAACCCCAATTTCTAACTTGAATATGTATTCTGAAAATAACGTTGCATTGTGGAAATTTTGGTTACACACAGAAAAACAAAGGTTAGAATCAACACAGTTGTAAGGCAACAAATTAGGGCTCATTTCTTCCACATTTGAAAGGAGAAACTAAAATACACTGTGTGATGCAACATTTGTAGGCTGATGCAACACACAGTGCAGGAGAAATTCCCACAATATCTGCTAAAGTACACATTAAAACGAGAAGAAATATCATCAAGGTATGTTAGCTTCAGGCAACCACACAAAAACTCACCGTCTTAATTCCTGATAAATGTGGCCAATGTGACCCCTTTCATTCCGCAGAATATTAATGGGGTGCACTCAATAACGCCGGGCGCTTTCATGCTCCTGTGAAACATCAAGTGTGACCAAATGTCCATTATAAGGTTCATCCAAAAAAATACAAACAACATTGACAACATAATCCATAAATGTAGAAACTTACCTCACAAATTATTTTCTGTCTAATGACATTGTGGACGATTTGCGGCCTTGTGGTGTCGGCAAACTTTGATGCGCCTTTGCACCACATGTTGTCCCTGCTGCTCCTGCTGTACTCTCAGAACTCATTTTCATAGAAGAATTCCCTCATTAACCAGTGGCTTGGAAAAAAGGGAAATTGCAGGTTTTGCCCAGGCTTTTTGTACGCCTGGGCCAGAAGTACAGCCCCTAGTGGGCTGGTTCTTGAAACGCCTGTTAACGCCACAAAAGACGCCTGTTAACGCCTCAAAAAACGCCTCAAAAAAGTCTCTAAAACGCCTTGGAAACCAACTCATTTACGCATGGAAAAACGGCCCAAAATACGCCTCAACATGAAAAATGCTCCAAAATACACCTCGAAAACGCCTCAAATTCAGAGGCTGTTTTTCTGAAAACAGCTCCGTATTTTACAGACGTATTTTGGTAATCGTGTGAACATACCCTTAGTAATGAAAAAACGAAAAATTAAAAAACTTCGTATTTTTGCTCTAAAGTAACGTGAAAAATAAAAAATAAACAAAATTGGTATTGTTGCGTCCGTAAAAGTCTGAACTATTACAATATACCATTATTAAACTCACACGGCGAACGCCGTAAAAAACAAAAAATTACAACGCCGAACATCGCTGCTTTTTGTTCAGCTTAGCTCTCAGAAAAAAAATAATTAAAAGTGATAAAAAAGCTGTATGTACCAAAAAATGGTACCAATAAAAACCACAGTTCGTCCCGCAAAAAATAAAGCCCCCACACCGCTCAGTCTACGAAAAAAGAAATAAGTTATGGCTCTCAGAATGTGCTGAAACAAAACAGTTTTTTTATTTATTTATTTTTTTAAAAATTGTTTTTTCTTTGTAAAATTAGTAATATATAAAGAAACCTATATAAATTTGGCATCACCGTAATCTTATTGAGCTGCAGAATACATTTTAAGTTGTCGTTTTTACCGCACGGTGACAGCCGTATAAAGGAAAACCAAAAAACAATGGAGGAATCACAGTTTTTTCCAATTTTAGCCCACAAAAAACTTTTTTTCTGTTTCCCAGTACATTATATGGTACTTTATATGCTGCCATTGGAAACTACAACTCCTCCTGTAAAAAGTTATGGCTCTTGGAATGCGTGTAGTGAAAAACAAAAATAAAAAAATGGCTGTCCTTAAGGGGTTAAAATTAACTGAAATAAATAGATATACAATGTACATACATTTTTAAAACGGTAATTTGTGACATTTTTTTTTTATTTTTTTTTATAAATAATCACAACCATAATTTACCCTTAAAAGTATATACAAAAATTTCCACCTCCACCCAGAGCTAACCTGATTAAAATAAAATATAACGAGGGGGGGTGGAGCCAGTAAGCTGTGTAGGCCAACTGCTGGTAGGGGGGTATGGGAAAAGGGACTGATAAAATTGAGAACCAGTAGTGGGCAGGGGAGGAGCAGGGTAAGGGGCAGGAGTGGGAAGGGGTTTGCTCTGGGTGGCAGTGGAGACCGCGCCAGAAGCATTGGCTTGATGGGACCCTAAAGCCTGCTGGAAATGGGTGATAAGTCCACTTAGTTCCGGCAGGGCGGGGGCGTGTGTGAAGTCTGCTGCCACGGCGAGACAGAATGACATATATATCTGCTGCCTTTCCGCTGGCATCTGGCGGCAGGAAGATGCCAACATATATCCTAAAAAATCTAATTGGTCATTGCTGTCCACCCTCCGGATAAGGGACCATGCCTCGCTCTCCACCTCCAACTGGCTGTCCATTACCCGGGGGGTCCTTCTACGCCCCCGCGTGGAAGAGGTGCAGGTAGGGTGGCGGGAACACTGGCCTGGGTGGCCACAGGGGTGGGCATCAGCTGGCGATGCGGAAACTGGTGAGGAGACGGGTGTCTCCTCCCCTGTTGACATCTCTGTGGCCACCAAGCGTCCCTCCAGTTGTTGTTCTTCCCCCTCTGCTTCATGATGGGTTGATGTGGAAGGAGTGGGATCCCTCTCCCTCTGCTGCTGTCCATCTTGTGTGGCAGGGGTCTCTGGCTCTCAAAAATTGCCTTGAGTTCTGTGAATACATATTTTTTTAAGTACCTGGTACAACTCATTTTAAGAATACAAACATAGGCATCAATACTTACGGCCGTTGCCCCGCTAGGCAAGATGAACAGCAGCGCATCGTGGTGAGGGACTTTGGTTCTTTTTGAAGGAGAGCCGCCAATCCTCTCGGCCTTCCGCACCTCCTTCATTAAGCGGTCCTGCACACACTTCCACCTTTTTTTAACGTCGTCCTCTCCAAAATTTAAGTTAGAACTTAACCCCTTAAGGACGCAGCCTTGTTTTGGCCTTAAGGCTCAGAGCCCATTTTTTAAATCTGACATATTTCACTTTATGTGGTAATAACGTCGGAATGCTAAAACCTATCCAAGCGATTCTGAGATTGTTTTCTCGTGACACATTGGGCTTTATGTAAGTGGTAAAATTTGTTCAATATATTCAGTGTTTATTGGTGAAAAATTGCAAAATTTAGAGAAAATTTTGAAAAAATAGAATTTTTCTGAATTTAAATGCATCTGCTTGTAAAACAGATGGTTATACCCCCCAAAATAGTTACTAGTTCACATTTCCCATGTCTACTTTAGATTGGCATCGTTTTTTGAACATTTTTTTATTTTTCTTGGACGTTACAAGACTTAGAACATAAACAGCAATTTCTCATATTTTTAAGAAAATTTCAAAAGCCTTTTCTTTAAGGTACCTGTTCAGTTCTGAAGTGGCTTTGAGGGGCCTATGTATTAGAAACCCCCATAAAACACCCCATTTTAAAAACTAGACCCCTCAAAGTATTCAAAACAGCATTTAGAAAGTTTTTTAACCCTTTAGGAATTTCACAGGAATTAAAGCAAAGTGGAGGTGAAATTTCAAATTTTCATTTTTCTTGCTGAATTTCAATTTTATTCCCATTTTTTCTGTGACACAGTAGGTTTGTCCAGATTCTGCAGTTTTTAGAACTGTCCCACATATAGCTCTAGTGTGCTCGTGGACTAAAACACAAGCCCCAGAAGCAAAGAAGCACCTATTGCATTTTGGGGCCTCTTTTTTATTAGAATATATTTTAGGCAGCATGCCAGGTTTGAAGAGGTGTCGAGGTGCCAAAACAGTAGGAATCCCCCAAAAGTGACCATTTTGGAAACTACACCCCTGAAGGAATTGATTTATGGTTGTTACCATTTTGACCGCACAGTTTTTTCACAACACGTATTTGGATTGGGCTGTGAAATGAAAAAAATGAAATTTTTTCCAATAAGATGTCATTTTTGATAAAAATTTCTTATTTTCGCAGGGAACAAAATACCCCATTTTGTTGCCCAATTTATCCTGAGTGCGGGATTACCCCGTTTGTGGTGATAAACTGCCGTTTGGGCCCATGGGAGGGCTCAGAAGGAAAGGACCACCATTTGGCCTACTGGAGCTTTTCTAGTGCTAAGTCATGTATGCAGAAGCCCCTGAGGTACCAGTACAGTTAAAACCCCCCGAGAAGTGACCCCATTTTAAAAACTACACCCTTTAAGACATTCATCTAGAGGTGTAGTTAGCATTTTGACCACACAGGTACTGTGTAAAAGATAATGAGCAGCAGATGGTGCAGAGTGAGATTTGCAATTTTTTTCTATATATATGCCATGTCAGTGTCCGATATATTGTGCCCAGGATGTGCCACTGGAGATATACAACCCATAAACTGTAATGTGGGTTCTCCCGGGTACGGTAATACCCTACATGTGGCCGTTATTAGCTGCCTGGGCAAACGGCAGGGCTCAGAAGGGAAGGACCACCATTTGGCCTACTGGAGCTTTTCTGGTTCTAAGTCATGTATGCAGAAGCCCCTGAGGTACCAGTACAGTTGAAACCCCCAAGAAGTGACCCCATTTTAAAAACTACACCCCTTAAGACATTCATCTAGAAGTGTAGTGAGCATTTTGACCCCACAGGTATTGTGTAAAAGGTAATGCGCAGCAGATGTTGCAGCGTGAGATTTGCCATTTTCTATATATCTATGCCATTTCAGGGTCCAATATATTGTGCCCAGCATGCGCCACCAGAGATATACACCCCATAAACTGTAATGTGGGTTCTCCTGGGTACGGCAATACCCTACATGTGGCTGTTATCAGCTGCCTGGGCACACAGCAGGGCTCAGAAGGGAAAGATGAGGGGGATAAGCTGTGCGGAGTGCGTCAGGGTAGATTAAAAATCTAAGGGATGTATGGTAAATTTTAAAACACTTTCATACAGAGCCCTGGTTTTTCGGGACACGTGTCACATTGATATATTGTGTCCTCCCTTATCCCCCTCTTATAGCAGACTTTGCACCTCTTTTGACTTTTTCCCTTCTTGCCAGTTTGGGGAACTTCTTCTGGAAAGTGTTGCCCTGGTACTATGCGTGTGGCCTCGCTTCCAGAACTACTGGGTGCCCCCTTCTTGTTCCCTAAATATTAGGTTCTTGATAATGATGTGCACGGCCAGCTTCTTATACCACACCGCATGGCGCTGTAGGGCTTCAGTACTTGATCTGACAAGTCCACCCCTCCTATGTACCTATTGTAGTCCAGGATGCAGTCTGGTTTGGGGGTCTCTGTACTGGTACCTCGTACAGGTACATGGGTACTGGTGTGGCCATGTATTGTTGTCAATACAAGGACATCTCTCTTGTCTTTGTACTTGACACACAATATGTTGCTGCTAGATTGTGCCCTGCTCTCACCCCTTCTGAGTGTTTGCCCAAGCAGAGTCTTAGGAAGGTCTCTCAGATTTCTTCTAGCAAGGCCGCATGCCGTAACACTTCTGGAAGCGAGGCACTTGAAGAGTGAGACGCTGGTATAAAAATTATCCAGGTAGAGGTGGTAACCCTGGTCCAGCAGTGGGTGCACCAGATCCCACACAATTTTTGCATTAACTCCAAGTAAGGGGGGGCATTCTGGGGGCTGAATACTGCTGTCCTTCCCTTCATATATCCTAAATTTGTAGGTATACCCTGATGCACTCTCGCACAGCTTATACATCTTCACGCCAAACCTTGGCCTCTTACTCGGCAGGTACTGGCGGAATTGAAGCCTCCCTTTAAAATCTACCAAGGACACATCAATAGAAATACACTTCTCGGGGGTGTATGCTTGGGAAAACCGGGCACTGAAACGGTCTAATAGGGGTCTCCGTTTATACAAACAGTCAAAACTGGGCCCATCTCAAGTTGGGCACTGCTCATTATCAGTATAATGTAAGAAGCGACGTATTGCCTAATTGATATTTTTTAGGTTCCAGTTCAATTCTGAAGTTGCTTTGAGGGGCCTATATATTAGACACCCCTATGAAACACCCCATTTTAGAAACTAGACCCCTCAAAGTATTCACAACAGCATTTATAAAGTTTATGAACCCTTTAGGTGTTTCACGGGAATTTAGAGCAAAGTAGAGGTGAAATGTATATTTTTATTTTTTTTTGTCAGAAAATCCTTTTTATTAAATTTTTTTCTATAACACAAAAGTTTTTACCACAGAAACGCAAATTAATACTTATTGCCCAGATTCTGCAGTTTTGAGAAATATCCCACATGTGGCCCTAGTGCGGTAATGGACTGAAGCACCGGCCTCCGAAGCAAAGGAGCACCTAGTGGATTTTAAGGCCTCCTTTTTATTATGCACCATGTCCGGTTTGAAGAGGTCTTGTGGTGCCAAAACAGTGGAAACCCCCCATTTTGGAAACTAGACACCTTGAGGAATCCATTGTAGTTTTCTTGGGGTGCATGCGGCTTTTTGATCAGTTTTTATCCTATTTTTAGGTGGCGTGGTGACTAAAAAACAGCAATTCTACTATTGTGTTTTTATTCGATATTTTTTTTTTTACAGCGTTCACCGTGCGCTATAAATGACATATTCGCTTTATTCTGCGGGGTGATATGATTATGGCTATACCATATGTTTATCGATTTTTTATGTCTTATGGCGTTTGCACAATAAAATACGTTTTGTAAAAAATCATTTACTTTTTGTATTACCATATTCTAAGAGCCAGAACTTTTTTGTTTTTCCATCAATAAAGCCGTGCAAGGACTTATTTTTTGTGTAACGAACTGTAGTTTCGATCAGTACCATTTTTAGGTACATGCAACTTTTTGATCTCTTTTTATTCCATTTTTTGGGAGGTGAAGTGACCAAACAATTGTAATCCTGGTACGGTTTATTATTATTTTCTTTTACGGCGTTCATCGCGCGGGATAAATAACAAAATAATTTTGTAGTTCAGGCCGTTACGGACGCGGCGATACCAATTATGTATAGTTTATTTGTGTGTTTATATATTTTTATTGATAATAAAGGACTGATAAGGGAAAAAGGGGTATTTTTAATTTTAGCACTTTTCAAACTTTTATTTTCTTATTTTTACTTTATTACTTTGACCCACTAGGGTCTTGAGGGCAGGAGGCCCTGATCGCAATTCTAATACACTGCACTACATGCGTAGTGCAGTGTATTAGAGCTGTCAGCTACTCACTGACAGTAACGTAGTGGGTCCTGACTTTGTCAGGACCCACTAGGCTTCCGTCGATGGAATAGCCGGACGCCATTGTTAGGTGTCCGGTTGCCATAGTCACCATCGCTGGCCGCTGTCGTGTAGCAGGCCGGTGATGGTAGCTTAACCCCTAAAAAGCCGTGATCGCTATTGAACGCGGCTTTTAAGAAGTTAATCAGCGGGGACACAGCGATCGATCAACCGCTGTAAGAGACAGCAGCTGTCACAGCTCCTGCATGTCGGGAAGACAGCCGAAATGGCCATTACTCCCGCGACGTACTATTCCGTTGAGCGCGAACGGGGCGGTCAGCATGACGAATAGTACGTTGCTGAGCGTTAAGGGGTTAATATACTATAAAAAAAAAACTGTGGCAGAAAAATAATAAAAAAAAAACAAAACAACACATTAGAAAGACATACTCAGGTATCCAGGAATCTTCCCGTAGATTACGGTCACTGTACCCAGCCGGCCCTTTGTCCCATAGATTGGGATGCCATTGTACCTGTAAAAAAATAAAATAGAAAGGTCAGTTTATTAACTCAACCAACATTGTCCTGCACACAAAATTTATGATCTGCCACAAAAGGGTATGTCCATACGTAACGTAAATCTGAGCGAAAAATCTGCGGCGTACAGTAGAAGCAGAGTGAATGAGATTTGAACAAATCTCATACACATGCTGCATTAAATACACAGGAAAAAAGTATGTTCACACGCATACGTGTTTTACCTCCTCATTTAATTCAATGGGGAAAATAAAAAAGCAGCAATCTCGCAAATAAAATTGAAATGCTTTGGATCTTAAAAACCACACCGCAGTTAAAGTTTGGTAAGTATTTTCAAATCTTTTACGCAGTGTGTTGCTTATATTTTCTCAAATCTCCTCCACTTTGCTGCCACTTTATTATATGCTGTGGATTTGACGCAGCTAAATACGTTGCTCAAAACCCGCCGTAATTACGTTACGTGTGAATTAATATTCACCTATGCGGGTTTAGCATTTAAATTGATGTTGCCTAATGGCTAGTTTTATGTTGTGGGTATCCCCATTGAATTAAATGGGGAGGTTAAACAAATAGAGGATGTAGTGATTTTTGTGCTTAAAAAAATGCAATTCCACTGCAAAAATCCAAGGGGGTTTCCAATCAGAGACATTTATGACATATCCACAGGATATCCTCAAAAATAGTGATGGTTAAAGAACAGAACGCGTCTCCAGGTTAATCAAAAAGTATATTTGTCAAACATTCAGCAAAAATCTGAATAATTTCGACCCATATTGAGTGAAGGGTCTTTCTAAAATGGTAACAAAAAAACGTTCAACAAACTTCTGACAAAAGAAGCTCTCGTGTGAGCGCTTAGACGCTTAGTTTGTGTTCGGCTTTTTCCGGAAATCGATGTAGCGGAGTACGGGCTCAATAGAAAGCCCGTACTCCGCTACATTGGCTTTCTGGAAAAAGCCGAACAGAACAGAAGCGGTTAAGCGCTCAAACAAGCGCTTCTGCAGCTTCGTTTTAGCGATTGGTGGGTGTCTCAGTGCTTGGACCCAGACCAATCAAAACTTCTGACACGTCACTATAACATGTCAGAAGTTTGTTGAAAGTTTTTTGTTACCCTTTAAGCCCAGGCTTGAGAAAGACCCTTCACTCACTATGGATCAAAACGTTGCTGTTTTGTGCTGGATGTTTGACAAAGAAATATACTTTTTCATTCAACACCTGGAGACGCGTGCTGTTGTTTAACCTCCACTATTTTTGAGGATCGCATCATGCCAGATTCGGTTTATCTGACTTAACAGCGTGACACCGCACCAGCTATCGGGACCTGTGCTGCTCCAAAACTCAATTTCTTTGATATCCACAGCATATGTCCTAAATGTCAGATAGATGCAGGTCCCACCACTGGGACCCGCAACGAGCTGTAGAATGGAGCCCCCTAAACCCCGTTCTTCTGCTCTGTGTTGTTGCTGAAGCGTGTGATTCCCGACCATGAACTACCCTGTTTCCGTAAGTGAAATAGTAGTGAATGGCAGTTACCGAAGTAGTGTAGCATGCGAGCTACGCTGTCTCTGTAACTACCATTCTGTTCTATGCGAGTTACGGAAACAGACGAAGGCATTAGCGCCGAAACGCGCGTTGGGGTGGACCTTGGCTGCATTCCTTCTGTTCATTCATCATGGGTATGTGAGACCTTATCTATTCTGTGTATTTTACTTACCTTATTACGGAATCTCTGCATGTTTGATCCCATTGCATTTATAACGACATGTGTGTTGTTACGCTTATTGCACCATAGTATTGCTAAATTATTTGTTGACTATAGGGTGTGATTCTATTCAGTCTGCAGTACCTTGCATTCACATATGCACATAGTTGATCTATTTACTTCAATAGATTATACTTTCAAAGACGTTCACACACTCTTGTCATATTATTTTCAATCAAGGGATGTACATGTGTCTCACTAACCGTCCATATATAGATACATGGTTTGGATAATGCTCCAGTCAAGGATCCGTGTTTTTACTGTGGGTTTATGGATTCTTTTTACATGTCTTATTATATGTTAATAAAGTATTTTTGTATTTTCATTACTTCTTTGTTTCTCAGCATTTATTTTCTCTTTTGGTCTCATATTCAATTGTGATGCTGTTTGGGTGTAACACCCTGGAATCAACCTATAGAGCTACACATATACTTCATGTGTGATACACTCTATATTTGGACATGTAGATTCCTGTTGCTTTTTTGGATCGGTTATAAGATTGTTCTTAGTGTTGAGACCTATACATGTCTGGAGCACTATTTTAAAGCCTCACTCAGTTTGCATTTTATTGGCATTAACAATTGTATGACCACATGACAGTAGCTGATATTTCTTCACTGCGGTTATAGCATCCTCATTGTTAGTGGGGTCTGGAAGGAATCACTTCTCTCTGAATTAATTGAAATATGTGAGTTTCTACAGCCTTTAACCAAACTTTGATGGATCAGTCAGATGTTCTTGCAGAGACATGATAATATCCTGAGACAGCACACATAGGCATCGCAGTAGCTTCTGGGTTTGTTCATGAATCTCTATTAATGCAGCTCGAAGTGGCAGATGTGGTGTTGCTAACGATGGCTTGTTGGCCCTGTGGCTCTTTTTCAGAATCAATGGATGCTTAATCAGATTTCTCCTTTTATTTCCCTAATGTCCAATTCATTTGGTGCTTTGTTAAAGAGGCTGAGATCTGCAATCTGCTCTTGCGTGAAAACCTTGGCAAACTTTGCCCTGGGTTGGTCCCCTTGTAATTAAACTTTCGGCGGGGTTGCAAACCTCTGCTGTTCAAGGCACCAATTAGTAAGCATGACACACTTTGCCTGCTAGGAAAGTCTTATGGCCGATATTAATCTGTTGTAAAGACATACTGATGAATATAAATACTTATTTTTATCTCCTGTTCTTTATGCATATTTGGTTTGCTCTCTCATAGTAATTATATTTAAAATGGTATATATAATGAATGGTCAGTGGCCTGTGAATGGTTAAAGAAAAACGGCATTTAGAAATTACAGATAAAATAAAAATCCCAGCAATTTCTTCTTAAATCCTCTTGTGTCTCATATTGCACTCAAAATGAAGTGTGTTTGAGGAGATCAGCCATAACCCTCTCCTTCTCATAATGCCATGTCTGGCTGTAAGGCAACTGGCTGCAAAAGGATCCCTCCCCAAACAGCTGTCTGCAGTAGGATATTAGGCACACCAAGCTCTGCCCTTTGGTTAAGCACTTCCCCCACAGTCTGTCATCTGAGAATGGAATTCAGTGGAAATGATCACCTGTGTTTTCTGCAGGATTTCTAGTAGACTATTTGCTTCAGGAAGCTGTAGTCTGAGACTGTCGTGTAATTAGACATCACCAAAGTCTAAGTGAATGGAACAGACAGGCAACCTTTGTCCCACATTATCATATGCCCACCCACTCCATTCTGAAGCAAGGGAGAGATGCTATGGGGCATGGCAGCTAAGTGAGTATTACATTTTATTAACCACCAATGTTTAATTAAGGCTATAAGTGGGGTTTCCTGGAGACTGGACAGTTGCTTTAACCCTTTACCGCCGCAGCCATTTTTCGGATTTTCAGTTTAGTTTTTTCCGCCCTACCTTCCAAAAGCCATAACGTTTTTATTTTTCCATCAATATTGCCGTATGGGGCTTGTTTTTTCAGGACGAATTGTAGATTTTCATGCTACCATTTAGTGTACCATATAATGTAGTGAGAAACTTGAAAAAAAATATTTGTGGGGTGGAAAAGGAAGAAAAACTGTGATTTCTCAATCTTTTGGGAGGTTTTGCTTTTAAGGCATTTACCGTGCGGTAAAAACGGCATGTTAACTTTATTCTGCGGGTCAATACGATTACAGCGATACCATATTTATATAGATTTTTATGTTTTACTACTTTTACATGGAAAAAATTGATTGTTAAAAATCAAATTTGAGTTTTGATGCCATATTCTGAGAGCCATAACTTTTTTATTTTTCCGTCGATTGAGCGGTATGAGGGCTTTTTTTTTTGTGGGGCGAGCTGTAATTTCTATTGGTACCATATTGGGGTAAATGAAACTTTTTGATTACTTTTCATTTCATTTTTTGTGGGCGATGAATAGTCCAAAAACTCGATCTTGGCGGTTTTCATTTTTTATGGCGTTTAACGTGCAGACTAAATAATGATGTATTGTAATAGTTCAGACTTTTCCAGATGAGTCGATACCAGTTATGTTCATTTTTTTTACATTGTGTGAGGGAATCGGGGCGTTTTTTGATCTTTTACTTAATTTTTTTACTTGTCCCCCTAGGGCTTCGTAGGAGTACAAAGATGGACGCCCCCGTTAAACCAGCAGGGCCGCACTAGAGTGGGATGGCGCTCTTTACTATGAAGTGTTGACTGTAACACACACCTGACACATTCGTTCTATGGAGCGGACACAGCCTGTGAGTCCACTCCATACTCCCCCTCCTGACGTGCACCGTATATATACGGCAGATGTCAGGAAGGGGTTAAAGAATTACTCTAGCAATTTTGTATTTTTACCTTTATAGTGCAGCATAGGCTGCTATTAAAGAATAAAGTAGAGACTCCTGTGTGTGTCTTGTGACTACCTGTTTTACAAATATATAGAGGAGGAATCCTCCAGCTCACCGATCCTATGTCCGACCCCAGACAGCGCACGGATCTTCGTGGCGGCATACGATGAAGATCAGGGCAGAAAAAAGAGAAGCTTGATCTAGCGCTAGGTTTAAAGGGAAGTAGTATTCCAACTTTGTTCCAACTGCATTAAAAAATCAGTATACAAAAAGGATGGATGCATCAAGGAACAGGCCTACGCATTTCGGATAAATCGCTTGTCCTTACTCATGGCATGTCTCTTTTCTATACCTGTTGGATCTGGTCATTTCTAATAATGCAGAGCTTGTTGGGAACGTCAATGTTCGTGAAAACCTCGGTAACAGTGATCACAATATAGTTACATTTTACCTATACTGTAAAAAACAAACGCAGGCTGGGAGGGCAAACACATTTAATTTTAAGAAAGCCAATTTCCCCAGGATGAAGGCTGCAATTCAGGATATAGACTGGGAATAATTCATGTCAAATAATGGGACAAATGATAAATGGGAGATTTTCAAATCTACTTTGGGTTATTATAGTGCAAAATTTATTCCTATAGGTAACAAGTATAAACGACTAAAATTAAATCCCACATGGCTTACACCTTCTGTGAAAGGGGCAATACATGACAAAAAAAGGCATTTAAAAAATACAAATCTGAGGGTACATCTGCAGCCTTTGTAAAATATAAAGAGCTTAATAAAATCTGTAAAAATGTAATAAAATTAGCAAAAAAACAAAATGAAAGGCAGGTGGCCAAGGATAGTAAAACAAATCCCAAAAAATTCTTCAAGTATATAAATGCTAAAAAGCCAAGGTCTGAACATGTAGGACCCCTAGATAATGGTAATGGGGAGTTGGTCACAGGGGATCAAGAGAAGGCAGAGTTACTAAATGGGTTCTTTAGCTCTGTATGTATATACAACTGAAGAAAGAGCAGCTGATGTAGCCGGTGCTAGTGCTGTTAATCTATCAGTTGATATACTGAATTGGATGAATGTAGATATGGTCCAAGCTAAATTAAATAAAATAAATGTGCACAAGGCCCCGGGACCAGATGGGTTACACCCTAGAATTCTTAAAGAGCTTAGTTCAGTTATTTCTGTCCCCCTTTTCATAATATTCAGAGAATCTCTAGTGACTGGAACAGTGCCAAGGGACTGGCGCAGGGCAAATGTGGTGCCTATTTTCAAAAAGGGCTCTAGGTCTTCCCCGGGTAATTATAGACCAGTAAGCTTAACATCCATCGTGGGGAAAATGTTTGAGGGGCTATTGAGGGACTATATACAGGATTATGTGACAAAAAATAGCATTATAAGTGACAGCCAGCTCGGTTTTACTAAGGACAGAAGTTGTCAAACTAACCTAATCTGTTTTTATGAAGAGGTGAGCAGAAGCCTAGCAGAGGGGCCGCTGTGGATTTAGTGTTTTTGGACTTTGCAAAGGCATTTGACACTGTCCCCCATAGACGCCTAATGGGTAAATTAAGGACTATAGGTTTAGAAAATATAGTTTGTAATTGGATTGAGAATTGGCTCAAGGACCGTATCCAGAGAGTTGTGGTCAATGATTCCTTCTCTGAATGGTCCCCGGTAATAAGTGGTGTACCCCAGGGCTCAGTGATGGGACCACTATTATTCAACTTATTTATTAATGATATAGAGGATGGGATTAATAGCACTATTTCTATTTTTGCAGATGACACCAAGCTATGTAATATACAGGGTGGGCCATTTATATGGATACACCTAAATAAAATGGGAATGGTTGGTGATATTAACTTCCTGTTTGTGGCACATTAGTATATGGGAGGGGGGAAACTTTTCAAGCTGGGTGTTGACCATGGCGGCCATTTTGAAGTCGCCCATTTTGTATCCAACTTTAGTTTTTTAAATGGGAAGAGGGTCATGTGACACATCAAACTTATCGAGAATTTCACAATAAAAACAATGGTGTGCTTGGTTTTAACAATACTTTATTCTTTCATGAGTTATTTATGTCATTATAGGTGTCAGGTCCGAGCATTCCTAGATGAACAGTTTCCTGGAAAGTGGATTGGTCATCTTGGGCAAGTTGAATGGCCCCCTTGGTCTCCCGATCTGACCCCCTTAGACTTTTATCTTTGGGGTCATCTGAAGGCAATTGTCTATGCTGTGAAGATACGAGATGTGCAGCAACTGAAACTACGGATACTGGAAGCCTGTGCTAGCATTTCTTCTGCGGTGTTGTTATCAGTGTGTGAAGACTGGGAGAAGAGGGTTGCATTGACAATCCAACACAATGGGCAGCACTTTGAACACATTTTATAAGTGGTCAGAAACTTGTAAATAACTCATGAAAGAATAAAGTAACGTTAAAACCAAGCACACCATTGTTTTTCTTGTGAAATTCTCGATAAGTTTGATGTATCACATGACCCTTTTCCCATTGAAAAAACTAAAGTTGGATACAAAATGGCTGACTTCAAAATGGCCGACATGGTCAACACCCAGCTTGAAAAGTTTCCCCCCTCCCATATACTAATGTGCCACAAACAGGAAGTTAATATCACCAACCATTCCCATTCTATTTAGGTGTATCCATATAAATGGCCCACCCTGTAGTTCGGTCTATGGAAGATGGTCGTGAATTGCAAGCAGATTTAAACAAACTAAGTGTTTGGACATCCACTTGGCAGATGAAGTTTAATGTAGATAAATGTAAAGTTATGCATCTGGGTACCAACAACCTGAATGCATCATATGTCCTAGGGGGAGCTACACTGGCGGATTCACTTGTTGAGAAGGATCTGGGTGTACTTGTAAATCATAAACAAAATAACAGCATGCAGTGTCAATCAGCTGCTTCAAAGGCCAGCAGGATATTGTCGTGTATTAAAAGAGGCATGGACTCGCGGGACAGGGATGTAATATTGCCACTTTACAAAGCATTAGTGAGGCCTCATCTAGAATATGCAGTTCAGTTCTGGGCTCCAGTTCATAGAAAGGATGCCCTGGAGTTGGAAAAAATACAAAGAAGAGCAACAAAGCTAATTAGGGGCATGGAGAATTTAAGTTATGAGGAAAGATTAAAAGAATTAAACCTATTTAGCCTTGAAAAAAGATGACTAAGGGGGGACATGATTATATAAATATATTAATGGCACATACAAAAAATATGGTGAAATCCTGTTTCATGTAAAACCCCCTCAAAAAACAAGGGGGCACTCTCTCCGTCTGGAGAAAAAAAGGTTCAACCTGCAGAGGCGACAAGCCTTCTTTACTGTGAGAACTGTGAATCTATGGAATAGCCTACCGCAGGAGCTGGTCACAGCAGGGACAGTAGATGGATTTAAAGAAGGGTTGGATAATTTCCTAGAACAAAAAAGTATTAGCTCCTATGTGTAAAAATTTTTTCCTTCCCTTTTCCCGTCCCTTGGTTGAACTTGATGGACATGTGTCTTTTTTCAGCCGTACTAACTATGTAACTATGTAATGTTTCATTTATGGTTTGTCTGCCATCTTGGTTATGTAACTATGTAATGTTTCATTTATGGTTTGTCTGCCATCTTGGTTCCTTCTTCCCCTCTGATATGGTTCCCCCAATGCAGATTACATTTACCATGATGCTTCTGGATTTGCAGAGGGTCATCACACTGCACTCGCACTATGTGCATCAAGTGATAGATCAGTGACATAGAACTGCTGTACTCACACTGCATGTGATGCAGCTTCAGCCGGTCTCCTCTGCCTCTTGCTAGTGATAGATTTCTTTCAGTCATTACAAACAAGAGACAGTGAGGAGCAGCATCTTATAGAACAGCGTCTCCCAAAGTGTGGGTCGCAAACCCCTGGGGGATAGTGTAAAAACCTCTGCAGGGTCGCGAGCCACTCACTGATATATGCCGCTGCAGCCCTGATATGGCTGCTGATGGACGGGTCACATGACCCGTCCATCAGCGGTTATAGTCGGGCCTCAGAATATGCTGTGCGGCATGACTGTGGCCGTAGATGTTGGGTCATGTGACCCATCCATTGGCGGTCATAATCAGGCTTCAGAGTATGCTGTGCGGCGTGACTGTGTATGCGGATATTGGGTCATGTGACCCGTTCATCAGTGGCCATATCCAGATGCAGTATGCACGCCCCGCTCCCGCCTCTATGCATCACTAAGCATCAGCCCTGATATGGCTGCTGATGGACGGGTCACATGACCCGTCCATCAGCGGTTATAGTCGGGCCTCAGAGTATGCTGTGCGGCACGACTGTGGCCGTTGATGTTGGGTCATGTGACCCATCCATTGGCGGTCATAATCAGGCTTCAGAGTATGCTGTGAAGCGTGACTGTGTATGCGGATATTGGGTCATGTGACCCGTTCATCAGCGGCCATATCCAAATGCAGGATGCACACCCCACTCCCATTCATTACTAAGCACCCGCAACGTACGTGTTCATCACTAAACACCAATGAGTGAGCGCCAATTAAAGAAGCTGGCGCCTGTTTGCACAATGATTATAGGTCTTGCTCTACAGGTGACTTACCTTCTCCCTCCTCTTGATAGTGTGTTAAATAAGTCAGCACCGCTATCATTAACTGTGCTGACTGTGGTGTATGAAGTCATTAACCCCTTCCCTCTTTGGCCACTTTTGACCTTCCTGACAGAGCCTCATTTTTCAAATCTGACATGTTTCACTTTATGTGGTAATAACTCCGGAATGCTTTTACCTATCCAAGCGATTCTGAGATTGTTTTCTCGTGACACATTGGACTTTATGTTACTGGCAACATTTGGCCAATACATTCAGTATTTAATTGTGAAAAACACCAAAATTTAGCAAAAAATTGCAAAAATTAGCAGTTTTCTCAATTTAAATGTATCTGCTTGTAAGACAGGCAGTTATACCACACAAAAATGTTGCTAATTAACATCACCCATATGTCTACTTTAGTTTAGCATCGTATTTTGAACATCATTTTATTTTTCTAGGACGTTACAAGGCTTAGAACTTTAGCAGCAATTTCTCACATTTTCAAGAAAATTTCAAAATGCTATTTTTACAGGGACCAGTTCAGTTGTGAAGTGGCTTTGAGGTCCTTAGATATTAGAAACCCCCAATAAGTCACCCCATTTTAAAAACTGCACCCCTCAAAGTATTCAAAACGGCATTTAGAAAGTTTATTAACTCTTTAGACATTGCGCAGGAATTAAGGCAAAGTAGAGGTGAAATTTACAAAGCTCATTATTTTTTTCCAGAAGTTCATTTTGAATCCATTTTTTGTGTACCACAGAAGGTTTTACCAGAGAAACGCAACTCAATATTTATTGCCCAGGTTCTGCAGTTTTAGGAAATATCCCACATGTGGCCCTAGCGTGCTACTGGACTGAAGCACCGACCTCCGAGGAAAAAGTAGCACCTAGTGGATTTTGGGCCTCCTTTTTATTAGAATATATTTTAGGCACCATGTCAGCTTTGAAGAGGTCTTGTGGAACTAAAACAGTGGAAGCCCCCCAAAAGTGACCCCACTTGGGAAACTGCACCCCTCGAGGAATTTATTTAGGGGTGTAGCAAGCATTTTGACTCCACAGGTTTTTTGCAGAAATTTTTGGAAGTAGGCTGTGAAAATGAAAATCTACATTTTTTTCAAATAAAATGTAGGTTTAGCTAATTTTATTTCATTTCCACAAGGACTAAAGGAGAAAAAC
Source organism: Rhinoderma darwinii (assembly GCF_050947455.1). NCBI lineage: Eukaryota > Metazoa > Chordata > Amphibia > Anura > Rhinodermatidae > Rhinoderma > Rhinoderma darwinii. Next base: position 174,567,985 of record NC_134687.1, on the reverse strand, counting down.
CACCATAAAATTTGTAAAGAAATTTCTCCCGAGTAAAACAATACCCCACATATGGTAATAACCGGCTGTTTGGACACACGGCGAGGCTGAGAAGGGAAAGAGTGTCATTTGGCTTTTGGAACTCAAATTTAGCAGGAATGGTTTGCGGAGGCCATGTCGCATTTGCAAAGCCCCTGAGGGGACAAAACAGTGGAAACCCCCAACAAGTGACCCCATTTTGGAAACTACACCCCATGAGGAAATTATCTAGGAGTACAGTGAGCAGTTTGACCCCACAGGTGTGTTACAGAACTTATTGGAAGTGGGCCATAAAAATGAAAATCTAAATTTTTTCAAAGAAAATGTAGGTTTAGGTATTTTATTTTCATTTCCACAAGGACTCAAGGAGAAAAAGCACCGCAACATTTGTAAAGCAATTTCTCCCGAGTAAAACAATACCCCACATGTGGTAATAAACATCTGTTTGGACACACAGTATGGCTCAGAATGGAAGGAGCACCATTTGGATTTTGGAATGGTTTCTGGGCGCCATGTCACATTTGCTGAGCCCCTGTAGTACTAGTACAGTGGAAACACCCCAAAAGTGACTCCATTTGGGAAACTGCACCCCCTGAGGAATCATCTAAGGGTATAGTGAAAATTTTGATCCCAAAGGTTTTTTGCTGAATTAATTAGAATTAAGCCATGATAATGAAAAATATTTTTTTTTTCCAACAAGATGTAGTTTTAGATCAACATTTTTCATTTTTACAAGGAATAAAGAAGAAAAAGCACCCCAACATTTGTAAAGAAATTTCTCCCGAGTACGGTAACACCCCATATGTGGTTATAATCAGCTGTTTACATATATGGGAGCATTCAGAAGAAAAGGAGCGGTATTTATCTTTTGGAGCGTAGATTTTGCTGGAATGGTTTGCGGACGTCAAGTTCCATTTGTAAAACCCCTGATGTACCAAGCAAAAGTGACCCCGTTTTAGAAACTACACCCCTAAAGGCATTTATCAAGGGGTGTAGTGAGAATTTAGACTCCACAGGTGTTTTTCAGAAATTAATACGCAGTGGATTTTGCAATTTTTCCACTGATCTGCCCATTCACCGCATTTTGAGCAGGGATTTTGCTTGGTAATAGTTCTGTTTGGGGTTTTGCTGGTATTTCAGTTTATAATGTGGGGGTACATGTAATCTGTGCGGAGAACATCAGGGTATAATAAGAGGGTCTAATAATGGGGTAAATAATACAATTATCCATAGATGTGTGTTACGCTGTGAAGCAATTCTTTCTTATCCCCCTTTTGTAACGCTCTGCACCTTTTGGGGACTTTTTCTCCTTCGTAGTTTGGGAAATATTGCTGGGAAAGTTTTGCGCTGGTATAATACGGTCACCCTTGCTTCCAGCGGATGTTCTATGTCCCTTCCCTTTCCTAGTTCCTAAATACTAGGGCCCTGAAACTGACGGAATGTGCCCCTCCGGCCTGCGCTTCGAGATGTTTTTTCATCACCACATTACTAGTGCCATAACTTTTTTATTTTTCAGTAGATTGAGCGGTGTGTGGGCTTGTTTTTTGCGAGACGGGCTGTAGATTTTATTGGTACCATTTTAGAACACATACGACTTTTTGATCACTTTTTATTTCATTTTTTGATAAAGGAAATTACCAAAAACAAGCAATTCTAGAATAGTTTTTTATTGGGGTTTTTTTCGTCATCCACAGTGCGCCCTAAATTACATGTTAGCTTTATTCTGCGGGTCGATACGATTACGGCGATACCAAATTTATATAGTTTTTTTTATGTATTTCAGCTTTTGCACAAAAAAATCCCTTTTTTTATAAAATCATTTGTTTTCTGTGTCGCCATATTCTAAGACCCATAACTTTTTTATTTTTGCATGCACAAAGCGGTATCAGGGATTATTTTTTGCGGGACGGATTGCCGGTTTTATTAGTACTATTTTGGAGTAAATGTGACTTTTTGATCACTTTTTATAGCATTTTTTGGAAGGAGATGTGACCTAAAAACAAAGATTCTGGCGTTGTTGTTCATGTTTTTTTTTTTTACCGCGTTCACCGTGCTGGATAAATGACATAATAGTTTTGTAGTTTGGGTTGTGCATCGTTTTTTTTAATTTTTACGGTTTTTCCCATAATAAAAGACTTACTATGGGAAAAAAGTCAGTTTAGCTTTATTTTTATTTGAAATGTGTGTGTGTGTGTGTGTTTATTGTTTTACCACATTTTTATTATATTTTTTTTACTTTTCTGACTTGTCCCACTAGGGCACATGAGGGCCTGATGCCCCGATCGCTACTCTAATACACTGCACTACATACGTAGTGCAGTGTATTAGCACTGTCAGTTATTCACTGACAGCAAGCCTATGAGGACGCGCCGCAGGCGGGTCCTCATCGGCACCCGTACAAGGCAGACTCGGACGCCATTTTATGGCGTCCGATGCCACAGCAACCCAGCGATTGCGTCACTGGGTTGCCGGTCGGGTGAAAACCTATCAGATGCTGCGCAATATTGAGCGCAGCATCTGAGGGGTTAATCTGCCGGATCGGAGAATAGCTCCGGTCCTGGCAGTTACAGGAGGGTGCCAGCTGTATAATACAGCTGTCACCCCGCGGTGATGGTAACGGCTCTGCTTCTGAGCCCGCACCATCATTGCTCCGTAACTGTACTGCGCTTTGCGGGAACACCTTCCCGGCAGCGCCGTATATATATACACGGCGGATGTCGGGAAGGGGTTAAAAATACATTTCACAGTAGCGGATAGGAGTATAGAGGCAGTATACAGGAATATAAAGGCAGTATACAGGAGGACAGGAGAATATATAGAGGCTGAATAGGAGAATATATAGAGACTTAAAAGCAGAATATATAGCGGCTGAAAAGCAGAATATATAGAGGTTGAAGAGAGCTAAAAAAGAGAAGAGAATATATAGAGGCTGAATAAAGCTGAAAAGGAGAATATATCGAGGCTGAATAGAGCTGAAAAGTAGAATAAAGGCTGAATAGAGCAGAATAGAGGCAGAATACGTGAGGATAGCTGCTGAGTACAGCTGGGAAGCATAGTGGCCAAATACAGCTGAAAAGCAGAATAGAGGCAGAATACATTTGAAAAGCAGAATACAGTTATATACACAGCTATACACATTTTATTAGAGGTGGATATATTTTTAAAAAGATCGTTGGGACCTTCTACATCTGGCAGTGATAAGAATAAAAAGAAAAATAGATGCTACAGTGATGAGTATATCATATATGGTTTTACTGGTATTCCTAATAAAGCCCAATGTGTAGTTTGTGGAGAAGTGTTGTCACAAGAAAGTATAAAGCCATCAATACTGCTTCGAGATTTAAATACCAAACATCCAGACATAAAAGACAACCCTGTGGAATTATTTCATAGAAAGTTAAACTACCTCCACAAGGAGCAAGCCGTATAAGCTCAAGCAAATACCACTCTCCAATACTACCATTCAAAGAAGAATAAGCGACATGACAAAAGATATTCGAATACAAGTTCTTAAAAATATGAAAACGTGCATGTACTTCTCATTGCAGATGGACGAATCAATGGACATTAACAACTGTGCCCAATTCATAGTTTTGGTAAGATAAGATAAGATACAGAGAATGGTGCTACAGAAGTTATTTTATTTTGTGAACCACTACCAACCAATGCTACTGGAAACGGTTTATTTGAAACTTTTATGCAAAGTACTAGTAACTACGATATTAACTGGACGAAAAGAATTGGAATATGATGGCGCCAAGGCAATGACAGGACATCAAAGTGGTCTCATTGTCAGAATAAAAGAAAAAATGCCAAATGCTACATGGCTATGCTGTTTTCTACACCGAGAAGCTCCTGCATCAATATCAGTACCAGCAGAAGTGGATTGTGTTTTAAAATCTGTCATTAAAGTCGTAAACTCCATCAAAGGAAGAGTGTTGCAAACTCGTGTATTTTTTGAAAAATCTCTGAAGACATGGGTTTGTTATATGTAAATCTTCTGTACCACACGGAAGTAAGATGCTTTCCAGGGGTAACGTGTTGACAACAGTTTTCCAGTTAAGAGCAGAACTTTTCATGTACCTGCAAGATGAGAAATCGGAATATACAAACCTATTTTCCAATTCTCTTTGGCTTCTTAGACTGGCCTTCCTTGCTGATATTTTTCAACACTTAAACACTGAATAGTAGTTTGCAAGGCTGAGATGTTAACATAATAACAGCCAGGGATAAAATCAACGGATTTATAAAGAAACTTGATTTCTGGGCAACATCACTTGACAAAAAGGAATTTGATTCATTCCAGTGTATTCAAAAACTCATGGAAGATTTGGCTACGTATGATATGGCAAATTCTGAGTCTGTTCATAAGGACGTACAATTAAGTTTTCACAAATCTAGGCCCCCTGCAAAGGGCCGTAAGCGGAATCCCGGTCCGCGATTACAGCTACGGTTGTGGACAGTCATCCGCATTTGCAGGCCGTGCTCCCATTATAAAGTATGGCAACACGGTCCGTAAAATAAAAAAAATAGGACATGTCATAATTCTGCGGAGCCTTTCTACCGCCCGGACACCTTCCCATATATATACGGGAGGGTGTCAGTGGGCAATAGAAATGAATGGGTCTGTACTTTGACCTGCAATTACGGTCCGTAATTGCGGATCAAAAATAGGGATGTGTGCACGGGGCCTTAAACAACAGTTTGAGTATTTCCTAGAAGAAACTCAAAACAAGTACGGATGTAGCCATCTTTATCTTGATTCTAATAACTTGCTGCATCGTGATATCACACAACAAAAGCCATTAAAGAGTCATTGAAAAAGTCAAGATAAGAGATTTAGCCATTGTTATTTTAATGCGTTAAAAGTCAAGGTAAAGATGGCTACATCTGTACGACAGTAACAGATGGATACTGAATCCGCTTTTAGACAGTTGCATTCAACTGGCAGAAATTCCAGCAAATATGAAGGAAAAACTCATTGAAATATGTACTGATGGAATGTTGAAGCTAAATTTTTTTTTTACCAGAATGTAGACCAGTTTTGGATAAAAAGAATGCAAGAATACCCCGAGCATGCAAAAGAAGCTCTTCAATTTTTGATACCATGTGCAACCTCATATTTGTGTGAAATCACTTTCTCATCTATGACTGCCATCAAAACAAAAGCAAGAAATTGCCTTCAACTTAAAAAATGATATCATTGTATGTGTATCAAACAGAGCCCAGATTTGAGAAGCTAGTTTCTGAAAAAAAAGCACATAGTTCGCATTAATTTTTAACTTTATTATTAAAATGTCTCCAGAAGACTCCAGTGGCATTCTGCTATGAATGATGTTCAGATACGCCAGATGGAATATTTTGTGTCATTATTGCACCATAAACCCCTATTTTGGTAGCTTTAGGGTGGTGTTCTCTGGTTTTGAAGACTATTATTGTTGTTTTCGATGAAGTAGGAACTTATTTTTCAAATGGGGCTATACTATATGTGAGCACACAGCACTCACAAATAGTATAGGCCGTCAGTATGAGTCAAAGGGGTTTATAACTCTGCAGCTTATCATTGTATGTCATTGTACTCACCTATTAGATTACTGCATTCCTGCTCCCTTAGATAGGGCAGAAATCATCTCTTCAGCAGCACTATATGTGGGTGCTTGGCCGGTGTCAGCACCCGGCGAACTCGGGCAAGTGCCGTCATGGCACCTCCAGGAGTGGAACCCTCAGCCAGAGTGTTGCCGACGGGATTCCGCTTCTAGAGGGAGCCCGTCTAGGAGGCGGCGTAACTACCGCTGTAGCAGCTATAGTGGCTGCTACGGGGCCCGCAGGCATAAGGGGGCTAGTGTCACCTGCCGTCACGTGACCCCCATGCCCAGTGGCCCTGTTAGCATCCGCTATGGCTGCTATAGCAGTATCGACGCCACATTCAATAGTATCTCCATCCTTAGGACGCAGATACTATTGAAGGCTATGGCAGAGCAGGGAGGTAGCGCCCTACTCTGCCATTAAATAGGCTACACACTCCCAGGCAGAGTTCTAGTAGCGCTCTGCCCAGGACTTTGGCTCAGGTAGTGCCCCTGACGTCACTATCTATAAATGGACTGTGATGTCAGGAGCTAGCACTCTGCCCGGGACTTCAACTCTGGTCCAGCCATCACTATCGACATATGGACAGTGATGTCAGGAGCAGAGCAGGAGTCCCAGGCAGAGTACTAGTAGCGCTCTGCCCGGGACTTTGGCTCTGGGGTTCCCCCTGACATCCCTGTTCATATATGCACAGTGACGTCAGGTGCTCATCCTGAAGCGGAATCCCCGGCCTGAGCCGGAATCCCCGGCAATGCTCTGGTTTGGGATTCCACTCCTAGAGGGAGCCCCAAAGGCACTACCTACAGGGAGGGGGGCTGTGTGGCACTACCAGGGAGGGGGACTGTGTGGCACTACCAGGGAGGGAGGCTGGGTGGCACTACCTGGGAGGGGGCTGTGTGGCACTACCTGGAAGAGGGGGCTGTGTGGCACTACCTGGGAGGGGGGCCGTGGGGAACTACCTGGGACGGGGGCTGTGTGGCACTATCTACAGTGGGCACTAAATTTATGGGGGTACAAACTGGGGGCCTAACTTTTTTGTGGGGCATAACCAGGGCCTAACTACTATATGGGGGCACAAAGTGACGTTTTCTGCCATTTTACTGGCGCCGTGAGTTACCACGCAAAGGGGCCCACTTAGTCTGTGCCATAAACCTGGAGCTGGCCCTGCATGGGGGACATACAGAGAAAGGAGGGTGGAGCTGGATGGGGAGGGGGGACCTCAGAGTTGTCAGGAGGGTTTTGATAGGTGATGTTATCCTGTAAAGTACAGGAAATCAGACACACAGGGCAGAGTGACCTCCGGCCTACATATGAGAGCATTGTCTATTCTAGTGGTCAGACTGAGACCACATGACACAGCTTCCGATAATGAAAGGGTTAAAAATACATGGATGCAACTAAGCTGTAGGGAAAGAAATGACACTGCTGGAATACTGCTAGTGAGTTAGCATTAGACAGTTAGATCTAGAATTATTTGGACAGTAACACAATCTTCATGATTTGGGCTCTGCATGCCACCACATTAGATTTGAAATTAAATAACTGAGATGAAATTGAAGTGCAGACTTTCAGGTTTAATTCAAGGGGTTGAACAAAAATATCCTGTGAAATATTTAAGAATTGCAACCATTTTTCTACACACCTCATTTCAGGGGCTCAAAAGTAATTGGACAAATTAACATTACCATAAATAAAATGTGTTGTTTTTTTAATACTTTGTAGATAATCCTTTGCAGGCAATGACTGCCTAAAGTCTGGAGCCCATGGACATCACCAAACGCTGGGTTTCCTCCTTTGTGATGATTTGCCAGGCCTTTACTGCAGCGGTGTTCAGTTGTTGCTTGTTTGTGGGTCTTTCTGCCTTAATTTTTGTCTTAAACAAGTGAAATGCATGCTTGATCGGGTTGAGATCTGGTGATTGACTTAGCCATTGCAGAATATTCCACTTCTTTGCCTTAAAAAACTCCTTGGTTGTTTTCGCAGTATGTTTTGGGTCATTGTCCATCTGTACTGTGAAGAGACGTCCTATCAACCTTGCTGCATTTGGTTGAATCTGAGCAGAAAGTATATCCCTGAACACTTCAGAATTAATCCGCTTGCTTCTGTCTTCAGTCACATCATCAATAAAGACTAGTGACTCAGTGCCTTTGGCAGCCATGCATGCCCATGCCATCACACTGCCTCCACCATGTTTTACAGAGGATGTGGTGTGCTTTGGATCATGAGCCGTTCCAAGCCTTCTCCATACTTTCTAGCTCCCATCATTCTGGTACAGGTTGATCTTAGTTTCATCTGTCCAAAGAATGCTGTTCCAGAACGGAGCTGGCTTCGTTAGTAGTGGTTTGGCAAAATCTAATCTGGCCTTTCTATTTTTGAGGCTGATTAATGGTTTGTCCCTTGTGGTGAACCCTCTGTATTTGCTCTCATCTTTATGGTAGACTTAGGTACTTATACACCTACTTCCAGGAGAGTGTTCCTCACTTGGGTAGATGTTGTGAAGGGGTTTTTCTTCACCATCAAAAGGATTCTGCGATCATCCACCACTGTTGTCTTCCGTGGACCTCCAGGCCTGTTGGAGTTCACGAGATCCCCAGTGCGCTCTTTTTTTTTCAAGAATGTACCAAACTGTTGCCACTCTAACATTTGTGCTATCTCTCTCATGGATTTCTTCAGCATAATGATGGTCTGTTTCACTTGAATTGAGAGCTCCTTTGACCTCTTGTTGTGGGTTCACAGCAACAGCTTTCAAATGCAAATGCCACACCTGGAATTAACTACAGAACTTTTACACGCTTAATTGATGATGGATTAACGAGGTAATAGCCTATGCAACCCATTAAATAGCTTTTAAGATAATTGTCCACTTACCTTTGGTCCCTTGAAAAAGAGGCAGCTACATATTAAAGAGCTGTAATTCCTAAACCCTTCCTCAAATTAGGATGTGAATACCCTCAAATTAAAGCTGAGAGTCTGCACTTTGAGCCCATATTGATTATATAACTGTATATTCAATATGTTTTTGTAAACCAGTAAAATGGCAAAACTGTCACTGTCCAAATAATTCTGGACCTAAGTGCGTGTGCAAAAAAAAATAAAAAATTGCTGGAGTGTTTCTTCAACAGGTTCCCGACCGCTGGCTGTGTTTTTACGGCCAGGGTCTCTGAAGTCCGCCGTATAGACTAATTACGGCGGCACTTCAGAGTGTGAGATCGTTTGCACACAGCCCTGTGCCCTGGCTGTTGCTAACAGCCCTGGGCAGAGTATCAGGGACCAATCTTTTGATCCCTGAACATGTGATCGCTGTGAAAACCTATCAGAGCGATCACATTTGTTTTTACATTTTAAATAATACGGTCAAAAAATCTATAGCGTTCCACTAGAATACATTCTTTTCATAGATAGATTTCTACCTATCTATCTATACAATCTTACCATCTATCTTTTGATCTATCTACCTTTCTATCTTTACTAGAATATTAGAATAGGCAGATAGGGAATATATAATTATATATATATATCAATTGCGGATTGATTTTTAGTTAGCGGTAGTGTAGATATATAGTCCGTTTGATCATATATAATTATATATACATAAATATATATACATATATATATATACATAAATATATATATACATATATATATATACAGTCCAATGGTAGATGAACACAGCACTCCAATGGTTATCAAAAAATCAGGCCATGTGCTCGTTACCTGGGGGTGAATCAATTCCCCAAAAGAATAGAGAGAAGCGTAGAACACAGCAACGGCACCAGGACTTCAGAGTAGATGAAAGCAAAAAGTGGATTTATTCACCTCAGTAAAGCAACGTTTCGGTTCAACAGGAACCTTTCTCAAGCCAATTGCTCTTCCTATATATGTCATTATGTGGTTTTTATTGATTGCTTGAAAATGCTTCCATGGAGGAAGTGAAACGTTGCTTTGTTGGGTAAATAAATTCACATTTTTTGCTATTTGAGTGCTGCTTCTGGTCTCTATTTTTTGTACATATATATATATATATATATATATAGACATGAAACACAAAAATTTGAACAGCACATTCCAACTAAATGATATAAAATGTGTATGCAGGTGCAGGAGCACCTGTGACTGCATATATACAGCAGAAAAAGAATGGCGACCGCACACTGCGAACACTAATGACACCTAAACCACTAAATATAAATAAATATGCATTACTGCTAAATCTACTTATAATAGGGAGGTTCTTAGTGCACATTTTGATCAAAACGTGTTTGCCCACCTGCCACGACAAGGCGACCTCTGTAAGGTGGGAACCTACGCTGCACATATATTCACATTTTTTGCTATTTGTGTGCTGCTTCTGGTCTCTATTTTTTGTATATTCATGAGGAGTGCGTCCCTCCTTTTATTGAAGCTAGCACCAGCCGTTTTTGGTATTTACACTGTGCTGCTCCTACTATCTTTTTGAGCTTATACTAGTGGGACGAGGAGTCTTTAGCACGTGTATATTACAACATGGAGCCGTCGGGGGCTCTGAATATTTCACCCAACATTTTTTCCTACACCACAGAGGATGTGGATAGGATCCTGAATGGTTCATTAGGAGATGGGACTTTCCTTGGGATTCCAGCTAAGATTGACATCAAACGTGGTTTTGAATATGAGTCAAGGAGATACATCAACTTGAGATTACACCTGTCTATCCTGGGGGAATATTACAGACACCAGATTATTCCAAGAGGATTAAGATCACATTTGAAACCTAACCTTTTTGCGAATAATGCAGACTTTTGTACTAGTCTGGAAGGTCTATCTAATAAGTATGCCTTGGATGTCATTTTACTCAACATTGAATTTCTCCAGAGGGAGATTGAATGCTGTAGATCCAAAAAAAGCAGAGTTTGAAGAAAAATTGCATACCGTTATGGAGAATGATGAGCTTATAGGATATCATGACAAATTCCAGGGTATTCTACTCAAATTTCAATGTGAACAGGAGGAGGTTAAACGGCATAAATGGTTTCGGGATAGAGATGATTATGCTACAGGCAAGATTTATAACTGGAAGAAGGATCAACAGCCACAACAGAAGAAATCCACCTGGAGGGATATGAAAGGAAGATTCCAAAGAAATAAGGACTCTCCTGTATCTGATTTTTTAGGGGAGACGTCTACCACAGTGGAGGCAAATCAACACGTACAAGGAGAGGTGGCAGAAGGTACAACCGAGGATACAAGAGTAAAGAATGTGAAACAGCTAAGGTCAACAGCACTATTGAAAAATAAGTTTCCTCCAACCATCAATTAGTGGTAAATATCTCTAACCATACTCTGTCTGTTGATGAAATGTCGGTTTTACATAAAGGGCTATCTTTTTGCCCCATTCAAAATATGGATTGGCTGCAACTTGACATTGATCTGAATAATTTTTTCAGATCAGTTAGAATCAAGACATGGTTTTCCCAGCAGTCTAATCCTGTTATTAATCCAGAGTTGGATACAGAATTGTGTTTAAAACGTTGGGGTTTATTTAACAAGAGCAGTTTTCAACCACCCACTTGTATGCAGGTGGTTGAAACATTTATCTCATCTGTACTCAAAGATGTTGCAGAATTTAAACGTGAATGCGGCTCGGGCCTTTCTGCAAATACCCGACATAATTTGTCCGTCAGAGAGAAAGTGGCTTTAGATGGATTGGTCCACAACGACGACCTTATCATTAAACCTGCTGACAAAGGGGGAGCGGTCGTCGTTATGGACCGAACCCTATATTTAACAGAAGTTTATAGACAGCTGAATGATATGGTTGTGTATAGGAGGGTTGCGTCAGATCTAATTAAGGATATTCAGAAACGAATCAGGGTGCTAGTTGACAATGCGTTTGCAAACGATATGATCGATAGGGATCTTTATAACTTTTTAACTCCACTATATCCGATAACCCCTATACTGTACGGTCTGCCCAAAATACACAAAAGTATCACGAATCCCCCTGGGAGACCTATTGTCTCGGGTAGGGATTCGCTCCTTAATCCTCCTGCTATTTTTCTTGATAAAATTCTGAGAAAGTTTGCTGTGTCAGCTAGATCCTATATTAGGGACACAGCTGATTTTTTAAACAAGATTAGGGACATTGTTACTCCTACTGGGGCCTTATTGGTCTCATTTGATGTGACATCCCTTTATACCTCAATCACCAATGGGAGAGGTATGACTAGTGTGGATAAAGCTTTAAGTGGCACTGAGTTCTCCTGTGAGTGCAGGGAATTCCTGATGGGCCTTCTTGATATAGTGTTAACCTGCAACTACTTCCTTTTTAACGATGAATACTTTATGCAACTCCGTGGCACAGCTATGGGGTCCAATGTGGCCCCTACGTATGCCAACATCGTTATGGCGGATATGGAGGAGATGTCGATCTATGTATCCCACCACTTCACCTCGGTACTGGGGTGGTGGCGATACATAGATGATGTCTTCCTCATCTGGACGGATGATTTGCCTAGCTTGAATACATTTTTTGACTGCTTGAATTCAATTGACCCAGATATCAAATTCACTATGGTGGTATCTGATACCTATGTCCAATTTCTTGACACCATGGTATATATACATAACAACAAACTCATGACGGATTTATATGTTAAAGAGACTGACTGTAACAACTTACTTAGTTTCGATAGTCATCACCCTAGGGGTATGATCAATTCTCTACCGAATAGCCAGCTTTTGAGGGTAAAGCGGATTGTTGATGATCCGGTTTGTTTAGAACATAAACTTGACATGATGGTAGAGAAGTTTCTGGACAGAGGGTATCCAGTAAGAGTTTTGAGGAAACACACCTATAAAGTGCAGAGAGCTGACAGGACACAACTGAGACAGGTCAGTAGGAAAAATCAGCAGACCGTTGCTAGACTCCCTATGGTCTCTACATACAATATATACAGTTCGGATGTGGCAGGGATCATTAAAAAACATTGGAGGATCTTAAGTAATTTCTATGATGGAGTGACAGAATTTCAATCGCCCCCCTTATTTTCTTATAGGAGATCATGGAATTTAAGGGATAAACTTGTTAGGAGTGATGTCAGTATAAAGAACAGTCGGGTCAAAAGTACACCACGGGATTTGACTCGTAATGGTTGCTTTCCCTGTATGTCCTGTGACAGTTGCGCAATTATTCTGAAAGGTAATTTATTTACACATCCCACCACTGGTAGGACCTTCAACATTACTTCACACTACACATGTAGAAGTGATTTTGTAATATACATCCTACAATGCCCTTGCAACTTGATATATGTGGGTGAAACCACAACTGAATGTAGATTAAGACTTAACAATCATAAATCGAGCATACGGACGAAGAAAGTTGAACTTCCTGTACCTAGACTTTTGTGGAGATGGGACACAGTGTACACCAGCTTAGATTCTGCATTATTGATAGGGTTCCCCCCCTTAAGAGAGGGGGTAATAGGGAATTGATCCTCAAACAACGGGAGGTTCAAAGGATCAATAGATTGAATTCTCTCCATCCAAACGGTCTTAATATGGATTACCCTTTGAATATATTCAGATAATGTTTATCTTTATTTCTAGGACGAGTGAGTCCGGTCATTGTCTATGAACCTTTCCATTGTCTACCCATTTCTGTTTAATCGTACCTGTGCTACCCTTGGGAATTCTCTTGCCTGGTGATACCTTTCTATGTTCCATTCATTACTCTGAAAAATATTTGTTTTGATGTATGGGAATAGTAGTTATTTCAGTATGATTGATTTTAATGTACTTATCTGTCTTTTTTTTGTAGATGGGAGACTTGAAATTGTTTATGGAAGACGTTTGCCAACTGGAACAAGGAATGCTATATACATATGTTTTTTGTCTAAACTACTGATTTCAGAATAATAATTTTGAAAAATTAAATTATTTAAATACTGTTTGAATCATGTGTTTGAACATGGGGTGCTGACTTTGTACTATTTTACTGTATTTAGCTGTCGGTATAATTGATGTTTTTTAGTCATCACTATAGTTGTGAATGCTTGCTCTATATCGGGGAGTTTTTAGAGCTGGATGTGTGGTATCGATCTTCATTTTTCCCAAAGATCCCGGTAATAAGTGATATCCTGTACCTTTGTGCTGATGGTGAATCGATACATCGGTGGGAGTACGCTTTGTGAGACCTGTGACGTCTGTATTTTATATGTGGACGTTTTCTTGTCTCTAGGGACGCAAGGAGTTAAATGCTGACAAAATTACCACGTATGTCTGGTTATAGCTCTTACATACTTCACCTATAAATCCGGAAGCATGATATTCACAACTTTAACTTAAGTTGTTATTATAGTCTGACTATTGTTAATACATTGGCATATTTGCCCTTATTTAATATGGCGTAATTTGCAGCTCTATACCCTAGTGCGTCTGCGTGGGATCTTGATCTCCAAGCAGTTACACATTCGGGTCAGCTGTTACGTCTATGTGCGTTGTCATCACTACCTGATTCACACATGCGAGCAGTATCCAATAGATAGTTACTTTTGGAGCATGCGCAGATCGGTGACGATGGCGCCGAAATCGCAGTTTGTATATCTCGTGGCTAGAACTTCCTTGTTTATCCAGATTGGTGAGTGTCAGCTTTTGTGTATTGTATTGTGATTATTTATTAATTTACAATTAATGTGTTTCACTGTTCTATATACACATATCTCACTTGACAGAAATGTTAAAGCGTCTATACCTATTGTCAGTGATTGACTCATGCACGTATGCACTTGATATTTCGTTACATTGTTACACATTACTATTTTTTTACATATAGTGTATAACTACTATGATTTAGAACACTTGTTAATTAAGCTTTGCTCTTCCTATATAAGTCATTATGTGGTTTTTATTGATTGCTTGAAAATGCTTCCATGGAGGAAGTGAAACGTTGCTTTGTTGGGTAAATAAATTCACATTTTTTGCTATTTGAGTGCTGCTTCTGGTCTCTATTTTTTGTACATATATATATATATATATATATATATATATAGACATGAAACACAAAAATTTGAACAGCACATTCCAACTAAATGATATAAAATGTGTATGCAGGTGCAGGAGCACCTGTGACTGCATATATACAGCAGAAAAAGAATGGCGACCGCACACTGCGAACACTAATGACACCTAAACCACTAAATATAAATAAATATGCATTACTGCTAAATCTACTTATAATAAGGAGGTTCTTAGTGCACATTTTGATCAAAACGTGTTTGCCCACCTGCCACGACAAGGCGACCTCTGTAAGGTGGGAACCTACGCTGCACATACACCCAGAACTGGGACTAAGCCTACATATATACCTGGGGATGGTAGGATCCAGCATTGAACTCTTCTTTTTCTGCTGTATATTTGCAGTGACAGGTGTTCCTGCACCTGCATACACATTTTATATCATTTAGTTGGAATGTGCTGTTCAAATTTTTGTATTTTTCTGCTATATATATATATATATATATATATATATATATAGAGATAGATCCAAAAATCAGGCAGCACTCCAAGATATAGCAAAAAAAGTGGTGGTGTTTTATTGGTCCATCAGTAAATGCAACGTTTCAGCTCAACAGAAAAGCCTTTCTCAAGCAAAAGCTTTTGTTTGAGAAAGGCTCGTGTGTTGAGCTGAAACGTTGCATTTACTGATGGACCAATAAAACACCACCACTTTTTTTGCCTATACCTTGGAGTGCTGCCTGATTTTTGGATCTACTAGATTTGGGTCTTATTGTCACGACCCAGGCAGGCTTCCACCCACATACGTTTGGGGGCTGTCATCTTTTTTGTATATTGTATATAGATAGATAGATCTATATATATATATATATATATATATATATATATATATATAATCTGTTATTAAAAAAACTAAATATCTAAAATAGAAAATGTTTTGGGTTAGTTAGTATTAGTTACATTATGGCAAGGAAGTTGTTTAGACCTGAGGAGCCATACGCCATGCTGTGGTCAGACTCTGAGACCGCATGAGAGATGGCGTCAGAAATGTAACCTGTTTTAGGCAGTTACGATGATAGCGTCTCTTTAGGTTCATCTTCAGGGGACGTTATCCCTGACGCAGTTGAAACTGCAGAACATGAAAGCGCAGGGCCTGTAGCACAGGACAGCATGGTCCCACCAGTTCAGGCTCTCGTTGTAGCGTCCATGGCCGCGGGCCGTCGGGTCTACTCACCTCCTGACGCCCACAGCCATGGATCTCAGAGTGTTGGTCCCCATCACTTTCCTAGGAGACGCCAGCGCTCACTTCCGCTCCGGTCCGCTGTGTCCATGTAAGAAATCATCATCATCTACACACATAATTTCCTGGACTATAAGAGGGCCCCAGCCCATCTGATCCTTGTCTGAGCGATGTAAGTTATCCCTAGTCTGTCTTGCAAAGGGTCCCTTAGTGTTTCCCGTTCCAGTTGTTACCCGTGCCCTGTTACCTGTTCCTGTATCCTGTACTGTGTACTTGTTCCTGTGCCTACTAGTTGGAGACGTGTCTACTGCACCTGCTGTTGTTTGCCACGTCCTGTGTCATCCGTATGCCATTCAGTTCCGTATCCTGGCTGCTGAGTTAACCTGGAACGACGAGGCTTTGGTGGCCACATTCTGGCAGGGACTGTCTTCAGGGATTAAGGATGAGCTGGCCGCTCTCGATCTGCCATCTACCCTGGACGATCTTATGCTACTTGCCACCCGTGTTGACATGAGCGTTCCCAAGAGGTTCTTCTGGAGAGAGAACTTCCCAGGCCGGATTCTACTTTCCAGCAATCTTTACTATCCTCCTCAGTCTTCCCACCAGAGGATCCTATGATGAAGCATGTCAAATTGTCTATCCAGAAGAAACAACGAAGACGCACTTCTGGACTTTGTCTGTATTGCGGCCTCGGAGGCCATATTGTGCGTCTGTGTCCCCAGAGACCGAATTGCCTAGGATTGGTTGGAGAGACAACCCTAGGTGGAACGTTACCTAATAAAGCATTCTGTTCCAAGCTGACTATTCCTGTGACCCTAGTATCCAGCGAGAGGACGCATCAAGTGTCTGCCTATCTTGACTCTGTGTCTGTGGCAAACTTCATCCAAAAGAAGCTAGTGGATCATCTTCAGTTGCTCACAGTCCCCCTGGAGACATCTTTGGCTGTTGCCTCAGTAAATGGACTGCCTCTGCCGGATCCCATCATTTCTAAAACCAAGCCGTTGAGGCTCCAGGTTGGAGTCCTTCATTCTGAACTCATTTCTTTCCTTGTTTTGCCCAAGGCCATCAATCCTGTTCTGCTGGGCCTGTCTTGGCTTCGACTGCATGCCCTAGTCCTGGACTGGAATTCCGGATAGGTTCTCCAATGGGGCTCCAAGTGGCTTGGTCGTTTTGTCTGTTGCAGATTCATCCTGTCCTGCCTCCTCTACCTCAGTCATTGGCAGGACTGCCCCCCCAGTTTGCAGATGTCTTCAGCAAAAGGGAGGTTGAGACGCTGCCTCCACATCGGACTTATGACTGCCCCATTGAACTGGTTCCTAATGCCTCTCTCCCCCGTGGCCGAGTATATCCTCTCTCCTTGCCAGAGTCTCTATCCATGTCGGCCTATATCAAGGAGAATTTGGAGAGGGGTTTCATACGAAAGTCTTCCTCCCCGGCCGGGTTCTGCTTCGTTACAAAGAAAGACGGATCCCTTCGACCCTGCATTGACTACCATGGTCTCAACCAGATCACGGTCAAGAACAAATACCCGTTGCCACTTATATCTTAACTGTTTGACCGTATACGAGGAGCTAGAATTTTTTCTCAACTAGACTTGCGGGGGTTTATAATTTGATCCAAATCCGTCAAGGGGACAAGTGGAAGACGGCGTTCAACACTCGAGACGGGCACTATGAATACCTGGTGATGCCATTTGGACTATGTAACGCTCCCGCGGTCTTCCAGGAATTTGTGAACGATATCTTCCGAGATCTCCTTTATATCTGTGTTGTTGTTTATCTTGATGATATTTAGATTTTCTCCCCAGATCCGACGACTCATCGGAGGCATGTCCGTCAAGTTCTACTACGATTAAGGGAGAATCGTTTATACGCCAAGCTGGAGAAGTGCGTCTTTGAGAGGAGTTCTCTGCCCTTCCTGGTCTACATCATCTCGGATCAAGGTCTCAAGATGGACCCTGAGAAAGTGAGAGCTGTCCTGGAGTGGCCACGTCCTCAAGGCCTGAGGTCCATACAGCGTTTCCTGGGATTTGCCAATTTCTACCGGCAGTTTATCTCAAACTTCTCATCACTGACATCTCCTATTTCCACCATTACCAAGAAGGGTGTGAACGCCAAAGTGTGGACCCCAGAGGCAGAGTCCGCATTTATTAGCCTCAAGAAAGCCTTCACTTCAGGCTCGATCCCCCATCATCCTGACGTATATTGGCAGTTCTCATTGGAGGTGGACGCTTCCTCTGTTGGTGCAGGTGCACTTCTGTTCCAGAGGAGCTCCAAAGGAAAGGCAGTAGTATGTGGCTACTACTCTAGACTTTTTTCTTCTGCAGAGCGCAATTACTCTATTGGGGATCGGGAGCTAGTGGCTATCAAATTGGTTATGGAGGAGTGGAGACATCTGCTGGAGGACGCAGCTCACCCCATCCTGATCTACACCGATCACAAGAATCTCACCTACCTTCAGTCCGCTCAACGACTAAATCCCCGTCAAGCCAGGTGGTCGCTGTTCTTCACCCGTTTCCAATTTGTGCTTCACTACCGTCCCGCTGACAAGAATGTGTGGGCCAATGCCCTGTCCAGGTCATTTGAGACGGATGACACAGTGGAGTCCCTTCAAACTATCATTGACCCGTCCTGCATTGGCACTGCTAATCCTTTGCAGGTTAGAGACATCCCTCCGGGGAGGACCTTTGTTCGGTTGGCAGACAGGAGAATAATTCTCTGCTGGGGACGCAGGTCTAAAGTGGCTGGCACGCTGGTGTCCGTAAAACTGAGACCTGATTGTTCGTCACTTCTGAAGGTCCACGCTACCTAAAGATGTTCTGGACTTTGTCTCTTCTTGCACGGTGTATGCTTCTAACAAAGTTACTCACTCCAAGACTGCTGGCCTGCTTCAACCTCTGCCTGTACCCAATGCTCCCTGGCAGCACATTGCTATGGAATTTGTCATAGACCTTCCCCTCCTCAGCAGGATGCAACACTGTCTGGGTGGTGGTGGGCCGGTTCTCGAAGATGGCACATTTTATCCCGCTGACTGGTCTACCTTCTGCTCCCCGACTGGCGAGTCTCTTCATCCAACACATCTTTCGCTTGCATGGCTTGCCTCTTCACATTGTGTCCGACCGGGGGTTTCAGTTTACCTCAAAGTTCTGAGAGCCCTCTGTAAATTCCTGGATGTTAGATTGGACTTTTCCTCAGCCTATCACCCCCAGTCCAATGGGCAAGTCGAGAGGATCAACCAGATCATGGAGAATTATTTCCGCTGTTTGGTGGACTTTGCATTGAATTTGGTCCGTGAAACAACAGGCTGCACACGGAAGCCATCCATGTGCAACCCGTGTGTGACGGAAGTGTGCATGAGGCCTTAGGGACCATTGCTTTTCACTTTAACCCCTGTACAGAGATATGGCCTTTGCAGCAGCAAATCCCCAGGTTGTGTCTGCAGAGTAGCTGCTGACAGATGGAGCAAACCGGCAAGAGTAAACCAAACAAGCCAAGGGTAAATACCGGGTTAATCAGAAGAGAGTACATCAAAGCCAGAGGATATGCAAAAATCAGAAACTGGGCCTGGTCCATAACAAAAAGTACCATCAGTCACAGAACGGCAGACAAATGGAAGGCAGTCGAACGTCTAACACAAAATAGCGAATGGAGGATTAATCAGAAGAGTAGTCGAGGGAAGCCAGGTCAAATATGCAGGATACAATATCAAACAGCTAACAAAAAAAAAAAAACAGAACATATGATGAGCAAAGAAACAGCCATGCTGCAAATAGAGTGCCGAGCTAACCGATTGGGTCAGAAGGCCACGCCTCCCGACCTGCTAATTGGCCGGACCACCTCAGGACCCTATTGAATAGCTGGAGGCGCCTGACACGGACAGCCGGCGAAAGAACGAGGACAGGTGAATACATAATAAATGTTAGAAATAGCTGCTGGGAGCTGGTGAATTACTTTTTATAATGAGGACAGGATCTTCTTCAGGGTCCTGTACATTACACAGTGTACCAGTGGCGTAGCTATAGGGGTCGCAGCGGTCGCAGTTGCGACCGGGCCCCTAAGCCTGGGGGGCCCACTGGCCCCCGTTGCCATACAGCATGTTTCCTAACAATCTTCTGTGCCGTGAAGCCGGCACTTCCTGGCTACGGTCACATGGTGTACCATGTGTACCATAGTGTACCATGTGACCGTGTTGTCACGTGACACGGCTTCCAGACGGAGCAGAAGAGTCGGTGCGGAGGACTCCAGGTAAGCTGCAGTGTAATGTTATGTATTGTAATGTAATGTTATGTATTGTAATGTATTGTGTTGTGATGCCTTGTAATGTATTGTGTTGTTTGCGGTGGAGAGGGGGGGGGCGTTAAATCACAGCCCCCCCCCTCCTCCACTGCAAACTGCACAATACAGTATAGTACACATGACTATGAGAGCGGGGTTGCAGCTGTGTGATGCAGTCACTGCCCCGCTCCTGAGTCCTGACATGTGCGCGCCGTCAGGATGATTCGATGCGGCCGGCGCTGCACTAATGATCTGCGGCACTGAAGACAGAACATGGCGGGCGCGCTACAAAACACCCCCATGTTCTGTCTTCAGTGCCTGCACCGCCGCTCATTAGTGCAGCGCCGGCCGCATCACCTCATGCTGACCGCGCGTGCACTTGTTGTCAGGAGCGGGGCAATGACTGTATCACACAGCCGCAGCCCCGCTCTATAACGGCGGAGATCAGAGAAACCTCTCATCTCTGCCGCTATTCTCCTGGATGCTGCGATCAAAGCTGACTGCAGCATTCAGGGGAAAATGAGAAGGGGGATGCCCCTGGATCGTGTCACAGGGAATTCCTGTGACGCGATTGAGGGACATACCATATATGGGCAGACAGCCCAGGGTCTATTGACGGACCCCAGGGCTGTCTTACCATATTTCCTGTTGTTAGGGCATACTGAGGTATGTCCTAACAACTGCCTGTGTACTATCAGTACACAGGCTAATGTACTGGCTTATAGCTATAGGCCAGTACATTGAAGTTTAAAAATAAAGTAAAAACAAAGTAATGTTAAATAAAAAAAATACACATTCACCTTTTTTACAATAAACATTAAAATAAGTCTCAATACATAAAACATACACATAATCGGTATTGGCGCGGCCGTAATAACCTGCACAACTATTTTTTTGCATCATTTATGTGTACTCTGTAAAAAAAAAAAAAAAAAAATTGCTTTCTATCACTTAGGCCCCATTCACACGACCGTGCCCGCAATCACGGCCTGCGATTGCGGGCACGGCCGGCCGCAACTGCCACCCGCATTTTCGGGCCATGCTCCCATACAAAGTATGGGAGCACGGCCCGCAAAATGCAAATGGCCGGACATGTTCCATAATTTTCGGAACATTTCTATGGCACGGACACCCATCCGTAGCGCTACGGAAATGTGTCCGCGCTCAATGAAAGTGAATGGGTCCATTTTTGCAGACCGCAATTGCGGTCCGCAAAAACGGTGGTTATCTACGGTCGTGTGCATGGGGCCTAATTGTGAGACGCGAGGTGCGATGATGAATTTAACCTCCATGTGCCTCACATTAATAGTAATTAACCCCATCATGTACCTTACATATTAACCCATTATGACTGAGAAACATGATGGGGTTAATTACTATTAATGTGAGACATTCAAAATTCATCATCACACCTCGTGCCTCACATTAGAAAACGAAAGAACTTTTTTTTTTTTTATTACTGTTGGCAAAGTAAACGAAGTATCGGTATCGAAGTCCAAATTTTGGTATCGGGACATCCCTACACTGTGGGTCGCGTCCCCCTGGGGGTTCGTGAGTCACTCACCGAGGTCCCGGTTCCAATCAATGCTGGAGCAAGGAGCTGACATCTCCATGATCCAGCATTCCCTGTGCCCTGAGCGGCTCGACGCAGGCAGGCGGGATGTAGCGACATCATCGCGCCTTCCTGCGCTGAGTCACTCATAGCACACACCGGAGGAGGCGAAGGATCCTCCACTCAACGTGGGAACGGGGATAGGTAAGTAATTATGCACATATGGGGGCATTATACTGTATGGGGGGGCTGATATTGTGGGGGGGGCATTATACTGTATGGGGGGCTGATATGGGGAGCATTATACGGTATGGGGCTGTTATGGGGGGCATTATACTGTGTGGGGGCAGCTATGGGAGCATTAACTGTGTGGGGGCATTATACTATGGGGGCTGTTGGGCAAGGCGTCTGGGCATAGGAGCGCGCAGGGGTCTGATGATGATGGTGGTGCTGGGGAGGGGTAGGGGGGGCCCAAGCTGAATTCTTGCACCCGGGCCCATGAGCCTTTAGCTACGCCCCTGCAGTGTACTATATATATATATATATATATATATATATATATATATAAAACATGGAGCCCTCATCTGTAATCCAAAGGAGTCGCTTGTCCTGGCACAGTTACTGTATGTTTTCAACCAAAGGGATCTTGACTTACACACATACACACTTTCCATTTACAAGAGAAAAGTAGTTCAGAAAATGTTCTTTGCATACACACATTAAATAAAAACGGACAATAGCCAAAGATAAAGTAAATTAAAATATAACATGGATTATTATCAATATTTTACATGCTACTCTTTATCCATCACCACAGATTCACTTTCTACATTGCTGTTTTACTTAAAGTGTCCTTTAGGCTTTTACTACATTGAATGCACTCTTAAAGGGTTTGTACCAGAATGGACAATTATCCCCTATCCACAGGATAGGGGGTAATTGTCCGATCACTGGGGGAACCACCACTGGGACCCCTACCGATCACGAGAATGGGTACGACCCCCCCCCCCCCCGTTCCTACTTATTGCACTGCCGCAGTGAGAAGCTTGAATAAAGCGGTGGTAGAGCATTTGCCCTCCGTTCCATTCGTTGTCTAGAAGAATGATGGAAACAGCCGAGTGCTGTGCTCAGCTATTTCCGACATTCCCTTAGACTTTGCAGCAGTGCGCATGCTCAATAATTTAATGTCCTTATCACTGGTGTCGGGACCCCCTTTTTAGTGATTAGTGGGGCCCCCATTGATAAGATAATTATCAGCTATCCACAGGATAGGTGATAATTGTTTATTCTGGAATACCCCTGTAACATTTTACACAGTACACTTTTGCTTTCTACATACCCACCTGATGTCTAAAGTGTGCTCCGACTAACCTCAAATTGAAAACAGCCAGTGGCTACTTACGGAAATTATACTGAGCTCATTGAATTTATCAGGGGAAATAAAAATTCAGCACAGCCTCAACTAATATTTGGTAATTTGCATATGGTGCTTGTACCATAACGTCCCAGCTCTTACAATGCGGAAATTCATTCAATAAGCACTACCCTGTACAGAAAGATCACAGGATTAAAAGTTCTATTAAAAACAGGTCAAAATCGTCAAAAGATAAATATAGTAAAAAGTTTCTGTTTACAGCCCTATTGATTTCAACTGTACTGAAGGTGAAGATCATCAGTTGCCATCACTTAGCCTCCTTTTATTCAAGTTTCCGAATAGCCTAGTCTGCCCGAAAGGATCCATTATGCTTTATATTTTGATCCATTAAAATATGGATCCATTAAATACATTAGCATGATGCTAGAATGTAGTGTGTCCTACCTGACGGCTTGTGCATTTTTCTCTATTCTTTTAAGGCAAATTTCGGATTTTAACCCAGCATGAAGTAGAAGGGAAAATCTTTTTCAAAAGAAATGATTTTTCTTCTTGGATACAATCTCAAGGAAAAAAGTGCTGTAGGAAATTATTAATGCGCCCTTAGAAAAATATTCTATAACTGAAAACAAAGGGGTTTGTCGCATTACAGACAACACGATTAATATGGGATGCGCATGACATTCAGATGATAGCAGGTCTGGCTCCCGAAACTCCTGGAAAACAACAGATTTTGCTGGGGGGAAGCTAGTCTGCAATAGTAAACCTTGACCAGGAAGTCTTGCTCCTGAGTCCGCCAGCTGAAAATGAGGAAATTTACCTCTGTGCACTCCGCAAAAGTTCTAGCAGATTTGTTTCATGAGCATGCAGGAAATCATGCAGATTGGCAAGCTGTGTAGAATAGTTTTCCTTCAGTTAAATTTTTTGTATTCATTTCAAGGTGTACTGTTCCTTTAAGCCTTAAAGGAACACTATACCTTGGAGTTATAGTCCTGCTCTAAGGGAAACTACCAGGATAAAATATATATATATATATATATATATATATATATATATATATATTTTCATGCATATTCTCTACTAAAGTGATTTCCTTATTACAATGGGGGTACCTCTAAAAAAAAAAAAAAAAATTTTTAAAATGTTACAGAACACCTACTCTCAGTACTACATTCTGGCAGAAATATGTTGACTGCTTCAAGGGAAACACTGCTCTAATGTTTCTTCCTTTTCACTTCTCCCAGTTGCAAGGCACATCCAGAAATTGTTTGGGGTATTGGTAAGTAATACAGTATGTCCTCAAGGGAGTTGGTGACAACACCGCATTTTCTTTGGTCTATGTGACTGGCGTTGTCACTCAACAATCCACGGTAGTTGTGGAAGACGTACAGTGATCATGTGCTACTAGGACTTCTGACTACAGGATTGCTGAAAAAAATGTGGTTCAAAGTCCTATTACAAGTAGAAGAGTATAAAGAGTAAGTTGTATAGGTTGAGATGGTGGATAAATGGGAAGCATATAAGGAAATAAGCACTAGTTCAGACAGTAATGTCAAAAAGTAGGAAATTGTATTTTATATTTTTCAATGTCAATTGACAGAAAACAAGTGCAATAAAATTGTCAAATGTGAATATAATATTTCACCTATTTGAAGGCTAGAGCCCTGGAAATGTCCTGGTTAGGATTCCATCATATTATTGTCAGTTAGATCCAGGGCTTTCGTCGATAACAGACACACCACGTGTGGAGGATCGTCGTCTGACACCTGTGCAACATTTCGGGGGACTGCCCCCTTTCTCAAGCATACCTGTCGGACGTTCCGTGCTCATTTAAATAGTGATCGACCAAGGTAAGTGTAATAAATGTAATATACAACATTTTACAAAAACGTGAATGTTTAAAAACGTGTAGATAATTAAAAACAAGCATTGAGTTTCAGATTGAATATTAACCCTTTCCCTCTTTAGCCACTTTTGACCTTCCTGACAGAGCCGCATTTTTCAAATCTGACATGTTTCACTTTATGTGGTAATAACGTCGGAATGCTTTAACCTGTCCAAGCGATTCTGAGATTGTTTTCTCGTGACAGATTGGACTTTATGTTACTGGCAAAATTTGCTCAATACATTCACTATTTAAATGTGAAAAACACCAAAATTTTGCGAAAAATGAAAAAAATTAGCATTTTTCTAAATTTAAATGTATCTGCTTGTAAGACAGGCAGTTATACCACACAAAACAGTCGCTAATTAACATTCCCCATATGTCTACATAAGATTAACATAGTTTTTTGAACATCCTTTTATTTTTCTATGACGTTACAAGGCTTCGAACTTTTGCAGCAATTTCTCACATTTTCATAAGGCTATTTTTACAGGGGCCAGTTCAGTTGTGAAGTGGCTTTTAGGGCCTTATATACTAGAAACCTCCAAAAAGTCACCCCATTTTAAAAACGTCACACCTCAAAGTATTCAAAACAGCATTTAGAAAGTTTCTTAACAGTTTAGACGTTTCACAGGAATTAAACCAAAGTAGAGGTGAAATTTACAAATTACATTTTTTGTTGTTGCAGAAATTTATTTTTAATCCATTTTTTTTGTAACACAAAGTTTTACCAGAGAAACGCAACTCAATATTTATTGCCCTGGTTCTGCAGTTTTAGGAAATATCCCACAGTGTGGCTTTAGTGTTGTACTGGATTGAAGCAAAGGAGCACCTAGTGGATTTTGGACACTCCTTTCTATTAGAATATATTTTAGGGTTCTACAAATTGAAAATTCTGATAAAATGCTGATGCCGTAACCCTGAAATGTAGGAGACGACCCGTCTGACCTAATCTAGCCCTTCCATCTCTCTCCCTGTCTTGATGATAGACAAATTTCTTCATAGACACGCTCAGCCTCCATGTTTTACTAGGAAATCTCAAGGGACCAACCCTAAAACAGAAGCAATGACAAATGGAAAAGCCGGTAAAGACAAACAGGGGCCTAGACCTCCTCAGACTCCGTCTGCATCACTGTCTTGTCCTCATTCACCGGAACTTCTCCAAACTGGAGACATCACTCCACCAAACCTATTTCCGGTTGACAGTCCTATGTCCTCTCCGCTTATGGATCATCATCATGTCACTGTAGTGGCAGAAGGTGTCTCGCTTAATGATGCCTTTATTTGACAAGAGAATGGATCTGATCCATACCTCCATTAACTCAGCACTGGCGCAGATTACCGCGAACGTACAAAAAATAGCAGACCTGGAAAACCGTGTGCTGGCATGCCAAACTACTGTGCCTGATCTGGAGAACTCGGTGGCTCAACACCAAAATGCAGAAATCATTCTGAGAGATAAGCTGGAGGACCTGGAAAACCGGGACAGGCGGAACAATCTTGTAGGAATTCCTGAAAGCGTTGTGGGCGACGATCTCCTGCAGCTTCTCACAGCAGACCGCCCATCCGCCCTCCAACTGGATCTTACACTGGACCCATTCAGCATTGAGCGTGCTCACAGAATTGGCCCCCCACGGGGAGAGACAGTGTAAATCTCGCCCAGTGAGGGTATGTTCACACGGCCAATTTTCAGGCGTAATGGAGGCGTTTTACGCCTCGAATTACGCCTGAAAAGACGGCTCCAATACGTCGGCAAACATCTGCCCATTGCTTGCAATGGGTCTTACAATGTTCTGTGCAGACGAGCTGTCATTTTATGTGTCGCTGTCAAAATACGACGCTTAAAATGACGGCTCATCAAAAGAAGTGCAGGACACTTCTTGGGACGTTTTTGGAGCCGTTTTCTCATAGACTCCAATGAAAACAGCTCCAAAAACGGCCGTAATAAACACTGCGAAAAACGCAGCGAAATACGCGAGTTGCTCAAAAAACGTCTGAAAATCAGGGGCTGTTTTCCCTTGAAAACAGCTCCGTATTTTGAGACGTTTTTGACTCTGCGTGTGCACATACACTTATAGTGAAATATCTTAACTGGGCAATCAAGGAACGTGTCTTAAGGGCTTATAGACAGGCCAGGAACTTGCAGGTCAGGGAATCTAAACTCCTTATTTTCCATGACTTCTCCTCAGCAGTCTCCTTGAAACGAAAGGCGTTCACGCCAATATGCCGTCATCTACACGAGAAGGGAATACGTTTCCAACTTCTGTACCCAGCTAAGCTCAAGATGACTGAAAATGGCCAAACTAACATCTACGAGGATCCTGGAGCAGCTCGACGTAAATTCTTCAGAGATTTCCCTGCCTGACCTGTCATCATTTTGTGAAAATTTGGGGACTCTTCTAGCTCATGTTTTTTCTTACCACATGTTGCGTATTTGCACTGTAGCGCTGCTATTGTTTTCTTTTACTATGCCTTGCATTGCTCATTTTTATTGTTATGTGGTGCACATATTGTTCACTTTATTTAACTATGTTTTTTTCTTAACTCAGGTTTTTTCCTACCCCCTTCTTCCCTGGACACGTGTTAGCCTCCGAAGGACGCTAGATCATGGGATCTACTGCTTGCTGGGACAGTGGACCCCGATTTTGTAACTCTTCGCACTTCTACTTTGAGATCGTCCCTGCTGGGATAGGATGAGTACCCTTTATAGGACTATAGACACACCAGTTGTCACGCCTTCCACACTACGAATGGTCAGCTGGAACGTTGCCGGCCTAAATAATGCGGTCAAGCGTAAAAAGGTAGTAACCCACTTAAAGCGACTGAGACCCCATGTAATTTTTTTACAGGAGACACACTGGCACGAGGACGATGGGGGTTCACTGAAGGCCCCATGGTTGGGTGACTGTTACACAGCCTCCTACACTTCTAAATCTAGGGGGGTGGCAACTCTCTTTCATAAATCTCTGGGCCTGAATATTCACGATACATACTCAGACCCAGGGGGACATTTCCTGTACATCGACACTACTATTAACACGCACAGATATAGCCTTGTTAACATATACACACCTGTGTACCCTAACACAGACTTTTACTCCTCTCTCTTCACTTTTCTACTTCAGAGACAAACACATACTCTGATCTTGAGAGGCGACTTTCATCTCACCTTGAACTCAGACATCGACGGGTCCAAACCGACCACATAGGACTGCGCTGGGGCCTCGGTACTCCTTACACTCATGGAACACCTATCCTTGTGTGATCCCTGGCGTGTAACCCACACCTCCTCACGAGAATACACATATTTTTCGCATGTCCACAACACTCACTCGAGACTTGATTATTTTCTTATACCGGATTCCCTTTTTCCATCACTCACCTCGGTAGACCTGACGCCCATGTGTATATCAGATCATGCTCCAGTATGCATGGAATTTACCACGGGCACTCCAACGTCCTATAGTCGTAATTGGCGGTTTCCTTACGATCGGTTGACCTCTGAGGATTTCCGCAAATATCTTACAGTCCACTGGTCTCATTATGTAGATGATAATATTGCCCACCTAGATGATACGGCCCTTTTTTGGTCTGCGTCTAAGGCGGTTATGAGGTCACATAATTTCTTATGTTAATTTTAAACGAAGGGAATATCGTAAGAAATTTCATTCCTTGAATACAGACCTTATCAAGGCTCATAAATTACTAGTGGAATCCCGTACTCCTGAAGCTAAAACAGCATATTTAGCAACTAAATCTCTATTGGAGACTTACCTACAGGGTCAGGCTAGATGGGGCGTGGATATGACCAGCAACAGATATTTTAGATGGGGTAATCGTGTCGGCTCTTTGCTGGCAAAAATTCACAGACCTAAGCGCTCGAATCACAACATTGTGAATTTAGTTGATCCGGTGTCTCGCTCTGAGATTTTGGACTAGGATCTCGTCCGACGGGAGTTCGTCAATTATTTTGCGGACTTTTATCGAACGACCACATATGATCAGGAGGAAAACTAAATCATTCATATCCAAGCTTCATCTGCCCAAACTAAACGAAGACAATAGAACAGTTTTGAATAATGATATCACGGAGGCGGAGGTTGCTTTAGCAATCTCTAACCTACCCAATAATAAAACGCCGGGTCCTGACGGCCTATCGGCTGAATACTACAAACTTTTTCCAGATATTGTACCGACATTGACGAGGACCTTACAAGCCATATTTAGTGGAGAGATTGACCTGCCTAGCTTTCATGAGTCCAGGACCATATTGCTTCCCAAACCTGATAGGGATCCAACTCTCCTTTCCTCCTATCGCCCGATTTCCCTTTTAAACCAAGACTATGAGCTCCTAACAAAGATTTTGGCCGACCGTCTCCAAACCATGCTTGGACCAATCATTGCTCCAACCCAGCTAGGTTTCTTGAGGAATAGACATTCCACTAAATGTATCCACCAGGCTGTAGCAGCCACGGTGTCTGCCCTAGACCCCTCCTCCCCAGTGACCATGCTGCTGGGACTTGATGCGGAAAAGGCGTTTGACTCTGTATCATGGCCATTTCTCACAGCGGTGTTGCAGTCCCGGGCCTTTGGGGACCGCTTTCTAACATTCCTTTCACGCTCACAGGCCTGTTCTGCCACATCCCTTACCATCAATGGTCTTAACTCGCCTCCTATTTCCATTTTCAGGGATACATGTCAGGGATGCCCTCTCTCACCGTTACTTTTTAATTTGTCCCTAGATCCCCTTCTCCGTCATCTCCAGTCCCTAGCATGTTTTCAAGGCATACAAATTGGAGATTCTCAAATTAAATTATCGGCATTTGCGGATGATATTTTGTTGTTCATATCAACCCTGCCTCTACTTTACAACCAATCCTCCAGGATATCTCAAATTATGGTGCCCTGTCAGGTTTCAAGATCAATCTACAAAAATCAGAAGCCCTAATTCTTAAGGGTCCCTCCAGGCCACTATGGTCTTCGAAGCATGCATTTAAATGGAACTCTGATTATATTCCCTATTTGGGGGTACGCATCACGAGACAACCATCACGTTTATATCAACGAAACCTTAATTCCTTTATTGCATGTTTGGAATCCCAACTCATGGCTTGGAGGCACTTTACTCTATCTTTTCTGGGTAGTGCCAATCTATAAAAAATGGTTGTCTTCCCTAAATTGTTATACTTACTACAATCCTTGCCTATATACTTGAGACCAGTGGACGTTATGCGGTTGAATACTCTCTTTCGAGGCTTCATTTTGAACCAGAAGAGACCAAGAGTGAGCCTATGCATATTGCAGCAACACCGTGAACATGGTGGGATTAATTTTCCCCAGTTTCACTTATACAATATGGCAGCTCAACTGCGAGTGATTGGAGATTGGATAACCGGCAGCTCCTGCTTTACTGATTCTGCATTAGATCAACAATTTTCAAGACCCATTTCCTTAACATGCCTCTTACACACTGCCTACTCAGCTCTATCACCTGATCAACGAGCTAACCCCCTAGTCATGTCCTCCTGGAAGACATGGACCAAGGTCAGACAACACTTAGGTTTAAACCCTAGATTTTCCCTACTCCTTTCTTGGATC
Organism: Rhinoderma darwinii; assembly: GCF_050947455.1. Classification (NCBI taxonomy): domain Eukaryota; kingdom Metazoa; phylum Chordata; class Amphibia; order Anura; family Rhinodermatidae; genus Rhinoderma; species Rhinoderma darwinii. The sequence goes on along the minus strand of NC_134687.1, from coordinate 174,537,466 downwards.
CATAACTTTGATTTCCAAGACGCCAATCCCCATGTGGTCTTTCGTGGATGGGTTCGAAAGGGGTTGACATGTATTAGTCAGATAATTAACATGCTCGTCCCTACTCATTAATGAACTACGTATCCAATACGATTTTTTGGGCCAACACCCATTTTATTACATGCAGGCCTGTAGTTATGCTCACAAGGTCATTAGACACTTACAAGATCAAGACTGGAATGACTTCTTCTGTCACTTAACTCCATCTCACCAATGCCGAAAAAGACTAATCACTACATACTATAATGTTTTAAGACACCCAATGGACTACGCTAAATCGAGATCGGGTGTATCTTACTGGGTTGACCACTTAGATCAAATAACTCATGACGATATCCTATCATCTGTTACGGCTGCCAAATACCTCCCATCAGCCATGTACTGGGTGATGTCTTTTAAAATAGCTCATAGGGCTTACGTATACCCTTATAGAGGCTTTCTCATGGGTAATTCCCCTTGACCATTCGTGTTTAAAGTGTGGAGCACCGCATGCAGACTTATTACATTGTCTCTGGTTATGCCCAACTATTGTTGAATTTTGGAGAAAGAGTCAATGTTTTGTGTCAAACACCCTGTCCATACAATGCCCCTCAACCAAAAAGTGGGATACTGCCACCTTCCATGCTCTTTATCCCGAAACATCACAAAAAACTGTTATACTATGTCTCTGCGGCTGCTAGGAAGGCGATTCTCCAGGTTTGGATATTTAATACACCCCCCACACATCGTATTTTCCTAGAAAAAATATCTTATCTTTTCCGAATGGATTGGGTGGAAACCTTCCTTCGAAAAGAGCACGTAACTGAAGTTTTTTTTTAATGTGGAAGAACTGTATACCTCTCTTACCACTTCATATAAAACAAAAACTAATTGCATGCTTTGGCTCCACAACTTGGTATCTGGAACATCAGCTGTCTGGTGTGACACCAATCATGATATGATTCCTTAAGTATCTGTGTGGAATCGTGGTACCGATGGGGGATACACGTGTCCATCCCCCCCCCCTTCCCCTCTATCCTTCCCTTCCCCCTTCTTTATGGTTTATTTAGTGTGTTACATGTCCTATGAATATTGAGACTTTTTCCCTTTGTCTTTGGGGTAAAATCTCTAATTCTGTCCTTGTTCCAACTAGGATCCTTTGAAGTAACTTGAATATTATATTCTATGCAAACTAATGATATAAGTGTTCAGAGATGCTATTGCCATGGGACATGTTGTTGAATTGTTGAATTTTTGTTCACTTGTCTGTAATGTTTGGGAAAAATAAAAATACATACATAAAAAAAAAATAAAAAAAAAAATATATATATATATATATATATATATATTTTAGGCACCATGTCAGCTTTGAAGAGCTCTTGTGGTACCAAAACAGTGGAAACCCCCCAAAAGTAACCCCATTTGGGAAACTACACCCCTCAAGGAATTTATTTAGCGGTATAGTGAGCATTTTGACCAGACAGTTTTTTTGCAGAAATTTTTGGAAGTAGGCCATGAAAATGAAAATCTACATTCTTTCAAATAAAATGTAGGTTTAGCTAATTTTTTTTAATTTCAAAGAGGACAAAAAAAGGAAAAAGCACCACAAAATTTGTAGAGCAATTTCTCCCGAGTAAAACAATACCCCACATGTGGTCATAAACGGCTGTTTGGACACACGGCAGGGCTTAGAATGAAAAGAGCGCCATTTGGCTTTTGGAGCTTAAATTTAGCAGGAATGGTTTTCGGAGGCCATGGCGCATTTGCAAAGCCCCTGAGGGACCAAAACAGTGGAAACCCCCCGCAAGTGGCACCATTTTGTAAACTGCACCCCTTTAGGAAATTATCTAGGGGTATAGTGAGCATTTTGACGTAGGTTTTTTGCAGAAATTATTGTAAGTAGGCCCTGAAAATGAAAATCTACATTCTTTCAAAGAAAATGTAGGTTTAGCTAATTTTTTCTCATTTCCACAAGGACTAAAGGAGAAAAAGTACCACAAAATTTGTAAAGGAATTTCTCCCGAGTCAAAACAGTACCCCATATGTGGTAATAAACGGATGTTTGGACACACGACAGGGCTGAGAAGTGAAAGAGTGCCATTTGGCTTTTGGAGCTCATATTTAGCAGGAATGGTTTGTGGAGGCTATGTCACATTTGCAGAGCCCCTGAGGGGACAAAACAATCAAAACACCAAAAAAGTGACTCCATTTAGGTAACTACACCCCTTGAAGAATTCATCTATGGGTGTAGTGATCATTTTGACCACACAGGTGTTTCATAGAATTTATTAGAATTGGGCAGTGAAAATAAAAACAATCCTTTTTCTTCAATAAGACGTAGCTTTAGCTCAACATTTTTAATTTTTTCAACAAATAAAAGGAAAAAAGAACCCTAACATTTGTAAAGCAACTTCTCTTGAGTACGAAAACACCCCCTATGTGATCATAAACTGCTGTTTGGGCACATGGCAAGGAACAGAAGAGAAGGCGTGGCATTTGGCTTTTGGAGCACAGATTTTGTTGGATTGGTTTCTTGACACCATGTCGCAAAGCCCCTAAGATACCAGTACAGTGGAAACTACCCAAAAGGGACTCCATTTGTGATACTATACCCCTTGAGAAATTCATCTAGGGGTGTAGTGAGCATTTTGACCCCACAGCCGTTTCATAGATTTTATTTGAATTGGGCAGTGAAAATAAAAATACATTTTTTTTTTCCAATAAGACACAGATTTAGCGCAAAATTAGTAATTTTCTCAAATAATAAAGCAGAAAAAGAACCCCAACATTTGTTAAGCAACTTCTCCAGAGTATGGCAATACCCCATATGTGGTGATAAACTCATTTTTGGACACACGGCAGGGCTCAGAAGGGAAGGAGTGCCATTTGGCTTTCGGAGTACAGATTTTTCTGGATTAGTTTCTGGTCGCTATGTAGAATTTGCAAAACCCCTGTGAGAGCAAAACAGTGGAAACCCCCCAAAAGTGACCCCCATTTTGGAAACTACACCCCTCAAGGTATTCACCTAGGAGTGTAGTGAGCATGTTAATCCTGCAGGTGTTTTGCATAAATTAGTGTGCACTCGATATTGCAGAGTGAAAATGGTATTTTTCAATATATATACCAATATGTGGTGCCCAGCTTGTGCCACCATAACAAGACAGCTCTCTAATTATTATGCTGTGTTTCCCGGTTTTAGAATCACCCTACATGGGGCCCTAATCTTTTGCCTGGACATTTGACAGGGCTCAGGAGTGAGAGAGTACCATGCGAAATTGAGGCCTAATTTGGCGATTTACACAGAATTGGTTAACAATGGCAGAGGCTCAGATGGGAAATAAAAGAAACCCCCCAGAAGTGACCCCATTTTAGAAACGACACCCCTCAAGGCATTTATTCAGGGGTGTAGTGAGCATTTTCACCACACAGGTGTTTTCCATAAATAAATACGCTGCGTATGGTGCAAAGTAAAAATTAAAATGTTTCCACAGAATTGCCAATTCGGTGGCAAGTATGTCGTGCCCAGCATATGCCACTGTAGACACACACCCCAAAAATTGTTAAAAGGGTTCTACCGGGTATGGCCGTGCCATATATGTGGAAGTAAACTACTGTTTGGACACACTGTAGGGCTCAGATGGGTGGGAGCGCCATTTGGCTTTTGAAGCGTAGATTTTGCTTGGTAGTACGGTAGTTTTGTTTGAGTATTACTGGGGTTTCCATTTATAATGTGGGGGCATATGTAAACTGGGCAGAGTACATCAGGGGCATAGTCAGAAGGTATAATAATGGGGTAAACAATAAAATAATCCATAGATGTGTGTTACACTGTGAAGCAATCCTTTCTGCACAAGGTGTCGCACTGATAAACGGTGTCTTTACTTATCCCCATTTTGGTCCACACTCCGCACCTTTGCAGTTTGGGGAAATTTGCTAGGAAGTGTTGTCCTGGTATAATACGGGCACCCTAGCTTCTAGCACATGTTTGGGCCCCCCACCTTCCTGGTTCCCTAATTTTAGGGCCCCGATAAATCGCCTCTTGAAACAGACGAAATGTTCCTCTGATCTGCACAACCGCATATTTTTTATTTCCTGACTTATGGAAGCCTTAACTAATTTTATTTTTTCATCGACGTAGTGGTATGAGGGCTGTTTTTTTTGCGGGACGAGTTGTAGTTATTATTGGTATCATTTTGGGGTACATGAGACTTTTTGATCACTTTTGATCCTATTTTTTGAGAGGCAAGGTGACCAAAAAAACGCAATTCTGGCATAGTTATTTAGGGTTTTTTTTTACACAGCATTCACCATGCGTTATTAATTACATGTTAACTTTATTCTGTGGGTCAGTACGATTCAGGCGATACCTAATTTATAGCACTTTTTTATGTCTTACAACTTTTTGCACAATAAAATTACTTCTGTAAAAAGAATGTATTTTTTCTGTTGCCATGTTGTGAGAACCATAACTTTATTTTTTCGTCGACGAAGCTGTATGAGGGCTTGTTTTTTGCGAGACGAGCTATAGTTTTTATAGGCACCATTTTTAGATACATGCGACTTTTTGATCACTTTTTATTTAAATTTTTGTAGGGCAAAGTAACCAAGGTTAAGGTTTTTTTTACGCCGTTCACCGAGTGGAATAAATAACATAATATTTTTATAGTTTAAGCCGTTACGGTCGCGGCGATACCAAATATGTATGGTTTATTTATTTTTTTCAATAATAAAAGGACTTGAAAAGGGCGATTGTGTTTTATTTTATTACTTAAAACTTTTATTATATTTTTTACAACTTCTTTTCACTTTTTTTGACACTTTACTTTAGTCCCACTAGGGGACTTGAAGGTCCAACTGTCAGATTTTTTTTTCCCAATACATTGCACTACCTACGTAGTGCAATGTATTAGATCTGTCAGTCATTCACTGACAGCAAGCCGATTAGGCTTCGCCTCCGAGCGGGGCCTAATCCGCTTCCGTAATAGCAAACAGAAGGCCATTGTTAGGTCTCCTGGTGTCATAATAGCAGTCGGCAGTCGTGCGATTGCAGGGCACAGCTGGTAATCTGCTAGCAACCACAAAGATGCAGCGATCGCATCCAATCGCTGCATCTGAGGGTTTAATGGCAGGGATCGGAGCTAGCTCCGGTTCCTGCCGTAACAGGTGGATGTCAGCTGTAACATACAGCTGATATCCACCACTGATGACGCCGGCTCATCTCCTGAGCCAGCGTCATCTTGCCCGTGGCTACGGAAGCCTTTCAGGCCCTGCCTCCGGGCGTGGGCTGGAAGCTTTCCGTGCTAGGCACACCCTCCCGCCAGTATTAGACCTCCGGTTGCCATTGCAGCCAACACTCCAGCGATTTCATTGCTGGGGTGTCGATGAGCTGCAAACAGTAAGTATACGACATTTTGCGGGAAGCACTGGCTTTCTATGTCGTATACTTACGACAAATGTCGGGAAAAGGTTAAAGAAATGGATTGTCTAGAGGTTTTTCATATTTCATCAGGTTTCCTTAGTGAAGGGTTAAATGTTAAGTTTTTTCTTCCTTTTTCCTTTCCAAGTAAATCCTTAGACAAAAAGATTTCTCTTTTTATACATAAGTACATATCCATTAGTTTAACCCCTTAACGACATCCAACGTATGGGTACGTTGTTGTCGTTAGGTACTTAACGCAATCCAATGTATGGGTACGTTAGAGCGTTAAGTGGTCACGTGTCTAGAGACACGGTGGCAGAGTAAAGATGGCTGCTGTCCCCGACATCTTTACACGTGGCCCAGGGGGGTGGCGCCCCCACCCCACATCGGCGATCGCTGCAATTGGGTCGTTCAGACCGGCCAATCGCGGCTTTAACCTATCACTGTGCCGCAGGGCACAGTGATACGGTGGGGATTGGTGCGGTCTAGGATGGCACCAATCCCTGCCATGTACTTGTAAGGCAGTAGTGATGGCGCCACCCCCCCCCCCCATCGCTACCATTGGTCGGTCTGCATAGACCGACCAATGGTAGCCATGGTGGGTGTTTCAAACACCCTGCACCAGATCTGCCCACCTCATTCCGGTTAGGAACGGTGAACAGATCTGGCGTGATAGTCTGTGAACAGAACACTTACCCTTGCTGGGGCCTTCTGCGCTGCGATCGTGATCTTCTGCATCTTGCTGTGTGATCATTCACTGTGATCATCATCAATTGTACTGCTGCTGATTTTTTTTTTTAGCAGCATCACCAGTGATTCCTAAATTTCCCAGTCCCTGTTGCATTTTTTTTTTTACCCAGGTTTTGTTTGTTTTTTTATTTTTCTGCCAGCCCCATCTCCGTGTGTGTGCCTTGCAGCCTCTGAGCACTGATCAGTGACCGCCATCACTGATCGGCATTTGTGCTAATTTATTGGCAACGTTTTTTTACTTTGGGCCTGTTTTTACTGCACCATTTTCATGTGTGCGCCGTGCAGCCACTGAGTGCTGAGTCCATAATCAGCCACAGTGGTAATTTATTGACGCCGGTTTTTTTGGGGGCTTTTTTCCCCCCATTTTTCTGCCAGCACTGTCTCCATGTGTGCACACTGCAGCCCTAGAGCGCTGATCAGTGACCACCATATCGGATCGGCATCTGTGCACATTTTTGGGCGCAGGTTTATTCTTTGGCCTAATATTACTGCACCATCTTTTTGTGTGCGCCCTGCGGCCACTAAGTGCTGAGTCTATCATCAGTTTCAGTGGTAATATGTTGACGCAGGTTTTTTTGGGCCTTTTTCTTTTATATAAAAAACTGTACAAAAAACAACAAGTTAAGGCCTCGTTTACACGAGCGTGATATACGTCCGTGCGACGCGCGTGATTTTCACGCGTGTCGTACGGACCTATGTAAGTCTATGGGGGCATGCAGACAGTCCGTGAGTTTTGCTCAGCGTGAGTCCGCTGGAAAAAACTAACGACATGTCCTATATTTGTGCGCTGTTCGCGCATCACGCACCCATTGAAGTCAATGGGTGCGTGAAAATCACGCAGGTCACACGGAAGCACTTCCGTGCAAACGGTGTGATTCGCGCAACAGCTGTCAAACTCTGAATGTAAACAGAAAAGCACCACGTGCTTTTCTGTTTACAAACATCCAAACGGAGTGTCATAATGATGGCGGCTGAGCGAAAATCACACAGCCGCGCATCATACGGAGCTGACACACGGAGCTGTTAAGTGTCTTTTGCGCACGCAAAACGCACACGCTCGTGTAAACCAGGCCTAAATAAAATATAGTTAGGTGTAGCTAGTACCTGCATAGGCAGGACGTTAGGGTAGCGGTAGCTAGTATCTGCATAGGTAGGACGTTAGGGTAGCGGACGTATAGGTTAGCATCCATTTATAATAAAAAAAAATACATAGCATTTTAGGTAGTTTTAGCTATACAATTTTTCTAAAGTTAGTGTCAATTTACTGTAGTATATTTCTTATACTAGTTTTTTCTAAAATATAGTGCTACATTTAGTGTCAGTGGTTACTGTAGCTTTATAGCTTTAGTCTAAATTGACTGCAGTATAGTTTTTATACTAGTTTTTCTAGCACTAATATATAGCATTACAGATTTAGCGTAAGTTAGTGACGGACATTCAGTTTGTTTTACTGAAGTTCTTCACTAAATTTTACATTGCGTAGTTTTATAGTTTTAGCCTAAATTTACTGCGGTAGTTTTTATACTACATTTTTTATTAGCAGATTCAACGTCACAAAATTTTAGTTTGTGTCAGGTAGTCAGGAAATTCTTTACAGTTTTATATTGTCAAAAATTTTTGTTACTGACGTTTGTTCAGTAAATTTTTTATACTTCATATTTTTTTCTAAACTTTTATTGTCTCTCGTTTCTCCTTTTTTTTTATATTCAGCAATTTTGAAATACACGTGTAAAAGCACAACACACACAACCCTCTGTGTAAAAATAAAGTAAGTGTTACAAGAATTCAAGCACTACACACCCCCCTAATAAAAATGTCCCAATCATCCCAAAGGGTCTATTCAGCAGAGGAGGCATACGCCATCCTGGCCTCTGACACGGATTCCGCCAGCGAGGGAGAAGAATTCGCCCCATACATCTTGTCCCCTTTCTCATCATCCGGTGATGAGGAACCCCCGCAAAGGCGGCCCAGGACATCAGCTAAGGCAACCCTCCAGATAAGTGATCACGTGTGGAACCCACCACCGAGAATTATGAGCCGGAGATCCCCGAATTCATAGGCAGCTCAGGAACTCATTTTGAGACTGAAGGGTTCACAGAAATAGATTTTAAGGGTTTTTTCAGTGAGGATTTCTTGAATTTAATGGTGGCCCAGACCAATTTATATGCCCAGCAATTTATTGCCCAGAACTCCACGTCATCATATGCTAGACCCTTCAAGTGGACCGCTGTAGATGCAGCGGAGATGCTCAAATTTTGGGGCCTTGAGCCCCTGTGAGAAAGAACAATTTAAATACAGGTGTAAATTTTAATTGGAAGAGTGAAGAAAACGGAGCAGCCAGGTACATTGCAGTGACTAACATGGGTCAGAACGGGGGGAGTGTAATGTTAACAGGTGTGATGTGACATCTGTGTGATGTGTGATACATATGTAATGTAATGAGCCATCTGTGCGATGTGTGATGTGTGCAATGTAACATGTGTGATGTGATGAGACATCTGTGTGATGTGTGTAATGTAACATGTCTGAAGTTTGAAACTAATGGCCACAATAAAAGCAGAACTATATTGTATGTTTCCTATTTTTAACAGCAGTAATGTCTAAAAATTTTAGTGTTAAAATCAGTTCCACTTTTTTTCATTTTTTATGGAACGTGTTTTATCTTCGCGCACGCGCAGTCGTCTGTAACTACACCAAGCGAGAAAAATATTACAGCCGGCTGGATCTGTTTGTAAAAAGATAAAAGCTATACTGCAGATTAATGTGTTATGATGTGATAAGATTTAATGTTGGAATGTTTTGATGTTGATTCAAATGAATTAAAATACAGATATTGTGAGACACGGGGTCTTGAAAATGTATGTGCCCCCACTGTTCCCTATTTTTATGTATAGCTTATTGGTTTGCAGTAATTAACATTTGTCTTGTTTTTGTCATGTGTTTGGCACACATGAGGCACGTGCTATGGTGCTGCTTAAACGTCATTTTTGAAAATGTGAGATGTTTTACAGGTAAAATTTATTTTTGTCAGGAGAAAGTCATTTTTGTTCCAGGCTGTTGTGTATTACAGGGGGTTAAACTAGTGCCCCCCCCCCCCTCCGATAGAGTGCCTAATTTCATTATGTTGATATGTAGTTTTGAACCCTGCTACATTACTTTCGCAGAGTCCAAATAGGAGGGAATGTTGAAGGGACTGATCAGGTAGTTTTGTTTTGTGTTTTATTTTGAATTAATGAATTTGGTTCTAGGAGATCTACAAAATGTGTATGAGCTTCTAGGAGTAACCCAGATTAAATGTGTATGACAGTAACCTACATTTTGAGGTTTTTCTGTGTAGATGGTTCCAGATCCTTCCAGAATGGTGAATATGGCACTGGGTAAGCTGTGCTGTAGTCTCCACCCAATATGAGGTATTGTGTAAGAGACCATCCCCCTCCAGCAAATTTACACAGGAGGCAGAGGTGACGTCACTCACAGATGAGTCTTTACAGATTTAGATGGGGAGAAGGCAAAACAAAAAAATTGTTTGAATATTGTTTATTTTATTCCAGATTTCAGTAACATATTTTGTTTGTTTTTGTATTAATCAGGTATTTACAGGACCTGGTGGGTGGGATTTACACGTGTTCTGGATCATCAGATGCATGTGGAACAATAAAACTCCACCCTTTTGAAATGTTCTATCTATATGTGACATGGGTTTCCAATGTAAATTTGTAATGTAGAAATACTTCATCATATACAGTATGTGTAGAACAGGATACGAGGCACAAGGTAAATTACCCAGAAACCACTCTCACCTTCTTGTTCATCTCAAGGAGCGGAGCTGGAGGTGCTCGATGAGGCTTGTAACCTGGCAGAAGGTAAGACGGCCGACATTTACACTGACTCTAGGTACGCTTTTGGCATCGCCCACAATTATTGGCCCATTGGTAGTAGGAACTTTATTGGATCATCGGGTAAGCCAATTGAGAGAGCGAGAGAAGACAGAACTGACAACAAGGGTATATGCAGCCAGGTGTCAGTAAATTGGCTTGTCCCTGGATACAATAATGCCACCACTAGGTTTGTAGCAGCCTGCATGATGTGCGCACGGCATGACATAGGTAAAACAGCAAAGGTGCCTGTGAAAAGTGCAGCCCGGCCAGATTAACAGTCCCAGCGACTGCAGAACATACAACTACCCGAGGCAGAAGTGTATGACAATGTGCTCGTGTGTGTAGACCTGTTCTCAGGGGGGCCTGAGGCCCGGCCGGTATTTTCCCCACTGCAGACGTTGTGTGTAGTGACAGGGGAACAGTGTTATCCCAAGTATTGACCTAGTGTTTGTACAATAATAAGATGTCAGCAGTTCTCCAGATGTTATTCCAAAGTTAGTTTGTTTAATAATTGTATTTAAGAAGTGTTGTGGGAATATTAAATACTGAAGTTAAGTTTTATGTAAAGTTCTAGACCAGCCTCAGCATTGGACTATTAGAGTCATGGGTCAGATAAAAGGTACAGAAGTGGAATATTCCCATTCGAAAAAAATTTTTGTTATTTGTTTATTTTTGTTGTTATTGTGAAAGGAAAATTCTGTGCAGTATGTGTGTGTGTGTGTGTGTGTATATATATATATATATATATATATATATAAAAGAAAAATGAGTTTGCATGTATCATTTCTAGTTATTGCTCAATGTGAACGTTTGATGTAAAGATGTTATTTGTTAATGTTTTTCTTCAAATTAATTTTTGATTAAGATCAATTAATGTTTATACAATGAAAAAGCTTGTTCTCCACAGGAAGAATCCAACTGGGAGCGGAAGGCGTGAGAACCAGATTCTAACAGAATGTGGACGGATAAGGGAAGGTGAACCGGTAACACCCAAGGCACTCTTGATGGCACTTGCATTGATGGTGTATGACCTCACATATGCCCCAAGACTGCAAGGATCGATTTGGTAAGATCTAATTGGTATGTCCCAGGCTTTACAGCTGTTGCTGCTAAATTCTGTTAGAGCTGTTTGATTTGCCTACAGAACAGTCCTGGCAGACCGGTGCCAACCTTATCATACCCGCCTCCCACGAAGAGAACAGACCTTGAGAGGCCTTCCCATGCAATACAAATTAGAGTAAGAAAAATTGGTTTGCGACATTTGTCAGATAAACATGTGGAATCTGTGTATATTTTGGTGAGATGGAGATGTTCCAGGCAATCAGCTCAGATCAAGGTACAAATCCTGCTGGAAAGCGTGACACCAAGTGCAAATGAAATGTACCCAATAATTACACATCTTCTAGGTGCCATGTCCATTGGAACAGAGAAGTTTTTCTTATATAAAAGGTGTTTGTTTGATTTAGTTTAAGGGCCTGACATTGTTCTTGTATGTACTTAGAACAACTTTTATAGTACGTAGATGTTATCACCAGATTAGTATTTATTTTAACAATTGACAAGGGTTGGGGGTCCCCAGCAAGTGCCAGTAAACATGAACTAAATGATTTGTAATACGATGAACTCCATTACTGAGGTGCGGCAGGCGCAGCCGGAGCCAGTACAACGCGTTTGTCATACACTGACGGCAGTGTCACAATTCCAAGCAGCCGCCCAGACAATTAACTTACCGGAGGAAGAAGGCAGATGCGGAGGGTTTGTGGTGGTCACAATAACACTCCACTAATCCGCCTACGTGGGATCTCACACCAGGCTCACAGCATGAGGTGCTGTGTACAGCCTGGTGACGTAAACTAAAAGAGACGGGGTCTGAAAGATGAGAAGGACCAAACCAAGTCCTGATAACATCAGCAAAGTTCAAAGTAAGGACCAAAGACCTGAGTGAATCCATCAGCAGTATCAAGTGTTTTAATCAAAAGACAGGAGAAGACGAGGACGATGATGTACAGGACTTGTCAATACACTGGTGGTCCTATTGATATATTGCTTGAGTTTCATAATCATAATATATAATTTCTGTAATTTAATATGAGAAAAAGGGGGGTTGTGAAGGATGATTTATTTGCTTATATTCTCTGTATGAAATTACATTGTGAATTATCAAGCAGGATGCCGAATTACTAAGATATGTAATATGTGAAAGTGATGATAATGTTTAAATGATTTAGTTTCGTGCAGCAGCCATCTTGTCTGGAGTTCCCATCTTGGTTTTATTGTAGTGAATAGAAAAGTCATTGTTCCTTTAATACAAGTAATGTTGATTTTGTATGTTTTATCTTTGACCTTGGTTCCCATTCGAAGTTGGTAGAGAATGGACAGGGAGGGAGATGGGAGGGTGGCAAGTATGCGTGAGGGAAGGTTTCCCCCATCTCCACGGGAATATTCTGTCCAAAAGAGATAAGGCCACCTGCAATACCTAATTTGTGAAGAATTATAATGATGTATCTGGGGTGTATTTTATTGTATGCTTTTTACTGAATAACAAATATTGTTACATTGTCTCTGATTGGTTTACCTCAAGCCTACACCCCTTCTGAATTTCAGTTTAACAGTTTGAGTTTGGTAATAAATCCTTCAGAGGAGCATTTTGAACATATCAGCATGTCTGTGTGTTTTCTTCTCCTCTCTCGATATATATCGGTGAAATATCCTAATTAGGATACTGACTAATGGGGTCTGGCCTTGAGAGTCTGTTTGGACTCGTAGAAATTTCAGTCTAATATATTTTGAGCGATGGATTTCCACGACACCACAAAAGGTCACATCATACGGCGGGGAGGGGGAGGAGGGAATGGGGATCAGTGTGATAGGGATGAATGAAAAGGATCCTTTTATCCCAATTGCCCCCCCTAGCCGATGGCCGTATATGCTCGATCCCCTGGAATTTGATAACATTGACACCAACAGAAAGAGGCCCAATGGATTTTCCGCATGCATACCATGAAACTGGCGGGTCTTAATGAACAAATATTGTTCAATTGCTTCCTCTGATTTCTATCCACCGCTTGCTTTGATCCTGGTTTGGGTGAACATCTATTCTGCCATGTTTCATTGCTCGATCCCGGCTTGGGTGATTGGTCATTCTGCCATGTTATGTAATGCTTTTCATTCATCCCTATCACACTGATCCCCTTCCCTCCTCCCCGCCGTATGATGTGACCTTTTGTGGTTAGCCCTGTTGCTAGGGGCCGCCCAGAATGATTCCCTAAGTGAAATATAGCGATCTACTGCACCTTTGTTTTGCAGTGATTTCCTGTGTCACACACAGCGATCTATTGCACCATCAGTTTGTCTTTACGATCGCTATGACTCCTGTTGCTCGTTCCTTTCCTGGCCATTTGTTTTCATGCCATTTTCATGCAGCCGCCTTATGATCCCTGGTTACTAGGGACGCATTTTGGTTGCTCCCTCCTGCGGTGACAGCGAGCGTCCGGGGGCTGGCCCTGCTCGGGCCGCGTCATGGCGTTGCTCGCGGCGGATTGGCTGCCCGGCCGCGGCGTCATCCCTGGGAGGGAGTGGCCAGTACTACTTATGCCCGGCATATCACTCGGCTCGTGTTCGACCAGCTGACTAGTGTCGTGCACGAGCCGGGTGAATGGGATGAGACACGCAATAGGTGTCTCCCGGCCATAATATAGATGTGTTAAATCTACATCAGTGTGACCCCTGATGAAGCACCCTGAATATTAGCGGTGCGGAAACGCGTAGGGACACGCTTTATTGGCACAAATTGACCAGGTGTTTATAATATAACACAGCTAGGGGGATCTATCGTCTCAGCAGTGTGTGGTGCCCTCATTAGTACCCCCAATTGCTCCCCCCTCTGTGTGGTCAACCGTGCATTCACCTCTATCAGTAGCTTTGGCTATTTAGGCCTTTTGGTATACCTTTAAATGTTCGGGGGGCATGAGCACTGTCCCATCTCAGTAAATTATTCCTGCCTGTTGGTTTATAAAACAAAGTTGTCATCAAGTGATTATCTATTGTTTTATCAATTTTGACATCAAGATAGTGTATGCATTCAAGATTACACTCAATAGAAAATGTAATCAGATTTTTACACTTATTAATATGACATGAATTTGTCTAAATTTTCTTTACTACCTTCCCACAATATAAAGACGTCATCCACATATCTTAGTCATAATTTGATGTATTCATTAAAGGGGCTATTTATTTTGTACAAATGAAGATTCAAATGAGGCCATAAAGATATTTGCATATCCTGTAGCTGCAGAAGAACCCATCGAAGTTCCTTGCAATTGCAAGTAGTAATCATTACGAACGTGAAGTAATTTTTAGTGAGTATTAGGGCATGTTCACACGTGGCGGAATTGCTGTGGAATTCCGCTACGGACAGTCCGCACTGGAAATCCGCAGCAGACAGTCTGTCCATTGGTTTCCACACCTTTTGAGTTATCTTCGTGCAGACGTAGCGGACAACTCCGCTGTGGACCATAGGCTGCGGTGCGGAATTTGGTGTCCGCAGCATACACTTGCTGTTGCGGACTGGATGCGTACTTGTGGCTGAATTTCTCCATTGACCTTAATGGAGTTGAAAAATTACGCAATGAAATCCGCAGATGTTATGTGTGTTGCGGATTGCTTTCACGAACAGGATATTTCATCATTCTGGCCGGACCTATGTGTTTCGAGGTCTATAGCCAGACTGAGATGGAATGTTTTAAAAGAGAGCAGGATGTACTCTTCACCTGAATTCGAAAAGACTAATCCGCAGCATTTTACTTCACATTTTAGGCAAAGGCGCAACAGAATCTGCAAGGCAGATTATGTGCGGCATTGATGTGGACAGTGTCGGCAGAATTCCGCCACGTGTGAACATGTCATTAGATCTAGAAGACACATAATGAACTTGATTGTTTTGTTGCTTAAAGTAGCATCTTCACTAAGTTTGTGTCTGACTAAGTTTGTGTCTGACTGCAGACATTCATTATATGGGATATTATTATATAATGTGCAAAGAAGTGTTTCTTTAGTTACAGTTAGTTTTTCAATTCTATTAAAAAAATCGCTAGTATCTTTTAGACGATCAGGCCATTTCTGTACGAATTTTTGCATTGACATAGATTGCCAATGGTTGCAATATGGAATTTATGCCGGAGACTATGGGTCGTAGTGGGGGTTTATTTTGATTTTTGTGCACCCTTGGCAAAAGGTAAAGTATTGGAATGAAGGGATTTTTTTTAATTAAGGCATCAGCCAAATCTTGGTACATAATTCCAGATAGAAGTGCATCATCCAGCACTATGTCGATTTGTGGGAAGCCACTTTTTTTTTTTTATATTTATTCAAATAAAATTGCATTCATATGAAACAGTTATAGTTATAAAGTAACTGTATGAATACAGAATAATCTGTCACAGAGAACTTTACAACAGAAAAACACAAAGAACCTGTTGTTTATCTTGCAGGTCATATTTTCCATACCTTCATAGAATTTACCATTTATGACTAAAAATTTTCCATGAGTCATTAATAGAATGAAGCTGTTTTTCAGACTGTGAAGTAGAAAGTTTCAATACTAAATAGCAGCAAGCAGCAAAATGTAAGAGCTCAAAAAGGCTCCTGACTAAGATGATCTATTTATGAACGAACATTTGTCAAATTGAACAGAAACTGTATCTGATAGTTTGAGGAAATAGTTATTTCAGTGGACTGGTCATTAGCCAACCTGCCAATACATTGTAATCTTTTTATGCCAAGCGATTGGTACAGTATAATGGAAAAATGCAAAGATCAAGAGTGGTAATGAGATGTATAGGCATGCAGTAACTTTGTCTTAAGGTCAACTGTTAATGATGCATTATTATTTTAGAATACTTATCCACATTACATAAGATCACATACCAGATCATTGATAGCAATAATTAAACCGCATAAAGAGTTAAAGGGGCATTAGGAGACGCACCTCTCTCTCTCTTGAATTGTACATTTGGGGGTGGTTACTGCCTCCATCTTGGTCGTGCCCTCCTCCCATCTGTAAAATAATGTTTTAAAGTGTAACTAAACGTTCGACAAACTTCTGACATGTCATAGTGATATGTCAGAAGTTTTGACTGGTGGGGGTCCGAGCACCGAGACCCCCACCAATAGCTAAAACAAAGCGGCAGAAACCCTCGTGTGAGCGCTGAGCCGCTTAGTCTCTGTTAGTCTTTTTAGGGAAATCAATGTATCAGAGTACGGGCTCAATAGAAGGTCTATGAGCCCGTACTCCAATACATCAGCTTTCCGGAAAAAGCCAAACAGAAACTAACCGGCTGAGCGCTCACACAAGGGCTTCTGCTGCTTTGTTTTGGACCCCCACCAATCCAAATTTCTGACATATCACTATGACATGTCAGAAGTTTGTCGAACGTTTAGTTACAATTTAAATAAGTGCCGGATAAAGCTGGTTCCTATGTAACCTGAATTTATTTTGTAGGCCTAGGCTTAAAGGGGTTTCCCTATGAAGGACATTTATGACATATCCACAGGATATGTCATAAATGTCAGATAGATACGGGTGCCACCTCTGGAACCCACACCTATCTCTAGAACGGACCCCCCTAATCCCCGTTCTAGCTTTTTGTGCTCACGCTGACTCCCGGCTACTTCCTAATTACATGGTAGGGAGTTATGGAAACAGCGTAACTCGTTGAGCTACACTGTTTCCTTAACTCTCATAGTAGTGAATGGCAGTTACAGAAGCAACTTAGAATGTGAGCTATGCTGTTTCCGTAACTCCCGACCATGTAATCAGTAAGTGGCCGGGAGGCAGTATGAGCACAAAAAGCTAGAACAGGGTTTAGGGGGGCCCCATTCTAGAGATAGGTGCGGGTCCCAGATGTGGGACCCACATCTATCTGACATTTATGACATATCTCGTGGATATATCATAAATGTCCTTCATCGGAAAACCCTTTTAAAAGAAAAATCAGGTATAATGAGAGGGCAAATATGTTTAGGTTAAGGATTACCTGTATAAAGGTCGCCTTGTCTTGGCAGGTGGGCTCGCACCATTTGATCAAAATGTGCGCGAAGAACCTCACATTTCTAAGTATAGTAAAAACTTACAGTAATGCAACTTAAATTAACCCATATCTTCACTGTTTGCATACATCTTAGCACCTGCAGTGTGCTACTGCTTCTTTCAGTTTGTTTACTATTTTGTAAATGTGTTTTTCCTGGCGTTTTTGAACTTCTACAGGAAAGCCTATGGACAAAAACTCTATACCTAGAGCTTGCTGTGTTTTATTAAAAATGAAACAGACGCAAAAACACTACAAAAAACAAAACAATGTATATGTAGGCATTTTCATACTATAGAGTTTTAAAGTGGCATCGGGCTGCAGCATTTTTGACCCAGAAAAGCCACCAAAATCTGGCCTAACTGTGGTCCTACAAGATAATTTCCATTTAATACCTCTTTTCCATAATCATAAAATAATGGACATAAGTTGCCTACTGAAGAGGTTGGTATCAAAATAGCCATCCTGTTCAGCGAGAGTGGTCACAAAATAGTACTGGGAACATTACAAAATCGAAAAAATCCTTAAAATGGTTTTCCTGCTAATAACATGTTTTTGCGCATTTAAATGTAAAGAGTTACTTACATAAAGATTGCTGATCCGGCGGTCAGATGCGTCGTTCAAGCCTGTCCCCCTTTATCAGCACCAGTCACGTAATTAGATCAGCTCCGCCTCTTTATTGGTAATCAGTGTTCCGACTACCCCTCTCACGCCCCCAGCGGTCGGCACGTCAGACCATACCAAATACATATTCCTGTTTGCGATCGGCAAGATGTAGAGGATGGGAGGGAGTGGTTTAGCCTGCACGTGAAGTAATTGACCCGCCTTTTGGAATGCCCTCTGAAAGAACGGAGCGGCATGATCACGTGACTGGCACTGATAACAGTGGAACGGGGCGAAATAGTGAATCTCACCAACGGAGAGGCGATTTATACGTAAGTAACTCTTTCTTTACATTTAAATGAGCAAAAACATGTTATTTGATGGAAAACTCCTTTAAATTTCATATTAAAATAATTGGCAGCATGGGGGCTAGTACGGTCACGTTTCAGCACCAGGGTCCTATGTTTCAGTCAGACCAGGAGCAACAGAAAGTTTGCTCCATTTGTGTGGGTTTCCTCCAAATATTTGGATTTCCTCCCGAACCCGGCTCAATTTCATGACCAGTTTACTTATTTTGTTTGTCTGAGATATGGACATTAAGATTTTGAGTACCACTGCGGACAGGAACTTTGAGGCAATATAAGCAATGGGAAAGCAATCAGAAGAAACAGGAAAGCATTTATCTCAGGTAGACTCTTACATGGTTCTCCTTGGACAAATAATGAATGACTACAGAATGCTTTAAGTATACTATGGATGAACGCGGCAACCTCACCATTAGGTCATCATGTCTTCTGTCTGTATTTGGTTTTGTACATCTAGGTAAAAGATGCATTACTCATTCTAACAGCTCCTTATGGTCTGCGAGATGCCGTTTATACTGGAACCCCTCCAGGATATCATTTACCACACTAAAAATGACCTCAGTCAATGTGCTTATTTAACCCCATTGTTTCTTTACAACAATGGAAATGACAGTAGAATCTGCTAGAGGGAGCATTTGCTGGTGGTGACAGAGCACAATGCGACTATGCAGAATCTTTTCAATAAATCACCAGGCAATGTAATTGGGGGATGCCTTAATATCTTTACTTCACACATTGCATGAATCAAGAAATGCTTTAAACAGTTTGCCAATATATTGCGTGCTGTCAGTGGAAAGAGAGAAAGCCAAGCACTTGACTCCATGCCAATATTCTGAAAGGTTCTGGGGAATGGAATTTCAAACTACTAGCATTCAAAGAACATCTGCAAAGAATCAATGAGCTCTTTAAGAATACTCACAGGAAACATTTAAGCTGAAGAAAATACTGATCTTGTGTTTGCATTATGTTTTCCTCAGGTTTCAAAATGCGTTTAACGGCTCTCTTCCTTCTGTCCCCAAAATTGCACCAGCAACTCATAAATCACAATGAATTCTAGCATGGACTAACGCAGAAGCTGCATGCTGGCCACCGTTACCCTTACACTGAAGGCTAGTCCTCCAACTCAATTACAAGGTACTTTGTTGGGATATTACATTTTACTATCTTCGTTGTAGGGATAAATTGTCAACTTTTCTACATCAGTTTTCTGGCATATCAAAATTACAAAAGTGCTTCAAAAGTCACAATTAAAAAGAAAAAAAAGGCCGACACATTTACTATAATTTACACGAAGCTGGCATAAATTTATTTTTCCCTTTGCATCGACTGCAAACTGTGTGACAAATTTATTAAGAGGGACGCGCTTAGTAATAAATTAGTCCCATCTTAGTCTTGAGAGCTTCATACTAAGACTCATACTAAGAAAATCTGCTCCTTACTGTAAATCCATATCTACACCAGACTAAACAGAAGTGGCTATGTCACAGTCAGGTGCTAGCTCCCGCACCACAGCGTACACTTTCTTCATGGATTCAAAGGTCACCATGTATAAACACTAGGTGACAGTACTTTCTCGACAGATGATCATCACAGTCAGCCACCAGGGGACCAAATCACAGTGGTCCCAGTTCGATGATTGCTGCTATTGGTCAGTCAAAGTAGACTAACCAATCACAGCTGTAAATGTCAAAGTGGCAGCAGAAAAAGCTGGTACGCAGCTCTGATTACCTTATTCCTGTCAGCGGTGTTGAGGAGATCAGAGTTGTGTGGCCTGTTTTCCTTGTCAGAAAGTGAAAAACATAATTGACCCCCCTTAACCCCTTTGGGACAAAGCCATTTTTAGAGGCATAACTTTTTTTTTTCCGTCAATAGAGTGATGTGAGGGCTTATTTTTTGGAGAGGAGTTGTATTTTTTTTTCGTACCATTTATAGTTCTATATAATGTACTGGGAAACTGAAAAAAATGTTTTGCGGGCTGAAGTTGGAAAAAATTGTGATTGCTCAATGGTTTTTTAAGTTTCGTTTTTACGTCTCTCATCGTGCGGTAAAAATGACAACTTATCTTTATTCTGTGGCTCAATACGATTACGGTGATACCAAATTTATGTAGATTTTTTTATATTTTACTACTTTTATTGATAATAAACTTTGTTAAAAAAAAAAGTTTTGTGTCGCCACATTCTGAGAACCATAACTTTTTTTTCACCGATTGAGTAGTGTGAGGGTTTATTTTTGCAGGACGAGCTGTAGTTTTTATCGGTACCATTTTTTGGTATGTAGAACTTTGATCACTTTTTATTACATTGTTTTTTAGAGCTAAGTTGGCCAAAAAATAGATTTTGGCGGTTTACATTTTTACGGCGCTCACTGTGCGCGTTAAATAACACTATATTGTAATAGTTCAGACTTTTACGGATGCAGCGATACCAATTTTGTTTACTTTTTAATTTTTTATATTACTTTAGGCGTTTTTTTTTTTTTTGAACTTCTAAACTTTTTTTCACTTTCTATTTTACAAACTTTATTAGCCCCCTTAGGGGACTTGAACCAGCGATCATTAGATCGCTGATACAATATACTGCAATACTAACTTATTGTAGTATTTTTTCGTCATTCTTACACACTTCTGTTGAGACTTGCCACAGGCAGGGCTTAGCCGAGGCGGAGTGCAGCCAGTCCTGGGGTACTTCATTAGGCCCCTGGGCTGCCATAACAACCGTCGTCACCGCCTGATCTCAAAGCTGGGGGGGGGGTGATTAGTTGTCGGAGGAGGCCGATGAGTTGTCGGAGGGGGCCGCCCCATCTCAACGCCTCAGATGCTGCGGTCGCGATTGACCGCAGAATTTGAGGGGTTAAACAGCCAGGAACAGCGCAATCGCTGCTCCCAGCTGTTAGTCCCGGGTGTCCGCTGTAAAATACAGTCGACACCCGCAGCATATGGAGCACACTCAGCCCATGAGCGTGCTCCAAACATCATCCCCGGACGTAATAGCACGTCTGGGTGCGTGAAGGGGTTAAAATATGCCCTGTGTTTCCCATAACTGCTCCATACACCTCTCCTGCCTTTATTTTAATAATTCTCTTTAAGTAGTGATGATTATAGGACATTAGGTAGCGTTAGGTGTAGGAGTTAATTAGCCTAAGTCAGGGATTGGGCATACATTTTTGTTCGTTAGGTATAGGGCATTAGGTAGTGTTTGCATACAAAAGAGAAAGAAGGGAGTCATGTACTATATATGGTACAAAGATATAAAAATCTAAATTTTTATTAAATACATTGTCAAAGTAGTTAAAAAATATACAGGAGAACCAAACACAATCAGCTGTATAAGGGCCATGTAAAGTAACAGGAAATTAGTACAGCGTAATTATCAGACATATATATGGGTACATAATGAAAGAAAAAAGGGAGATAAATGATGTCACTGATCTAGTACAATGCGTATGACAAATCATATGTGGGACAGAAAGGAACCAGTCAAAATCTAAATGGGAAAAACACGTAAAGATACCGGAGAATCCTAAATGACGGATAAAGTAACTAAACAGAGTAACAGTCTCAGTATATATCCATAGCAAAGGGGAAGCAGAGAGTAGTATCTACTCCAAGTAAGTGTGCAAAAAGGCCACACAAGATAGATGTGACCCAGGATTTATATTAAGCCCTGCACAATGATAGACTATAAAAACCACCATGCTGTCTCAAAATAATACACATTTTTAAGAATCCCATAGTATGTAAAAGTCAAGATTTCTTACCCATTATTGTGAATTAATCAATGTGCCCAGGAAGCGCACCGACGCGGCTGTCGTGTGATTAGCTTTTTCAAGGGATAGTGAAAGAATGTTAATACCTGATCATAAATGAGAAGCCGAATGTATCAGGTGGTAAGAGCTGGACCAATGGTATATCGAGTCAAGAGCGCATGCGCATAATGCGAGACCCCAGCCCAAGGTAACCAAAAAATAGCGCTTCTGGTGTTTACATTAAAGAGGCTCTGTCACCAGATTATAAGTGACCTATCTTCTGCATAATGTGATCAGCGCTGTAATGTAGAGAAGTGTTTTTTGTTTTGAAAAACGCATATTTTTGAGCAAGTTATGAGCAATTTTAGATTTATGCTAATTAGTTTCTTAATGCCAAACTGGGCGTTTTTTAACTTTTGACCAAGTGGGCGTTGTAAAGAGACGTGTATGACGCTGACCAATCAGCGTCATACACTTCTCTCCATTCATGTCCATTTGTACTTAGCACAGCGTGATCTAGCGAGATCATGCTGTGCTGTCACATACACCCACATTAACTTTACTGAAGTGTCTTGAGAGTGACATCACCTCCAGCCAGGATGCGATGTCTCTTCACAATCCCGACACTTTGGTAAAGTTTGTGTGGGACTTAATCACAGCACTGCAGATTAAAAAACTAATTAGCATAAATCTAAAATTGCTCATAACTTGCTAAAAAATGATTATTTTTCAAAATAAAAAACAGTTATCTACATTACAGCGCCGATCAGATTATGTAGGATCAAAGGACCTTTGTCAGGCACTCGTTCCCCCAGGTCACTGGTATATCCAGATGATCGGCGCTGTCCTCAGAATGGCGCCAAAACAAGCGGAAACCCGCCATTCTGAGGACAGCGCCAATCATCTGGATATACCAGTGACCTGGGGGAACGAGTGCCTGACGAAGGTCCTTTGACCGAAACGTTGCACGCACCAAACCCCTGGCATCTAATATAATAAATTCTAAGAAATTGAAACTCACGACTCAGTGTGCCGAATACTTTCTCTAAATACGATTGGGTTGGGACCCTATTCGTGCACCTCCTCTGATCTGGTGCATTCCGAACCAATCTCTACCAGATTATGTAGGAGTTAGGGCACTTATGTGGAGACAGAGCCTCTTTAAGCCAGAGGCAGGGCTTAATAGGAGCACAAAGATGGCAGACCTGGGGGGGCGTGCGATGAGTTAAATGCCGCAGTCGCTATTGACCGTGGCATTTAACAGATTAAACTAACGGGTTAAACCACCGGGATCGCGCTCAAGGGCGCGATCCCGCTTGTTACTGTGAAGTGTCGGCTGTAACATACAGCCGACACCCGCATCGTATGAAGCAGGCTCACTCCGTGAGCCTGTTCCATATTTTCCCCTACCCGGCTATGACGTTGTCATACATCAAATGTCGGGAAGGGGTTAATTACCTTTCCACTGTGGATATATAGTACAGTGCAATAAAAAATGTTGTACATATGTAAACTTTCGTGATATAGTAATCTCCATCAAAAAATCTGAGAATATTAATTCAAAACAGGTGAATAAATATAAAATGTATTAAACACTTAACGTGAATATCACGCACATCGTACATGGCAGTCAATAGATCATTGAGCATTATCACACAATGCCAATTACATCGTGAACATAATAAGGTTTGAAGAGAAAATATGAAGTGTAAAAATAAAGCTAATTAATAAAGTGAGGAAAACAGTGAGGAAAAATGCAAAACAATAAAAAAAACATGAAAAATAGTGAAAAAAGGGGGGGAATTAAAGAGGCTCTGTCACCACATTATAAGTGGCCTGTATTGTACATAATGTGATCAGCGCTGTAATGTAGATTACAGCAGTATTTTTTAATTAGAAAAACAGTCATTTTTGACGGAGTTATGACCTATATTAGCTTTATGCTAATGAGTTTCTCAATGGACAACTGGGCGTGTTTTACTTTTTGGCCAAGTGGGCGTTGTACAGAGGAGTGTATGACGCTGACCATTCAGAGTCATACACTTCTCTCCATTCATTTACACTGCACATAGCGATATAGCTATATCGCTATGTGCAGCCACATAAACACACTATAACGTTACTGCAGTGTCCTGACAATGAATATACATTACCTCCAGCCAGGATGTGATGTGTATTCAGAATCCTGACACTTTGCTAATACAATCCCGACATTGCAGCACAGCAAACGTAATCTCGCGAGATTACGATGTAACCTGTAATTTCAAAGGAGATTACGCTTGCCTTGCTGTAAATATCACAGAGACGCTACAGAAGTGACAGGATTCTGAATACACATCACGTTCTTGCTGGAGGTAATGTATATTCATTATCAGGACACTGCAGTAATGTTATAGTGTGTTTATGTGGCTGCACACAGCGATATAGAAGCCTGTCAGAATCACGGCATACTGCAATACATTAATATAGCAGTATATAGTGCAAGCGATCTAACGATCGCTGGTTGAAGTCCCCTAGGGGGACTAATAAAAAAATAAATAAATAAATAAAAAAAAAACTTTTATTTTACTTTGCAAAAAGTTTACAAAAATAAAACCCTTTCCTATTTCCCCCCTAGAGCATAGTTAAAAAAAAAAAAAAATTAACATAATTGGCACCGCCGCGTCCGTAAAAGTCTGAACTATTACAATATATAATTATTTAACCCGCACGGTGAACGCCATAAAAAAAAATACTGTAAATGCCAGAATCTCTATTTTTTGGTCACCTAATCTCCCACAAAAAATGATATAAAAAGTAATCAAAAACGTCACATGTATCCCAAAATGGTATCATTAAAAACTACAGCTTATTCCACAAAAAATAAGCACTCATACCGCTTAAATCGGCGGAAAAATAAAAAAAAGTTATGGCTCTCAGAATTTGGCAACACAAAATAAATTTACATTTTTTACACTTAGGTTTTTACTTGTAAAAGTAGTAAAATATAGAAAAAACTATATATTTGGTATCTCCGTAATCGTATTGACCCACAGAATAAAGTTAACATGTTGTTTTAATTGCAGTGAATTCCGTAAAAACGAAGCGCAAAAAACAATGGAGGAATCGCTGTTTTTTCATTTTCTACGACACAAATAATCTTTCCCCCGTTTCCTAGTACATTATATGGCACAATAAATGATGCTACAAAAAACTACAACTCATCCCGCAAAAATCAAGCCCTCATAGAACTATTTAGACGGAAAAATAAAAAAAGTTATGGCTATTGGAAGGTGGGGAGGAAAAAACAAAAATGAAAATCTGAAAAATGGCTGCGGCAGGAAGGCGTTAAATGTCAAAATGTATTGCAATGGATCCAATACAAGTTCACAAATTTGGATGTCCCAGTTGCTCATCCCCAGAAAGAGACGAACCGCATCAATACCATCGTTATGTTGAATGCTGGTGTAGAGATCCTACACCAGCCATGACTAAAACCATATCAGGATCAAGAGAGATCCCATCAATTCGTGTTAGGACATCTGTTGTGTCCTTCACAAAGGAAGGTAGGCATTCAACCATCGATTTCAAATACCGTATTTTTCGGACTATAAGACGGACTATAGGACGCGCCCAGATTTTAGACAACAGAAAATAGGGGAAAAAAAATCATATTTTACAAAGAAAAAACTGTTGGTTAAAAAAAAAAATTTGTTCAGTTTCACCACATTCTGAAAGCCATAAATTATATTTTTCCATCGTTTCAGCGGTCTGAGGGCTTATTTTTTGCGGGACAAGTTGTAGTTTTTATTAGCACCATTTTTTGGTACGTATGATTTTTTTATCACTTTTTATTTCATTCTTTTTAGCGCAATGGTGACCAAAAGACAACGATTCTGGGGTTTTAAATTATAGTTTTTTTTACACTGTTCACTGTGTGAGTCAAATAATGCTATATTGTCAGACTTTTACGGATGCAGCGATACAAATTATTTATTTTTTTACATTGTGCTTTGGGAAAAATGTGAAATGTTTTTTTTAACTTTACATTTTTTTTTACACACTTGAAAATGTATTTAACTTTTTTTTTACACACATTTTATTAGTTTCCCTAGGGGACTTGAACCAGCGATCATTAGATCGCTGGTACAATACACTGCAATACATGGATGAGTTACGGAAACAGCGTAACTCGCTGAGCTACGCTATTTCCGTAACTCCCATAGTAGTGAATGGCAGTTACAGAAGCAGCGTAGCATGCTACTCTGTTTCCGTAACTACTATTCAGTTCGATTTCGGAAATAGCGTAGCTCAGCGAGTTACGCTGTTTGCGTAACTCGACCATGTAACCAACAAGTGAAGTGGCCGGAAGCCAGCGGTGCCGGGTAAAATAGAATGGGGCTTAGGGGGGGCATTCTAGAGATAGATACGGGTCCCAGAGGTGGGACCCGCATCTATCTGACATTTATGACATATCCTGTGGATGTCATAAATGTCCTTCATAGGAAAACCAATGTAAATGCCGCGGTCGCTATTGACCGCGGCATTTAACTAGTTAAACGGCCAGGAACAGCGCCATCACTGGTCCTAGCCGTTAGTGCAGCGTGTCAGAAGCTGCCACCTGAAGTGTATAGAGCGGACTCAGCGCGTGAGCCCGCTCCATACATCATCCCCTCCCCACTCGATGATGTGCTGGCACATCACGGGTCGGGAAGGGGTTAAGTAAGGAGCGGTCAGGGGGCCCGGCACTGCCGGGTCCCCTGACTGCCGACTATAAGACGCAGGGACTTTTTAGCAAGATTCTTGCTAAAAACTGCGTCTTAGTCAGAAAAATACGGGGACGGTCAATGAATTTGCAGACTGGGTCACATAGTCCACCTATGCCTGACACAATAGGACGTCCCGGGGGATCGAACAAATTTTTGTGTACCTTGGGGAGAAAGTATATAGTTGGAATCTTAGAATATTGGACCATCAAACCATACAAAAATGTTTGGGGGATTATCCCTTTCTCATGGGCTGCATGCAAAATCCTACATAGGTCTGTTGAAAATGAGCTCACTGGGTTATACATCATTTTATTATAGGTTTGTTTATCTTTCAAATGGATTCCCTCTCATATTTGACTACCGGCCAGATCACGACGATTCCCACCCTTGTCTGCAGCTTTGTAGACCACATCATCATATGACTAACTCTCAAGGATGCACGCTGGGCTGAAGTCAAACTGTCCAGTCTTCGGTTTGTTGAAATCTGTTTAAAATCATTGACCACCGATTTAGTGAAAATCTCCACCCGTGGGCATACAGACAAAGGTGGGAACTTCATCGATCTGGGTACAACTGATGATGGAAACCTACCTTGTTGAGTAAAGACTTGCTCTTGTAACAGGTCAAGAGCCTTCAATGCCTCTTTCCAAATCACTGTTTAAACCCATATCTACTTCTCCCGTGCGGTGTAGTTTTTTGAAAGTCAGTTTATGGGAGAATAAGTACAGGTCTTTCATTGCTGTGAAACAATTAAAGGAGTTACTCGGAGAGAAAGTGAGCCTCTTATTCAGAAGGTCACACTGTGTGTCAGAAAGGGTATGAGAGGATAGATTGATTATCTCCAGAGATTGTTCTTAGATTTCTTTCCTTGCTGGTATAGAGGAGTAGTTTTGAGTTTGGCCGCTTGTCTTTCTCGGTTTCTACGTGGGTAGATGGATTCCTGGTTATTAACTATGTTGCCTGCCCTTTTCACGCTTAGATGTTCAGCACTTGAGGCTGAGGAGGATACGGAGCCTGACCTCGAATGGGACAGAGAACGAGATTGGGGTTTTCACCATCTATATACTCTATCTTACTGGCGATAACTCTTATCCCTCTGGAATTTTTTAGATTTAGTTGAACAAACTTCTTGTTACAATTTTTTTAATTCTTTGTCCAGATCAGAATTTAGTTTATCAAGTGCATGACTGGAGGTCTTTTTTTATTTTACTCTGTCCTTCCTCTCATTTTCTACTTCAGTCAAAGTGGCTGGATTAGACTGAATAAGAAGGTGAATAGAAGCCCCTAGAGCAATCAGTAGATAATTCCTCCCATTTTGTTTTGAATATATCATCAATAAAAACGATGGAAAGACTTGTATTCTTATCCCTCTGGGTGTAAGGCCTTTGGTCAAATATTGTTCTAAAAAGGCCTTGTTCCAGCAAACCTTAGTCCTTTTTTTTTTTTTAAGTAGTTCTTTGAACCTGCTATTGTGTTCCCTAACATCTCTACCATTCGAATAAGATTACATTAGGTAGTGTTTGTAAGGTGTTGACTGTTTGGTAGCACTGTTTGTTAAGGGCCTTTTACACCTGCCGATATTCGGCCGGTGCAGCGAGCGCCGTTCAGTTACACATCATTGATCGGCGCTCCTTTGCTCCTGTCATGAGGACGATGAGGACGAGTGGTCGTTACTCCGATCGCTCGTACCTATACATTATCAAGTCGGCAGCGCGTCTCCTTGTTTACACAGGGAGATGTGCTGCTGCCAACGATAATATTTTGCTTTTTTAAAACGATATGACCTACAGATCGAGCATTTGCTCGTTCATCTGCTGATCATTGTCCTTTTTACACAGGGCAATTATCGGCAACGAGCGTTCTATGAAGGCTCATAATAGCCCAGTGTAAAACCCCCTTCAGGTTTAGGTTGTTAGGGAACGTTTTATAATTTAGCGTTATAGAGTTAGTTAGTATAAAAAAAATGTTAAGAGTTTACATATATATATATATATCTATGTAATATATAACTATTTATTTTATTTTTTTATTTCTTTGGTTATTGTTTTTTTTTTTTTCGAAAAAAAGTATAAGACTCAGCGGGTGTTTAAAGAAGAACAGGCCTTTGCGATAATCGGTTTAGACAGAAACCTCAATTAAGGCTGATGAGAGCAGTTGTTATTGCAGTCATCCTCCAACTATAAACCCCAGGTAAGGCGGAGCAGGCAGATGCATAGTGAGTCTAGCACAAGCACTAGTGACCCAAATTTTCTGTCCAGACACATATACGCCCAAAATTCCAGATTTTAGTTTTGTGACAGGAACTTATATCGTCACCAAAGGATATAGAGGCAGATTTAAAAAAAAAAAATATATAAAAATCTTTTTACAGAATACTTAATTGATTTAATGGCCATACAGACTAATTTGCACGCTGAACAATTTGTATTTAGTTACCAGATCTTTTTATGCCCCAGGAAACATCTAGCATCCAGTCGATCAGAAAGAAATACAAACATAAAGGGTCCTGCCTTGCAAAAAAAGTAGACAAAAAGGTTCTATTGGTCGACCGGTATGTTGTACGATACCCCCAATGTATCGGGAAGTGATTAAATGATGATGTTTTGAGGCCATATTCCGATTATTGCAATGGTAAGCCACAACATCTACCAGCAAGTGACTCAAGCCATGATCGGCTACATAAAAATGTTAATTTTAAATTTGCAGAGGCATGTACCTTTGATAAAAATGTTGCTGTTGATAAATCCCCGGTGGTGGTCAAGTGGAGGTTAAAATTCCAGCATTATACACCCGGTAGGAGGGCCAGAAATGAAAGCTCATAAAATGTGCTAAAACCACTCTGAATTCACCCACCCTTTTATGGTATACGAGGAAAATCATACCCAAATTAACCCACCAGTTGTATGTCGATTACTTATATACAAGTTTGTTTGGATGCGATCGCAAAAAAAAAAAAAAAAAGAAGACTGGTCTGTGGAACCAAAATGACCTTCTACAGACCCTAGTAAATCTAACATTAAAGGCCACAATAGTAGAGCCCTTTGTAATGAGGATTTGATGGTAGTTAAGTGCACGTCCTAAAAAAAAAAAAAGATCTACTCATGCTAACTTACATCCATGCTGATGAAAGCAGCCCTGGTCCTAAGTCCGGAACAAATGCCACCGCTTCCAAACCTATATGCGTAAAGCAATATAATAAGCATATGGGAGGGTGGACTTTGCCGACCAAATTTTGCAGCTCTAGAACTGGAAATTTTTATTGTTCAAAATGACGCTATGTACAGTAATTCCTTTGTTATTTATTGAAAGGAAGGAAACGAGGGACCTTATCTGGACTACCAGTGCCCAACAAGAGAGATCCACAGGAGAGATACCGTGCGTGTTTATAAGGAGGCACACAGGCTACCAGTGTGATACTAGCCCAGAAGAACCAAGGCTACAGAATCACGAGGGTACCACATATAACATTCATCTAATTCATATAATTATATTTATTTTATTTGTACTCCTGTTTTCGCTCTTCAGAGATTTCCATTAAATTATTTCGGAGTCATTTTTACTTCACTTTCAACTCCTTTCTAATGATCATATTTGCTACTTATAATTCGTGTTTCAGCTAAATTTTTGTTATACAACAGATGAATATCTTCAGGGTTGTTATTTTATTAATATCTCGAGTTATTCTTCTTTTGACCGATACCTAAAAACCTCTGCAATCATGAAATGGCACCTAAAAATGATTCAAGCTAAAATTGCCATGAAAGCACAAGCCTTTCCATCCATTTTGAGCCCTGCCATCTTAGAGTCCACCTATTGCAGAAACCAGGACAGAGGATAACAATTTTTGGGTGTATGCGGCAGTTTTTGTTAAAGTAATGTCTATGAGTGAAAATCCGTTCCATTCAACTGAACTTGCAGAAATCCATGCACTTGCTAAAGAAATAGACCCCATTCAGATGAACGAAACTGATTTTCAGTCGCAGAAATTTCTGCAACAAAATCTGCCATTCGAATCCACTCTAAGGCCTTGTTCCCACAGTGCAGATTTGATGCATAATTTGCATGCATTTTTTAAATCCCAAACCAGAATTGGATACATGAGAGGAAACACTTAATACCTTCCTTTATATATTTCTTCTGTTTAGGTTCCTGTTTTTGGTTTAAAAATTACATGCAAAATCTGCATCACATCTGTACTGTGTGAACAAGACCTAAAGCCTCTTACACGGCAGTATTTTGCTTCAGTATAAGAAAAGCCAGGAGTGGATCTAAAACACGGAAAAGGTACAAATCTTCCCATTACTTTTCCTCTGTGTAGGTTCCACTCCTGGTTTTGGCTTACAAATACTGATTGAAAATGATAACCAAAATACTGCCATGTTACAGAGGCCTTAGGGTTGCCATAGGCTGCGTATGAAAAATTAGGGGTGTACATTTCAAAATGGGGTAACTTTTCAAGGTTGTTTTTTTAATGGTTTTGCCAGATCAGAGCCTTTGCCAACATTGCATGTTGGCTAAAAATCATTCAGTAAAAAAAGGCCTGAAAAGCCAAAAGGCGCAAGTTCATTTCTAGACCCCACCGTGTTTCTCCAGTAAAAAAGGGTCACTTCTGGATTATTTAATAAAACTGGAGACTTAGCACAATAAATATTGAAGTGCTTTGCTATAGCTTTTAGTGTAGAAAAAGTGTCACATTTTCCTTACACCCCTCACTTCCCATTAATCCAAAAGGAAAAAAAAAAAGTCACTGGAATGATATATCTGAAAAAAGGGACATTTTTATTTTGCTGTACATTATACTCTATTATTGACATTATATATATTTTATCTATTTTTGATACATTTGTTTCTATTGACTGTTCTTATGACTATGTCCTGCCATGTAAAGCCATTATAACTATTCATATTACCATTTGGTGATACGGGCGTGACTTTTTTATTTGGAGGATTTCTTCTAAGTTAGCTGCTCCTTATCAATACACTTTATTATGGTTTTGTTCATTTTTTTAGTGGCCCTCATACACCTGACAATACCTGTAGTAATGCGGACGTTATTTAGGGGACTAGTGATCCATTCATTGCCCCTATAAAATGTGTTGATTGTTTTGCGCACATTTCGAATCCTAACTTGCCAGGCAGAAATCTGTTATGGTGCACAATGTTGCTTGGCACATTGTCCATGATAATGGGATAGATAGGGCTAAAGAGACGTGGGATTAAACCCTTGAATGGAACCGGTCACCAGCATTTCACCTATTAAACTCTACTCACTCCTTGTAGTCAAAAGTTCATTGCCGTTATCCCCTAACTCCTCCTCCGACAGTAAATATCTGTCTGCAAACATTTTGCGCCTTTTATGGTAATAATCCAGCAGTCCCGTTCATTCCTCTTCTAATGTTCGCCCATTGCCGAAAACTGGCCTGCCCTGAATGCCGTAATCTCATCTGAGATAGCGCGCACGCGACCACCATGTATGGTCTGATACCCTCCCCTGCTTTGTCCGGCCTCAAATCTAGTTATTGCGCATCGTGTCCCGTTATGCGCACGCACCAGAACATCGATGCACAAGCATGGGATTTTGTGTGTGTGGGGGTAGGCGAGGAGCTGTCAATCAAAAGTAAGGAGGTGGGGTGAACTCGGAAAGGCTTGAGGAATGAAGATATGACTCTTTTCAAACGAAGATATGACTCTTATGCTCATTAGCAGACAGCACGGGAACACTAAAAAACTGAATACTGAAGGTGCAGCGCCTACTTAGAAGATAATTATAGGTTACCTAAAAATGATTTTTCTTTTGTGCCATGTCTGAACTCACTATTCGAGAACATCATTTAGCAACTTCTTCTAAACAGCTGACTGGCCTGTCCTGTGATTTCAAATACACTCCTGAACAGCGAATGTGATTGGTCAAAGCCCTCACTGGACCTCCCCATCATACTCATTCAGACAGGATTTGATAGAATTTTCCCATAGGAATATTTTGTAATAGAAAATTCAACATTTTGCAAACTGTTCTCCCCTGCTCTTTCTATAGTAGCCCTATAAAAATATTTTTGATAGTTTCAAAACTAAAACAGAAGTGAACAGTTGCTTTTACCTACCTACAATATGATTGGCGATTCTCAAGACAAACATGTAGCTACTAGAACACGAAATGCTCAGTCTGGCATCTGCAAAAGCAACACAATCCTGGACCAACAGGTATTAACCCCTTAAGGACGCAGCCTAGTTTTGGCCTTAAAGAGGCTCTGTCACCAGATTTTGCAACCCCTATCTGCTATTGCAGCAGATAGGCGCTGCAATGTAGATTACAGTAACGTTTTTATTTTAAAAAAACGAGCATTTTTGGCCAAGTTATGACCATTTTTGTAGTTATGCAAATGAGGCTTGCAAAAGTCCAAGTGGGTGTGTTTAAAAGTAAAAGTCCAAGTGGGTGTGTATTATGTGCGTACATCGGGGCGTTTTTAATACCTTCACTAGCTGGGCGCTCTGATGAGAAGTAACATCCTCTTCTCTTCAGAACGCCCAGCTTGTGACAGTGCAGATCTGTGACGTCACTCACAGGTCCTGCATCGTGACGGCCACATCGGCACCAGAGGCTACAGTTGATTCTGCAGCAGCAACAGCGTTTGCAGGTAAGTCGATCTTACCTGCAAACGCTGATGCTGCTGCAGAATCAACTGTAGCCTCTGGTGCCGATGTGGCCGTCACGATGCAGGACCTGTGAGTGACGTCACAGATCTGCACTGTCAGAAGCTGGGCGTTCTGAAGAGAAGTGGATGATACTTCTCTTCACAGCGCCCAGCTAGTAAAAGTATTAAAAACGCCCCGATGTACGCACATAATACACGCCCAGTTGGACTTTTACTTTTAAACACACCCACTTGGACTTTTGCAAGCCTCATTTGCATAATTACAAAAATGGTCATAACTTGGCCAAAAATGCTTGTTTTTTAAAAATAAAAACGTTACTGTAATCTACATTGCAGCGCCTATCTGCTGCAATAGCAGATAGGGGCTGCAAAAGCTGGTGACAGAGCCTCTTTAAGGCTCAGAGCCCATTTTTCAAATCTGATATATTTCACTTTATGTGGTAATAACGTCGGAATGCTTAAACCTATCCAAGCGATTCTGAGATTGTTTTCTCGTGACACATTGGGCTTCATGTTCGTGGTAAAATTTGGTCGATATATTCAGTGTTTATTGGTGAAAACTTGCAAAATGTAGAGAAAATTTGGAAAGAATAGCATTTTTCAGAATTTAAATGCATCTGCTTGTAAAACAGACGGTTATACCACCCAAAATAGTTACTAGTTCACATTTCCCATATGTCTACTTTAGACTGGCATCATTTTTTTAACATTATTTTATTTTTCATGGACGTTACAAGGCTTAGAACCTAAACAGCAATTTCTCATATTTTTAAGAAAATTTCAAAAGCCTTTTTTTTAAGGTACTTCTTCAGTTCTGAAGAGGCTTTGAGGGGCCTATGTATTAGAAACCCTGATAAAACACCCCATTTTAAAAACTAGACCCCTCAAAGTATTCAAAACAGCATTTAGAAAGTTTTTTAACCCTTCTGGCATTTCACAAGAATTAAAACAAAGTAGAGGTGAAATTTGCAAATTTCATTTTTCTGCTGAATTTCATTATTATTCAAATTTTTTCTGTAACACAGAAGGTTTTACCAGAGAAACACTACTAAATATGTATTGTCCAGATTCTGCAGTTTTTAGAAATGTCCCACATGTGGCTCTAGTGCGCTCATGGACTAAAACACAAGCCCTAGAATCAAAGAAGCACCTAGTGCATTTTGAGGCCTCTTTTTTATTAGAATATATTTTAGGCAGCATGCCAGGTTTGAAGAGGTGTTGAGGTATCAAAACAGTAGGAATCCCCGAATAGTGACCCAATTTTGGAAACTACACCCCTCAAGGAATTCATTTATGGTTGTTGTTACCATTTTGACCACACAGTTTTTTCACAGCACCTATTTGAATTGGGCTGTGAAATTAAACAAATGTCATTTTTTCCAATAAGATGTCATTTGTGATCAAAATTTCTTATTTTCACAGGGAACAAAATACCCCATTTTGTTGCCCAATTTGTCCTGAGTGCAGCAATACCCCATTTGTGATGATAAACTGCCGTTTGGGCTCATGGGAGGGCTGAGAAGGAAAAGAGCGCTATTTGTTCTTTGGAGTCCAGATTTTGCTGGATTGGTTTTCGGGTGCCATGTCGCATTTGCAGAGCCCCAGAGGTATCAAAGCAATGGAAACCCACCAGAAGTGACCCCATTTTGGAAACTACACCCCTCAAGGAATTCATTTATGGGTGTTGTGACCATTTTGACTCCATAGTTTTTTCACAGAACTTATTTGAATTGGGCTGAGAATTAAAACAAAATTATTGGAAAAAATTAATATGTAGTTTTGGCTGAAAATTTCTTATTTTCACAAGAAATAAAATACCCCATTCTGTTGCGCAATTTGTCCTGAGTGCCGCAATACCCCATTTGTGGTGATAAACTGCCGTTTGGGCCCATGGGAGGGCTCAGAAGGAAAGGACCACCATTTGGCCTACTGGGGATTTTCTGGTGCGAAGTCATGTTTGCAGAAGCCCCTGAGGTACCAGTACAGTTGAAACCCCCAAGAAGTGACCCCGTTTTAAAAACGACACCCTTAAGGCAATCTAGAGGTGTAGTGAGCATTTTTACCAGAGACATACACCCCATAAACTGTAATGTGGGTTCTCTCGGGTATGGCAATACCCTCAATGTGGCTGTTATCAGCTGCTTGGGCACACAGCAGGGCTCAGAAGGGAAAGATAATGGGGGATAAGCTGTGCGGAGTACATCAGGGTAAGTAGAATTGGGGTAAATTATAAATCAAGGGATGTATGATAAATTTTAAAACACTCTTTCATACAGAGCTCTGGTTTTTCGGCACACGCGTTACATTGATATATTGTGTCCTCCCTTATACCCCTCTTATAGCAGACTTTGCACCTCTTTTGAATTTTTCCCTTCTTGCCAGTTTGGGGAACTTCTCCTGGAAAGTGCTGCCCTGGTGCGATGCGTGTGGCCACGCTTCCAGAAGTACTGGGTGCCCCCCCCCCCTTCTTGGTCCCTAAAGATTAGGTTCAAGATAACCACCTCTTGAAATTCCAGGAAAGTTCCCCTCTGGCCTGTACACATTGTACAATGCCATCTGTATGATGTGCACGGCCAGCTTCTTATACCACACCGCATGGCGCTGTAGGGTGTCAGGACTTGATCTGACAAGTCCACCCCTCCCATGTACCTATTGTAGTCCAGGATGCAGTCTGGTTTAGGGTTCTCTGTACTGGTACCTCGTACAAGTACATGGGTACTGGTGTGACATTTCTCTTGTCCTTGTACTTGACACACAATATGTTGCTGCTAGAATGTGCCCTGCGCTCACCCCTTCTTGTTTGGCCTGCAGAGTCTTAGGGAGGCCTCTCAGATTTCTTCTAGCAGTGCCGCAGGACTGGAAGCGAGGCAGTTGAAGAGTGGGACGCCGGTATAAAAATTATCCAGGTAGAGGTGGTAACCCTGGTGCAGCAGTGGGTGCACCAAATCCCACACAATTTTTGCATTAACTCCCAGTAAGGGGGGGCATTCTGGGGGCTGAATACTGGTGTCCTTCCCTTTATATATCCTAAATTTGTAGGTATACCCTGATGCACTCTCACACAGCTTATACATCTTCACACCATACCTTGCCCTCTTACTCGGCAGGTACTGGCGGAATTGAACCCTCCCTTTAAAATCCACCAAGGACTCATCAATAGAAATACACTTCTCGGGGCGTATGCTTGGGAAAACCGGGCACTGAAACGGTCTAATAGGGGTCTCCGTTTATACAAACGGTCAAAACTGGGGGTCATCTCGGGGTGGGCACAGCTCATTATCAGTATAATGTAAGAAGCGAAGTATTGCCTCATTTATTTATTTTTTTAGGTTCCAGTTCAGTTCTGAAGTTGCTTTGAGGGGCCCATATATTAGAAACCCCTATCAAACACCCCATTTTAGAAACTAGACCCCTCAAAGTATTCACAACAGCATTTAGAAAGTTTATGAACCCTTTAGGTGTTTCACGGGAATTTAGAGCAAAGTAGAGGTGAAATTTACTTTTTTTTTTGTCAGAAAATCCTCTTTATACCATTTTTTTTATAACACAAAAGGTTTTATCAGAGAAATGCAACTCAATATTTATTGCCCAGATTCTGCAGTTTTGAGAAATATCCCACATGTGGCCCTAGTGCGGTAATGGACCGAAGGAGCGGCCTCAGAAGCTAAGGAGCACCTAGAGGATTATGAGACCTCCTTTTTATTAGGTACCATGTCCGGTTTGAAGAGGTCTTGTGGTGCCAAAACAGTGGAAAACCCCCAAAAGTGACCCCAATTTGGAAACTAGACCCCTTGAGGAATCCATTGTAGTTTTCATGGGGTACATGCGGCTTTTTGATCAGTTTTTATTCTATTTTTAGGTGGCGTGGTGACTAAAAAACAGCAATTCTACTATTGTTTTTTTAATCTATTTTTTTTACAGCGTTCACCGTGCGCTATAAATGACACATTCACTTTATTCTGCGTGGCGATACGATTACGGCGATACCAGATGTTTATAGGTTTTTTTTTATGTCTTATGGCGTTTGCACAATAAAATACGTTTTGTAAACAATCATTCACTTTTTGTGTTACCTTATTCTTAGAGCCAGAACGTTTTTATTTTTCCATCAAGAAAGCCGTGCAAGGACTTATTTTTTGCGTAACGAACTGTAGTTTCGATCAGCACCATTTTTAGGTACATGCGCTTTTTGATCTCTTTTTATTCCATTTTTTGGGAGGTGAAGTGACCAAACAATTGTGATTGTGGTTCGGTTTATTATTATTTTCTTTTACGGCGTTCACTGCGCGGGATAAATAACGAAATAATTTTGTAGATCAGGCCGTTACGGACACGGCGATACCAATTATGTATAGTTTGTTTGTTTATATATTTTTATTAATAATAAAGGACTGATAATGGAAAAAGGGGGATTTTTACTTTTATTACTTTCAAAACTTTTATTTTCTTATTTTTACACATCTTTTTTTAACTTTTTTTTAACTTTATTACTTTGTCCCATTAGGGGACTTGAGGGCAGGAGGCCCTGATCGCTATTCTAATACACTGCACTACATGCGTAGTGCAGTGTATTAGAACTGTCAGCTACTCACTGACAGCAAGCATAGTGGGTCCTGACTTCGTCAGGACCCACTAGGCTTCCGTCGATGGCAGAGCCGGACGCCATTGTTTGGTGTCCGGTTGCCATAGCCACCATCGCCAGCCGCTATCACGTAGCAGGCTGGCGATTGTAGCTTAACCCCTAAAAAGCCGTGATCACTATTGAACACAGCTTTTAAGGGGTTAATCAGCGGGGACACCGCGATCGGTCCCCGCTGTAGGAGCTGCGGCAGCTGCTGTACGAGACAGCAGCTGTCACAGCTCCTGTATGTGTCGGGAGGACGGCCGAAATGGCCGTTACTCCAGCGACGTAATAGTCCGTCGCTGAGCGCTAACGATACAGTTAGCGCGACGGATTATTACGTCGCTGAGCGCGAAGGGGGTTAAAGCAGATTAGAGCGTCTTAGACACATGTCCAGGTACACATGCAGAATTGTTGTGCCCACATACTGTAATTTTTCTCTAATTTCTACAGTAACACATCTAATTGTCATATAGTCCCTTTAGCCGGCAGTAAACGCATAAAGCGACACATAGAAAATATATACAAACTATTAGATCTGTAAAAATATTTAAGATCGCAAAATTCTGAAGATACAAAGTAAACAACTAGAGAACTTTAAGAAAAGAAAATGTGTTTATTTACAGTCATCAGAATCCATGACATAAAATAATACGTACACCGTCCAAGGCTCTTGACAATGTGCTAAAAAATAACTAGGAGTTAACTGGATCAATTTTTAATGAAGTGCCATATGTCAACTGCAAAAGAAAAAATATGACATTAGAAGGAGTCCTCTCCAGTGATGTTTATTAAAAAATACTTCATGAGAAATGATAGAACAGAGAATTTGTTTTTAAAACCCATTAAGGCAATGACATTAACAGAAGTACCTTCATTCATTCATGTTATTTCTGTAATTCCACAAAAAGTTAAGACTTAAATTAACATTTTAAGTGTTAAAACAATATGCCAGACACCTGGACTAGAGTTTCGTTTTAGATCCTTTTTAACATATAAAACATAGCTCTACACATACAGATACAGTTAGGTCCAGAATTATTTGGACAGTGACACAAGTTTTGGCATTTTAGCGGTTTACCAAAACATATTGAATATACAATTATATAATCAATATGGGCTTAAAGTGCAGACTCTCAGCTTTAATTTGAGGGTATTCACATCCTAATTTGAGGAAGGGTTTAGGCATTACAGCTCTTTAATATGTAGCTGCCTCTTTTTCATGGACCAAAGGTAATTGGACAATTATCTCATAGCTATTTAATGGGCTGCATGGGCTATTCCCTCGTTAATCCATTATCAATTAAGCAGGTAAAAGGTCTTGAGTTGATTCCAGGTGTGGCATTTGCATGCTGTTGTAGTGAACCAACATGAGGTTAAAGGTGCTCCCAATGCAAGTGAAACAGACCATCTTTAGCCCTTATTCTAATTTTCTAAGACTTTCAGTGCCACTCTGATTCATTCCAAAACGGCCCGAGTGTCACAACGATCGTGTGCATAAGGCGTAAAGGTCCGTCA
The DNA here is from genome assembly GCF_050947455.1 of Rhinoderma darwinii. Classification (NCBI taxonomy): domain Eukaryota; kingdom Metazoa; phylum Chordata; class Amphibia; order Anura; family Rhinodermatidae; genus Rhinoderma; species Rhinoderma darwinii. Next base: position 174,498,058 of record NC_134687.1, on the reverse strand, counting down.
AAACAACAGACAGCACACGGAAGGCATACGTGTGCCGTCCGTTTTTCACGGATCCGTTGCCAAGCAGGGCATGCCGAAGTTCCCTGCATTCAACACACAAGATGGATTTTAACGGAATGTTTTAAACGGAAGCACAACGTGTTAAAAACAGAACGGAAGCGTAGTGACATCGGAAACCACACGGATGACACAACATTTTAAACTAACGTGAAAATGGTGAAGGATGTGTGCAGAAGTCCTTAGGAGTGGACAAATCAGTTTGGTACATTCTTGGGTGAAAAAAAAAAAAAGAGCGCACCGGTGATCTCGTGAACTCCAAAAGGCCTGGATATCCACGGAAGACAACAGTGGTCGATGATCACGGAATCCTTTCCATGGTGAAGAAAAACCCCTTCACAATATCTACCCAAGTGAAGAACATGCTCCTGGAAGTAGGTCTATCAGTATCTAAGTCTACCATAAAGAGAAGACTTCATGAGGGCAAATACAAAGGGTTCACCACAAGGTGCAAACCATTAATCAGCCTCAAAAACAGAAGGGCCAGATTAGACTTTGTCAAACAACATGTAAAGAAGCTGTTCTGGAACAGCATGAAACTAAGATCAACCTGTACCAGAATGATGGGAGGAAGAAAGTATGGAGAAGGCTTGGAACGGCTCATGATCCAAAGCACATCACATCCTCTGTAAAACATGGTGGAGGCAGTGTGATGGCATGGGCATGCATGGCTGCCAAAGGCACTGGGTCACTAGTGTTTATTGATGATGTGACTGAAGACAGAAGCAACCGGATGAATTCTGAGGTGTTCAGGGATATACTTTCTGGTCACATTCAATCAAATGCAGCAAGGTTGATTGGACGTCGCTTCACAGTACAGATGGGCAATGACCCAAAACATCCTGCAAAAGCAACCCAGGAGTTTAAGGCAAAGAAGTGGAATATTCTGCAATGGCTGAGTCAATCACCAGATCTCGACCCGATCGAGCATGCATTTCACTTGCTGAAGACAAAACTTAAGGCAGAAAGACCCACAAACAAGCAACAACTGAAGACAGCTGCAGTAAAGGCCGGGCAAAGCATCACAAAGGAGGAAACCCAGCGTTTGGTGATGTCCATGGGTTCCAGACTTCAAGCAGTCATTGCCTGCAAAGGATTCTCTACAAAGTATTTTAAAAAAAACATTTTATTTATGGTAATGTTAATTTGTCCAATTACTTTTGAGCCCCTGAAATGAGGAGGCTGTGTAGAAAAATGATTGCAATTCCTAAACGTTTCACAGGATATTTTTGTTCAACCCCATGAATTAAACCTGAAAGTCTACACTTCAGTTGCATCTCCGTTGTTTCTATTCAAATCCAATGTGGTGGCATGCAGAGCCCAAATCATGAAGATTGTGTCACTGTCCAAATAATTCTGGACCTAACTATACTAGAATAAGAAAATGGCACTGCAAAATGGAGTTAGCGAGTATGTGAATGACATCACCAGCCTGTGCTCACCTCCTTCAGCTAATATTAGGCATTGGCAGTCTGAAGGTGGTTTCAAATTACCGCATCACACTATAACCCATGGGGGTAACAATAGTCTGAAGTTATGGCCACCTCTGTGTACTGCATAACTCATACTTTTTTGCTGCTACCGCTATTCTTATAGAAAAAAAATGCTAAGACTTCTTTTGACCCGGTTTTCATATTACCCCCAGTGAGCAAAGAAATAATCTTAAAGGGGTTTTTGAGACACTTAAAACACAGGCTGCAGGCAGGGTATGGGCTAAAATAAGAAAAACAAGTTATACTAACCTACTAAATCCCCGGATGCTCCATACTCCGCCTACAGCCCTTGTTTTACATGTTCCAGATGACTCCTGAGTTTAAATAAATAAACATTTAAATTGGAGCTTCCTAAAGGAAATTAAAAATGTGAAAAAAAAAGTCTATATACGATAGCCTGCCGTTACAAGCCAAAAGTTTAACGTTTCATTACTAAGGTATTCCAATGACCTCTTCCCACAGAATTCCACATTTGCAGTGCCGTCAACGTCATGAAGACACTGTGTCGATTCAAATCCCTAAATACATCTTTGTCATCACATATGCCCCTGTTAGAGCCGTGTAAGAAGTAGAAGTGTTGTATTTTGCGGTGATTTGAGCACACAATCGGTCTTCCTTGACAAAACACATAGAAATAAGAAAAGGACAGCTCATCAGAATCGCAGTAGTGCAGCTTCAGGCTTTGAGTCTTAAACATCATGTAATTCCCATCAAGGTATACTAGAGGGGCTTTTTTAACATTTATTTTGGCAGCTACTAGAGATTTTATGGCGGTAGTACCAAGCGGTGCAACAGTATTATACATAATTACACCCCCAGAAATATTAGTAGTATTAGAAGTTCATGGACAACAGGCTTTAATGGCCAGAAATTAAAGACAATTTACACACTGACCTTCAGGGGACACCGGACTTGATTGTCCCGACAATGGTGCCTACAGGAACAATGAAAAGGTTTTTAGCTTTTCTCCCCCCATCATGGTTTGCTCATTGCAGTTTTACAGTGTACAGCTTCGAAGTAGTCGAAGTTATAGGTACATAAAAAAAAAAAACAACTAAAGCGGGGTTCACACTTGTGGTGTGTAATCCGTTACTCTGATCCATTTTTATATTAAAATAACTGATAAAAAACGGATCCATTAAAAATCCCATTGAAATCAATGGGATTTTTAATTGCATCCGTTTGCATCCATTATGTTAGTCATCTGTTTTTTTTTTTAAGTACATAAAAGTGCAGAGTGCAGGACTTTTTTCTCCGTTCAAAAAAACTGATGTCAAACTGATCAGTTATTTTTAACATTGGTGTCAATGTAAGGCTTCGTTCACATCTGCGCTAGGGCTTCGGACCGACAAAGCTTTCCGTCGGAACGGAGTCCTGACAGACACAAACGGAAACCATAAGTTTCCGTTTCCATCATCATTGATTTCAATGGTGACAGATCCGGTAACGATGGTTTCCATTTGCCTCCGTTGTGCAAGGGTTCCGTCGTTTTGACGGAATCAATACCATAGTCGACTACGCTATTCATTCCATCAAAGTGACGGAAACCTTGCACAACAGAGACATACGAAAACCATTGGCACCGGATTCGTCACCATTGAATCAATGGTGATGGAAACCTATGGTTTCAGTTTGTCTGTCAGGGCTGTGTTCCGACGGAAAGCTCCAAACAAACGTTGGAACGGAGCCCTAGCGCAGATATTAACGAAGCCTAAAAGTGATACAAACGGATTGTAATCAGTTTGCGTCACTTTTTTTTCATCAGTTAAAAGAAGCCTTTTTTTTCTCTACCCATTTGCAAAATTAAAACTCTATTGACAGGAAAACACCTCTAGTTCTAGTAAGAAACTGGAAGTGACCCCCCCCCCCCCCCCAGCAGACATTCTATTGCCATTTTGGAGCTGTATCTACATAAAGTTTGGTGGGAAAATTTATTGTTTTAGCTTTGTCATAATGGTGTGAATTGATCAATGTACTCATACTCATGTACACTACTCATTTATGGCCCCCCCCCAGGAAAAAAAAAATAATTTAAGATAAGAGCCTAGCAACAGACTATCAACTGAACAAAAAAGGGTGCCAAAAAAACTGATCCGTTATAAATTGATGCAAACGGATGCTTCTCGTCCATTTTTTTTGACAGATGCATTAACTAATCCTTTAAAAAAAAAACAGACAATTTACCATCCGTTTGCAGCTGTTATTTTTAGAACATCCACTAATCTAAAAACAGATCAGAGTAATGGATTATGCAACACAAGTGTGAACTTAGCCGAAGTAATAAAAAGCTCTCAATTTTTTGGGTAATAATTTCTACAACTTCCTCACAAAGTTACATTCATCTCTAGACTTAAAGCATTTGAGAAGCCATTTAATTTCCACTGCAAAGGGATAGAAACATGCAACGACACCATCTTCTGAGCAAGCAGCTGGAATGTAGTAAATTATACACATAAAAAATGTTGGACAGGAGTAGCCGATGACGGTTGATAATAAATTTTGCCAGCTGAACTGCAATGTCTCAGATTGGGTTTAATATGCAAGAGTATAGACAACATCTTTCAGAGAGTCATTCGCTAATGGGGTCTTGTCTTTACTGCGTGGATTTTACACCTTCTGGATAGACACAAATAACTGCAAAAATTATCAAAATATTTTGCACAACCAGTTTCCATCCCATAAAAGAGGTTACCCATCAAGGCAAAACCGTTCTTTCCAGTTAAAGAGAATGAGAACGGTGGCATCCTTACAAAGCAATGCAAAACCACAGTAAATAAGTGGAGGAACTCACGGATTGGACTATAGCGGCAGCTTCTTCCTCACTGCAGCAGAAAGGACTATCACTAACCAAAACGTTTTTACTGCAGGCACAAAAAATTTAAATGGTCATTTAGTGCATTTCATAAAAGTAATATGTACAAAGAATCCGTTTTTATATAAACTTTTAAAGAAAACCATATAGGGAATGAGTCCTTAGAGGTTCTTAGCATAAATTTGAATTAAATAGCCAACCATGTCTGAGAAGTAGGTAATATTTTGTGAATCAACAAGGTTGTCGAGCAGTGTGAGCCAGTGTGAAGGGGCACAGGGATTTGAACGGACCTTTAACTCTTAGTGAACCATTTTTGTGAATATAAGGTGAAGACCTTTTTTTAACCCTAGAGTACCTATAATTTACATTTTTTTGGTATAACTCATAAGTGTATGCAAAAATTATAAACTTTGTAATGTATCTTGTTAAAGAGAAAAGCTTCTTTCTCCACTTATCAAACACTTCTACTTGGCTACAGTATTGAAGTTGGGAGAACACGGGGAGCTCATCCAGGACACTCCTTTGGTAGTTCATCAGAAGTAGGCACTGAGCTACTGAGTGTGGGAGAACATCATAGCAGATAGTGCCTGCCCATCTAGAGCGGAAAAACTGACCATTATGCCACTTTCACATGGCAGTATTTTGCTTCAGTATTTGTAAACCAAAGCCAGAAATGGGTAAATGGAAGAGGTGCAAATCTTTTCATTATAGTTTTCCTCCGTGTTGGTTTCACTCCTGGTTCTGACTTACAAATACAGATCCAAAAAACTGACCTCAGTACACAAGTATGAATAAGGGCTTAGAGATGAAGCCTGCAGAGGAGGGGGGAAACTGCTGAAAAACACATCACACAGGTGAAATGGTGGGGAGGAATACGGATATTACTCAAGTACACACGATTGTTTATTCTGAAAATGGATTTAGAATGATAGGTAATATATAGTTCCAGACATGGGCAACTTTAATATTTAGGTATTAACATTCTGAGCATCCTTTACAAGAATTCTGATAACATTGTAGAGAAGCTGTATCAGTGCAGATGTCCCCAACAGTATATAGGAATAGTTCACAACTTATTCTGTGACCAGTGGTCTCACGTGGGCTATTGCCATATCCATCAGCACACGGATATGACAAAGTTCCATAAAAGAAGATGTTAAAATGGCTTGAAAACCAAAGCTTCACTTAAAAAGTGGTGCAGCTTGTACTGTATAAGCATTAGCTCTTCAATCGCACTTCATAATAGACACGGAGACTGTACAGAAAACAAGAGTATAATAAGGTAAAGGGTCAAGCAGCAAAGACACACTGCTCTTACCACACTAGATCACCACACTCTGACTTCTTATGCACCATGTTTAGCCAATATTCATGTGTTTCTTTAATCATTTCAACTGCAAACGCCTAGAAAAACACAAACACAAAGCTGTGTAAGGCAACTTATGCTACCTAAAGAGATATAGAATAGTAAAGGCCATTCGTTTCTGAAACATAAAAGAAGCAGCATGTCGCTGAATGTTCCTTATTGCTCTTTGTTATGGCAAAGGCTATGCCAACCGCATGCTCGTCCAGAACAATAGACATTCTGTGACTCAAAAATATTTATAGATTTATTTTTTTTTTACTGAAAATGCACATTTCATTTTTTCTTTTTTAACCCAGAAAGCTTTACGGTGAACCAATTGACAACATCAATATCTTCAATTGGACTCATTTCAAGAAAGCTAGTCTTCTTGATCAGGTGAAAAAAAAAAGTACGTTTTTAGACACAGAAAAGCAAAAACGGCCACAGAAATTAAAAACAACTGACAGATAACGATACCAATTACTTTTAATATTATTTGTTTTAACGCGGACTTCAGCATGGACACTACTTTTCCAGTTTGAAATGGGGATGCACTGACTTATTAATTACGTATTCTTAAAGAGAAATGACATCAGATTTCTGTATTCTCAGAAAGTACAATCAGCAGCTTTGACAGATTATTTACCTGCCATAAAGTGCTTTCAATTTTCAGCTCTTTAACTGTAGCCACTAGTAGAACTCTATTAGGATGTCATACGGAGTCCTTATTCTAATATGTCTGTCAAATACACAGGTTCTCTTTAACCCCTTCAGGACCCAGCCATTTTTTGGATTTTAGTTTTAATTTTTTTCCTTCCCATCTTCCAAAAGCTATAACTTTTTCATTCTTCCGTCAATATAGCCATAGGAGGGCTTGTTTTTTGTGGGACGAGTTGTAGTTTTTAATGGTACCATTTGTTGTACCATATAATGTATTAGAAAATAATTCTTTGTGGGGTGGAATAGCAAAATAAAAAAAAAACAGTGATGCCTCAATATTTTGAGGGGTTTCGTTTTAACGGCTTTCACCAGATGGTAAAAATGGCATGTTCATTTTATTCTACCAGTCAATACGATTACGGCGATACCAAATTTATATATAGTTTTATTTATGTTTTACTACTTTTACAAGGAAGAAACTAATTGTTAAAATAAAATTTGTGTTTTGTTGCCACATTCGGAGAGCCATAAATATTTTATTGAGCTCTCTGTATCTGAGCGAGCTGTAGTTTCAATTGGTACAAATTTGGGCTACATGAGACTTTTCGATCACTTTTTTATGAGATATGAAGTGACCAAAAAACAGCGATTCTGCCGTTTTATATTTTGTCATTCTTACGGCCTTCACCATGCACATTAAATAATGCTATAGTGTAATAGCTCAGCAGCTGTGAAAGTGATTAAAATAATGTTGACATGAATTCAATTTGTGTAGCCGCCATCTTGCCTGGTGTCTCCATCTTATAGCGATACCAATTTTGTAGGTTTTTTCCATTTCTTCAGAGGAAAAATGCTGGTTTTTGAACTTTGAATTATAATTTTTTATTTACACAACTAAAAACGTTAACTTTTACTTTTTTACACATTTCATTAGTCCCCCCTAGGGGACTTGAACCAGCAATCCTTAGATCACTGGTACAATACACCTGTATTGCAGTATATTGTCATTTTTACAGGCTCCTGTTAAGCCGTGCGAGAGACACGGCTTAACAGGAGATGAAGAAAGGCAGCCCTGGGGGCCTTCATTAGGCCCTGGGCTGCCATGACCACTATTGGCACAAACCGATCACTTTACGGGGGTCAGATAAGCTGTCAGAGGGGGTGCCCTCCACTGTTTGTAACGTCTTAGATGCTGCGAGTGTGCTTGATCGCAGCATCAAAGGGGTTAAACAGCCATGAGCAGCGTGATCGCTGTTCCTGGCTATTACTCCCGTGTGTCAGCTGTAAAACACAGCTGACACCCACTGCGTACGGAGTGGGCTCAGCGGGTGAGCCTGCTCCAAACATTACCTCCTCCACCACGACGCAATAGTACGTTGTGGTGCGGGAAGAGGTTAAAGAGCAATCCTTATGCCTAACAATTGGTGTTCTCTGCACTCACCTGATCTTTAAATTGCCCATTAAAGCCAAACTGGTTTTCAGGTTTTCCATCAGGCACTTTATAGGTTTTCAGCCATTCAACAGTAGCCTCAAGATAGCCAGGTTTGTACTTTTTTACATCATCGATGTCTGTAACATGACAAACACAGTGAAAAACTGAACATGTCCACTGCTGTCGGTGCATTTTATACTGGATTTTACTACAGTTTACCAATAAATAGGAAAATAGTAAAAGGGGAAAAAAAATAAATATATATTTACAAAAAAAAAAACCTCTAGTATACAATTTCTGTGACTGGGTGAGAAAAAATATATCCTACTACGAGCACCACATGGGACTAAAAGATCAGAGCGATAGGGATCTCAGCAAGACTACGGCTACATCTGGTTTTCTAAAAAGCTTTACTTTTCTCAGTCTATTTTGAAACATCCACCCACTCCGATTCTATGTATACTCTCTGCTTCTGCTCCCACCTGCCCTCTCTGTAGACTTGTATTGGCAGGCTGTGAAGAGACACACACCCCTGCAGTCCGTCTCATCTGCTCTATAACTAGGGATGGATTTTGCTTGACCACAGGGGTGGACAGCAGATTACACGATGGGAGACACCTAGTAGCAGTAACTTCACACAGAATTTGCATGGATACATTTTTTTTTTTTATAGTAAGTAAATTACAAAGTTTATATAATATGCCTGTTATATATATAATGTTACCATAAATTGTTTGAAAAGTTAGTGTCCATTTACGTAAAAACAAAACCATTCCTAAACTTTGGCTAATGCTCTAACCTCTGATTAACGAATACAGGACCATTTTTACTTTAGAAGTACAAGGTCTTGAGGGAAGTTGCTTAGAACTCAACTCACAGTGCTTGAATAGATTTGCTATCTTGGATATAGTGGTCATACGAACACTAGAAACTGTTATGCAATAAATCGTAACATTCCGAGATAACAAATACCTATACGCAAACTGACCAGCACACAGCACAGTAATGACTTCTACTGTAATTTAACTAACCATTGAACTTGTCGGCTTCAGGATCTTCAATATTGATTGCAATAATCTTCCAGTCCATTTCCCCTTCATCTATCAACGCTAGAATTCCAAGTGGTTTTACTTTAATTACTTCTCCTCTAGAGCAAACCTGCAACACCCGATGCATTGTATTAAGGTTTTATTAGTTAATTGTTATAATTTGATTACAATTTTTTTGCCAATCATGAAGACAACCCCCCCCCCCCCAATCTATCACTATTGAAAGATATGCCGGATTGAATGGATATAGCTGCAGAGCTCCTGGCTGTACTGATCTTGCACATGTTCATTTTCTCAGCAAACTAGCACAAAGTATGTACCAATGCAAGATACCATAAAGAGGAATAAACACGCCAGCTGCTGTGAAACCGCTAGCCCCATAATGCCCTGAAAGCTGTTCATGGTTGTGAAACTGCAGGTTTCAACCCGCGAAAACTTCTTCTCTTCCAAGTTTGTACCTTGTTGCCCTGGGATGAATCCTGCTATAGTTCTATTCACCACGGTTGGGCATATATCCGCTTTCTTTCTGTGTAGTGAGACTGCACTTGTGCGGTCCTCACTGCACAGGGCGGGCATGCGCCCTGCGCACCAGCTGCTGTCACAAAAGAAGCAGTTTCTTGCCTTTCTGGATGGGCTGCTCACTACAGTATACTGTATTTTGGAGGCATGGCCAACATCGGCAGCGCACAGGAGAGTGCATGGTGTTTGTAGGAGAAGCATGTAGTTTCCCCCAAGCAAACAGCGATCACGTTCCCAGGGGTGAAGGATCACCCACATCGTGCTAGACAGGGTCACGAAGAACTGGGTGGTAGCAGAAGTAGTAAATCAGCTAATAAGAATCCCATATTTGGGTTGCTTTATGTTGATATTTGGATAAACCCTGGCCTCACTCACGTTTTTTTCTTAATGCATTAAAATAAAACCTGTAAAAACAGCAGCATTTTTTTTAAAACGCAAAATGCATTTTTAGGGCGCTTCTATTTAGTGTCATTTTGTACATGCGTTTTTCTTTAAAGAAGCCTATGGAGAAAAACATCTGAAGAAACTTTATACCTGGTAAATGCTGCGTTTTGAAAAAACTTCTAAAACCAAAATGTATGTAGGCTTTCTGATATTTCCTTAAAAACTTTAGAATAACATCTGGCTGCAGTGGTTTTTGATCCCTCCCCAACAACTTACAAGAAAAAAAAAAAGCTATGGGAAAGCCAACCTATGCAGGGCCTGATTCACACAAACTTATTTCTTGTCCGTGTGCTGTCCCGTCCGTTTTAACAATGACAGAACAATGACCCATACAAGTCAATGGGGCACACATCAGATTTTTTTAAACGGAGCGTGTCCCTGTTGCGAGAAATTCACAGCATATTCTATTCTGGTCGGTTTTTGCGGCCCAGACTAGCCCATTGAAGTCTATGGGTGCGTGAAAGAAAGAGACCGCACACGGACAACATCCGCGTGCTGTCTGTTTTTTTCGAATCAGCTGCTAAATAAATGCAGAAAAAAAAAACTGATGACACATGGAAAGCACACGGACATTTATATGGATAAACAAAACTACTTTTCTTTCGAACGCAAATCAGACAGGCTTGTGTAAATAAGGCCTTAGGGTAAGGGCTTGTCCACACGTAACGGAATTGCTGCAGAAAATGTCTGCAGCAATTCCACAGAAACTAGCAGGATTTCCACTGCGGAAAAACTGCTCCATTTACTGCATTTTTCAAAGCAGAAATTTGTGCAGATTTTTTTGCATTTTTCTCATTGCTTGGAGATGGTGATATCTCCTCTGAAAAACGAAGCAATTCAGTCCACTTTCCACAGAAGGAATTGACCTGCTGCGGTACGAAAAATACGCACTGCAGGTCATTTTCTGCAAGGAAAATTGAAGCAAGGTGTGGATGAGATTTGTTAAATCTCACCCACTTTGCAGCTACTGCATTCTGCTGCATATTTTCCGTCCGCAATTAATGGACAGAAAATACGCAGAAATTCCACTACATGTGGACAGGCCCTAAGTCGACACAGGACGGAATTGTTGCAGATTTTACTTGCGGGTTTGTGCTGGTAAAATCTGCAGCGGAATACAGTACAAGGCAATTTAGTAAGATTTTACCGAATCTCATCCACATGCTATTGAAACTTTCAGATTTTAAGATCTGCAGCACGTCAATTTCTGTTGTGGATAAGGCAAAAATTTGTTGTGGATTTTCCCTACTAACTAATAGGAGGGGGGGGGGGGGGGAGAAAATGTATGATCAAAACCGCAAGTAATGTAGTGTTGAATTTGAAACCAATGAATTCATTTTTAGCTTCCGCATCAAATACCAGTGTGGAACTGAACTAAAGTTGGCCATACAATGCAGACCAAAGACATGCATTGTGCTCTTAATAGGGAGAAAGGAGTGAAAGGGGTTGTCTCACCACAGTTCTTTAGAAAACGGTAGCTAATGCTGTATGTGATTAAAGTAAAGCTATTTTACATAGTTTTATTCTTTTGGGACTCCCCAACCTGTTTTTAGTTATGAGATGGGTCCCTCAGTGTTCCAATTCACTTCCTCTTTTGGGGGACGGGCTCACTAGTCCCCTGCTAACCAAATCCTTTCTTGTACTGATTATGTATCAGTCTCTGCACTGCCAGTAAATAGAAAATAAGAGATTAGTTGTGTTTACAAACTACTAATCACTCATTTGGCTCAAGGGTGGGGAGAGAGAAGGTAAAGAAGGGTCATGTTTCAATCTTGCATGGTGAAGGCCCTTTTACACTTATCACTTTTACCAATTATCGGGCAGAACGCTCGTTCCCGATCATTGCAGTGTGTAAACAGGGCAACGATCAGCCGATGAACGCGCAAATGCTCGCTTATCGGCTGATTTTATCATTTTAAATGCCGAAACTATTATTGTAGACAGGGAGACGTGCTGCCAACATGAAAAATGTATGGGGACGAGCAATCTGAGATACTTATCTCTCCCAACATCCTAGTTCGAGGGAGTCGGGACGATGCCATACACATTAGACGGTCGGCCGGTTCTGCCAAAATCTTGTGTGTCCAGCCAACATTCATCTAATGTGTATGGCCACCTTTGAACGCAAAAAACAGACAAAAAAACAAAACCAAACACAGTTTACAGAACATAGAGGACCTTTGAGCCAATATCACAGACATCAATAGGATCATTATCTCCACAGCATTTCGTATCTTTGTCTTTATGACTAGGATCTTCCCAGGTCTGTAAAACAGGGCAGAAAAACAAAGTTATTAACTAGTAGACACTGAAAATAAAATAACTCAAACACAAGTTTCCTAGCAACAACGTTCAAAATCTTGTAACTATTTTTCCCATTAAATAAATTATTTTAGAATATTTTCCAGTAGTCAATACTGAACTTCTTTATTTTACCTGAGGTAAAGCGCCATAGTTCCATATGTATCCCTTGTGCGGGAAGATATTTGACACATATCGAAGTTTGCCTTTTTTTATATCTTGTTTAATTGGATTTAAAGGCTCCTTTGTTGCAATCTAATAAAAAAAAAAAACGCAGAGGAAAGTGAGAACAGCAGAAATACCAGGGCGAGTGGCCATGGAAAAAAAACCAGCAGCAAAACAGAATATATTTCTCTTATTTTAATTCTAAAAAGCAGCTAGTTACCTCCATTTTGGCATTTGTCCATCTTGGCACTTCAACCACCATGTTGAATATATTCTGAAAAATAAATTAAATTCGGGTTTTTAAACAGACATATAAAATAAAAAATGGTGGGCCTCTGGACTTATAGAAAAAAAGTTGGTTTTTAACCATACCGAATAGAAATTGCAAAAAAATGCAGTAAATATATTGCACGGTGCCGTTTCTGGAAAAAACAATATGTGAAACCAAAAAAAAAGGAAAAGGAATTCCAGAAACACAAAAGACACTCTTTGCTTGTAAGAATTATAGAAAAATATTTTATTAAGTTCTAAATAAATATTAGAATATAAATATATAGAAAGGGAAAGGGGAAATGGACATAAAATGTAAAAAAAATCTCCTGGCCAGTAAATGATTATTGCATTCCTCCCATACATAGATTTTACATCAAGCAAGATGGATTAAATATATATCTCCCTTGATATAAGGTAAGTTGCATATAATTTGACAAAATTTGTTTGTTTTATGTTTAAAAACCGCTGGGCTCCGTTCACACTTGCGGTTTCTACAGATTTGTTGATTTTAATCTCAAACTGACACAAACACTTGTTCAAGACAATTGACAATAAGAATAAGGAACAGGTTTTCTATTATATGATGATTCTCATCAAAAGGGTGCAAGCAGGATTAAAGGGACGGTAGGGCTGCGGTGTGCTATTTGCTCTTCTTTTTAAATTATTTTAGGGATCCGGGGTAAATGGTAGTCTATGTCTACTTTACGGTCAAAGTTAATCCCCCTCGATCCCTAGATATATTTGAAAGACCGCTTCCAAGTTGTTTTTATACAACGACTCCAATTCCTAATTGATATATAGATTTTTACCTACAATCATCCGGAGACAGCCGGGAGAAGCCACGCGGAGGAGTGCAAGACTCAATGGGAGGCACCAACCATCAAGACGATAGATTTAGAATTGTATGGCACTATTATTATTAATATTCTTGCTTTCAATCAAGCCACGATGTAAATAGCAGAGATCTTACTTTCAGGTGTACAGAATCGGTCGGAGAAGCACACGAAGAGGTACGCGATCCAGACGAGGAGGACGCACGTTGTTTTCCATGTAGTATTTGGGACAGGGGATTGCAAGGCATGGTTTGACGTCACTACCTGTCACTACCTGCCAGGCTTGATTATCAGCTGACGCGTTTCATCCCTGATCGGGATTTCTTCAGAGCCATTTGGCAAATACAATAGAGTACTGGACATAACCAATCAAGAATTACCAAAGTCTACTTAGAATTTACAAGTTAATTTGCAAGTTATAGCTAGATATCAGGTTATTGTGCCACAATCACAAGCCTGGTACAAAGGCAAGTACAAGATGCCGTGAAAGAGATACACATCACGTCGGTCATGCTCCTGGAATGGTGAATTGCATACCCAAGTATTGCTTCCTGTTGTTGTGCAAATCAGTATAGCAGAGTTCTGATTCTGGAGTCTGTACCGAGGGCAGTCTGTGTGCCTGCTGACTTGATAATTCATGGGCAACGGATAGATGTCTCTGTTTAATGCACCCATCACATAACAGTGGTACTTTAACCATCAGGCATAAAGTGTAAGCGACTACATTAAAAAATTAGATATTTTATTCAATATGGCCACCTACAAGTACAAAGATGCAGATGTCAATCATGACTAACAATATAGAAAGCTTGTTATTCCATTTTCCAACACAGGTTTTAGTTAGTAGTTTTGCACCTGTAGATGGCAAGTAATTATCTATTTTAGTCAGAGCGGTCAGCTATTTATATGCAGATTTTTTGAGATTTGAAAATCCACATTGTGTTCGAATTTAGAAGACCAAATATTTCAAAAAGCTCAAAGTGTTCCCATATTTATTTATTTTTGTTGTCTAAATGAGCCCAAAACACTGCTGATCAATATATCTTTATAGGAGTTGGAGCTCATGTGCAGCACGGGACGGCCGTTTAGGACACCCCCCTATTAGTAAAATTCAAGGAGTGAGGCTGGAAAGGTGCCGGTACTTGTTTACACGGATATCACAACCCTTTGTATGACAACTACACATGCCCCAGCGCAGTCTCTTATTCATTCAGACGAAGCTCAACTGATAGTCCGGCAATGCCAACCCACAGAGGGGGATAGTAGGCGGGATTACCTTTAAGTGGGCATTGATTTCCTGGACGAGGATTGGAAATCGAAGTCATTTTCATTACATCCCTTCCGGCCACACATCGGGCATGTATGGGCATATTACACAACTATTACGGACAATATCATCTGGAACGTGTATAGTCAAGTAGGCTTAATAAATAGTAGTTGGTCGAACGATCGTCCGAATAGCACCTTACTTCTACCTAATGTGTATGGGAACATTAAGGTCTGAATATAGCTCCTCAGTCCCTGACTTATGGAAAGAGAGCCTTTTTATTTTGAATTTCTTAATTTTGATCACTGCTCTGCATACTTGTATTCAGACAGATCAACATTTCTTGGTCTTGTTTTCGGCTTTACTACAGTATGGGTCTGCTTAAAGAGATAGCTCTTATATTTGTGCATGTCTTTTTATATAAATACATAAACCTGTTATCGAATATTATTTAGAGTTTTTCAGTCGGCCTAATGTACAGTTTCACACGTTTTCATAGATAAAATTGCCTGTGTGTCCTGAATAGATGTTCTATTAATATGTATTGCCTGCTAAGAGTCTTGTTTCCAAAACAGTGTTTGTTCTACTCAAGTGATGTTTTGTTACAGTATGAAAATCTACAACCAGTATTTCAGGTCAAGTTGGACAGCAAAAATATAACAAAAAAAAATCATCTATTCACTTTTATACTAATGTAGGTCTCCAGTTTACTACAGTGTAAAGGAAATTGGTGGAAATCTTCTATCCAGTACGTTTGTACCATTTTAGAGTTATTATTACCATAGCCACATGAGATTTGGATTTCTTTGCTGGCACATCATGGTCCTGAATAAAAAAAGAAAAAAAAAAGTTTGTGAATTTGGCAAGAAAACCATACAGGAGGTAGCAGCTAAGGGCCACAATCAGTCTCGTGAATAATAGAAATACTTTAATCACGCAGAATTTCAGCCCACTACCTGGGGATTTTTACAAGATACACTATATAGACAAAAGTATTGGGACACTCCTCTTAATCATTGAATTCAGGTGTTTCATTCAGTCCCATTGCCACAGGTGTATAAAATAAAGCACCTAGCCATGCAGTCGCCTTTTTCAAAAATATGTGAAAGAATGGGTCATTGAGTTCAAGCCTGATACTGTAATAGGATGTCACCATTATAACAAGTCAGTTTGTGAAATTTCTTCCCTCCCTAGATATTCCACCATCAACTGAGTGATATTATTGCAAAGTGGAAGAGTTTAGGAACCACAACAACTCCGCCAAGAAGTGGTAGACCACGTAAAGTTACAGAGCGGGGTGGCCGAGTGCTGAGGCGCATTGTGCATAAAGTCGCCAACGCTCTGCTGGCATTAACATCAGCACAAAAACTGTGTGCCGGTAGCTTTATGGCATGAGCTTCCATGGCAAAGCAGCTGCATGCGAGCCTTACATCACCAAGCACAATGGAAAGAGTCGGATGGACCAAGACATTTTGTAAAATTGTATGCTTCCAACTTTGTGGAAACAGTTTTGGAAGGCCCTTTTTCTGTTCCAGCATGAAGTAATGGCATGGTTGGGTGAGTTTAGTGTGGCTCGCACAGAGCCCTAAACTCAACTCTATCAAACATCTAGGGATGAACTAGAACAGAGATTACGAGCCAGGCCCTCTCGTCCAACATCAGTGTCTGACCCTGCAAATTCTCTTCTGGATGAATGGGCAAAAATTCCCAGACACCGTATAATCTTGTAGAAAGCCTTCCCAGAAGAGTGGAAGCTGTTTGAGCTGCAAAGGAGGGGGGGGGGGGGGGGGGGCACCACCTAATATTAATGCCTATGGATTTAGAATGGGAGGTTATAAAAACTTGTGTACGTTTAATGTGTAGGTGCCAATACTATTGTCCATATAGTGCATAGTAAAATAAATTATACATAATGCTTTTTCCACCAGAATCATTTAGGCTTCAAACTCAACGTATGCCTGCCATATTGTTTGCAAACATTACACTGGTCTCACCTGGAAGAAAGCAGCATCATTAATTGGAGCCCAACTGCAGCTGGCAGGTAGGGATTAAGATTATAAGAGAATGGTAATAGACATATATGATATGAGAGGTACAGGAAGTGGCAGTGACAATTTAAGATTACACAGGACGATGGAGAACTGCTGTTGTCAGTCAATGCATTCATCGACCATGGCTATGCATAGTTCCAGACAAATTCCAGCAGAAACCGTACTTGTCTTCAGACCAAATAATTTCTGGGAAGTATTTATAAGGGAAACAGGTTTTCACCGGAGTTTCCCTTTAAAATCAGTATAAAACCATTAAAACAAGTTTACTCGTGTGGTTACGGAGAGAAATACTAGGAAAAGCTGTTAAAAACAGAATCCCGTATTAAGGTTGAAAAATGGATATCTTGCCTGTTCCAAAAATCTATGAGTAACTTACTGATGAACTCCCATGGAGATGACCGACATCCAATTTACAGTAAATATATTTATCTATCGTAAGCAGTAACATGACATTTGCATAATTCCAGCAAGGAGGAGAGTTTTTATGCTGATTATGTTGTGAATTTATTCACACAGAGGATAATTACAACATGCGTATGTGCGACTATTATCCCAACGTTTCGGTGCCCGTTTACATGGCCCAGGACAGGCTGTGTAAGAGGACCTTTACTCTGATCCCAATATTGTACCCTAACTTATGCACCTATTACTAATACTTCATTATGCTATATCCGGTTTTATTCCTCTGTATATGCTCCTATGTTTACCCCCATTTCGCACCCAACTATACTATGGAAATCCCCCTATATTGACACATAGTCTAGACTGGAATTTTCCCTATCCGTAATGGGTTTCCTTATACCTTTACGATTAATTATCTACCCCATAACCCTCATTGATGGTTTTTTCTTGATAGGCTGCCTATAACAAGTATTTATCTTATTACTCCTGAAATTGACCATGGAGATTCTATATATTTACGTTTATATCATATACATAGTTATGATCACATTTTGATTCATTTATTGATATTTCCTGTATCAAATCCACAGCGACACAGATAAACGTCGGGATAATAGTCGCACAAACGCACGTTTTAATTATCCTCTTTATGAATACGATATATGAATAAATTCACAACTTAAATCAGAAAAAAAAACAAAAAACTCCTTCTTGGATTTGCATAAGCATGGCATATGTACAAGTGTTAGATTATACCTCTTCAGTTCTTGGATACAGAGGGATGTCATGAAAAGGCGAGATGAATTTACCCTCTTCATTCTCTGAGAAGCATAGAGAAAATAAAAATTAGCCTTTTAACAAACAAAAAGGTTATTCACTAGAATACTATTGTGTCGTCCGCAGAGTACTATTCTGACCTCCCAGGTTACCCAGATGGTTGTTTTTATGTTCATCTTTTTCAACATAGTCACACCTTTGAGGTGTGGTAATGGTTTGGTACGAGAACATGGACAAAATAATTGTATCCTACAGCAGCATGAATTTTCATCATCTGATCAGCTACAGCTTGCAGCAGCCACTTCCAAACTGGTGACAACTTGATCCAACGAGATGTCGATGGAATACAAGCATGTCCCGAGACCCTAGTAAAAACACAGACTATTTACACTTGCGTTAGTCCTTTTCCATTGCTTTTAGAAGGTCAGAATATAGTAGCATGCTGCGCTATTCTATCCTGACAAACCCATTATAAAAACAATGGCCGTAAACAAAAGAGAGAAACCAGATCAGTGACAGACTCTGTATAAACAAACCATGACGCCTGTGTGTTTAGAGCCCAAGATGTACAGTAATTAGTTCTATTATAGTTACAGCTAAGGCTTTGTTCACATCTGCGTTGTGGTCCCGTTATGACGTTCCGTTGAAGCTTTCCGTCAGAAAGGGACCCTGAACAGACACAAACGGAGACCAGAGTGAACTACACTATTGCTTCCAGCGGATCCATTGCACAACAGAGGCAAACTGAAACCATGGGTGCCGAATCCGTCACCATTGAAATCAATGGTGATGGAAACGGAAACCTCTGGTTTCCGTTTGTGTCTGTTCAGAGTCCCGTTCTGACGGAAAGCTCCGACGGAATGTCAGAACGGGACCCCAGCACAGATGTGAATGGAGCCTAATGTGTGTTCTTAACCCTCTAATAACTGGCCTAATTTGGTCCTTGATGGGCAAGCAATTTCTTTTAAACTTTTATATTTTTCGGACGCCCTTGTTTTTCACAGGCATGAGTTGTATTTTTCAATGTTGCCATTTTGGAGTACATATAGTTTACGTGGTCTTGTTTTTTGCGGCACGAGATGTTTTCATTGGATACATTTTTGGGTACATGGGACTTATGGATTAACTTATCGCGGGATGGAAAAAAACAGGATTTTTTGAGTGCTCACCGTAAAATCCTTTTCTCGTCCAGTCCATTTGGGGGCATAGATAATAAGTATATGCTGTTGCCACCAAGAGGCGTTACACTAAGAATAAAACAGGATTGACTCCTGTCGCAACTTAGATAATCCGTAACCCAGTTGTCGACCTCAGGAATGTGGACTGCCGAGAGGAGGAATGCAAAGCTTTGCCCACTGCCATCAGGAAAGAGACAGATGGACTTACAATAAGAAGGACTCGGCGGTCCAGGGAATCCGGGGAGCAGTTCCACTGGAAGGGAATTGCCCCCTAAAGTGGACGAGTGTGAAATTGGGCAAAGGGAATCGCCTTGATTGAGGCCACCAGGCTTCTCTGAACCTTCCTACAAAGCTGGAGGGAGGTTGGAGTGCCCCATCCCAGGGTGCAGGCACCCTGTTGCAGGATAGACAATTTTCCGGAGGAAGGGACACCCAAGCCGAGGTGGTGTTTAACACCATGTCCAGGAAGTGAGTTTTCAGCAGGGGACCGTACAGGATTTGAAGTGGTTGACAATCCATCCGAAATGAGCCAGGGTATCCAGTGTGTTTTGCAGACTAGTCATATTTTCCTCTCAGGACAGGGACTTAATGAGAATATCGTGCAATTACGGGACAACTGAAATCGCTTTGGAACGAAGCAGCGCCATGACCACAGAAAGGATCTTTCTGAAGATTTGAGGGGCTGTCAAGAGGCTGAAAGAAAGTACCACAAACTGGTAGAGGAAAGGGAGGATCGGAAAAGGCATGAAGCGCTGGTGGGACAAGCAAATGGGGATGTGTAAGTGCACGTATCATGTCCACTAACAAGAGGAAGTCCCTTATTCCATGCACAGACAGGCGGGACTCTTTGGAAATGACTCTTTGACAAAGGCGTTGAGCCTCTTAAGGTCCAGGATAGTATTTGACATGGGTCACCAAGTTCCCTAATACCTTGGGAAATAACTAGTGACTGAGTCCACTTAATACTGCAAGGCAAGGCTGCAAATAGAGGGGAAAAAATAAACTTACATAACAAAACGTCAAGACAGCCTGTTGTACACCAGCAGGGGTGTCTGCCTCCTACAGACATTAAGCTAAGACTGACTAGCTCAGTACCTCTAGGAGGGTTTTATACTGTAGGGCTCAACACATTCTTAATGTCATGCCTCCTAGTGCCAACAGCATATACTCATGGTTTGTGTCCCCCCAATAAGAAACTAGAAAATATACATTTTCTGTGTTATTTTGCATTTTTTTCCATTCATCGTGTGGTTTAAAAACCTTGTTAACTTTATTGTCCCGGTCGTTACCATCACAGCAATACCTTATATGTGGGTTTTTTTATACACTTTGACAAAATAAAACCCTTTTCTGCAAAAAAATAATTTACAGTTTTTACTGTGCACCAGTTTTTTTATTAACTTTGTTTGACATTATTTCTTTTTTTGTCCCACTAAGGCCTCATGCCCACTTCAGTCTTTTTCTTCAGGGTGCTAGACGTTTTTCTGACGGCTGGCACCCTGACCCATTCATTTCAATGGGGCCATGCACACTTCAGTTTTTTGACTGTCCCGTTGCTCCGTTCCGATCAAAAGTAGAGCATGTCCTACTTTGGTCCGAGGTTCCGTGACCATGAGGCCCATGCAAGTCAATGGGGCCGTCAAAAAAACTGAAGGCACAGTGTGTGATGTGTGTGACGGAGCCGTTGCCTAGCAACGGCCGAGCGGGCAGAAGTACATTACAGATATATTACACTAATCGGCAGCCACTTGTCTCTATCAATCACTGATAGAGAAAAGAGGCTGCTGATTAAAAATAAAATAAAAAGCAGTTCATACGTAACCGGTCGTTGTCTTGGTGACGAGTCCCTCTTCTTCCTCCAGTCTGACCTTCCTGTATGACGCGGCAGCCTGTGATTGGCTGCAGAGGCCGCTACAGCCTGTGATTGGCTGCAGAGGCGGTCACGTGGGATGAAGCGTCATCCCTGGAGGCCGGCCTTCTGACGTCATCCTGACGTACGTGACCGCCACTACAGCCTGTGATTGGCTGCAGCGGTGACATGGGATGAAATGTTATCCCTGGAGGCCGGACACGAGGAAAGTAAGTATGAACTTATTTTTTATTTTTTTATTTCATTAAAATTGTATTTTCCGAGCGCCGAGCATGGTACTGTCCAGGGTGCTGAAAGAGTTACCGCCGATCAGTGCAGCCCATTAAATCTTTCAGCACCCTGTACAGTGACTAGCGCTGAACGACCATGCTCTTTCAGCACCCTGGACAGTACCAAGCTCGGCGCTCAGAAACATGGAGTGCACACGGTCGCTAAAACGGGCACACGGATCCGTCAAAAACAGCCGTGAAAACGGTGTTGGAAGTGTGCACGAGGCCTTAGGGATATCTCTTTGCGATGATTTAATCGCTTCTATGTTTTGATATACTTCGTATACCAAAGTACTATTGCCTGTCAGTGTAAAGCAGTCTATTATCTGGCACGGCCTAGTAGGAATACAGCCATGGCAGGCCTGGGGGAGCCACCTCCCTCTATAATCACTTAGATGCCGCCGTCGCTATTGACAGTGACATCTAGGGGTTAAATAACTAGGATCGAAGTTAACTCCGATGCCAGCCACTCGAGTTGGTGCTCTGCTGTCATCAGCCATAAAAAGACTTCAGAATAAGGTCCCTTAGTGACTGCCGTAAAAAGGTATATTGGCAGTTAATAAGGGGTTAATGTGACACTTCAGGCAAAAGCTGCAAATACAGCTATTGCCTGTAGTAGAGGCATCCAGCCCAGCCCCAAAGTCTCACCTGCATGCTCCCCACTGATCAAGGGAATCCACAGATATCTTCTGGCCTGCCTAACACCCAGTACTTAGGCACTGCTGGTCTTGACCAGCCTGGGAACCTATAGTCAGTGCCCAAACTCCAGGAACATTGGCCTACATTTATCAAAAGTAGCATAATTTTAGCCAACGTCGAAGTAAAAACTCCACTACTTTTTGACATATGTTAAATCTGTCAAAACATGCTTCACTTCCATTAACATTCATACTGGCTGAAATGACAACACTTTCTACACCAAAGTCTGTGGGGAATAGAAATGCAACTTTTTTTTTTTTTTTTTAAAGTGTATTTCATAAAAAAGTATATCTTGGCCAGGCATAAGCCACAACTACTTTTTACTAGTTTTAAAAAGTGACGTACATTGCGCAAATGACTTTAGGTTAAACACTATTTTGGTGCGTAGATTGTAAAATGAGCCAAAAAAGGCACACATTTATTGATCAATATGGGCCAATATGTTTTAACCCCTTAACGCAATATCACGTAACTGTACGTGATAAGGGTTAAGGGGAAGTATTGAGCTCGCTCCATACTCAGCGGGTGACGGCTGTGTTACGCAGCCGACACCTCACTGCAACGGACGGAATCAAAGTTCACTTTGATTCCGCCCATTTAACACCTTAAATGCCGCGGTCAATCGCGACTGCTGCATTTTAAGTGTTAGGGTGGATTCAGACGAACGTGATTTTCGTCCGTGCAGCCCGCGTGGTATTCCCGCGGGTCGCACGGACCTAAACAAGTCTATGGGGCAGTGCAGACAGTCTGAGTTTTGCGCAGCGCGAGTCCGCTGCGTAAAAGTCACGACATGTTCTATATTTAGGCGTTTTTCGCGCATCACGCACCCATTGAAGTCAATCGGTGCGTGAAAATCACGCATGCCCCAAGGAAGCACTTCCGTGGGACAAGCGTTATTCGCGCAACAGCGGTAAAAGAATGAATGTAAACAGAAAAGCACCACGTGCTTTTCTGTTTACAAACATCCAAACGGAGTGTCATAATGATGGTAGCTACGCGAAAAGCAGGCAGCCGCGCATCCATATGAACAGGACACACGGAGCTGACACGCTGCTGCCACGCGCGCAAAACGCTCACGTTCATCTGAATCCGCCCTTAGAATCAGAGGGCGCCCCCTGAAACAAGCTATCGCGCTCCCCTGTGGCGAGATCAGACAGTAACAACGAAGGCCCCCTAACAAAGGCACCCAAGTCTGCCATCTTTGTACTTCTTTGAAGCTCTGCCTCCGGCAGGACTTCTAAGGAGACTGTGAGAATCACAATATACTGCAATACATTAGTATTGCAGTATATCATGAAAGCAATCCAACGATCCCTGCTTCAACTCCTAGGGGGACTAATAAAAAAAGTAAAAAACAGTTAAACAAAGTTGTTTTTTAAATTTAGCAAATAGTTTTATTTTTTTGAAAGGTGGTAAAACATAAAACAAAACATAAATTTGGTATCTCCGTAATCGTATCAAGCTGTAGAATAAGGTGAATATGTAGTTTTTACCGCCTGATGGATGCTGTAAAAACAAAACCCCCAAAAAAAATGGCGTAATCGTTTTTTGCCCATTTCACCCAACAAATAATTTTTTTTCAGCTTCCCAGTACATTATGCGGTACAATAAATGGTGCCATGAAAAACGACAACTTGTCCCGCAAAAAAACAAGCCCTCATATGACTATAAAGACGGAAAAAAAAAATTATAGCTTTTGGAAGGTGGGGAGGAAAAAACAAAATTGAAAACCCAAAAAATGGCTGAGGAGGGAAGGGGTTCAATTCATGCATAAAATATCTCCATTATTGCACAATAGGACTGTATAAGGCCATCCCAATCACTTCTTCCATATACAGGTTTTTCATTTTCTGCTTTTATATGGGGAAGTCCATATTGATTATAACAGTTTATTCTGCTGTTTAAATATTTTCAGGTCTAGACTAGAGCATTGACACTTGTGTGCAATATGATGTTCTACCCGGTCAAATGAGCTCATCCAGTGTTAAACAATGTGCTGCCTACTGTATTAAACAGAGGCAAAGCCAAAACTGAACAGATCCGTTATATTTTTGCCGTTTTGTAAATGAAGACATTGTGATACACAGCCATACTTTGACAAGGCCAACTTTCCAAGCCAAAAATAGTTATGGAGCTAAGGGGTTGACTTTCTATTGAGCCTGTACGCCGCTCGCTCGGCTTTCCGAGGAAAGCAGATCAGAAAAATGAAGCAGCCCAGCGCTCACCCGAGAACGTCTGCCACTTCTTTTTAGCGATCGGTTGGGGTCTCACTGCTCAGACAACCCCCAATCAAGACTTCTAACGTGAAAAGGTTCTAAAAATTTAAAAGTCTACTTTAAAGTGTAGATAAACGTTTGACATGTCATAGTGACATGTCAGCAGTTTGGATTGGTGGGGGTCCGAGCAGTGAGACCCCCCCACCAATCACTAGAACGAAGCAGCTGAAGTGCTCGTGTGAGTGCTCAGCTGCTTCGTGTCTGTTTAGCTTTTTCCAGAAATAAATGTATCGTGTACGGGCTCATAGACTTTCTATTGAGTCCGTACACCGATACATTTATTTCCGGAAAAAGCCGAACAGACACAAAGCGGCTGAGCGCTCACACGAGTGCTTCATTCTACCGATTGGTGGGGGGGGGGGTCTCTGTGCTCGGACCCCCACTAATCCAAACTTCTGACATGTCTCTATGACAGGTCAGGAGTTTGTCAAATGTTTAGCTACACTTTAAATAAGGTGAGTGTACTAAAATGTACTTTTTTAAACGAATGTTTTTCATTGGAAACCCCTTTAATAGAGAGAACCCTACGGTCAGTAAGCCCAGAAATTAGGCCGCTATTGAGATCAACGTATTTTATTATGGTCTTACTAAAAAAAAAAAAAAAAACCTAGTCTTGTCAAACAGGCTTCTAAAGTCCACAGTATTTCATCCATCCCTGGGCATTAGTTGCAGCACAAGTCCTTAAAGGGTAACTAAACTTTTACAAAACTACTGGACATGTCATAATGACACGTTAGAAGTTTTGATCGGTGGGAGCCAGAGCACGGAGACCCTCAGCGCCCGCTAAAGTGAAGCGGCAGAAGCACTCGGGTGAGCGACGTGCCGCTTTGTTTCTGATTGGCATTCCTTGGAAAGCCGAGCAAACGGTTTACGGACTCCTATACTTACTATTGAGCCCGTACACCAATTGCTTGGCTTCCTAATGAAAGCCGTTCAGAAACGAAGAACTCCCCGACCGCTTTATTTTAGCGATTGGTGTGGGTCTCAAAGCTCGGACCCCCACCGATCAAAATCGCCGACAGGTCACGCACTATATGTCAGAAGTTTAGCTACACTTTTAATCTGTTGGGGGGGGGGGGGGTAATTGCGCCACAAACACTTCCTGTTGGCAAAAGTTTACACTGGAAAATCCCTTACACGGTGCCAGTTGAAGAGGTGGTCTTCTTCAGACGTTTTTTTAATAGACCTATTAGAGCATTTTATAAAAGGTAACTGGTAGAGAGCAGCCACAATAGAATAGATGGCTGTGGATTTCAATGGGTGCTTCATTTTCCCTACATAGATTCAGCATTCCCACTAGAACAGTCATTTGAACACCATAGATTTTTTTTTTCTAAAGGAGTTTTCTAGCGCCATGATTTTTTTTTTTTTTTGGAAACGGCTCACAATTAAACAGAATTGAATTTCCTGATTTGAGCCGAATAAATTTGCTGAAAATCTGTGGAGCTTTGCAAACATGTCGCTGAAAAAAAATGTCTGTTTTAGTATGTTTGCTAATATCAAGTTCTAAGTTTGCGCATGATATAGGCGATCGTTCTACGAGTAGTCATCTGACCGGTGCTTGAGGGCTTAGGAGTCACGGCATCCCGACTCTCTACATGCCTAGTCTTCCTTGCCTGTCAACCCGGTTGTCATTTCATATGAGCTTGCTGGCCTGAAATCCTGCACATGCGCCATTCACTGGTATACCCCGGGGGTGCACACCGGCGTGACATGTACCCTCATCGGCCTCATTCAGTCATCGCGCGTGCACCAGATCCCGCAGGCCTTTGCATTTAGCAGCTTGTCTGTCTCGGGGCAAACCTCGTACGCTCTCAGTTACACCAGTGAACAGTCTATATTTAGCCAGAACAAGCAATGAGTCGTCTCGCGCACGTGGTCACTGGAGCGGTGACGTCATTGAGGTCAGCTCGTCACCACGGCAGGCAGCGATTTCTCAAAAACTGGATGGCGCGAGGGAAGCAGCAGCGCGGGAGCAGTCGGGGGTTATTTCATATGGTTTGTTGGTTGTAGAAATTTCTAAGTATTGCTAAAGGGGACCGTTTATTTCTAGAAAGTAGTGGTGGTCCGAGATCACATATGCCACCAAGGTGACCTTCTCACATGTATAAGAGGATCATTCTGACTGGATTTCCAATTATATAGAAGCTGGACCGAGGATTTTTTTTTACACGACTCCAAACATGTTTTAGTTGAACAACGGGCCGATAATGATATTTACATGGAGAAAGCCGAAAAGGACAAGAAGTGATGTTTTTGCCCCACTTTGGGTAGTATTTGCATCATGTGGGCACCCACATGGTCATAGATTTCCAACCAACAGGCGGCTAGAATGTTGGGCAACTATAAATAAAGCTTTCTGCAGGATACTCTCTAGCTATAGTCTGCAGCAGGACTGCTAGTGCCATGCGAACAGCCCCATTACATTCCACCTTCCCAATGTCAGAGATAGTTCAGACACAAGACTTCTTTCCGCAGCGTTTGTCTCACTTCCATTTTGCTTTCATTTCAGAGCCGGCTCATTGACAATAAGCAACAGGTGTGACAAGGTCACCAGAGAGAGCGCGCCGCAAGGAGCAGAGAATTACGTACTCCAGCAGCAGCGGTGATTGGCATCAGACTGCTACACTGCACTGTGGAAGGGCTCACTTCTACACGCCGGCAGGTCCATGTGTTGTGACAGGGGAGGGGAGTTCTAGTTCTCTGTGACTGCAGCGCGCCCGGCTTCTATACCAGAACTCCCCTCCTCGGAAACTGCTCCTACTTACTGAAATAAAGCCGGTACTCGGCAGTGTTGGGCCGCCCCCGTTCCTCGGTGCTGTAGCACTGCATGCTGAGCCAGCGGCGACACACTAGAAGCCTTCCGGGACTACAAGGGAACGCGGCTCTATGGAGCCTGAGCAAGCCGCCGCGCCATAGAACGCTCATGTTTTATCCCCTCCTCTGATAGTGAGGCACGGCCCCTGCAAGTTCACAAGGACGAGCCGACACTGCCATCTACACGTCTGACAAGGGCAGGGCAAGGACACCTCCTATCCAGAACATGGCCGCTGGGAAAACAAAGCGCCTCATAGAAAATGGCTGACCAGGCGCTGACAGCTGTAACGAGCTTTGTTCGCCCGCCGCTTATTGGCGCCATTGCTAATGAATGCACACGTGCCCGGGATTTCTTTTCATTGTCATATCCCTGCGCAGTGCCAGCTGTAGATACAGAAGTCATAGAATAGTGATGTTAATATAGACGAATAAAGGAAACCAGGGAACACAAGAGGGTGCTATAGGGGAATCCGGGATCAGAGAAGCTGTGGTTCCCGTCGAGATAAGGGGTATGGTAATTGAATGGCAGATGCTTATCTCTGGCTCTATAGCAATAAAAGCATCTGTCCCAGCCCCCCCCACTTTTTTTTTGGACTGTTAGACAGGAAATACAATTTTGATGGTCCAGCCGTTAGGAAAGACCATTCAAGGCTACAGAGTCGGCCAAGCCAATGCGACTTGACATAGGAATGAATGAATGGATGGTAGGGCTCCACTATATCACTCATTCATTGCTATGGACAGTGGCTGCGTGCTCTCGTACAACGCTCCAGACAGAATCTTGTGGCCTCTTCCGTTAATGGGGCAGGACTTGGTCTAACCCCCATTATCATACTTTCATAACCTGTCTAATTGAACGTTCATAAAAGTAAAAAAAAAAAAAAAAGTTGTGACACGTCTGCTATGTTGCAAATTAAAGGGGTATTCCCATCTCACACATTTAGATATCCCATAAATGTCTGATAGATGCAGGTCCCATATCGGGAACAAGGATCTCGCATCCCCGTCCTTGTTAAAGGGGTATTCCGGAACTAAAAAATTACATTTATTTAAATAAAACAATGAAAAAGATATAACTTTCCAATGTACTTACGTTTCATCAGATGGCTGTAGCGTCGTATATCCTCCTCCGTCGCCGTCCCCTTAGCAATGCAAAATCTGCACTTCCTGTGCAGACCCGTCCATTTGGTCTTCTGCCTTGCTTCCGGTTTCCGGCTTTCACACTGTACGGTTACGTCAAAAATGACGTAACCGTACCACGTGCTTCTTTATTGAATTAGAGCATGCGTGGTGAACACACTCCACCGCGCATGCTCTGTGAAATTATGTGGCTGCGTCTTCAGCGGCCGTGTATATTACACTGCGCATGCGCAAGGTTGAAGGTGTGTAGCGTTAGTGTCCTAGTGGAATAAATATTTATTCATCCTCAGTGAGGTCAGTATAAAGTTTTAGCATCAGATTTTAGTTCTTGATTTAGATTAGATGTGTAACCCCTTATAAATTACCGACGGAATACGAAGTTGCGGGAATAACGGCCGTTTCGGCCGTCTTCCCGACAGGTGCAGGAGCTGTGACAGCTGCTGTCTCGTACAGCAGCTGCCGCAGCTCCTACAGCGGGGACCGATCGCTGTGTCCCCGCTGTCTAACCCCTTAAAAGCCGCGTTCTATAGAGATCGCGGGTTTTTAGGGGTTAAGTTACCATCGCCGGCCTGCTACACGATAGCGGCCGGCGATGGTTACTATGGCAACCGGACACCAAACAAAGGCGTCCGGCTATGCCATCGACGGAAGCCTAGTGGGTCCTGACAAAGTCAGGACCCACTATGCTTGCTGTCAGTGAATAGCTGACAGTTCTAATACACTGCACTACGGATGGGACAAAGTAATAAAGTTAAAAAAAAAAGTTAAAAAAAGATGTGTAAAAATAAGAAATTAAAAGTTAAAAAAATCCCCCTTTTTCCCTTATCAGTCCTTTTTTATTAATAAAAATATATAAATAAACGATACATAATTGGTATCGCCGCGTCCGTAACGGCCTGAACTACAAAATTATTTCGTTATTTATCCTGCGCGGTGAACGCCGTAAAAGAAAATAATAATAAACCGTACCAAAATCACAATTGTTTGGTCACTTCACCTCCCAAAAAATTTATTAAAAATAGATCAAAAAGTCGCATTTACCGAAAAATGGTACTGATCGAAACTACAGTTCGTTACGCAAAAAATAAGTCCTCGCACGGCTTTATTGATGGAAAAATTATAAAGTTCTGGCTCTTAGAATAAGGGAACACAAAAAGTGAATGATTTTTTACAAAACGTATTTTATTGTGCAAACGCCATAAGACATAAAAGAACTACAAACATCTGGTGTCACCGTAAGGCCGGGTTTACACGAGCGTGTGCGTTTTGTGCAAGCAAAAAGCGCGGCGTTTTGCGTGCGCAAAAAGCACTTAACAGCTCCGTGTGTCAGCCCTTTATGATGCGCGGCTGCGTGGTTTTCGCGCAGCCGCCATCATTATGACACTCCGTTTGGATGTTTGTAAACAGAAAAGAACGTGGTGCTTTTCTGTTTTCATTCATCCTTTACAGTGCTGTTGCGTGAATCACGCTCGTCCCACGGAATTGCTTCCGTGCGACATGCGTGGTTTTCACACACCCATTGACTTCAATGGGTGCGTGATGCGCGAACAGCGCACAAATATAGGACGTCGTGCGTTTCACGCAGCGGACATACGCTGCGTGAAAATCACGTACCTGTCTGCACGGCCCCATAGACTAACATAGGTCCCTGCGACGCGCGTTGCAAAAACGTATAATACGCTCGTGTAAATGAGCCCTAATCGTATCGCCCCATAGAATAGTGAATATGTAATTTATAGCGCACGGTGCACGCTGTAACAAAAATAGAATTAAAAAACAATAGAATTGCTGTTTTTTAGTCACCGCGCCACTTAAAAATAGAATAAAAACTGATCAAAAAGTCGCATGCACCCCAAGAAAACTACAATGGATTCCTCAAGTGGTCTAGTTTCCAAAATGGGATCACCTTTTGGGGGTTTCCACTATTTTGGTACCACAAGACCTCTTCAAACCGGACATGGTGCCTAATAAAAAGGCGGCCTCAAAATCCACTAGGTGCTCCTTTGCTTCGGAGGCCGGTGCTTCAGTCCATTACTGCCCGAGGGCCACATGTGGGATATTTCTACTGCAGAATCTGGGCAATAAGTATTAAGTTGCGTTTCTCTGGTAAAACATTTTGTGCATAAACTTTCTAAATGCTGTTGTGAATACTTTGAGGGGTCTAGTTTCTAAAATGTCGTGTTTCATAGGGGTGTCTAATATATAGGCCCCTCAAAGCCACTTCAGAACTGAACTGGAAGCCCAAAAAAAATAATTAGGCAATACTTCGCTTCTATACGAACTAGTTAGCGATTCACAGTGTGATGAAGGGGAAGCAGTGCTTATACGAGCGGTGCACCCCCTTCAAACAGCCGATGACTTTTCAGTTCACAGGTAGCAGAGTTACATGATGGGGAATTTGTTTTCCTGTTGTGTAACTCTGCTACCTGTCAATGGAAAAATCAGCTGCCAGAGTGAAAAATGTTTCCACACAGAGGAGTACCGCAAAGAAACACCTGGGAATCAGACATGATGGACTAACATTTTTCCCTGTGGTGGATGACTTTTCAGTTGACAGGTAGCAGAGTTACATGAAGGGGAATTATTTTTTATCGATGGCTAGTTAGGAGCGCTGCTTCCCTTTAGTTTTTTCTTGCTCACTGTGAATCTCCGACACAGGATGCAGCGGCGATTCACAGGTATTGCTCCTTTTATCCCAATTCACTTCAATGTTAGAATTCAATTTTTTTTATTTTATATATATATATATATATATATATAAAATACAGTATTTAAAACTAAGACTGTATAAACAGTTAATATACATTTAGAAAACTTATAATTATAAAGACCAAACTTTACGTACCATCATATAGGGTCAGTGTTGTTTAAAAACGCAGATATCCAGTGATTTCAGCTTGTGCTATCAGTAATAGAATGAGAGCACCAAAATGAAGACTGAGATTGCAGAAGTTAGTAGAGCTGGGTGTAGTAGGCGGAGCAAGTGCACTGCTGCATGCACATTGCATGCTGGGACTAGAGCAGTGCATGCAGGGAGGAGAAACACAGGAAGAGAAGAGGAATGAACTTACTGAGCAAAACAAACCTCCAGGTAAACAATAGGGAGTAATGTTACTAAAACCATTTATTATCAAGAAAAAGCTAGTCAGAGTGCACTAATATATTAATAGAGGAACATTGCATTGATTTAAAAAAAAAAATAAAGTATTGGAAAACCCCTTTAAAGAAAACGGTCAGACAGCTTGCACAGATCGCCTGTAAGGAAGATGTTTAGCAATTTGCCAGACAGAAGATGTGCAATAGGATTCTCTCTTTATTGTAAAACAGATCAGGCATTTTGGGGGGGGGGTTCCTCACCCCTTCCTCAGATCAGCGTAACATAATCCATATTACAAAAAATCATGGTTAAATATGGGAATCCACTGGGTTCAAAAGTTACACCAACAGTATACTATTCACATGGTGCAGTCAAATTGCGGTTTATTGCCACGGTTACTGCAGACAAAACAACAGCAATTTTTCAGTATTTACAGCAATCAACCACTATTTAACCACACCGTGTGACTAAGCCCTTGTACTTTTCCTTCTTTTTGGATCTGTCAGGGATCATTACCATGTATATTGTTTGCAAAAATATTATCCTTATATATATATATATATATATATCAGTATATTACACAAAGGAATTGAATCTATGGAACACGATGGAGTCTGTACGAGGAACAGGCCTATGGAAGACACCGCCCCTGGAATGCAAGAGGAGTGTACAGAAGAACTTACAGCTGAATAGAGCCAATAGGGCTTAAGCACGTCCCACATCTCTAGGGAGGAGATTTGTAAGTCTTTGTTCAATAAAGTTTAATCCTGCTTCACTGAGGGAGGATCTGCACCAACTTGTCTCCTGGTATATTTCTTCCACACATGCCCTTAGTTTCCAATTTACAGAGGTGGCTATTCGGTGTGAAATAACAGGGAAAAGGAAGTTACCCTGACAATGACCGTGACATATCCACTGCGGTGTTTGCCCAAAAAAATGCATTTGTGGATCCCAGCCTAAAGCCTCATGCACACGGCAATGCCTGTAATCACGGCCCGCGATTGCGGTCACGGCTGCGGACCACATTTTCAGGGCTGTGCTCCCATACAAAGTATGGGAGCACGGCCCGTAAAAAAACTAAAAGTAGGACATGCTCCATAATTCCCAGGACGGCAGGGGCACCTATCCGTGGCGATAGTACCGGGCGGGTCCGTAATTGCGTGTCATATGCACTAACGGTGTGCTTTCCCATTGATGTCAATGAGAAGCTTAGAACAAGTGTTTTTGACGCGTTTTTTGACGTGAAAAATGCATCGAATGAACACCGTGTGAACAGGGCCTTAGAAGGCATACAGTGTTAATCCAGCTTTATACTTTTTAATCCATTAGTGCTATAACCAATCAATCATATAATGAAGACTTTCTTGTCCCTATCTTATTTCTTGCCCCAGTATTCATAAGTGTTTCTCATTGTGTAATGGGTTTTTCCATGAAGTCATCCAAATCACCTATTATTTGTCTTGCTTAGTGGAGCGTGGCAAATCTCCAAGATAGTTACACAACGTCATAATGCTTAGATTATTACTCAGCTTTGTAAGCAATCTGCATAGATGACACTTCTAATAAGCCATCAGTCTTGTACCACTCCAAACCTTTATTATAATGACTAACAGCAACCAGGAGAACTCTGTGCTTATTCAGTGTTTATACATAAACAGAGAAGGATGAAGTTTCTTGCTAGTCTATGCACGTTCTCGCAGGTTTTTCTATCAGATGCTCTGTTGTGTCAATACATCCTGCATTGTACACTGCTGTTCACACTGTTCAGCCATAACATTAAAGCCACTGAAAGGTGATAGAATATATTTGGCAAAGAGTAAACAGCCAGTTCTTGAATTTGACGTTTTGGAAGCATGAAAAATGGGGAAGAGTAAGGATCTGAGTGACTCTGACAAGGTCCAGATTATGATTGCTAACTACTGGGTCAGAACATCTCCATAATGTTAGATCTTGTGTGGGGATCCTGGTATGCAGTGGTTAGTACCTACCAAATATGGTCCAAGGAAGGACAACAGATAAACTAGCGTAAGGTCATGGGTGCCCAAGGCTCATTAATGCACACGGAGAGCAAAGTCTAACCTCACTAGTCCGAACCCACAAAAGAACTACTGTAGCATAAATTGCTGAAAAAGTTGCTGCTGGCTATGATAGATTCGACAGAACACCTTCAAGGTTTTGTGGAGTCCATGTCTCAACAGCTCAGAGCTGTTTTGGCAGCATGAAAGGGACCTACGCAATATTAGGTAGGTGGTTTTTATTTTATGGCTAAATTGTGTATAATGATAGGTGTGGTCTGGTATATTGAAAATCACAGATTCAATCAAATCTATTGAAGGAAACATGTTTTAAAATGTTTTATTTTTTTACTTTATTGTGCTAAACTTTATAATTAAGGCCTAAGGAGCCCCACACACAAGCGTGTTCGGTCTGTGATATACGGTCCGTACGTCGGCCACATTTCCCGGACCGAACACAATACAGGGAGCCGGGCTCAGAGCATCATAGTTATTTTTGACGCTAGGTGTCCCTGCCTCGCTGCGGGACAACTGTCCCGTACTGTAATCATGTTTTCAGTACGGGACAGTCGTAGATAACTTTGATGCTAGGAGCCCGGCTCCCTGAAGTGTGTTCCGTCCGGGAAATGCGGCCGACGTACGGACTGTATATCATGGACCAAACACGCTCGTGTGTGAGGCTCCTTATTCACACGACCGGCTGCATTAAAATGAATATACTTCTATGGGGCCATTCACTTAGCCATTTTTTTAATAAATCGTGTGAATGGCTCATGAAAAAAGAATGCGTCGGCGTCCCAGAGCAGTGTGACCCCGGCAAGGAGAACAAAGAGGCTGGTGGCTGCTGGGATGAGTGAGACCAGCGGCCACCTTATGCCCCCTCTTCTTAGATCCAGAGCTTAAAAGGAATTTTTTGATGCGAGCTGGAGCATCCACATTCACTTAAGACTTCCAAGACCTCTCCTCAGGATCAAAACCCTTCCAATCTACCAGGTAGAAGGTCTTCCCACCTACCTTCTTGTAGTCCAGGATTGCCTTGACTTCGAAGACGTTAGAAGAACCTGTAGGAACAATTGCAGAGCAAGGAGATTTACTGTACTGGTTGAGGATCACAGGCTTCAGGAGGGACACATGGAAGGAGTTGGGAATCCTGAGAATAGGAGGTAGACTTGTAAGACACAGGGTTTATTTGTTGCAGAACTTCAAAAGGACAGAAATCTAGGAGCGAATTTGTAGGAGGGAATTTTCAGACAAATATTTTTTGAAGACAATCAGACTTTGACTTCGGGAGGAAACTGAGGAGGAAGTCTTCTCTTCCTATCAGCATATTTCGTCATGCGATTCACTGCCTGCAGGATCGCAGACTTGGTTTGCAGCCAGACCTGAAGAAAGTTTCCGAACGAAGAATTAGCTCCAGGCACTTGAGATGTAGCTGGTACAGATCGAGGAACACGTGATAGTTGGCCGTAAACAATAAAAAATGGAGAAGAAGCAGTAGACTCACTCGTGTGACTATTGTAAGAGAATTTGGCCCATGGAAGAAGATGCACCCAATTGTAGTGTTGAACAGATATGAAATGACGAAGATAATTTTCTACTACTTAATTGATCCTTTCAACTTGACCGTTGGATTGTGGGAGATTGGAAGAAAAGTCCAATTTTACATCCAAGAGTTTACACAGGGCTCTCCAGATTTTAGACGTGAATTGTACAACCCGATCAGACGCGATATGGAGAGGCAGTCCGTGTAGACGTTAATATGTTGAAAATTTTTTGTGGGGAAGGCCAGACAGAGGAACAAAATGTGTCATCTTAGAAAAACAATCCACCACGACCCAGACAGTGGTACAACCAGCACAGGGAGGAAGATCCATAATAAAATCCATTTCAATATGTTGCCAAGGACCATCAGGAATAGGCAGAGGTTGGAGTAGACCCACAGGTTTGGAATGGGTAGCTTTGTTTTGGGCACAGTTGGTACATGAAGAGACATAGTCCATAACATCTTTGGGCACCGTGGGCCACCAGTAGTGCCCTGCCACCTTGGAATTATGACCCCAGAGAAGAATTTTTTTCCTGTCAGTAGGACGAACAAAGATTTTTCCAGGAGGAATGTCTTTAATCTGCAGTGGGTTCACAGAAATAATCCTAGAAGGGTCAATGATATGTTGCAGATCCTCTTCTGAATCATCTGTGTGAGACAACAGATAAGGTGGGCGACTGCCCTCAGAATAAATAGATTAGATGATAGCAGCAAGAAGAGCCACACTCGGTGTACACCACCAATATAAATGTATCAAATGTTATTGGAAAAAGAGGAAGAGGGAAAAAAGATGTATGGCTACAAGAAGAATATAATAAAAAATTAATTATTGTGAATTAATATGTGCTATTAAAATATCCAATGTCCGTATATAACATAGGTGCAGATTGAGTCCAAATATAAAAAGATGTTCTGCAATTATTGAGTTGAACAGTGTCACAGGAGTGTGGGTGCCGAGGTGTGTGGGTCACCTACCCTCAGCACTCATACCCCAAGGCTAACGTTGTTTAAATGAAAAAATGACCTAAGGATGTGGAAACTCCAGATGTTAGCATATTGATGATGAAAACAATATGTTGAAGTTGGATATAATGGGCCTTGGGGTATGAGTGCTGAGGGTAGGTGACCCACACATCTCGGCACCCACACTCCTGTGGCACTGTTCTAGTCAATCATTGCAAAGCATCTTTTTATATTTGGACTCAATTGTCCTTAGTGCAGAGTTAGAGGACATCTGAACCTATGTTATATACTGACATTGTATATTTTAATAGCACATATTAATTAACATAATTAATTTTTTATTATATTCTTCTTGGAGCCATGCATCTTTTTTCCCTCTTCCCCTTTTTCCAATAACATTTGATATCTGTGCGAGACAGTCATCTGCCAGTATATTTTTTTATCAGCAGGACAGAAATGAAGCAGGAACTGGAATCTGGCAAACAACAACGACCATCTGACTTGACGAGGGTTCAGTCGTTGTGCAAACTGCAAATAAGTGAGGTTCTTGTGATCGGTGTAGATGATAATAGGATGAGCAGCCCGCTCTAGCAAATGCCTTCACTCTTCCAAGTCTAATTTGCCGGCCAGTAACTCACGGTCCCCCATGGAGTAGTTTCGTTCTGCAGGAGAGAAGAGCTTTGAGAAGAAGCCACCGGGTACCGCCTTACCCTTGGAGTTTCTTTGAAAGAGAAGTGCTCCAGCGCCAATGGAAGAAGCGTCAACCTCCAATGAGAATGGCTGAGGCACATCAGGATGGTAAAGAACGGAAGCTGAAGTGAAGGCTCTCTTCAGGTTGGAGAATGCTGAGTCCCTTT
This sequence comes from Rhinoderma darwinii, assembly GCF_050947455.1. Taxonomy (NCBI): domain Eukaryota; kingdom Metazoa; phylum Chordata; class Amphibia; order Anura; family Rhinodermatidae; genus Rhinoderma; species Rhinoderma darwinii. The sequence goes on along the minus strand of NC_134687.1, from coordinate 174,461,454 downwards.
TTGGTAAGAGCAGAGATAGGAGTGGTAAGTGAAGAGAAGTTTAGGATGAAGTGGCGGTAGAAATTAGCGAAACCAAAAAATCTCTGTATGGCACGAATACCTTAAGGACGTGGCCAATCTAAGACGGACTTCACTTTCTCCGGATACATCTGGAGTCCACGATTTAAAATTATATAGCCCAGAAAGGGCAAGGATTTGTTTTCAAGCAATTTTAGCATAGAGACTATTCCCCCTTAACCGTGACAGGACTTGGTGAACATGCTTCCGGCGAGTCGTCAAATCTGGTAAATAAATCAAGATGTCGTCCAGATATACCACCACACAGACATACAGTAGATCCCGGAAAATGTAGTTTACAAATTCCTGGAACACAGCTGGAGGGTTACACAATTCAAAGGGCGTCACAAGATATTCGTAGTGACCGTCTCTGGTGTTGAAAGCGGTTAACCATTCGTCACCTTTGCGGATGTTATAAGTTATAAGCCCAGTGTAGATCCGGCTTTGTGAAAATATTGGCCCCACAAATTCTGTCGAAGAGCTCAGATTAGCGGAAAGGGGAATTTGTTCTTGACAGTGATTTGGTTTAAACCACGGTAGTCGATACATGGCTAGAGGGATCCATCTTTCTTTTCTACGAAGAAGAATCCTTCTCCAGCTGGAGAAGTAGACTTACTGATAAGCCACCTCTCGAGGTTCTCCTTGAGGTAGGCCGACATAGCTTGGGTCTCAGGCAAGGAGAGAGGATAAACACATCCACAAGGAGGTGAAGCTTCAGGGAGCAATTTAATTGAACAATCGTATGGACGATGGGGAGAAAGCACCTCAGCCTCCTTCTTACTGAAAACATCTGCAAAACAGGCATAGTGTGGAGGCAGACCAGCGAGTGACCGAGGTATTGGGGACCGGACAGGATGAACCTGAGGCTGGCGGTGAAGACATCGGCATACCCACTGGACTACTTGCAACTTCAGAGGTTCAGTAATGGAAAGAATTGGGTCTGGCAGAGGTTGACCATTCACCGAAGCAACCGCTAGTGGTTTCTTCAGAGGAGTCGTGGGCAAGTGGAGAACACCGAAGGATATAGCAGAGGTCTCTGTAACCTAGGCGCCAGTCTGTAGGACCTTTTTTCTATACTAATTTCCTGGTCACGTTCTTAGAACCTTATGTCGATCCGTGTAGCCAGAAGAATTAGGGCATCCAAGGAAGATGGAAGATCTCGTACTGCGAGCTCATCTTTTATTTGAAGAGCTAATCCTTGCCAGAAAGTTGCCACTAAGGCCTCATTATTCCAGGCAAGCTCTGCTGCCAAAGTACGAAACTGTATAGCGTACTCTCCGACCTTCGACTCCCCTTGGTCGGAGAGTTAGAATGGAAGCAGCTTCAGAAGATGTTCGGCCCAATTCTTGAAACACTGTGCTAAAATTTTCCAGGAATAGTTGTAGGTTAGAAGATCCCGGCCCCTCAAGTTCCCAAATAGGGTTCGCTCATGCCAGAGCTTTGCCAGAGATGAGGGAGACAATAAAGGCAACCTTGGTAAGATCAGAAGGGAAGAGTTGTGCGTGCAAATGGAAGAGGATGTTGCACTGGTTGAGAAAGCCCCTACAGGTTGTTGCATCTGCATCGTAACAAGGTGGAAGTGGCAGTGAAATTCCGGACCCAGAACTGAGTGGGGTGCTGGCGGGCAGTGGAGTAGGTGGGGCAGCAACTGAAGCAAGATCCAAGCCTGTGGTAATAGCATTGACCGCTTGCAAAAGCTGATCCTGGCGAGCTCAGAGATCTCGCATGTCTGCTTGCATTGTTTGGACCGGCGTTTTGTAGTGACCAGAGGGATCCATGGCCTGAGCAAACTGCCACGACTGGTGGGTATGTGGACCCACTGGGCCGCCCTGGAGTAGCAGCTGGTCAAACGGAAAGTCTGTGACAGACACTAGGGCTTGTGCTAGACTATCGGTAGCAGTCTTGTGTCAGACTATTGCAAGCAGGCTTGTGCTGGATAACCTGACTTGAACACTGAAGTCGTCTCGTATAATCTTGACTTGACACTAGCGATGGGAAATCTAGTTCATTTTGGGGATTAGTTCATTAGGATCTAGGTCATTCAAAATATTAGTTCATTTAGTTCATTGTGTCTCTAGCTTTGGGACACTTGAGAAGTGATTGGAAACAGAAAATACACAGGGGCACCTTGGAACGTGTAACATTTCCTGTAAATATATATTGTCACGGAGCGGGTTAGTGGACCCACTAGGCCGTACTGCCGCAGCGGGGAGGCAGCTGGCCAAACAACAGGACACCCCAGAAATACAATGTCCCGCACAAGGGTACCTGAATAGTCCAGATGGTGGCCGCAGCTCTGGCACAGATGAGATGGGTGCAGCAGATGGCGCCAAACGTGGCGTGTGACACAGGAGCCGCAAGTTGCGCCAGACGTGGCGGATTCCTCCAGACGTGGCAGATTCCTCTGGACGTGGCAGATGACACAGGACGTGGCAGATTCCTCCAGACGTGGCAGATGACACAGGACGTGGCGGATTCCTCCAGATGTGGCAGATGACACAGGACGTGGCGGATTCCTCCAGACGTGGCAGATGACACAGGACGTGGCGGATTCCTCCAGATGTGGCAGATGACACAGGACGTGGCGGATTCCTCCAGACGTGGCAGATGACACAGGACGTGGCGGATTCCTCCAGACGTGGCAGATGACACAAAACGTGGCAGGTTCCTCTGGACGTGGCAAATGACACAGGACATGGCAGATTCCTCTGGACGTGGCACGACTAGATACTAAGGCAAATCATGGGAAACAGGAACGGGGAACAAGGCACGGGTAACAACAGGAACGGGAAACACTAAGGGACCATTTGCAAGACAGACTGGGAAAACTAACAACGCTCAGGCAAGGACTAGAAGGCCAGGGGCCTTCTTATAGACCAGGAAATCGTGGCAGTTGATGATGATGACGATTTCCTAATTGCGCGCGCTGGCCCTTTAAGGCCGGGCGCGACCGTGCGCGCGCACCCTACGGGACACAGCCGAACGGAGCGGAAGTGAGCGCTGGCGTCTCCTAGGAGGGAGACGGGGACCAGCGCTCACAGATCCATGGCTGCGGGCGTCGGGAGGTGAGCAAACCCGACGGCCCGCGGCCATGGACGCTACATATATATATATATATATATATATATATATATACTCCCACATAGCAAACTTTAAATTGAACAATAACTAAAGGTTCAGATTATGGTTCAAAAACAGGATTTGTCCCACTTTGGATGTTGTGAGTCTGATTCTTCTCTCTGTAACGACTTTTGCTGTTTTTGAATATATTGTCTCACAGGATACGGAAGACGCCATACTACACAATCGCCGCTTTGCCAGTTGAAAAAAGTCTAGGATATATTGATTTTCCCTCATTCCACCAGTGTGTCCTGAGGAGGTTGATAGGGAATGTATCGTGTGACTTGTGAACTAACTGAACTTAATGAACTAGTGAACTAATATGCTAGGAGAACGAATCATGACAGTCTAGTTCTTTAAGATGCATATGACACTGAATGAAGCAACGGCACCTATTGTAGTGTAGAGGTACTGACACATGGTGAATGGGTATGAGAGCTCAAAAGCAATACAGCAGCACCTACCACCGAGTAGGGGGTACAGGAGCACAGAGCAGTGGGTACAGTAGCCAGAGTCAGCAGCAAGACTGGACTAACAAGATAGTGATTTTATCACAAAAACAGGTGAATTGCATGAACCTACACGCATACACTCTCTCACACTTAGGCTGTGTCTGGGAGGTACAATTTCAGAGTTTAGTTTCTTTTATTAGATTTGTATTTTCTGGGCTGTGTTGTTTATCTACTTTCCTTTTCCACTTGCTAAAAAGCAAGTGGTAGTGTGACAGTGAAGACCGAGGAGCTGCTCTGCTGATTCACTCACTGTCTAACTCCTCCCACTTGCTTTAGTTCCTGATTAACTAATCTTTGCTAGGGATGTGAACTAAATTAGTTAGTTCACCTTGAAGATCAGTTAATTTTATACTGATCGTTCGTGAGCTACCCATCACTACTTGACACGGACACTGGACTTGAACACTGAAGTAGTCGTCTCGGACACTTGACTTGACACGGACACTGGACTTGAACAATGAAGTCATCTTGGACACTTGACACGGACACTGGACTTGAACACTGAAGTCGTCTCGGACACTTGACTTGACACGGACACTGGACAGTGCAGTTGTCTTGGACATTGGACTTGGTTCGGATACCGGACACGGATAGTGCAGTAGTCTCGGACACTGGACTTTGCCCGGACACAGATAGTGCAGTCGTCTCGGACACTGAACTTGGCTCAGACACCGGGCACGGATAGTGCAGTCGTCTCAGACACTTGACTCGGACAATGGACAGAGGTACAGGATACAGCTAGGGAAATTTTGCAGACAAACACTGGGAAAGACACAACAGTGCTCATGCAAAGAGGTCGTGGGCAGGTCTCCTTTTAAAGTCCAAGGTGTGCTGGTATAGGTTGGGGTCTTTATTCCTGGTGCCTGCTCTAGCACAGAGCGGTGTCCTAGAGCAGGTAGACCCCAGCTCGGAGAACAAAGTGGCTGGCGGCTGCTGCGGTGAGTGGGACCAGCGACCGCCGGCGCTACAATAAGGCCTAAGGGTTTGAATTATTCCAGTTTTTGCACTCGTCATTGTAGCATCACCGCCGGCGCTACAATAAGGCCTAAGGGTTTGAATTATTCCAGTTTTTGCACTCGTCATTGTAGCATCCATAATCGACTGACATTTCCTGTTGCTCACATTTAAAGGAAATCTGTCACCAGCATTTCACCTATTGAGCTGTGCTCACCCCTCGCTAGCTGCTGCTGTCAAAAGTTTATTGCCGCTATCCCCTCTCCTTAACTCCTCTGACCGTAAATAACGGTCTGCAAACATTTAACGCCTTTTATGGTAATAATCCGTCAGTCTTGTTCAGTCCTCTTCTTATGCCCACCCACAGCCAAAATCTCATCTGAGATAGTGTGCATGCGCCCATCATGTATGGTCCGACACCCTTCCTTGCTTCGTCTGGGCCTCAAATCTAAGTAACTGTGCATTGCCTGCTATGGTGTCCCGTTGAGCGCACGCACCAGAACAGGATATTGATGCGCAAGCGCGAAAATTCACGTGTGCTGGGGGGGGGGGGCATGAGCTGTCAATCAGAATTAAGGAGGCGTAGTTAACTCGAAAAGGCTTGAGGAAAGAGGATATTACTTTTTAAACGAAGATATGGCTCTTATGCTCATTAGCATACGGCGCAGGAACACAAAAGAAAACAATACTTAAACTACAGAGATAATTATAGGTTACATAAAAATGATTTTTCATCCACTTCCATCAGGTATTGCTGGTTTAATAGGTGAAATGCTGGTGACTGGGTTCCTTTAAGCTTTACTGTATAGACTGGGATAATATGAGCAGATTCACGTCATTATCGATAGAAGTGGGGATAGGGCAGGATATCAACACTATATGTACAGAAAAGGCTCTAAATAGATCTCTCCTGTCACTCTCTGGGGGAGGGGCTGTACGCAAGACTGTATTATTCTGTTGACACTTGACTGTCTATGAACTCCCATTCATAGCAGATGCAATAAAATATAATAAACACATTGGGGCAGATTTTTATTAATACTGTGTTAAATTTAGATACCATAAAACAAGACGAGACAGACATGTTAGACACTTTTCTCTACCTTACAGCACCTCTAAGTTGGCTTACTTTACAGCAATATTTTTGTTTCTAAAAAGAAAAAGCACGTCATTAATACACCTGGCGAATTTACAACTCCTCTTAGCCATGTCCTTTTTTTCTAGACACTTTAAAACGGTCTAGTGAGGCGCAAAAAGTCTACAACACATGATGAATCTTATGCCTTCATGTATAGTACATTTTTGTCACAATTTCAGCCAGAGTTCTGGCACATTTTGCTTATTAAATCTCCCCTATTATTTATCTTCTACATACTGTAAAGGGGTTGTCTCATGGTCTTGTCCCTGTCTATATGCCCTTGTCAAAATCTGTAGCACATTCGGAGTAAAAATAATAAAATCCTTCAACCTTCAATCTTTCAAACATTCCTAGGTAGGACGCTTACACTTTTCAAACAAAAGAGTTCTTACCTGACTCAGCAGATTCTGAGTATAGTGGCTTAAACAATCAGGCAAGAGGGTGTTAATAGCAAGAGAAGTCAAGTAACAGTACAGGTTTGGTACACAGATAAGCGGCAACAGTTTGTAGCGTGAGGCAGAGATGTAGTCAGGAAACAATCCAAGTTCTGTACACAAATAAACAACAACAGTTTGTACAAAGGCAGGAATAAACTAGACTAGAGGCACGAAGCTCAATAGTCTGTCAAGGAGGAAGTGCAAGGGCCATCTTACATAGTAAGCCAAAACGGTGAGACCAATCATGCAGCAAAGGCAAGGAATACAGAGAGACAAAAGTCAAGAGAAGCTAGACAACAGATTCAGCAGTGGAGCTGCCCAGCATTTCAGATAACTCAGTGAGAAGAGCTGCTTCCTGGTACATACAGTAGTTTCTGGGCTTGAATGCTAACAGCTCTATTAGGACGTATGGACGTCATACAGGGAGGCCCCTGCTCGGGACCCCCTCTATGAGCCAGAATGTTATGGCGGACTTTAGCCATCCATGTATTACATATGAATGGTCGTCATGTAATGATATACTTCCTAGGCTGGCCCCCGGCTTCCCCTACATATATCAGCATTTTACCTGGTGTGCTGGAAGACGAATCCAAAGTGATCAGCTAATCGCCTTGTCGGCTCCCATATCAAAGGACATGTCTCTGATGAGACTTTCGGAAAGTGGCGAGGAAAGTGAAAATGTGCAAATTTTAGCGCTATTATGGCATGCAACAAAGTTTACAACTGTTTTACTTCAGGAAACTGTATAAAGTGTAAATATTTTGATATATTTTCACCCCTGGGCTGGCTGAATTTTCATTTTTGACTGGAGTGTCCCTTTAAGTCCTTTCAGTTACCGCGTGCATTGAATCAGTTTACGCCTGTAAGTACCGGACAGTTTAACCCTGTAAGGACCGGACTATTTTGGGCCTTAAAGGCTAGGAAAACCTTTGCAGTCATTTCAATGATTAAATATATGTAATTGGGGATTTTAAACCTTTTTCTAATTTACATTTATTCCAATTTTTCTATGATAAATTTAAAGAGGACCTGTCGTCTGGCCAAAAAAAGTGCAGCTGACTTCTCAGTTAGATTGACGGTGCCAGATTCTGATGCTTTTTTCTTCTGGCTTCCACCGTTCCTGAGATTTTGGTGCCATTATTTTTGGAAAATAAGGCCTTTGACTGTCAGTTGGGCAGTTAGCACCGCTCACTTTGTAAGGGAGTGAAACTTGCCGCCATGTAATCAGAGCAGACAGCGTCAGAGCGGCTCATGTACTCCAGCGCGCCTACAATCATAAGCACGGGCAGCAGTGTGAATGAGCTTCACTGATAGATGTGCAATCTGTGGTTTGCAGCTTAATGAAAAGAAAAGGACAATTCACAATTTTGCAGAATAATGTAGTCAATGTCCAGCTATTTATACTACATAGGTTCACGATTATAGAGTTTCACATCATAATTTTCAATACGCGGTTTAGCCAGTGGTGTGGCATAGCCCATGAAAATAATAGGAGGCAAACCGCAGTAACCAAGCCAAGTTGACCACATTGCGTCTTCTACCTTATTAGGCGGTTTTGTAACGATACATTAGAAAACTAAACAATAAACAACCATTAATTTACCTGAGAATTCAATCATAGATGTTTTTAAAGTTTAAAAACTGAAGAAAAAAAAAAGCGCACCAGTACATTTTATTTCTTTAACAACCTGGCAGAAAATTAAATAGTGGAAAAACTTAATTAGATGGCAGGTAAATGGTTCAAAAGGAAGGAGCGCAGCATTCCACATTAGTTTTTCAAGAGAGAAATCTAGCACGTTCTCTGTGCGGTAAAAACGCAATGTTAACTTTATTCTGTGGGTCAATACGATTAAAGCGATACAAAAATTATATCGTTTTTGTATGTTTTGCTGCAACACCATGAGCAACAGAGTGGTGAACGAGCCAAGTCAAACCAGGAGAGCACGAGGTACCAAACGCAGAGCAGAAGAGTAGTCAGAAAGCCAGGGTCAGAATGGAGCAGGATCAAATTGTTAGGAGCTGTAGCTGGGCCAGGAAACCACATGGAAAGAATCACAAGCAAGGAGGAACAGGAAAGGCAGGTATAAATAGACAGAGGGCGGGAGCTAGCTGAGTCTGGCCAGGCTGCGATAGGCTCTCCCACTCCTAAGCCTGCCAGCCTGAGTGGTGGAAGCTGGAGTCAGTCTCAGAGAGATAGACTCAGGTGAAGACTGATTACCTATGGAAGTTAACCCCGAAGCTGTGCCTGGCAGATCCTTTACAGTACCCCCCCTTTTATGAGGGGCCACCGGACCCTTTCTAAGTGGACCTGGTTTACTGGGGAAACGAAGGTGGAACTTCCTGACCAATACCCCAGCGTGAACATCCCAGGCAGGTACCCAAGTCCTCTCCTCAGGCCCGTATCCTCTCCAATTGACCAGGTACTGGAGGGAGCCTTGGACCATCTTGCTGTCCACAATCTTGGCCACCTCGAATTCCACCCCATCAGGGGTGAGAACGGGAACAGGAGGTTTCCTCGAGGGAGCCAAGGACGGGGAGCAGGGTTTAAGGAGGGAGGCATGAAACACGTCGTGTATACAAAAAGATGGGGGTAACTCCAGCCGGAAGGAGACAGGATTGAGGACTTCAATGACTTTATATGGCCCAATAAACCGGGGAGCAAACTTCTTGGACGGGACCTTAAGACGCAAGTTCCTAGATGATAACCACACCAGATCCCCGACCATAAACAAGGGGTTAGCAGAACGTTTTCTATCAGCCTGAGTTTTTTGTACGCTCTGGGACGCCTCTAGGTTCTTCTGAACCTGGGCCCAGACTGTGCACAGCTCCCGATGAACGACCTCTACCTCAGGATTGTTGGAACTACCAGGTGAAACGAAGGAGAACCGTGGATTAAACCCAAAATTACAGAAAAAGGGGGAGACCCCTGACGAGTTACTGACCCGGTTATTAAGGGAAAATTCAGCGAGGGGAATGAATGAGACCCAATCATATTGACAGTCAGAGATAAAACACCTTAAATATTGTTCTAGAGATTGATTAGTCCTCTCAGTTTGGCCATTGGTTTCAGGATGCCAAGCAGAGGAGAAGGACAGATCAATCTCCAACTTCTTACAGAAGGCTCTCCAAAACAAAGAAACAAATTGTACCCCTCTCTCCGAAACAATATTGACAGAGACCCCATGGAGACGCAGGATGTGTTTGACAAACAAGGTAGCTAACGTCTTGGCATTGGGTAGTTTCTTGAGGGGCACAAAGTGGCACATCTTACTGAAGCGGTCTACTACCACCCACACCACCGACTTGCCTTGGGATGGAGGCAAATCGGTGATAAAATCCATGGAGATATGTGTCCAAGGTCTCTGGGGAATGGGCAACGAACGTAGTAAGCCCGCTGGTCGGGACCTGGGAGTCTTGGACCTAGCACAAACCTCACAAGCGGCGACGTAGGCCTTAACGTCTTTAGGCAACCCAGGCCACCAATAGTTTCTGGCAATGAGGTGTTTGGTACCCAGGATGCCTGGATGACCAGATAGTGCGGAGTCATGATTTTCCCTAAGTACCCTTAGCCGGTATTGCAGGGGAACAAACAGCTTGTCCTCAGGAAGGTTCCCGGGAGCTGAACCTTGATCAGCTGCAATTTCAGAGACTAAATCAGAATCAATAGAAGAAATGATTATACCGGGAGGCAAAATACAAGCAGGATCTTCCTCCGAAGGAGGGCTGGCCATGAAGCTACGCGACAGTGCATCGGCCTTAATATTTTTAGACCCAGCCCTATAGGTAACCAAAAAGTTGAATCTGGTAAAAAATAGCGCCCATCGAGCTTGTCTCGGGTTTAGCCTCCGGGCAGATTCTAGGAAAACCAGATTCTTGTGGTCGGTAAGGACCATTACCTGGTGCCTAGCCCCCTCCAGGAAGTGGCGCCACTCTTCAAATGCCCATTTAATGGCTAAGAGTTCGCGGTTGCCAATATCATAGTTACTCTCAGTGGGCGAAAACTTCCTGGAGAAGTAGGCACTGGGGCGGAGATGGGTGAGGGACCTGGTACCCTGGGACAAGACAGCCCCCACTCCCACCTCGTATGCGTCAACTTCCATGATAAATGGCTCCATTTGGTTGGGCTGAACCAGCACCGGGGCCGAGATAAAGCACTTCTTAAGGACCTCAAAAGCCTGGACAGCCTCTGGAGACCAGTGGAGGAGATCAGCACCTTTGCGAGTGAGGTCCGTAAGAGGCTTAGCGATGACCGAGAAGTTAGCAATGAATCTCCTGTAATAATTAGCGAACCCCAAAAAACACTGTAACGCCTTCAGGGAGGCAGGTTGGACCCATTCCGCCACAGCCTGAACCTTGGCGGGGTCCATGCGGAATTCATGAGGAGTGAGGATTTGACCCAAAAATGGTATCTCCTGTACCCCAAACACGAATTTTTGGGTTTTTGCAAACAGTTTGTTTTCCCGAAGGACCTGGAGCACCTTCCTGACATGCTCAATGTGGGAGGGCCAGTCCTTGGAAAACACCAGTATGTCATCAAGGTACACTACAAGAAATATCCCCAGGTAATCTCTCAAAATCTCATTTATGAAATTCTGGAAGACCGCCGGCGCATTACACAACCCAAAGGGCATGACGAGGTATTAGAAATGACCTTCGGGCGTGTTAAACGCAGTCTTCCACTCATCCCCCTCTTTGATGCGGGTAAGGTTTTACGCCCCCCCCCCCCCCCCCGTAGATCAAACTTAGAGAACCATTGGGCCCCCTGAACCTGATTAAAAAGATCAGGAATCAAAGGAGGGGGGTACTGGTTCCTTACAGTGACCTTATTCAGGTTACGGTAGTCAATGCATGGCCTAAGACCACCATCCTTCTTCCCTACGAAGAAGAAGCCAGCACCTACCGGAGAAGTAGAGGGGCGAATGTAACCCTTGGCCAGGCATTCCTGGATATACTCTCTCATGGCTTCACGTTCGGGACAAGAAAGAGTAAATATCCTACCCTTAGGAAGCTTAGCTCCTGGTACCAATTCGATAGCGCAATCGTATTCTCTATGAGGAGGTAACACTTCGGAGGCCTCCTTAGAGAAAACATCAGCGAAGTCCCGAACAAACTCAGGTAGCGTGTTCACCTACTCAGGGGAGAAATAGAATTAACAGAAAAACATGACGTCAAACATTCATTACCCCATTTGGTAAGCTCCCCAGTATTCCAGTCAAACGTGGGATTATGCAACTGCAACCAGGGAAGGCCTAAAACCAAATCGGACGATAATCCCTGCATCAACAGTACAGAGCACTGCTCCAAATGCATGGAGCCAACAAGGAGTTCAAAAACAGGGGTATGCTGTGTAAAATAACCATTAGCAAGAGGAGTGGAGTCTATACCCACTACCGGGACAGGTTTAGGCAAATCAATCAAAGGCATAGCAAGAGACATAGCAAATTCCACAGACATGATATTAGCAGAGGACCCTGAATCCACGAAGGCACTGCCGGTAGCAGACCTACCACCAAAAGACACCTGAAAGGGAAGCAAGATCTTATTACGTTTCATATTTACGGGAAATACCTGTGCGCACAAGTGACCTCCCCGATGATCACTTAGGCGCGGAAGTTCTCCGGCTGCATTCTTACGCTTAGGACAGTTGTTCACTTGATGCTTGTCATCCCCACAGTAGAAGCAGAGACCATTCTTCCTGCAGAAATCTCTACGTTGTTGGGGGGACACGAAGGCCCCGAGTTGCATAGGTACCTCTGAGTCTTCCGGGGAAGAACGAAGCGACGGAACCTCGGGAGGCATCATGGGGGAGTCGGAGGAGAAAACACATAAACGTTTGCGTTGTCGTTCCCTGAGACGTCGGTCAAGTCGTACCGCTAAACCCATAACCTGGTCTAGGGAATCAGAAGAGGGATAGCTAACTAGCAGGTCTTTCAGGGCATTCGACAGACCCAACGTAAACTGGCACCTTAAGGCAGGGTCATTCCACCGAGAAGCTACGCACCACTTCCTAAAGTCAGAACAATACTCCTCAACAGGTCTCTTACCCTGACGTAAGGTCACCAGCTGACTCTCGGCAAAGGCAGTCTTGTCAGTCTCGTCATAAATGAGTCCGAGAGCAGAAAAGAAAAGCTCAACGGAGGAAAGTTCAGGGGCGTCAGGAGCCAAGGAGAAGGCCCATTCTTGGGGCCCGTCCTGGAGCCGGGACATAATTATACCCACTCGCTGGCTCTCAGAACCTGAGGAGTGGGGCTTTAAGCGAAAGTAAAGCCTGCAACTCTCCCGAAAGGAGAGAAAAGCCCTCCGGTCCCCTGAGAACCGGTCGGGCAACTTGAGGTGGGGTTCAGGAGTTGAGGTGAGGGGAACTACCAAGGTAGCATCAGGCTGGTTGACCTTCTGAGCCAGGGCCTGGACCTGTAGGGAGAGACCCTGCATTTGCTGAGCCAGGGTCACAAGGGGGTCCATAGTAGTGTCAGGGACCAGGGTAGACTAGTTATATGGGCTTGTGATTATGTAATGATAGGGGTAGGGAAACGGACAAGTGAGCCCTAATCTACCCGCCACTCTGTCCCTGCCTACTTGCAACGACCCGCCCTAGGCGACGGGGTACAACTGGGCGGCGGTCCCTACGCTCAGTAAGTGCACAAGACAAACATACAAGGGAATATAAAGCAAAGGGAAAGGGGCAGTTGCCCACGGCAACACCGTGAGCAACAGAGTGGTGAACGAGCCAAGTCAAACCAGGAGAGCACGAGGTACCAAACGCAGAGCAGGAGAGTAGTCAGAAAGCCAGGGTCAGAATGGAGCAGGATCAAATTGTTAGGAGCTGTAGCTGGGCCAGGAAACCACACGGAAAGAATCACAAGCAAGGAGGAACAGGAAAGGCAGGTATAAATAGACAGAGGGCGGGAGCTAGCTGAGTCTGGCCAGGCTGCGATAGGCTCTCCCACTCCTAAGCCTGCCAGCCTGAGTGGTGGAAGCTGGAGTCAGTCTCAGAGAGATAGACTCAGGTGAAGACTGATTACCTATGGAAGTTAACCCCGAAGCTGTGCCTGGCAGATCCTTTACAATTACATACTCAGGTGCCTAAAACAAATTAAAATTACTTCACCACGTCCGGGAACCTGTCCGCGTCCTATACTTTCTATTGCGCATGTCCACTAATTAGACTACGTAAAATTTAAACCTGTATGCGTCCTGACGTCACGTGTGATTTTGCATATGCGCATGCTCAGATATAGCACTGAGCACCACAACGGGTGCCATGTTGTATAAGGGCACAACCACTGCCGAAAGTCATCAATAGTGGCTAGATGACAGCCATATTAGTAAATCTGCAGCCATATTGGAACACCTCAAATCAAAAACACCATCTTGATATACCCCATGACGTATTACGGATTTAAATTGGAGTTCAATATATACAAGTTTTAGTACACATTCAGAGCGTATGTACGAAAAATATCCAAATCTACTCAATATAGTACACACATTACTACACTAATCACAATCCTTTACCGTAAAAACAGTTACCCTAAAAGACTTTTAGTCTCAAAAAGTTTGAAGGTTGGGGAATTCTCTAAAGATAGCCTTTTGAACCCAAAGATTAAGTTCAGATCACATAGACTAGCATTAGTCTCAACATATTCCCATATAAGCAATGGGACAATTGGATGATAAAAATGTCTATGAAATACTGTATGGTGATCAGAAATTCAGGATCAAGAAGAAAATTGATGAGATATTAAAACATGCTTTATGTGCCGGTATTATTAAAAAAGACCTAAGAGATTTTCTAACCGTCCAAAACCCGGTGGTTCCGGTATTGTATCGTCTCCCCAAGATACATAAATCGATGATGAATCCTCCTGGCAGACCTACTGTGTCAGGATGTTGGTCCATATTTTCCCCTTTAGCCGTTTTCCTAAACAAGGTATTAAGGAACTTCGCCACCTCGGCAAAGTCATACATTCAGGACACCATATTTTTTGTTAAACTAGATGAGGTGGAATTAGTTGGAGATTGCATACCCGCATAATTCGATGTATGCAGCCTCTACACTTCAATTAATCATAATAGGGGGGCTCTGTACGGTCAAAGATGCACTTAGACATTCAGAATATACTGACGACTGCATTAATTTCCTTATGGGACTATTGTAGATTATTCTCACCTTACATGGTGATACTTTTTTTGTCCAGAAGAGGGGGACCATGGTTTCAAACGTGGCCCCCATGTATGCGAACATGTTCATGGCGGCCCTCGAAGAAGGCATCATCTATGTGTCTCCCCACTTCTCCAATGTATTGAGGTGGTGGAGATACATAGACGACGTCTAAGTTATCTGGACTGTTTCTCAATTAGAGTTAGAACAATTTTTTCTCTTTCTAAATGCTGTTGACAATGACATTAAATTTCTATGGAGACCACCATTGATTCTTTACAGTTTCTGGACACAAGGGTGTTCAGAAAAAATAATAAATTATATACTGATTTATATCATAAACCAACAGACCGCAATAATTTATTGCGGTTTGAAAGTTGTCACCCTAATCCCATGCTTTCGTCTCTTCATTTCAGCCAAATGCTGAGAGTAAAAAGAATTGTCCAGGATCCATCCACACTTGAGAGTAGATTGAACGATATGACGAATAAATTCAAACATCGTGGTTACCCTAAAAGACTTTTAGACTCAAAAAGATTGAAGGTTGGGGAATTCACAAGAGATAGCCTTTTGAAACCAAAGATTAAGTCCAGATCACATAGACTAGCATTAGTCTCAACATATTCCCATATGAGCAATGAGATTGCAAAAATAATCAGAAAAGAATGGGGGATTCTAAAGAGTACCTATAATGATATCCCAGAATTTTAAATGCCTCCACGTATGGCCTGCCGTAGATCTCAAAATCTTAGAGACCGTCTAGTTCATGCGGACATTGGTCCCATGATTAAGAGCCATCAGTCTTATCTTGCCCCTAGAAAACTAGGATGTTACCCATATTTGGGGTGTAAAATTTGCAGGAATGTCAACAAGAGTGAGGTCTTTATTCATCCGACGAAACTGTGCATAAAATCAAATATTATCTAACCTGAAGTCTGATCATGTTATTTATATTATGTATTGCCCATGCAAGTTATTATACGTTGGTAAGACCTCTTTAGAGTGCAGAACTTGTATTAGTAATCATAAATCTACAATACGGACAAAAAAAAACTGACTTGCCCTTACGTAAACTTTTTTTTTAGAGATGGGCCATAGCGATAATGATTTCAAACTGTGCATTGTTGACCAGGTTCCATGGCTCAGACGTGGTGATTGAATTGCTCAATTAAAACGCTTGGAAATAGAGTCGACTTTCAAGTTGGACTCCTTGTCTCCCCGAGGGCTTAATGTCAATTTTAAAATCTTCCCTAGCATGTCTAGGTGAGTTGCACTGGTATTGTGATTTGATCACTTGCCCCTTTTCCCTAGTGGGACTGTACTGTCGCATCCTCCCCATGTATTTTGAGAACTATAACAATGTATAGATTTCTTTAATAATTCTTGAATGTTTTCTCTAATAATTGTATTATAGAAACCTCGTTAAATATAATATTATCTAAAATTGTTATTTTCTTTCTCATTAGAGAATTTTGCTCTCAAGTTTCTTTTTTGGGATTGGCTGGAAGCGTCCTTAAACTGCCATTGATGTCCATTTGCAAAAATTGCTATTAAATATATCTATTTTCTCTGAACACCATCATTTTTGGACCCTCTATTCTATACCAACTGTATATTTCTATATACTTTTATATACATATATTTATCCGATTTATCTCGATACCTGCTTTGTATGGTGATTACTTATAAATACATTTGTCCAATATCTACTCATTTTAATAATTTATATTCTATTCCTTTGAAAGTACCTGTTATGTTCGGGACTTCCTTTTGGAATACACTTTGTATCCCATCCGAAAAACTGTTTTTACGGTAAAGGATTGTGATCAGTGTAGCAATGTGTGTACTATATTGATTAGATTTGGATATTTTTCATACATACTCTTTGAATGTGTACTAAAACTTGTATATATATTGAACTCCAATTTAAATCCGTAATAAGTCCTGGGGTATATCAAGATGGCGATTGTGATTTGAGGTGTTCCAATATGGCTGCCGATATAATAATATGGCTGTCATCTAGCCACTATTGATGACTTTCGGCAGTGGTTGTGCCCTTATACAACATGGCACCCATTGTGCTCAGTGCTATATCTGCGCATATGCGAAATCACGCGTAACCTCAGGACGCATAAAGGTGCTAAATTTTACATAGTCTAATTAGTGGACATGCTCAATAGACAGTATGGGACGCCGACAGCTTCCCGGACGCGGTGAAGTCATTTTAATTTATGTTTCAGGCACCTGAGTATGTAATATCCACGGCAATATACATATGTTGTGAATTGTATTAATTAATCCTATTAACACAATATAATTATAATACTGTATGCACACTTCACTTTCACAATATCCACTAATATGTGGTCATACCTATTTATATCATTAATTAATTTTATATGGAATTTATGCACCTTTTTTTTACTAGTTTTGATATGTAATGTTTTTAATGAGATTTGTAATTGTGAAACATATATATGTGTGTTCACTCTGTTACACTTTTAGGGTATGTTCACACTTGCACGTCCGTTAAGGCTGAAATTGCGGAGCTGTTTTCAGGCGAAAACAGCTCCTAAATTTCAGACGTAATGGCATGTGTAGGCGTTTTTCGCAGCGTCCATTACGGACGTAATTGGAGCTGTTTGTCTATGGAGTCAATGGAAAACGGCTCCAATTACGTCCCAAGAAGTGACAGGCACTTCTTTGACGCGGGCGTCTTTTTTACACGCCGTCTTTTGACAGCGGCGTGTAAAAAAATGACCGTCTGCACAGTACATCGTAAAACCCATTCAAATGAATGGGTAGATGTTTGCAGACGCTTTCAAGCTTTCAAGCAGTATTTTCGGCCATAATTCCAGGCGTAAAACGCCTGAATTACGTCCGTAAATAGTGCGTGTCAACATACCCTTATGCTTGGGAAAGGCTCATATTGAGCTTAAAGAGGCTCTGTCACCAGATTTTGCAACCCCTATCTCCTATTGCAGCAGATCGGCGCTGCAATGGAGATAAGAGTAACGTTTTTGTTTTTTTTAAACGAGCATTTTTGGCCAAGTTATGACCATTTTTATATTTATGTAAATGAGGCTTTCTAAAGTACAACTGGGCGTGTTTAATGTAAAAGTACAACTGGGCGTGTATTGTGTTCGTTACATCGGGGCGTTTTTACTTCTTTTACTAGCTGGGCGTTGTGTATAGAAGTATCATCCACTTCTCTACACAACGCCCAGCTTCTGGCAGTGCAGACACACAGCGTGTTCTCGAGAGATCACGCTGTGATGTCACTCACTTCCTGCCCCAGGTCCTGCATCGTGTCGGACGAGCGAGGACACATCGGCACCAGAGGCTACATTTGATTCTGCAGCAGCATCGGCGTTTGCAGGTAAGTCGATGTAGCTACTTACCTGCAAACGAGAACACGCTGTGTGTCTGCACTGCCAGAAGCTGGGCGTTGTGTAGAGAAGTGGATGATACTTCTATACACAACGCCCAGCTAGTAAAAGAAGTAAAAACCCCCCGATGTAACGAACACAATACACGCCCAGTTGTACTTTTACTTTAAACACGCCCAGTTGTACTTTAGAAAGCCTAATTTACATAAATATAAAAATGGTCATAACTTGGCCAAAAATGCTCGTTTTAAAAATAAAAAAAACGTTACTCTTATCTCCATTGCAGCGCCGATCTGCTGCAATAGGAGATAGGGGTTGCAAAATCTGGTGACAGAGCCTCTTTAAATGTTGCATGTGGAATAAACAGGATCACAATTTTTTCACTGAATTGGTCGGGCTGTCTCACTCTCTAATTTTCTTTATACTGTATGGTCATTGGACTGTGACCCCAGAGGCGTGCACCCACCCTATCTACTCGTCTAGTGCTGCTGAACTTTGTTTTATCTATCCACAGGATAGGTGATAAGTGTTTATAATTTAAATTTTTTATTAGTTTCCAAAGTCAAATAAAATAGCAACTTTCAGAAAGGGATACAATTCCGCAAAGATGAGGGGTAGACATATTAACTCAAAATAATAAATCTCAATGTATTACTTATATACAACAGTGCGTACATAGCAAAAAATAAAATAAAGAAAACATAACATAAAACAAAGAAAAACACATACAACATTTGAAACATTGCTCACATATATACTCTGACGATACCATACAATACATCACTACAAATATCAACACCTTTGCATATTAATGACCGTGATCTAAAAAAAAAAAAAAAAAAGAGACCTCTAATAGGATCCTATGGGCCCCAGACCAAAGGATAATCAACATCCCCAATCTGAGAAATGTGGCACCTGCAAAAAATTTTTTTTTTAATGGAGTAAGTGTTTAATCGTTGTAGGTCTCACCGCTGTGGGTAGGTGATAAGTTGTTGTTTTGGGATAACCCTGTTAACTCCTTAACGACCGCTTACCGTCTTTTGACGGCAGGCGGTGCAGGTGCTTAGTCTACAGCGACTACGTCTTTTGGCGTCGCTCTAGAAGAGGCTGATGAGCGCTCCTGTGAGCACTTATCCTCTAAGCAGGAGCTGTAACTTACAGCTCCTGATCTTAGAACTGCCTGCTAAATACAACTGGGGTCGGAAAACATTCCAAGCCCAGCTGATTAACTCTTTGATTGCCGCGGTCCGTGACCGCGGCATGATCAAAGGGGACTCCCCTCTTTGATCGTCATCGGAAAACCTACAAAGGACCCCAGGGCTGTCTGTTCCGTTTGCCTGCTGTTAGGGCAAACTATGTGCTGCCCTAACAGCCTGTGTCATAGTGACACAGTATAATGTATTAGCATACAGGAGTATGCTAATACATTCTAAGTAAAAAATAAAGTTGAAAGGAAAGTTATCCCTTAACCCCTTAGTGACCAGCCCATTTTAGGCAATTTCGCCATTGTTTTTTGCGTTTTTTTTTACGGTGTTCACCTTGCGGTTTAAATTACATATTAACTTTATTAATTGAGTCATTACGGTCGCGGCGATACCATATATGTGTACTTTTAAATATTTTTTACACTTTTACTAAATAAAATCACTTTTTATGGGAAAAAATTGTTTTATTTATTTTTTTTACTGTAATTTTTATTACTAATCTTTATTTCACATTGATGACTTATTTTCTTAGTCCCACTAGGGGACTTTACTGTGCGATCTTCAGATCGCTGCTATAATGCTTTGGTATACTTCGTATACCTTAGCATTATTGCCTGTCAGTGTAAATCTGACAGGCAATCTATTAGGACGTGCCTCCGGCACGTCCTAATAGACATATGTCCTGGGCAGACCTGGGGGCTTTCATCAAGCCCCCGGCTGCCATGACACCCCATCGGAGACCCGCGATTGCATTTGCGGGCCGATGATGGGTGACAGAGGGAGCTCACTCCCTCTGTGAACAAGTTAAATGCTGCGGTCGCTATTGACGGCGGCATTTAACGGGTTAAACGGCCACGATCTAAGTAAACTTCGATTGCGGGCATTGGAGCAGCAGCCCAGCTGTCATCAGACAGCAGAGCCCCGGCTCCAGCCTGCACGCTAGACCCGTGCAGGACTAAGACTAGGCTCACGTGAAAAGGCGTCAGCCTAGCCTAAGGCCCCTTAGTGATTCACGTGAAAAGGCGTATTGGTGGTCACTAAGGGGTTAATGGGAATAACAAAAAAATAAAAAAGTCCCAAAAATAAGGTCATTATTTTGCATAAAATATATTTTATTGCCCCTACATTACATAAAAATAAAAAAACCTACACATATTAGGTATCTACACGACCGTAATAACCTGAATAATTTATTTAACAGGTTATTTAGCATAAAATGTGAACGGGATAAAAATTAAACAAAAAAAAAAATTATGCAGAGAATCGCTTTTTCCTATATTCACACCGTAACAATACATTTTCTCTACCCCCAAACTGCGAGGAAAAAAAATGCTATTTCTCCTGCATAAAACAAGGCCTCATACAGCCATGTTAATGAAAAAATAAAAAAGTTATGGCTGCTGAAAGGCAGAAAGGCAAAAACAGAAAAATTTAGCTGATCATTAAAGGCAATGTGTTGCCAGAAAAACATGTTGTTTTTTTTAAAATTAAACATTTAGTGTGTGGGTGATTAAACATTGTTCAAATTTTTTTTATTTTTTTCACGAGTCAGGAAATATTATAAATTAATTCTAATTTATAATACTACCCATTTTTGGTCACTAGATGGAGCTATTCCCAAAATTGCAGCTTTGCAAAATTGGGTAAAAAGCCCTCGCTCTAGTGAGCTCTAAGCATCCCCCCCTCCTTTATCCTGGCTAGTGCCGGGATAAACGAGGGGTTTGAACGGTGTAACCTCCTACACTGTGTGTCGCCATTTTTTGAGCTAACACACAGTGTAGTAGGTTTACATACAGTAGTAAACACACACAAACACGAACATACATTGAAATCTCTTACCTGCTCCTGCCGCCGCGGCTCCCTCCGGCCCGTCCGCTCCGTTTGCTGCCGCTGGTCCAAGTGCACAAATCCGGAAGCCGCGACCGGAAGTAGTAATATTACTGTCCGGCCGCGACTTCCGGTCCACAGGAAAATGGCGCCGGACGGCGCCAATTTCGAATTGGACTGTGTGGGAGCGGCGCATGCGCAGTTCCCACACAGACGCCGTACACTGAAGTCAATGGGACGGGAGCCGTTCGCAGTCCCTATGGGACTGTGGCTGCCGTATTCCATGTCTGTATGTGTCGTTAATCGACACATACAGAAATGGAACAAAAAATGGCAGCCCCCATAGGGAAGAAAAAGTGTAAAAATAAGAAAAAGTAAAACACAAACACACAAATGAATATAAACGTTTTTAATAAAGCACTAACATCTTTAACATATAAAAAAATAATTTGTGATGACACTGTTCACTGTTAAGGACTTTTCAGGCCCGGTCATTAAGGGGTTAAGTCTATACAGGCAAAGTCACGCGCAACTTGCAGTCTGCAACCAAAAATCCAGAAGTGTTTTTTTTTCTTTTTTTTGCGACTGTCGTGTAGCAGTTGTATTAAGGCTAAGTTCACGTCTCGTTTTTTTGACATGAAAAAAAAACCGTTTCAAAACATGTACCACAACGTGCACATTGATTTCTATGGTCAGGACGGATGCCCTAATGGTGTAGTTTGTGCTTATACGTTTTGTATGCTTATGTTGTATCCTTTTTTTCCCCCGTGTCCTGAAAAGCGTAGTCTACTACGTTTTTCATTACTCTTCCAAAACGTATACCACACATATGTGTTTTTATCTTAATTTAAGTCAATGGCGACTGACGGGTGGTCGTATGCAATATTAAACTATGTTTGCATACGTAAAACGTATACGTTTTTGTCACCATATATGGGAAATCTTGACTTTGCAAAGTTTGATTTAGCACAAGAACAAAAAACGTATACGCTTAAGAACAGACACAAACGTATAAAAATGTATATGACGTACTCCACTTTATTTTTTTATTGCACCCTCCATTTGTTCATTGGTGTTTCAGTGGAGTGCTGTGTGTAAAAATACTTACCGATACCCTCATCTTGTCATTTTTCGGGTCCGGTACTGCTCACGTGATCTTCATTCTGTCCTGGTCTGGAATCGCTGCTTTTCAGAGAACCGGAAGTAAGGCTTTCAATGCATTCCTATGGAGCCTCGTTCTGTCTTCCATAGGAATGCATTGAGAGTCTGAGTTTCGGTTTATTCAAAAGCACAGTGACTCCAGACAAGTCAGAGGGAAGATCACGTGAGCGGCGCTGGACCCAAAAAACGACAAGTTGTGGGGATCGGTAAGTATTTTTGCACACAGCACCCCATTGAGACACAAATGTACAAATGGAGGGTGCAAGAAACTAGTAAAGTGGAGTGCTCCTTTAAGCATTTGTTACAAATGAATGTTTTTGTAACTTTAAAAGCGTATTTGTCGTCGTATACCACAAACATGTGCACAAACCAAGCGTAAGATTTGTGTCGTAACCTGACCACATTCACATTCATTACTTGTGATGTGACATTGCGATCTTCATGTCACCTGACCAAAGTCGCCATGTAGCCCTACCTAACACAACCAAATCCAATGATCACCTTTCCAGCACAATCTTGTCAGAGAAAAAAATTAAATAAAAAAAGCAGAGGAAAAATAGTATTAAAATTATCATCCAAAACTTACAACACAGTAAACGTAATTTTTCCCTAATGACTAGGGATTTTTTTCCCCTTTGTCACGCACACATAATTTGAATAGCTCCCAGGTGCCCCACTGACTTTGATGCGCCTGCCTCAGGAGTATAGAAGGAGATTGTAAAGAATACGAATGGGTTACACTGGCAGCTCCACATGGAATTATATACAGTAGAGAAGCCTACAAGACTTTTATTGCAGTCAGAGGATTGTGTTGCTAAACAACTAGTGCAATCTCGATAAATACTAAGTAATTTAAAGGTCATTTATTCTAGGTGATGTTACGAGTTGCAATTGGTGTGCATCTATTAAGTCATGAAGCTTTTTAATCCTTTGGAGATAATCTATAACTGTTAAGCTTCTCAGAAGATGAAACAAATCTTTTATTATATGAATATCAAGACTTAAATTAATGGATGCTAAGTCACCCATTTTACATCCCCCTTCCTAAATAGGAAAATCACAAACTGGCACCTACTCATAGACCTGGTCAATTAGGCAATGCAATAAGGCTGGGTTCACACGACCTATTTTCAGGCGTAAACGAGGCGTATTATGCCTCGATTTACGCCTGAAAATCGGGCTACAATACGTCGGCAAACATCTGCCCATTCATTTGAATGGGTTTGCCGACGTACTGTGCAGACGACCTGTCATTTACGTGTCGTCGTTTGACAGCTGTCAACCGACGACGCGTAAATTGACTGCCTCGGCAAAGAAGTGCAGGGCACTTCTTTGCAACGTAATTTGAGCCGTTCTTCATTGAACTCAATGAAGAGCAGCTCAAGATTTACGAGCGTCATAGACGCCTCGCATAATACGAGGAGGAGCTTTTACGGCTGAAACGAGGCAGCTGTTTTCTCATGAAAACAGTCTGTCATTTCAGCCGTAAAAGCCTCTCACCGTGTGCACATACCCTAAGAGGGAATCCTTGCTTGTTCCAATGATGTATGTGATTTAGTATCAACAAGAAAGCTCACAGTAATGCGGATTCACCAAGAAACATAAGGGGGACGTGTCAGCTCTGACATTTGTTTTAGTTAATACTTATATTCCACAATTCTGGTGCATCTTTTCTTAGATCTTTATTTAGTCATACATTTACAGTTGGGATAACAGAGGAACGGCACAAGGCAAAGTTCCAAAAAAAAGATGTTCCAGAAATGTTTTCATGGGGAAAGCATGTATTTACTACAACAGACAGGTCAGCAGAGGTGATAGTTCCCTTTTAAGATCAAGTGGCTGAATAGTGGATGTACTCGGTTCAAATTTACAATTTCTGGAAACGTATACATTTTAATTGTTTGGTGTTATAAAATTTTTGCATTTTAAGGTTTCGTCAGTACATTGTTAAAGGGGTTATACGGGGACCAAAAATTGCATTGCAATAATATATTTATGTGAAACGAAGTAACTTACTAATGTACTTTAATTAAAACTTCTGTGCTAAATGGTCCCGTTAAAACCTCATGAATTATTCAGGAAGTGCTGGAGCTTTTCTAATAGTGATGATGCTCCGACACTGCCCCATGTGACTGAGCTCTTGCTTCATGTGCTGTTCGTGAACATGACCGCAAGGGGCTGTCACATTGCCTATTGCTTGAGTCCCGAGCAGAGCATCAGCTAGCGCTTTGCTCGGGACTCCAGCACTGCTCCCGACATCTATATTTGGTCAATTCAGGGGTTTCCTATCGCTGGAGTTGCCGAGCAGAGCATCAGCTGATGCTCTGCCTGGGGACTACAGCACTTCTGCCAACGTCACTGTCCATATATGGATAATGACGTCGGCAGCAGTACAGGAAATTGACCTCCGGTGCGAAATTTTATTCCACATCATGTCAATTGTATTTGCGTAAACGCTGCTTATTTGTTGAAATCAAAGGGGAGGTAAAACCCGCAACAAATAGCGTGTGAAGAGTCCATGAAAAAATAGGACATGTCCTATTTTACTGCGTGTCACGCATCCCTCAATAGACTGTAGTCTATGGGGGATCCGTGACAACATGCCCCCCACGGGTGCACCTTGGACGGGAAAAACTTCAGTTTTTCACATCTGAGGTTGCCGACGCTCGTCTGAATGTAGCCTTAGGGTAATAATAATAATCTTTATTTATATAGTGCCAACATATTACACAGCACTTTACAATTTAGAGGGAACATAAACGGACAATATCAGACATTACATAGTGATGAAGCTAATTTTCAATTCAGACTGGAGGATTGAGTACCCTGCTCGCAAGAGCTTACAATCTATGAAGAAATAAGGGAGACACCAAGTGTAAAAGTGTCTGTTCAGTACAATGGTCCAGCCATCTTTTATACACATGGTGTGATACACATAAAGCTGCATGAGTGTATGACAGACATGAAATGCAGTACGGTGCAAGGAGTGTGAAGGAATCTTATTCTGATGACTAATGAGGCCAAGGAAAGGAGTCAGATTAGGGAATATTATAGGCCTGTCTAAATAGATGTGTTTTCAGGGCACGTTTTAAACTGGATATTGAGAATTAATCTGGTTGTCTGGGGTAGCACATTCCAGAGGACTGGTGCAGCACGAGAAAAATCTTGGAGACGGGAGTGGGAGGTTCGGATTATGGAGGATTTTAATCTAAGGTCGTTGGCAGAACGTAGAGCACGAGTAGGGTGGTAGACAGAGATGAGGGAGGAGATGCAAGGAGGTGCAGCACTGTGGAGAGCTTTGTGGGTGAGAGCAATAAGTTTGAATTTAATTCTGAAGGGGCTGGGCAACCAGTGTAGTGATTGACACAGGGTAGAGGTGTTGGTGTAGTGGTTGGTCAGAAAGATGAGCCTGGCTGCTGAATTGAGAATAGATTGGAGAGGGGAGCGTTTAGTGAGGGGAAGACCGACTAATAATGAGTTACAGTAGTCAAGACGAGAGTGAATCAGAGCAACAATGAGAGTTTTGGCTGTTTCCTCAGTAAGAAAAGGGCGGATTCTTGAGATGTTTTTGAGGTGAAAATGACAGGAGCGTGTAAGTGATTGAATGTGAGGAGTAAAGGTAAGATTGGAGTCAAAACTAAACCCAAGACAGCGGGCGTGCTGCTTAGGAGTTATGGTAGTGCCACACACTGAGATGGAGACATCTGGTTTAGGTAGGTTAGTAGATGGTGGGAACACAAGGAGCTCAGTTTTAGAAAGTTTCAGATAGAGAGAGGACATGATGTTAGAGACAGTGGATAATCACTGGTATTTTGTATTAGAGCGGCGGTAATTTCATGGGAAGAGGTATATAAATGGGTGTCATCAGCGTAGAGATGGTACGCAAATCTTCTGATAGTTTGTCCAATAGGCGCTGTGTAGTGAGAAAAGAAGAGCGGACCTAGGACTGATCCCTGAGGAGCCCCGATAGCAAGGGGAAGAGGAGAAGAAGTGGAACCAGCAAATGACACACTGAGCGAGCGGTCAGAGAGATAGGAGGAAAACCAAAAGCAGTTTTTCCCATTGAATTCAATGGGCAGATGTTTGTACGGTTTTACGCCCCGAAATACGCCTGAAAACACAGTCTGTCAACATACCCTTAGGGTATGTTCACACGGCTTATTTCCAGCCGTTTTTTGGGCCGTAAACACCCCGTAAAACGGCTGAAAATACGGGGGCTGAACGCATCCAAACATCTGCACATTGATGTCAATGGGAAAAAAGGCGTTTCATTACCACAGGGCGTTTTTTACGCGTCTGTTTGTAAAAAATGGCGCATAAAAAACGCCTCGTAAGAAGTGCATGGAGCTGTTTTTCATTGTCTCAATAGAAAAACAGCTCCAAAAATGGCTGCAAAAAACGCATAAAAAAACGATTGATGCTTTTTAAAACAGCTGAAAATCAGAGGCTGTTTTACCTTGAAAACAGCTTCGTATTTTATAGCCGTTTTTTGTTTACTGTGTGAACATACCCTAAGGCTCCGTTCACACCTGTGTTGTGGGGGTTTCCCGTTTATAATGGAAGTAACGATGCATAGCCAAGTCCATTGCATAAAGCAATGCAGCACTATTTTTCCAGTCAAAAATGACAAAATCTGTAGTGGAGGCTCAAACGCAGATGTGACCATAACCTAAGGGTATGTTCACACGTAGTCAACAAAAACGTCTGAAAATCCAGAGCTGTTTTCAAGGGAAAACAGACCCTGCTTTTCAGACGTTTTTTTACCAACTCGCATTTTTCGCTGCGTTTTCACGCCGTTTTCGCGGCGTTTTTTACGTCCGTTTTTGGAGCTGTTTTCATTGGAGTCTATGAGAAAACAGCTCCAAAAACGTCCCAAGAAGTGTCCTGCACTTCTTTTGACGAGGCTGTATTTTTACGCGTCGTCGTTTGACAGCTGTCAAACGACGACGCGTAAATAACAGGTCGTCTGCACAGTACGTCGGCAAACCCATTCAAATGAATGGGCAGATGTTTGCCGACGTATTTGAGACGTATTTCCAGACGTAAAACGAGGCAAAATACGCCTCGTATACGTCTGAAATTTGGCCGTGTGAACATACCCTAAGAATGTAAACTGAGGCAGTGATTGTTTTATTATTCTGGTCAGTAATCGTGTGTGCTAGTATCATGATGAACACTCAGTAGGAATCAATAAAGTGATATTACAGCCTACTCGGCAGGCCTGCACAGTAATGATTTATTCCTCTGAGCTCCAAGGATGCTGATAAAAGTGTGGGAAAATAACGTCTCCTAAAACAAGTTAAATACATGAGACAGAGGAAAATATTGACAGTCCGTTCATAGCTGTTGCATACAAATAGAAGAGCTGAAAGAGCCACTCATGAAAACCAGTTTTTTTCCACTTTGTAAATTGCAGTATGAAATACTATCCATAAAGCTTATTTCCTAATACAAGCATATTTTACATCCGTATTACATCCATTCTCTATTTTCTATCCGTAATACAGAGCTAATGTTAATTAGGATATTCGCATGGGTGTATAAAATATGTGCATATTTTAAAAAACTTATTATGCCCTACTTTCAATGTGGATGGAAAACACCACTGGAGAGTGATTTAAATACGGACGCATATGTATTTGGTTCGTATGTGATCCGTATTGCATCTGTATATCATCCGTTTTCCGTCTTGCATCCGTTTTTCAAAGGGGCTTTCTTATGTCATTGAATTATCTCCCTAGAAGACAGCCCATCATTATTACGGATCTATAATATTAAGTGAAAAAATGAGGACAAGGAGTCACAGCGCCACAGATAATAGAAATAAGTACAACATTTTATTTAATATAATATCATACACAGAACAAACAATTTAAAATAGTGAGGATCTAAAATACAATGTACGTGTGGACCATTTACAGATAATGATATTGCCACGGGTATGCTGTATAAAGCACACAATTGAAACGTGTGTGCACCAGGCAGTAACGAAAAAACCATAGGTTAGTCATGTGTCATCACAGTGTCTCACCTGTATTATAAAAATATATATAGTTCACATGAGTGAAATGAAGAGCTAAAAGTAAAGCCCTAACATCATCAACAGAAAGCAGGAGAGACACTAGGTGAGAAGATCACACCAAAAACGAGCCACTTCCTTAGGTATGCATAAGTCAAAGAGAGGAAATATCCTGGCATGTTCTGTTATGTAAATCAAAGTCTGCCTGGGATCACAAATAGCTTAATAAGAAACAGTCTTACCCATGGAGGTGAAAACGGTAAGGTGGTCCACAAAATGTAGCCAAATGTAATGATGCCCTGACCTGACGCGCGTTTCGCTGGTACAGCTTCTTCAGGGGGTATTAACTACTCTATGTACGTGTCCAGTTTATATATGTGTCCCCTAGTGATCAGCTGGTGTGTTCCGGTGTATCCCATCATCCGTCAAGCAACGAGATCTCCGTCGCCTGTCGTCACACCCCCACTGCGCCTGCGTGTCTCCGAGGACGCATCTCTAGGGAGACAACGCAGGCGCAGTGCTCGTGTATAGAGGAAAGCGGAACGGGGCGTGCTCTCAGTCTCACCACAGCATGCACAACCCCGGAGAGGAGAATACTGCTGTAAGTATATACAAATCTATTTAATATGGAAATGTAATGAGTTATGGATCCAGTACATGCCAAGATAAGTCCCCTGATTGTAACAAAAAAATAAAAACTTCAAAAAATGTGAAAACAACGGAACGTTGTGCGTAATTACCAATTTTATGAAAAGCATATAAAGATAATACCATGATAATGTGCAAAAGACTTTTATACCAATAATAAAGTGTCAAAATGTGACTACTAAAAGTGTAAAAGATGAATTGAACTGTATAAATCGCGACAAAGTGAATAATGCAATCAAAAACCGCAGAGACCAAAAAACAAACAGCCATAATAAAATATAATAAACTAAAAAAATGTGAGTTAAGTACATGGAGACCATGTAAGGAAGGCACAACTTAGAAAAAACGTATAAAGCTCAAAAGAATATCATCCGTTTTCCGTCTTGCATCCGTTTTTCAAAGGGGCTTTCTTATGTCATTCAATTATCTCCCTAGAAGACAGCCCATCATTATTACGGATATATAATATTGATGCAATACTCATAAAATACTGATGACATACTGATGCAATATCACCCATAAGACCACTTTCACACAGCAGTATTTTGGTCAGTTTTTTGCGTTGGCAGTGGAGTGGGTCTAAAATACGGAAAGAGATGCAAATATTTCAATTATACTTTTCTCAGTTTATGTTTAACTCCTGGCTTTGTCTTCCAAATACTGAAGCAAAATACCGACCAATATACTACAATGTGAAAGAGGCCATATGTCCGCATTACGGACGTTTACAAATACACTCGTGTGAAAGAGACCTTCTGTATGAAGCACAAACAGGACAGACAAATGGAGACTGTCTAATTTTTATGTCCAATTGAACAACAGGATCCCGACTAATCTGTTTTATTGCACAATGCAAGTTTATGGCATCAGGCCTCATTCTTTTTGACATCCGTTTTTTTCTCAATAAACTTGCTATAAAAATTAACACATTTAAAAAAAACATACAAAAAAAAAAAAGATTCATTTGGAAACGTATACAGACTAATGGATATGCCTCTGAAATATGCCATAAATGTCCATGTATTGAATAACCCTTTAATGGAAATCTTCCCAAAATAAAAATTCACTCTGGCACTCTAATTACATTTTTATTACATAAGTGAATGCTTCGGTTTACACTGATTAATTAAATTGTGCAATTATTATTTTTTTGTAGACATTGAATTTTCGTCTCATGTAAATAAAGTTGTCACATAATTCAGGTGCCTTTAGTGAATATTAACCCTTTAATGAAATAACTGATTTGGCCCTCTAAACCACTAAAATTGTTTGTCCCTCTGCATTCGGGTGGTCATAATTTTGTTCTTTTTTTTCTTATCATTGTAGCTGTAAGTGATCTTGTTTTTTAATTGAACAGGTTATTATATTATAAGGATGCCAAACATGCAATACATGGACAAAAGTATAGAGATACCTACAGAAACTTTAATGACATCCCATTCTGAATCGATAGGCTATAATATGGAGTTGCCCCCTCCCTTTTTCTGCTAAAACGGCTTTCACTCTTCTGGGAAGGCATTCTACAAGATTTTGGAGTGTGTCTATGGGATTTTTTTGCCCATTCATCCAGAAGACCATTTGTGAGGTCAGACACTGATGTTGGATGAGAGGGCCTGGCTCACAATCTCCGTTCTAGTTCATCCCAAAGATGTTTAATGGGGTTGCGGTCAGGGCTCTGTGCGGGCCACTCAAGTTCTTCCACACCCAACCATGCCTTTATGGACCGTGCTTTGCGCACTAAGGTTCAGTCATGCTGGGGCAGAAAAGGGCCTTCCACAAACTGTTGGTAGCTTACAATTGTCCAAAATGTTTTGTTATGTGAAGCATTTAGATTTCCCTTTACTAGAATTAATTAAGGGTCCTAGGTCAATCCCTAAAAAAAAATCTCATAGCATAATCCCTCCTCCACCAAACTTTACAGTTGGCACAATGCAATCAGGCAGGTAACGTTCTCCTGGCATTCGCCAAACCCAGACTCGTCCATCAGAATGGCAAATAGAGACGGGTGATTTGTCACTCCACAGAACATGTTTGCACTGCTCGAGAATCCAGTGACGGCGTGCTTTACAATTTTCCATCCGACTTTGGCATTGTGATTGGTATTTTAAGGCTTTCATACTGCTGCTTGGCCATGGAAACCCGGTCCACAGTCTTTGTGCTGATGTTAATGCCAGAGTAGGTTTGGAACTCTGGAGTTATTGAGTCAGCAGAGCGTTGGCAACTTTTATGCACAATGCGCCTCAGCAGTTGGCGGCCCCGCTCTGTAACTTTATGTGGTCTGCACTTTGTGGCTGAGTTGCTGTGGTTCCTAAATGTCTCCACTTTGCAATAATACCACTCACAGTTAATCGTGGAATTTCTAGGAGGGAAGAAATTTTACGGACTGACTTGTTGCAACAGTGGCATCCTATTACAGTAATATGCACGAATTCAGTGATCTCTTTAGAACAACCCATTCTTTCACAAATGTTTGTAAAGGCAGACCACATGGCTAGGTGCTTGTTTTTATACACCTGTGGCAAGGGGACTGAATGAAACACCTGTACAATAATTAATTCTGTCCCAATACTTTTGTCCATATGCAGTATGTATACCATTTGCTATATATATATATATATATATATATTATTTTTTTTATATGATCTGTCTCGCAGTCGGCATTCCAATCCATCCCAAAGATGTTCGATGGAGTTGAGGTTAGGGCTCTGTGCATGCCACTTAAATTCCATCACACCAAACTCACCCAGCCATGACTTTATGGAATGTGCTTTGTGCACTGGGGCACAGTCATGCCGGAACCAAAAAGGGCCTTCCCCAAACTGTTTCCACAAAGTTGGAACCATACTATTGTCTAAAATCTCTTTGTATGCTGAAGCATTAGCATTACCCTTCACTGGAACTAAGAGGCCTAGCCCAAACCCTGAAAAACAGGCCCAGACCATTTTCTATCCTCAACCAAATTTTACACCATGCACTATACATTCTAGTAGGTAGCGTTCTCCTGGTATACTCCAAACTCAGAGTCATCCATCAGACAGCCAGATAGTGAAACGTTATTTGTTCACTCCAGAGAACAGGTCCCACTTCTCCATAGTCCAAAGGCAGTGTGCTTTACACCACTCCGGTTAATGCTTGGCATTGCACATACTGATCTGGTGCTGCTTGACCATGGAAACCCATTTCATGAAGCTCTAGATGCACAGTTCTTGTACTGATGTCACTTACAGAGGCAGTTTGGAACTCTGTAGTGACTGATTTACTTAAATGGGGCTGTTCTGTTCTCAGGATCGGTGGCGGGTCCCGATCGTCAAACCTACACCAATCATAAACCGATGGCATATCCTAACGATATGTTATCACTTTATACGATAGGAATACCCCTTTAAGATATGTTTGTGTGGGTCTGGCCACTTGAATTTCCACCGATCGTATGGGAAAACAAC
This sequence comes from Rhinoderma darwinii, assembly GCF_050947455.1. NCBI lineage: Eukaryota > Metazoa > Chordata > Amphibia > Anura > Rhinodermatidae > Rhinoderma > Rhinoderma darwinii. Next base: position 174,429,383 of record NC_134687.1, on the reverse strand, counting down.
ACTTCATTTAGTGCCAGTGCCCCTATGGATTTTACCAGACATACCACGAGCCTCATTTGTGTGCTGTTTCTAGTTTTTCAGAACAATTGCTGCTCATTCTCATTCCCTCAAATAGGGCTTGAAGGGGTTGTCTCAAGAATAAAAGTTCTCTCCTAACCACAGGATAGGTGATAACAAGCTGATCGGTGGAGGTCAGACCCTTGGGAGCCCCACCGATCATGAGAACATGGGCCCTGTTCCTCCGAATGAATGGAGCGGCAGGTCACGCTTGCGCCCTGCTGCTCCTTTTATTTTCTATGGCACTGCCGGAGATAGTGGTGTACTCGGCTATCTTTGGCAGTCCAAGAGACAGGTAATGGAGCGGAAGTGCGCATGCGTGACCTGCTGCTCAGTTCATTCGGAGGAAAGGGACCCCCTGTTCTCGTGATCGGTTTGGGTCCCTGCAGTCTGACCTCCACCGATCAGCATGTTGTCACCTATCCTGTGATTAGGAGATAACTTTTAAGAGCACGGAGCTGGTAAATGATGAAAGAAATTCCCCTTCCCCCACCGAGAGCAAAGACTTCTTCTTTCTCTTGTTTGTTGGTGGTTTTAGTACGCTGCTGGTATTTGTCTCAAGTAGAATCCATTTAAACGATGCGAGCAACTGAATAAATAGTATTTAAAATGTATTATGCTATAAAACCTACGAGTTTTAATCCTGATCGGAATCTTCATCAGACCTGTACATCAGCGTTGCACTCTGCTGTCTCCATTGGCACCAAAAACATTAAATGGAGTGGCAGGACGTAAGCATGACCGCCGCTCAATTCGAACCCTTCTTTACTGCATAAGGCTACATGCACGTGACTATTTGTATTTTGGGGTCCATAAACAACAGATTTTCAAAACATGGATAGTGCACGGATGGCAGCCGTGTGCTGTCCGTTGTTTTCACGTCGCAATACACTTTAATGAGCCGCAAACACGGACAGGAATAGGACCTGCGCTGAGTTTTGCGGCTTGGTCCCATGGCCCCCACACGGATCTGTGAAAACCATGGTCGTGTGCATGGGGCCATAGAAATGAATGGGTCCGTGTGTTATCCGTTAAAAAAACTGATAGCACACTTAACGAAAACAATGTTCGTATGCATTTAGCCTTAGTTATGGGGAAACCCTCTAATGGAACATGCTCAGATTGGGTCATCGTCACTAGTAGGGCCCCACAGAAGTCAGTATTGACTGTTATTTTTAATATATTTATTATTGACTTTGTAGAGGGATTTCATTATAAAGTGTAAATTTTTGCAGATGATACTAAACTTTGTAAAGTAATTACTACAAAAGAGGACAGTTTTATGTTACAAGTGGATCTGGATACATTTAAGTCTTAGGCAGAGAAGTGGCAATTGAAAACACTTGGTGGAACTGACACGGAAAAGGACTTAACTGTAGCAACCAGTCTCAAGCAGCTGCTTCGAAGGCAAATAAGATAATCGGAAAAGGCTCATAGATGATCATGACGAGAACCAGGGCAGTTTCTAGGGCGTACATCAAAAAAGCGCCCCCTTCAACCTCCAAAATCAAATAATGCTTACAACATTAATAATAAGAGTAGAGCAAGCACATGTGTATGAAAGATAGAAAGAAATCACATACAAAGCTCATAGGCAAGAGTGGTTGTCACGGCACGGTGTGTGGACCCACTGGGCCGTACCGCGTAGCGGGATAGCAGCTGGCCAAACAGGTACAATGCAATGTCTATAGTTCAGAGGGTACCTGAGGCAATGTAGACAGTAGAGATGGATTCAGGCTAAGATGAGGCTCCGATAGTAGACAGACACCCAGCGGGGTGCGACACACTAGATGCAGCGAAGGATACAACACGACTCCAACTCTTGACGGCACGGTATACAGGGTACAGGCAGCAGGAACGGGTAACACTGGGAACTGGAAAACACTAGGAGACCATTTGCAAAGACAAACTTTAGGTAACACAACAATGCTCAGGCAATGATCAAGAGGGCAGAGCCCCTTTTATAGTCCAGCAGCATTCTGGGCTGATTGCAGATATTCTGCAACTGTGCGTGCACTGGCCCTTTAAGGCCGTGCACGGGCGTGCGCGCCCTGCGGGAGACAGTCTCTGAACCAGGAAGTGAGTGCCGACGTCTCTCAGGAGGGAGATGCCGCCGAGAACTCACACATCCATGGCCGCAGGCCGTTGGAGGGTAAGTCAGAACGACGGTCCGCGGACATAGACGTTACAGTATCCCCCTCTTCTTGGGGCCAGAGCGGGAGAGAAACTTCTTCACGAGGACTGGGGCAACAATATTCTCCTCTGGCTCCCAAGACCTCTCCTCTGGGCCAAATCCCCTCCAATCAACCAAATAAAACGTCCTTCCTCCCACTTTTTTGGTGGCCAGGATGTCCCTCACTTCGAAAGTCCCTGACGAGCCGCCAGGAGCCACTGCGGAACTAGGAGTCCTGGAGTAGCGGTTCAGGACCACAGGCTTCAGCAGGGAGACATGGAAGGAGTTAGGGATCTTGAGGGTAGGAGGCAGCCGAAGCTTGTAAAACACAGGATTAATTTGCAGCACAATCTCTAAGGGTCTGAGGAACCTGGGGGCAAATTTGCAAGACGGCACCCTCAGCCGGATATTCCTGGACGACAGCCAGACCTTCGTACCTGGAAGAAACTGGGGAGGCTCTCGCCTTCTAGTGTCTGCCTTTTTCTTCATGCGGTCCACCGCCAGCAGAATTGAAGATCGGGTCTGTTGCCATATCTACAGAAAGTCCCTGAAGGTCGAGTCAACTACAGGCACCTGGAACATAGTAGAGACAGGAAGAGGTATTTGTGGATGTTGGCCGCAGACAATGAAGAACGGACTGGAGGTGGTGGACTCACTAGTATGGTTATTATAGGAGAACTCAGCCCACGGAAGCAGCTGCACCCAGTCATCATGCCGCCTGGAGACAAAGTGCCGCAGATAGTTCTAAATAATCTGGTTAACCCTCTCGACTTGACCATTGGACTGGGGATGGTAGGCCGAGGAGCAGTCCAACTTTACACTGAGGAAACCGCAGAGTGCTTTACAGAACTTCGAGGTGAACTGGACCCCTCGATCCGAGACAATATGCAGAGGCAAACCGGCAAGCAGACGGAAGATGTGTTGGACGAAGAGATCGGCCTGTCGGGAAGCAGAAGGAAGACCAGTCAGTGGAACAAAATGAGCCATCTTGGAAAATCAATCCACCACCACCCAGACGACACTGCACCCAGCAGAGAGAGGCAGATCTGTGACAAAGTCCATTGCAATATGTCGCCAGGGAGCATCAGGCACAGGCAGTGGTTGGAGCAGACCAGCTGGTCTGGAGTGGGCAACTTTATTTGCTGTGCACACCGTACAGGATGAGACAAAGTATGTGACGTCTTTGGGCAGCCAGAACTGACGGGCAATTAGGTCTCGGGTCTTATGGGCACCCGCGTGACCTGCCAGCTTGGAACTGTGTCCCCAGAGAAGGATTCTTCCTCTGTCTGCCAGACGTACAAAGGTCCTTCCTGGAGGAATGTCAGAGATGATACAGGGTCAATGATATTCTGTGGGAGCTCCACAGTGCCCTCTGTCTCAAACGACCTAGACAAGGCATCGGCCCTCACATTCTTGTCGGTAGTGGACTTCGAACTGGAACCGAGCAAAGAACAGTGACCATCTGGCTTGACGAGGATTCAGCCGTTGAGCCGTCTGAAGATAGGTGAGGCTCTTGTGGTCCGTGAAGACCAGGATTGGATGAGCTGCGCCTTCTAGTAGGTGTCTCCAGTCCTGCAGGGCCAGCTTGATGGCCAGTAACTCCTGATCCCCAATAGAGTAGTTGCGCGCTGCGAGAGAAAACAGCTTAGAGTAGTAGCCACATACCACAGTCTTGCCTTTGGAACCTCTCTGGAACAGAAGTGCGCCAGCACCAACAGAGGAGGCGTCCACCTCCAACGAAAACTGTAGGGTCACATCAAGATGATAAAGAATTGAGGCTGACGTGAAGGCCTTCTTTAAGCTCTTGAACGCGGCCCCTGCTTCTGGAGTCCACTCCTTGGCATTCATGCCCTTTTTGGTGAGGGTAGAGATGGGAGCTGTCAGTGAGGAGAAGTTGGGAATGAACAGCCGGTAGAAGTTGACGAATCCCAGGAAGCGTTGTATGGCCCTTAAGCCTTGAGGGCGTGGCCATTCCAGGACAGCCTTTACCTCCTCAGGATCCATTTTGAGGCCCTGATCGGAGATGATATAGCCCCGGAAGGGTAGAGACTTTTTTTCGAATACGCACTTCTCCAGCTTGGCATATAGGTGAGTCTCCCTTAAACGAAGCAACACTTGCCGGACATGTCTCTGATGAGTTACAGGATCTGGGGAAGAAAATCAAAATGTCATCGAGATACACCACAACACAGACATGGAGGAGATCATGGAAAATATAATTGACGAATTCTTGAAAAACCGCGGGGGCGTTACAAAGGCCGAAGGGCATAACCAGGTATTTGTAGTGCCCATCACCTGTATTAAATGCAGTCTTCCACTCGTAGCCCTGACGAATCCGGATTAGCTTGTAAGCCCCCCGTATGCGATCAAACAGTTCGGAGATCAAAGGCAATGGGTATATGTTCTTTACCGTGATCTGGTTGAGACCCCGGTAGTCAATGCAGGGTCGGAGGGAATCGTCCTTCTTTTTGACAAAGAAAAACCCCGCCCCGGCCGGCAATGAGGATTTGCGTATGAAGCCCCTCTCTAGATTCTCCTTAATATAGCTAGACATTGACTGGGTTTCAGGTAAGGAGAGAGTGTATACTCTACCGCGAGGAGGGGACTAATCAGGAGCTAAGTCAATAGGGCAGTCATAAGCTCGATGTGGTGGCAACGTCTCTGCCTCCTTTTTGTCGAAGACATCAGAGAACTGAGAGTAGCAGGAGGGCAACCCTGCCAATAACTGATGCGGAGAAGGCTGATGCAGATGGATATGCCCCAGACAGCGGTTGAGGCACGTGGGACCCCACTGGAGAACCTCTCCGGAGTTCCAATCCAGGACTGGGGCGTGTAAACGGAGCCAAGGCAAACCCAGCAGCACGGGGTTCACGGCCTTGGGCAGGACAAACTGGGAGATGAGCTCAGAATGAAGGGCTTCCACTTGAAGCCTCAGCGACTTGGTTGCAGACAAAATTGGGCCGGAAAGCGGCAGTCCATCCACCTAGGCAACGATCAACGGCTTCTCGAGAAGGGCAGTAGGCAAATTAAGAAGATCTACAAAGTCATTACGTATGAAATTGGCTGCGGAGCCAGAGTCCAGATAGGCAGAGACCTCTCGCCAGTGACAATGGTCACAGGGATGAACAGCTTGGAGGAGAATTCTCTATCAAATGCTGTGTCGCCCAGGATTGTCTCTCCAACCAATCCTAGGCGTTGGAGTTTTTTGGCTTCTGGGGACACAGACGCACGACATGGCCAGCGAGGCCGCAATAGAGAAAGTGCGCCTGCCCTGTTTCTCCTGGACCGATAGTTTGAGACGATCCACTTGCATCGGAACTTCAGGTGGAGCAGCAGATGAAGACAAGAGGGGTTCCTGGAAATTGGGAGCCAACCTAGGAAGTCTCCTCTCATGACGAACCTCTTGGGATCTCTCTCTGAGCCTCATGTTCACTCGGGTGGCGAGTAATATTAGGTCGTCCAAGGTAGATGGTAGATCACGAGCAGCAAGTTTGTCTTTAATCTCGGATGACAGACCATGCCAGAAGGAAGCTACTAACGCCTCGTTGTTCCAGGACAGTTCTCCTGCCAGGGTCCGGAACTGGATGGTGTATTTGCCCACGGAGGTGTCCTCCTGGCGAAGGTTCAGCATAGAGGTAGCTGCCGACGAGACTCGTCCAGGTTCCTCGAACACAGTACGGAATAACCGCACAAACTCCTGGAAGTCTCGGGTCCCTGTCGTTCCCAGATTGGATTCACCCACGCCAGGGCCTTGCCGGCAAGTAAGGAAATAGTGAAGGCGACCCTGGCTCCATCTGAAGGAAATGCTCTGGCGTGCAAGGTGAAGTGGATATGACACTGGTTAAGAAATCCCCTGCACGTGCTTGCGTCTCCATGAAAACGAGGTGGCAGTGACAGCGAGAACTGAAGATCAGAACCGGTGCTGCCAGGAGGTGTAGCAAGAGGATCAGTCGGGGAAGCAGGAGCAGAGAAGGAAGCAGCTAGCGCCCCTAGCTGCTGTGACATGGAACCAGGAAGTGAGTGCCGGCGTCTCTCAGGAGGGAGATGCCGCCAAGAACTCACACGTCCATGGCCGCGGCCGTCAGAGGGTAAGTCAGAACGACGGTCCGCGGCCATAGACGTTACCGTGGTGCTTCTGACAGAAACGCGCCGAGACTAGGGATAACCTATATATATCATTTTATATATATATATATATATATACACAGCACCAGAACCAAGCTCAGTACATATATACAGCACCAGAACAAAGCTCAGTACATATACACAGCACCATAACAAAGCTCAGTGCATATATATGGCACCAGAACAAAGCTCTGTACATATATACAGCACCAGTACCAAGCTCAGTACATATATACAGCACCATAACAAAGCTCAGTGCATATATATATAGCTCCAGAACAAAGCTCAATACATATATACAGCACCAGAACGAAGCTCAGTACATATATACAGCAACATTACAAATACAGCTCAGTACAGAGATCATTTGCAAATTTAGTTTAACCCCTGCCATATAGGTTTGTACTGCATAAAACTACAGCTCCCAGCATGGCATTAACAATGGTATAGATATGCTGGCAGTTGCTGCCTCACAAAAAAAAATACCATACAGTGATTACAGTACTGCAGTGGGAAACTGGAAAATAAATATTTGTGGGGTGGAATAGGGGAAAAAAACAGTGATTCCTCAATCTTTTGGGGTATTTTGTTTTGACGCCGTTCACCATGCGGTAAAAATGGCATGTTAACTTTATTCTGCGGGTCAATACGATTACGATAATACTAAATTTATATTGTTTTTATGTTTTACTACTTTTACAAGGAAAAAACTGACTGTTAAAAATAAAATTGAAATAATGTCAGGTACTCCCTTCCTGCTGCTCCCTCTGTCTCCAGGACGTCGAGAGTTACTCGCTCGGGCGTCACTCAGCCTGGCAGACTGAGGCAGTCTGCAGCCAATAAGAGCTCAGGAGCGTCGGGCCAATCAAAGCCTGGCTGATGTTCCTGAGCTCCCGCCCTCTTCTTTATCCTGAGGTAGTAGGCCTTTGCCTGTAATTAGAGTTACTTAGCTTGGAGCTTTCCCTTGTTTCAGACTCCCCTGAGCGACTTGCATTTTGACTCCTTTGTGACCTGACCCCGGCTGGACTCCTGACTTTTCTTTGCCTTCTGACTTGTTTTTTCCGCACTCTCCCGGTTTGACCCTGACTGCCTGACTCCGCCTTTTGTACCCGGACTTGACCGTGGTGCAATTGCCCTGCCTCTCCCTCCGTGTACTTCCCAGGTGACCCTTTGTTATTTTGTACTGTCTCTGTCTTATCCGTTTGTCAGTTTCACTGGTAATAGTATAGGGAACACCGCCCAGTTGTGCGCCGTCATTTAGGTCGGGTCGTACAGGTAGGTAGGGACAGAGGTTTGGGAAGAACAGGGACCTCACTGTTTATTGTGTATTTGTTCGTGACACGTTGTGCCGTCACTCCCACATTAACGTTACCAAAGTGTCTTGAGAGTGAATAGACATCACCTCCAGCCAGGATGCGATGTATATTCACAATCCCGACACTTCTGAAAAGTTTCTGTGGGACTTACTCACAGCACAGGGTGATCTCGCGAGATCACGCCTTGAAGGACAGCACAGCGTGATCTCGCGAGATCACGCTGTGCTGTGAGTAGTAAGTCCCACAGAAACTTTACCGAAGTGTCGGGTGTGAATAGGCTGGCTGAAGGCGATGTCTATTCACTCTCAAGACACTTTGGTAAAGTTACTGTGGGAGTATCTGACAGCACAGCGTGATCTCGCGAGATCAGGCTGTGCAGTGAAACAAGCTAAACATGAATGAAGAGAAGTGTATGACGCTGATTGGTAAGCGTCATACACTTCTCTTTACAACGCCCACTTGGTAGAAAGTAAAAAAACGCTCAGTTGTCTATTAAGAAAGTCATTAGCATAAACATAAAATTGTTCCTAACTTTCTCAAAAATTATCGTTTTTCAAAATAAAAACCACTGTTATCTACATTACAGCGCCGATCAGATTATGTAGGAGATAGGGCACTTATAATCTGGTGACAGAGCCTCCTTAAATGGTTGCACCATGTCAGGCCAAACTTAAAGAGATATTGGACTGCTATGAGAAAGAGATTATTGGTGGAAAAAGACAGAAGTTCAGACATGATAGAACAGATATTGAGAGACAGCACACTTTCAAATGGTAGCATTCAGGAAACATGCGGGGTATGATGCAGGGCTGGACTGGGACTTAAAATCAGCCCTAGCATTTTTAAGCACACAGGCCCACCGCAGGCCTTACGCAGCCTCCAGTGTTGGGCTAGGACCACCTTTCAGCTATGCAAGATATGGGGAGATTTATTAAAACAGGTGTAAATGAAAAGAGGAATAGCTCCAACTCCAACAAATCCACTGCTTTTCCACGAGAATAATGAACATGCTCATTATTCTAGAGGATTTTATTCGCGGAGCCGAAAAATATTGAAGCAGACTTATTTCTGTTGCATGTGAATGGGGTATAAAATAGCCCATTCACTTGTAATGGATGCAGAATGTCAGTGGATTTGAAAGGGATTTAGGTGTAGAATCAGAGACTTAGACCTAATCACATCCTGATTGCTTGATCATGGCCTAATACTGACGTATAAAGATTGCAAATTATACCATTATACAATGCTAAAATATCACCATACTGTAACTAAATAGTATAATTTAAATTTTATATTCAGCCATATACACACACACTCACATGCTGGACACATGACACACAGATGTAACCCACAAGCTGGACACATGCTGCATTCGTGCCACTCACACCTAGGACACATGCACACTCACACCTAGGACACATGCGCACGCACACCACTCACAACTAGGACACATGCGCACGCATACCACTCACACTTATGACTCATGCGCAGTACATATATACACCAGAACCAAGTTCAGTGCATCTATACAACACCAGAACAAAGCTCAGTACATAAATACAACATCAGAACCAAGCTCAGCACATAAATACAGCACCAGCACAAATACAGCTCAATTTAATGCAAACCCTGCGGTATAGGTTTGTACGGCGTAAAACTGCAGCTCCCAGCATGGACTGAACAATGGTAAGGATATGCTGGGAGTTGCTGTTTCACAAAAAAAACAAAAAACATACTACCCATCATCTTGCTGCAGATCATACACTGCTGAATAGAGGCAGAATCAACATTTACTAGTCCTTCTCAATGAATTAGAGTATCGTCAAAAATGTAATTTATTTCAGTAATTCAATTTAAAATGTGAAACTCATATATTATATAGATTCATTACACACCGAGTGATCTATTTCTAGCATTTTTTTTTTCTTTTAATGTTGATGATTATGGCTAACAGTTAATGAAAACCCAAAATTTAGTGTCTCAGAAAATTATAATATTATATATGCCCAATTTAAAAAATAATTTTTAATACCAAAATGTGGGCCTACTGAAAAGTATGTACAGTATATGCACTCAATACCTGGTCGGGGCACCTTTTGCATGAATTACTGCATCAATGCGGCGTGGCATGGAGGCGATCCGTTTCTGGCACTGCTGAGGTGTTATGGAAGCCCATGTTGCTTTGATAGCGGCCTTCAGCTCGTCTGCATTGTTGGGTCTGGTGTCTCTCATCTTCCTCTTGACAATGTCCCATAGATTCTCTATGGGGTTTAGGTCAGGCGAGTTTGCTGGCCAATCAAGCGCAGTGGTACTGGGGTTATTAAACCAGGTATTGGTACTTTTGGCAGTGTGGGCAGGTGCCATGTTCTGCTGGAAAATGAAATCAGCATCTCCATAAAGCTTGCCACCAGAGAGAAGCATGAAGTGCTCTAAAATTCCCTGGTAGACAACTGCGTTGACTCTGGACTTTTCTGCTGCCTGAGGCGAAAATTGAAATGGCGCCCCCAGATCTTGATTGGCATCCCCCTGACTGTTCTACATTAGCATTTTTTCTGCTTATCATTTACGCAGCGTGTGTATGAGATTTGTTCAAATCTTATCCACGCTGCTGCTACTGTATTAGGGCTTGTCCACACGTAACGGAATTGCTGTGTATTTTACATCCGGAATTGCTGACGGAAAATACGCAGCAGAATACAGTAGCAGCAAAGTGAGTGAGATTTATCAAATCCCATTCACACGCTGCATAAAATTTCTGACCAGAAATTGACCTGCGGTGCGTATTTTTCATTCCGCAGCATGTCAATCCCCGCTGCGGCAAGTGGACTGAATTGCTGCGCTTTTCAGAGGAGATGTCACCATCTCCCAACATTGTGAAAAACACAGCAAAATACGCACCATTTTCTGCAGTCAAAAACGCAGGAAATGGTGCTATTCCGCAGCGGAATTGCTGCAGAAATTTTCTGCACAATTCCAATACGTGTGGACAAGCCCTGGACAAAATCCATTGGTAAAATCTGCAGTATTTAAACTACGAGTGAAATAAATACAACAGCTATAGCGTTCTGCACTCACACCCACTATATATACACTACCGTTCAAAAGTTTGGGGTCACCCAGACAATTTTGTGTTTTCCATGAAAACTCACTTATATTTATCAAATGAGTTGCAAAATGACTAGAAAATATAGTCAAGACATTGACAAGGTTAGAAATAATGATTTTTATTTGAAATAATAATTTTCTCCTTCAAACTTTGCTTTCGTCAAAGAATGCTCCATTTGCAGCAATTACAGCATTTCAGACCTTTGGCATTCTAGCTGTTAATTTGCTGAGGTAATCAGGAGAAATTTCACCCCATGCTTCCAGAGGCCCCTCTCACAAGTTGGATTGGCTTGATGGGCACTTCTTTCGTACCATACGGTCAAGCTGCTCCCACAACAGCTCTATGGGGTTGAGATCTGGTGACTGCGCTGGCCACTCCATTACAGATAGAATACCAGCTGCCTGCTTCTTCCCTAAATAGTTCTTGCATAATTTGGAGGTGTGCTTTGGGTCATTGTCCTGTTGTAGAATGAAATTGGCTCCAATCAAGCGCTGTCCACAGGGTATGGCATGGTGTTGCAAAATGGAGTGATAGCCTTCCTTATTCAAAATCCCTTTTACCTTGTACAAATCTCCCACTTTACCAGCACCAAAGCAACCCTAGACCATCACATTACCTCCACCATGCTTGACAGGTGGCATCAGGCACTCTTCCACCATCTTTTCAGTTGTTCTGCGTCTCACAAATGTTCTTTTGTGTGATCCAAACACCTCAAACTTCGATTCGTCTGTCCATAACACTTTTTTCCAATCTTCCTCTGTCCAATGTCTGTGTGCTTTTGCCAATATTAATCTTTTCCTTTTATTAGCCAGTCTCAGATATGGCTTTTTCTTTGCCACTCTGCCCTGAAGGCCAGCATCCCAGAGTCGCCTCTTCACTGTAGACGTTGACACTGGCGTTTTGCGGGTACTATTTAATGAAGCTGCCAGTTGAGGACCTGTGAGGCATCTATTTCTCAAACTAGAGACTCTAATGTACTTGTCTTGTTGCTCAGTTGTGCAGTGGGGCCTCCCACTACTCTTTCTACTCTGGTTAGAGCCTGTGTGTGCTGTCCTCTGAAGGGAGTAGTTCACACCGTTGTATGAAATCTTCAGTTTCTTGGCAATTTCTCGCATGGAATAGCCTTCATTTCTAAGAACAAGAATGGACTGTCGAGTTTCACATGAAAGCTCTCTTTTTTCTAGCCATTTTGAGAGTTTAATCGAACCCACAAATGTAATGCTCCAGATTCTCAACTAGCTCAAAGGAAGGTCAGTTTTATAGCTCCTCTAAACAGCAAAACTGTTTACAGCGGTGCTAACATAATTGCACAAGGGGTTTCAAGTGTCTTTTAATCATCTATTAGCCTTCTAACACAGTTAGCAAACACAATGTACCTTTAGAACACTGGAGTGATGGTTGCTGGAAATGGGCCTCTATACACGTATGTAGATATTGCATTAAAAACCAGACGTTTGCAGCTAGAATAGTCATTTAGCACATTAACAATGTATAGAGTGTATTTCTGATTAATTTAATGTTATCTTCATTGTGCTTTTCTTTCAAAAATAAGGAAATTTCTAAGTGACCCTAAACTTTTGAATGGTAGTGTATGTACAAAAGTACAGAATTACAAAAAGTGAGAAAAAAGGAGATCAAAAAATATGTTAAAAGTGAAGCAATAAAAAGAACAATAGCTATCTAAAAACAGGGGTACAATCACCACTGTGAAAAGCCCAACCGTGTATTTAAAAACGTATTAAACACAATACTCCCAGTCCTAGTTCGTTTGCGAACCCTTTGTGACTGGGTATGTAAACAGAGATATCAAAATATGGAATCAGCGTATAACATTGGTAAAGCAGTGGTTTGGACCCTCGTTCACACAGGAGCCTGCGTTAACCGCACCAGATTCTCCCAATGTACAGATGCACAACAATGCCACTGCCCCCTACGCAAAATTCCCTCACTTCACCCGACCCTATGCGTTTCTATACTTATCATCAGGGGTCTGTCAGTCTGGCCAGGATGCCAGCGATATATCTTCAGCAGCAGGTATTCTACTGCACAACACGGAAGCATGCACGCATAGATGTCAGCGGCAATTATACATTTTACTCATTTATCACTTCAGTGAATTTTCAAATGTTCATATTTGTGGGAGCACAATATATATCGTTAAAATACAGTGAATTAATAAAAAGAACAAACAATACATACTTTAGGGGGTTAATATTAGACCCAGTAATCAAAATTACATGGTGAAAATTACAGTGCTACAAATGCATGGTCATGATGCTCAAAAAGTGATAAAAGACAATGGATTTACACAATTATGATGTTATATCTTAATACCATAAAGGGGAACTCTCCAAAAAAAGGGGGGATAAAAGATATTTGTAACCCCCTAACACAAGAATAATAATGAAATTCACTAAGCACTAAAAAAGTACTAATGAATAAAAAATATTGAATACATATAACTATATAATGTGATAGAACAATGAAAATAAATGATAACGAATGATAATGAAATAAAAATTAATTAAATTTTAATTAGAATAAAAAATACAGAATAATAACACGGTAATCATAGAATAGAGTTCATCATTTTGGATAAACTTCATTATGCATGTTAATTTTACATAAAACACAAGGGGGCACAAAAAAATAGATATATTGGAAGAAGCCACAGCTTGGCACAACTCTGCAACGATATAGCAACGGATCCTCCTTTCGAAACCGTATCGTTCCTTGCTGCTTTTTTCTTGGATTCCATTTGTGGGACTCTGGATCAGGTCCCTTTGAGGCTTGCACTCACTATATTACATATTGCTTTGGATCTCCAGTGCTGTGATATTCTCCTTCTGTCTATCTAGTACATAAGGCCCTCAAAGCCACTTCAGAACTGAACTGGTCCTTGAAAAATAGCCTTTTGAAATTTTCTTGAAAATGTGAGAAATTGCTGCTAAAGTTCTAAGCCTTGTAACGTCCTAGAAACATAAAATAATGTTCAAAAAACTATGCAAATTTAAAGTAGACATATGGAATATGTGAAATAGTAACAATTTTGTGTGGTATTACTATCTGTTTTACAGGCAGATACATTCAAAATGAGAAAATTCATAATTTATGCAAATTTTCTCAAAATTTTGGTGTTTTTCACAAATAAGCAATGAATTTATTGAACAAATTTTTACACTAACATAAAGTACAATATGTCACAAGAAAACCATCTCAGAATTGCTTGGATAAGCAAAAGCATTCCAGAGTTATTACCACATAAAATGACACATTAGATTTGAAAAAATGGGGCTGGTCCTGAAGGCCAAAATGAGCTCGGTCCTGAAAGGGTTCATTAATAAGTTGAATAAAAGTGGTCCCAACATTGAACCTTGGGGTACACCACTTATAACCGGGGAGATATTGGTCTTTATCTTGGACTACAAGGGCACCCCCTTTGTCGGCAGACTTCACAACCACCTCTTTAACCCCTTCCCGACCACTCCACGTAGATTAACGGGCTGCAGAGCTGGTCCTTGTGCCTGCAGCCCGTTAATCTACGTGTGCTCCTAACAGCCCGGGATCTCCCAGTACAGGCTGCCACTAGCAGCCTTAGTACTGGAGGAAAACATCAGGTCAGATCACAGCGGTGATCCAAACCGATTAACCCCTTAAATGCGGCAGTCAATAACGACCTCCGCATTTAAGTTGTTATAGCAATATCGGCGCGATTGCGGGGGCCGATGTTGCGGGGGGGTAATTACCATGGCAACTGGAAGCCTAACAAAGGCTTCCGATCTGCCATCTATGGAAGGCGATTAGGTCCTGCCAGAGGTAGGACCTAATATGCCTCCTGTCAGTGTGAAACTGACAGGTATAATACCCTGCAATGCATAAGTATTGCTGGGTATTATAACAACGATCCAACAATTGGATCTTCAAGTCCCTAGTGGGACTAAAAAAAAAAAATTACAAAAAAATTTACAAAAGTAAAATGACAAAATAATAAAATTTAAAAATCGCCCTTTTTTCCCTTATAAAGACCTTTATTATTAGAAAAAAATAAAAATAAACTATACATAATTGGTATCGCCGCGTCCGTAACGGCCTGAACTATAAAAATATAATGTAAGTTATCCCGCATGGTGACCGCCATAAAAAATTTGCATAAATAGGGATCAAAAAGTCGCATGTACCCAAGTTCCGCAAAAAACAAGCCCTCATATAGCTTTCGTGATGGAAAAATAAAAAAGTTGTGGCTCTTAGAATATGGCGACACAAAAACTAAATAATTTTTTTAAAACCGTGATTTTATCGTGCAAACACCGTAAAACATAAAAAAAACCTATATACTTATGGTATCGCCGTAATCGCATCGACCCAGAGAATAAAATAAATATGTAATTTATAGCGCACGGTCAACGGCGTAAAAAAAAATAATAAAAAACAATAGAAGTTTTGACGGCCTAGTTACACTAAATTCAGCAAAAAACCTATGGGATCAAAATGCTCACTATACCCCTAGATCAATTATAGTTAGGGCTGTAGTTTCCCAAATGGGATCACTTTTGGGGGGTGTCCACTTGGTCCCTCAGGGGCTTTGCAAATGTGCCATGATACCCGAAAACCAATTGAGTAAACTTGAGCTCCAAAAGCCAATGTCACGGACACTGGGTTTGTGGACCCACTAGGCCGCTCCACCGTAGCGGGGAGGCAGCTGACCAGGTCACAGTCTATGCGAAAGTAAAATGGCAGACAGTAATGCTTGGGTACCTGAAATAGTCCGGGCGGTGGCTGTGGCTTCAGCACGGATGGAGGCAGGAGCGGCAAGTGGCGCCAGACGTGGCGGGCAGTATCCGATGAGCGTTAGACACTTGACGTGGCAGATGGCACTTGACGTGGCAGATGGCACTTGAAGTGGCAGAAGACACTTGACGTGGCAGATGGCACTTGACGTGGCAGATGGCACTTGACGTGGCACAGGAACAATACGGAATACAGGAACGGTAACAGGGCACGGGTAACAGCTGGAACGTTCTTGTCGGCGGGACGGTAGTGGAGCAGAAATTGGAAACGGGTGAAGAACAGTGACCACCTGGCTTGACGAGGATTCAGTCTTTGAGCGGACTGAAGGTAAATAAGATTCTTGTGGTCAGTGAAGATCAGGATGGGGTGAGCAGCGCCAGAAGATGTCTCCACTCCTCCAGAGCCAATTTGATAGCCAGTAGCTCCCGATCTCCAATGGAATAATTGCGCTCAGCAGAGGAAAACAGTCTTGAGTAGTAGCCACATACTACAGCCTTTCCTTTGGAGCTCCTCTGGAACAGAAGTGCACCTGCACCAACAGAGGAAGCGTCCACTTCCAGTGAGAACTGCTGAGATACGTCACGGTGATGGAGGATCGAAGCTGAAGTGAAGGCTTTCTTGAGGCTAATGAATGCGGACTCTGCTTCTGGAGTCCATACCTTGGCGTTCACACCCTTGGTAAGGGTAGAGATGGGGGCCGTCAGAGAAGAAAAGTTCGGAATAAACTGGTGGTAGAAATTGGCGAAACCCAGGAACCGCTGTATGGCCCTTAGGCCTTGAGGACGTGGCCATTCCAGGACAGACTTTAACTTCTCAGGGTCCATCTTAAGGCCTTGATCCGAGATGACATAGCCCAGGAAGGGCAAAGACCTCTTTTCAAAGGTGCATTTTTCTAACTTGGCATACAAGCGATTCTCTCTTAGTCGCAGAAGAACTTGACGAACATGCCTCCGATGGGTCATCAGATCTGGGGAGAAAATTAAAATATCATCGAGATAAACTACAACACACGTATAGAGGAGATCTCGGAAGATGTCATTAACGATCTCCTGAAATACTGCGGGAGCGTTACACAGTCCGAAGGGCATCACTAGGTATTCGTAGTGCCCATCGCGGGTGTTAAATGCCGTCTTCCATTCGTCACCCCGGCAAATCCGGATTAGATTATAGGCCCCCCGCAGATCTAGCTTGGAAAAATTTTTGGCTCCTCGTATGCGATCAAACAGCTCGGAAATGAGTGGCAACGGGTATTTGTTCTTGACCGTGATCTGATTGAAACCACGGTAGTCAATGCAGGGTCGGAGAGATCCATCTCTCTTTTTAACGAAGAAGAAGCCTGCCCCGGCTGGGGAGGAAGATTTTCGAATAAAACCCCTCTCCAAGTTCTCCTTGATATAGGCTGACATCGATAAAGTCTCTGGCAAGGAGAGAGGATATACTCGTCCACGGGAAAGAGAAGAATTGGGAACCAGTTCAATGGGACAGTCATAATTCCGATGTGGAGGCAACGTCTCAGCCTCTCGTTTGCAGAAGACATCCGCAAAACTGGCATACTGAGAAGGTAGATCAGAGAGTGACTGAGGCAGAGGGGGCACAACAGGACGGACTTGTGACAGGCAATGGCTATGGCATCTGGAACCCCATTGAAGAACTTCTCCAGAACTCCAGTCGAGTGTCGGGGCGTGTAGACGGAGCCATGGCAGACCCAGCAGGATAGGATTGAAAGCCTTGGGTAGTACCAGGAAGGAGATCTGTTCTGAGTGAAGAGCTCCGACCCGTAATGTCAACGGCTCAGTGATGAGCATGATTGGATCAGGCAACGGTAGACCATTCACAGAGGCAACTGCCAGGGGTCTCTCCAGACGGACTGTGGGTAGTTGAAACCGATCCACTAGATCTTGGTGGATAAAATTAGCAGCCGCTCCAGAGTCAAGATAGGCGGAGGAAGGATGTGATGCCTGTCCGGTGACGATGGCTACAGGTATCGATAATTTGGAAGAGGTTTTAACGTTTGGAGATGTTCCACCTAGAGTTGCCTCTCCAACCAACCCTAGGTACTGGAGTTTCCCGGTTTCTGTGGGCATTGGCGCACAAAATGACCCTTGAGGCCGCAATAAATACAAAGTCCAGAGGAGGGTCTGCGCTGCTTCTCCTGTTCAGATAACCGGACTCTGTCTACCTGCATGGGTTCCTCAGGTAGCGCACTAGGAGTGGGCAATAGTGGTCTCTGGGCAGAGGGTGCTGGTCTGTGGGCCCGGCTCTCCTGACGAACCTCTTGAGAGCGTTCCCGGATTCTCATATCAACCCGGGTGGCTAACAGGATGAGGGCATCCAAGGTAGAAGGAAGGTCGCGGGCTGCCAGTTCGTCCTTGATGTGAGAGGACAGTCCCTGCCAGAAGGTCGCCACCAGTGCCTCATTGTTCCATGCCAGCTCAGCTGCTAGGGTACGGAAGGAGATCGCATACTCCCCTACTGTGGAGCCTTCTTGCTTGAGGGTCAGCAGAGTGGCTGCGGCAGAGGATGTTCGACCCGGCTCCTCGAACACGGCACGAAAGGACTGCAGGAACAAGGCTAGGTCCGAGGATACAGGTCCTTGTTGCTCCAAGATTGGGTTCGCCCATGCGAGGGCCTTGCCAGCGAGGAGGGAGATAATGAACGCTACTTTGGCCTCCTCAGAGGGGAAGAGATGAGGCCGTAGCCTAAAATGCACCGTGCATTGATTGAGAAATCCTCTGCATGCTCTGGGGTCACCGTCGTAGCGAGGAGGAAGAGGCAGAGGAATTGAGGATCCGGAACAAACAGGGGGAGCAACAGGCAGTGGCACGGCAACAGCTTCAGGAGGAAGAACCGGGGGTGGAACCGCGAGTAGATCCAGGCGGCCAGAATAGAATTCACCGCCTCAAGGAGTTGATCCTGACGTGTGCGTAGGTCATGCATCTCTGTCTGAATCTTCTGTACTGGGGTCTTGGGCTGACCAGCGGGTTCCATGGCCTGAGCGTACTGTCACGGACACTGGGTTTGTGGACCCACTAGGCCGCTCCTCAGTCTATGCGAAAGTAAAATGGCAGACAGTAATGCTTGGGTACCTGAAATAGTCACCAGACGTGGCGGGCAGTATCCGATGAGCGGTAGACACTTGACGTGGCAGATGACACTTGACGTCTCAGATGGCACTTGACGTGGCAGATGGCACTTGACGTGGCAGAAGACACTTGACGTGGCAGAAGACACTTGACGTGGCAGATGGCACTTGACATGGCAGAAGACACTTGAACGCGGGTAGGCACAGGAACAATACGGAATACAGGAACAGTAACAGGGCACGGGTAACAGCTGGAACAGGAGACACTAAGGGACCATTTGCGAGACAGACTGGGAAAGACTAACAACGCTCAGGCAAGGATTAGAAGGCCAGGGGCCTTCTTATAGACCAGGAAATTGTGGCAGTTGATGATGATGATTTCCTAATTGCGCGCGCTGGCCCTTTAAGGCCGGGCGCGAGCGTGCGCGCACACCCTACGGGACCCAGCCGGACGGAGCGGAAGTGAGCGCTGGCATCTCCTAGGAGGGAAACGGAGGTCAGCGCTCACAGATCCATGGCTGCGGGCGTCGGGAGGTGAGTAAACCCGACGGCCCGCGGCCATGGGCGCTACAGCCAAATAGCGCTCCTTCCCTTCTGAGCCCTGCCGTGTGTCCAAACAGCCGTTTATTACCACATATGGGGTATTGCTGTAATCAGGAAAAATTGCTTTACAAACCTTGGTGCGCATGTTCTTCTTTATTCCTTGTAAAAATGTATAATTTCTAAGTTTTATTGGAAAAAAATTTAGATTTTAATTTTTACAGACTAATTCCACTAAATTCCGCAAAAAACCTGTGGAGTTAAAAGCTCACTATACCCCTTGATAAATTCCTTGAGGGGTGTAGTTTGCCAAATGGTGTATTTTTGGGGGTGTTTCCACTGTTTTGGCCCCACATGACCTCTTCAAACCTGACATGGTGCCTAAAATATATTCTAATAAAAAGGAGGCCCCATAATCCTCTAGGTGCGCCTTTGCTTCTGCGGCCGGTGCTTCAGACCATTAGCACACTAGGGCCACATGTGGGATATTTCTAAAATCTGCAGAATCTGGGCAATAAATATTGAGTTGTGTTTCTCTGATAAAACGTTTTGTGTTACAGAATTTTTTTTATTAAAATGGATTTTCCAACAAAAAAAAGAAATTTGTTTTTTCCCCTCTACTTTGCTTTAATTCCTGTGAAACACCTAAAGGGTTAAGAAACTTTCTAAATGCTGTATTGAATACTTTGAGGGGTGCAGTTTTTAAAATTAGGTGATTTATGGGGGTTTTTAACATATAAGGCCCTCAAAGCCACTTCAGAACTGAACTGGTACCTATAAAAATATGTTTTTGTAAATTTTCTTGAAAATGTGAGAAATTTCTGCTAAAGTTCTAAGCCTTGTATCGTCCTAGAAAAATAAAAGAATGGTCAAAAAATGATGCCAACATAAAGTAGACATATGGGAAATGTTAATTAATAACTATTGTGTGTGGTATTACTATCTGTCTTACAAACAGATACATTTAAATTTAGAAAAATGCTAATTTTTGCAAATTTTCTCTAAAGTTTGGTGATTTTCACAAACAAATACTGATTTTATTGATTCAATTTTTCCACTAACATACAGTACAATATGTCATGAGAAAACAATTTCAGAATTGCTTGGATAGGTAAAAGAATTCCCAAGTTATTACCACATAAAGTGACACATGTCAGATTTGAAAAAATTGGCTGCGTCCACAAGGCCAAAACAGGCTCAGTCCTGAAGGGGTTAATCTGAGAAAGACATTGTAATGCTTGTTTTTCACAATGAATGAAATTATGTCAGCTTTGTGGTTTTACAGACAACAGTCATTTTTCTATGTCACATGATAGCAGGTGAATGTATGTTTCAACACTAGTATCACCTGTTGGAGGGGAACGTGTACTTATTTTAGTCAACCCAAGCCCTTTTCTAGTTAATAAACAAGTTTAGTGGCAGATGCGATCGCAAATCCCTAGGGATGCGTTTAGTCTTGTAGTGTTCTGCAATGGTTAACATATGCAATTCAAAGGGCTGTAGTTTACACCATTTGTTCAACAAAGCTATCCTGCATTTTTCAGGAGGGCTCTAAGAGAAGTGTAACACCTTCCTTAACACTTTCAAGTATCCTGGCCACCTGCTCCTCGCTGTATACAAACATAATGACTGCATTTATACTCGTTTTATCCATTATGTAGGTACATACCACAATGTGCATGCAGGATATATAGTGGATTATACACTTTGTAAAACAGAGATAGACTAATAAATTGCCACTGCAGCAGACATCCAGTGGAGAATATGTTAGTTTACAGTCACTAGGCAAACGGGTGTATATACGACGCGTGATGTCATCACGTCACGTACTAGCATTGTTGGGTTGCTAAGCGACACAGCAGATATGTACGACATATGACGTCATTACGTCTTATACTATCATCGTTCGTTAAATTGCTATGCTACAGACAACTAGCTGTGAAGCTACGGTATGTAGGCTGTATGCGATGCTGTGATGCTATGCGCTGCTCTTGTACTAAGATGCCCAGTATGATTATGAAATAATACAGTGTTTAATACTATTGTATCAGGCCCCATTGAGGCTAGCTGGAATACAATATTGGCATATTTCCTGGTTATACCTTCTCCACAGCGATTGGTAGGAGTGCCATAAATAGACGCCTTATTGGCCTGGACTACAAATGTGCCGCTCCCCTCTCACAAATCCGAGATTCTATGCATCCGTATGTTTTATTAGCTTTTAACAGTATTTGTAATGAATTTCTGTACATATGTGATACTTTTTACTTGTGTTAATAATTATATTAATATCTATCATAAATGTTGTATCCAACATTGGTGTGTATATATATATATATGTGTGTATGGTGGTGGTTGGTATATTTAGACTTGAGAAAGACCAATGTATGGCCGAAACATTGTCTTTTTTCTGTATGCATTCGTTGATGGTGCAGTGGCAAATTTTTAGTGCACTGTGATTTTTCGGGAGCTATTGGAGCCTGGCGCAATCAATGCACAGCTAAGTCCACAAATGGTGCTGGGGAGGCTATTTCTATACTATTAGGCTATATTCACACGTGTTGGATTTGCATATTGCAAATCCGACAAAAATTCCTGCTTGATCCGCGGCAGAAATCCAAGGCATGTTTTCTGTGGATATGCAGCAGATCCGCACGAGGATTAGCCCTATTGTCATTCCACACTTCGGACAAGAATGCGCATAGAAATTTGCTGCAGCATGTGAACAAGGTTGCGAAACCCGATTCACATGCCTGGGATGCAAATTGTTGTCGGATGTAATGTCACTTTCTGTGCGGAATCCACGCCAAAATCTGTGTCAGGCACGTGAACAGGGCCTAACAAGGGGGCATCCTCTAGGTCTAGGGGAAAGAAAATTACTACACTAACATAAAAGGGGATTCTTTACTGTGAGAGCAGTGAGACTATGGTATCTCTGCCAGAAGAAGTTGATAAGGTGAATTCATTGAAAGAATTCAAAAGGAGCCTGGATGCCTTTCTTGAGTGTAACAATATTACAGGTAATCGTACGTTGATCCAGGGATTTATTCTGATTGCCAAAGATTTTTTTTTCCCTAAAGTGAAAATTTGCTTTTACCTCATGGGGGATTTGCCTTCCTCTAAATCAACACTGTAGGAGTAGAGGTTGAACTAAATGAAGTTATGCCTTTTTTCAACTTTACTTACTAAATTACTAGAAATATCCTTCTTAAATATACAATAAAAAGGGTCCTGTTCACAGCAGCCTTGAGTACATCTAAGATCATCAAAATCATTGTGCAAAAACTTTGTGTGAACATACCCTATGGGGGCCTTGTATCTGTTAGTGCAGGGGTCAGGAACCTTTTTGGCTAAGAGAGCCGTAAACGCCACATATTTTGAAATATAATTCCGCGAGAGCCGTACAATATGTTTAAAGGGCCATTGACAGATCTTTGCCCTGATAGTGGTCCTTTAAATCAGTTTCTTATGCCCACAAGAGATTAATTTAAAGCCCCCAAGAGTGTAATATGGGTGGCAGATGTTTTTTAAGGCCATATTTTTTTTTTTTTTTTGGGGGGGGGCTATATAATGGATTATGTGGGATTATTTTCAGGGGTGAAGTGGGAAGGGGGGGTTGGTGGGACACACTGTATTACACAGCCCCTTTATTGATGCAGCTCACTGCTGCTGACCATGAGGCTGTGTAACAATTTCCATGTTATAATGTTCACATTCAAAGCAGCAGCACAGCCAGGGGTTTCTGGAACGTCCAAGGGAGACACAAGGGAGGAGGCAGATGCCGCTTCACTAGGGGACGCTACGGCTGCTATAGCGGTATTTACGCCACTGCGCATAGGTTTGTACGGCGTAAAACTACAGCTCCCAGCATGGCCGAAACAATGATAAGGATATGCTGGGAGATGCGGTTTCACAAAAAAAAACATACCACCATCATCTCGCTGCAGATCATACAGTGACTACATTACTGATTAGAGGCAGAATAAACATTTACATTAAGTGACTCACCGGTGACGTCTCAGATTCTAGTTCTTTTCTTCTCCCTCTGGTTCAGACATCTATGATGGATTTCTCCCGGCCATGACCCACTTCTGCAGTTTTCCGTTTAGATGTCTTCAGCTTCTCACTTTTAAAACATTTCTGCACCTGTAAACAAAGTTACAATTCTCAACACATCTAAATATAACTGTCTCACACACACACACACACACACACACACACACACACACACACACACACACACCGTGCCCCCTGTAGATAGTGCCCCCTGTAGATAGTGACCTACATAGAAGCCCCTGTAGATAGTGCCCACATATGGACTCCAGAGCTGCAAGGCAATAGTGCTAACCACTGAGCCACCGTGCTGCCCTACATATAGCTTCCCCTATAGTTAGTGCTCCACGTATAGCCCACCTCTGTAGATATTGTCCCACATATAGCCCACCCCTGTAGACTGTGCACTACATATAGCCACCCTGTTGCTAGTGCCCCACAGGTAACCCACCCCTGTATATAGTGTCCCACACATAGCCCACCCCTATAGAAAGTACCCTAAAAAATAGCTCCCCTATAGATAGTGCTCTACATATAGCCCACCCCTGTATAGTGTCTCACATATACTGCCCCACATATAGACCCCCCTGTAGATAGTGGCCCACACCCCCACATATAGACCCCCCTATAGCTACTGCCCCACATATAGACCCCCCTGTAGCTACTGCCCCACATATAGACCCCCCTATATATAATAGCCCACATAAAGACGACCCCCCCCCTGTAGATAGACCCCCCCCCCCACTATAGATAATGCCATTCACATTTTTCTGAGGAAAAAAATATATAAAGTTGACATACTCACATTCTCCGGTTCCCACGCTGTTCACTGGCGATGCAGACATGCTCTCTTCTGAGCATGTCTGCAGGAGCTGAATGAGCGTCCTTCAATGACGCTGATTGGCGGGGCAGAATGACTTGCCCCGCCAATCAGCACCTTCCAAGCATGGAAGCGGCGCGATGATGTCATCGCGCCGCTAGCCAATCAGTGTCATTGTAAGGCACTGGATGGTCAGGCACGGAACATGCCCGGCCATTCAGCGCTAATACATGTATTTGGCTGCCGCTAGCACCGGGGCCCCCTCCGGTGCTAGCGACACCTACAGGCATGAGAGTGCCTGTGTAAGGCTCGGCGGCGCGGGCCCCACAGTAGCGGTGCTACCCCTGTAGCAGCCATAACGGCTGCTAGCGGCGCCACCGGGCATTTGGGAGGGCGTGTCGGCTGGCGGCACGGGCCCCCTCAAGCCCCGGGCCCCGTAGCAGCCGCTACTGCTGCTACCGCGGTAGTTACGCCACTGGGTAGGAGCCCTGTCTGCGAGCCAGATACGGCCATCAAAAGAGCCATATCTGGCTCGCGAGCCATAGGTTCCCGACCCCTGTGTTAGTGTATGGGGGACCTGTAAATGACAATGCTAGAGGAGCACCAAAGCATCCAGAAAGAAGCACACAAAAAAAATTCTACAGAAAAGCAACATATATCCATGCTGCTTCTTTCATTTATCTTAAAGTGTAGTTGAACGTTCGACAAGCTTCTGACATGTCATAGAGACATGTCAGAAGTTTGGATTGGTGGGGGTCCGAGCACTGAGACCACGACCAATTGCTAGAACGAAGCAGCTGAAGTGCTCGTGTTAGCGCTCAGCTGCTTTGTTTCTGTTCGGCTTTTTCCGGAAAGCCGATGTATCGGAGTACGAGCTCATAGACTTTCTATTGAGTCCGTACACCGATTCATTTATTTCCGGAAATAGCCGAGCAGACACGAAGTAGATGAGCGCTCACACAAGCACTTCAGCTGCTTTGTTCTAGAGATTGGTGGGGGTCTCCGTGCTCGGACCCCCACCAATCCAAACTTCTGACATGTCAGAAGTTTGTCGAACGTTTAGCTACACTTTAAGACTGGGCAATGTGTTTAAATGCAGATTTTTCAGTAGTTCAACAGAGACACACTACATTGATGATTTATCATCAACATAATTAATTATTTAAAAACATCAGAAACACAAAAATGGAAAAAAAAGGAGGAAATAAAAAAAACTCACATAGTCACATTGGTTAGAGGTTTTTTTTTAATCTTAAAATAGCCAACTGGAACAAAGTTAAACGTTTCCGGAGGCCAATCAAAGCATTGCGAGCTCCAGCAGGGGCCTACCCACATAGTTATAGAGAATGTATAGTATGTTCATGTCCTTTGTGTATAAGTCGCACACAGGATAATTACGACTTACTTGCTGCTACGCACAAGATCACATTAGTACCGGACTATCAAGTAAGTATTCCAGTATTCTAGAATTTCAAGACCATCAGGTGCCAGATTACTGGATTTTTCCAGAATTTGTTATTTATACATACAGGTTTATTCTGCTCCAATGGGTTAAACACATCCTTGTAAATGTAAAGTATTTAATCCTTTTTTATTAATGCTGTTTATAACAAAAAGAAAGTCTGAGTTCTTTAAGCCTCTCTGCAGGATTGTGCTGTAACAAGGTAATGTGCTGCTGAGAGTTTGTTTTGATCTTTGGATAATATCAAGTAGTTAGTTAAATGAAGAAGCGCTTCCCACTGATTTTGGATCAGAATGAGAATAAAAAGAAGTGAATAAATTGCATGTAAAATGGTATAAATTATGGGGCTTATTGAACAAATAAAGCTGCATTTTTGGATTTTAAACTGCAGTGCTAAAAAATCCCTCCAAGTGTAATAACTTCTGGTGTTTAGTAACCTAATAGGACTTTTTCCTGCTGTGGTCTAAAACGACTTATGACATACGGCCACTAACCATGTTATATGATCTTTTAAAAAAATAATTATTCTTGCAATCGTTTTTTGAACACAAGTTTCTCCTGCACACTTGGCGTGTTAAGGCTAGAGCTACTGTGGCCACAACAGGTTCCACAGCCAAAGATCGCTGAGTTGTGCTGGCTGCATCGCGGTAATTATAGTAAACTTGGCTCACAGGTTTCTGCGACATGACTCAAATAAGTCGAGTCGCTTCTCCCCTTATGTAAATCTACCCTCCCAAAGCAGACACTGAAACAGAGTTGGATTTTAATGGCCACAGCAGCCGTTTATTATTTAAATAACAATAACTTTAAATACCATAATTTTTGAATCCCCAAAAAAGGGGATACATCATAACAACAAATAACCCACTGCGACCCTATCAGGGTCATAACATTATAAACCAACCAGAATGACAGGGGCAAGTCCTTGAAGCCACCGATACTTAATTTTGGCCATCTGCCCACAAATACCTTACCCCCAGCCGTAACCCGGCCCAGGAGCACCAAATTACCTTTTTGCAGATGACCACCATATATATATAAATATATATAACCCAGCTTTCAAAAGGGGTAACACCCTAAGAAGCCGACAAATTGGGGGTGCATCCCGTGATGCATTCCCCCCCACCACTTTTTACGACCTACTTCAAGGACTCCCCCCCGCAGCTGCAATGACAAAATTTTACCTCCCCCAAAGACAAATGTCAATAAGCAAATAAACTTTGACGAGAAGAACCACCATCCGCAGCAACCTTTTGCCGCGGTCAACCGATCCACATCAGGGCGGGCGGGCGGGAACATGTTCCTGCTTCTGTGTCCTGGCGAAGAGAGGGAGAGCACAAACAGGAAACAGGTACATCCCCTTCAATCCCCACCCCTTCTCACTCAAGCCCTCCTGCTGTCCCCCCCCCCTTTCCTCTCATAGGCCAGCCAACTCTGTGTCCCTCCCATCTATTTTAGTCATGGAGGCCTTCCCTTATTCCTTTTTTCTTCTTTCAGTACGGCCTCTTCTTGACTCAAATAAGTCGAGTCGCTTCTCCCCTTATGTAAATCTACCCTCCCAAAGCAGACACTGAAACAGAGTTGGATTTTAATGGCCACAGCAGCCGTTTATTATTTAAATAACAATAACTTTAAATACCATAATTTTTGAATCCCCAAAAAAGGGGATACATCATAACAACAAATAACCCACTGCGACCCTATCAGGGTCATAACATTATAAACCAACCAGAATGACAGGGGCAAGTCCTTGAAGCCACCGATACTTAATTTTGGCCATCTGCCCACAAATACCTTACCCCCAGCCGTAACCCGGCCCAGGAGCACCAAATTACCTTTTTGCAGATGACCACCATATATATATAAATATATATAACCCAGCTTTCAAAAGGGGTAACACCCTAAGAAGCCGACAAATTGGGGGTGCATCCCGTGATGCATTCCCCCCCACCACTTTTTACGACCTACTTCAAGGACTCCCCCCCCGCCAAAGCGAAACAGGCCTTGACCACCTCACGCCTGCGAGCTCCTCCACACTCCCACCGCTCGCTCAATTCCATCGGTCAAAGCCAGACTCCACATATCCATCCCCACCTCATTGAGGTGCACACCGTCCTCTCTCCAGTAGCTGCCTGTCCCAGCCTCCAGATCCCAGTGGCGCACCGCAACCCCACCATTACGCGTCACGAAGCTCGATATGGCCCTATTAGCCTTAATGCGAGCCTTGTTAATTTTTCCCACAGAACGGGCCATCCGCCAGTTCTTCCTAGGGACCATCTCAGACCACACCGTCACCAATTTAGGATAAGTTGCCCATAAGCAGAGCAAATCATGCTTGACGTCCCGTACCAACTCCCGGAAAGGGCGTATACCCAAATCGTTGCCTCCCACATGCAACACCAGTACCTCCGGCGCCCTGTCAAGCAGTACAAAATTGTGAAACTCGGGCAATACCCTGTTCCATGTCATTCCCCGTATACCCATCCACCTCACAACCGCCGCGTCCCGCGGAATCCTGAGCTGTCGACCGTCCGGCCGTACATCCGCGCGAAGGGCACCCCAGTACACAAAAGAATGTCCCATAATCCACACCATGCATGAGTCACGGCCTGCAAAACAAATGAAGAACATACACGCACCACCTCTTGCTGCCGCGTACCATTAATACTCAGGCGGAAACGCACGCACCCGGAACATGCTATACATCAATATATCACAACATGTTCAAGCGCACATAGGAACGGAAACGCGCCGACTCCCAACGCCCTATCCGCTGCACGCCTGCATCATCTAAACCCCATCTCACCGCCTCCGTCGCTGCCCCTATACGGAAAGAATGAGACGAGTATTGCTCTGCCTGCACCCCGCTAGCCACCAGACACTTTCTGAAAACCGAAATAAACTGATACCGCGACAGAAACGAGCCATCCTCGTGCCGCAGCAACGGCCCGTCTGAGAGATCTAAACCCGCCAAGTACTCCTTGACACACAACACTGGACAAACCGGATTCTTTGGGACCGCCAGCAAAACCACTCGACGTCCTGCCCCTCCTTGGTCCGTTTTGGACCTTCGCAACACTATCTCCACCCTGTCTTCATACAAATCGACATTATCCTGCAACAAGCCCCCCGCTTTCACCGAACTGGGGGAAACCAATTCCCCTACCCGAAAAGCTCCAAAAAAGGCTAACGCAAAAGCCAACCGGAAAAGCTTGCTCTCATACTCTGAACGACACACCTGCCGCACCACCACCTCCAGGGAACACAACAATTGAAATGACACGGGACGCCTCTTATCCCTCACCACTACACCCCGTCTCAGCCCTTTCAATGCCTGGCCCACCAAAAACCGCTTCGTGATATCTGCCAACCCCCGTAACTTACAACCGAAAGCAATGGCCGCCACGAAGCGATTAACCTTAGCGACCGTGCAACCCCGGGCGAACGCATCCCCCAACCAAAACAGCAAGGCCACCATCCTATCATCATCCGAGCACACATCCCCCAAAGATCTCACCCACTCCTCCCATTGCCTCCATCCAGCCGCATACGACGACCACGTCGCACTGGCCAGTGAACGTTTAATCAATGCACCTGCCGCCTGGATACCAGCTCCCACAGATGACTGGGACAGTCCACCCCTGTTAACTCCGCGTCCGGGACCAGCTGCCGGAAACGATCCCACTGCGAGCGAGAAAGCGCGTCAGCAATACAATTCTCTACCCCGGGAACATGCACCGCCACCACCCATGCATTTAAACTCAAACAGGAAAGCACCAACTGACGCAACAAGCGAACCACTGGAGGGGACGACGCCGAAGTATTATTTATAGCCATCACCACCCCCAAATTGTCGCAATGAAAACGCACTTTTTTTTGTCCCGGAACCTGTCTCCCCAAATGGTGACCGCCACCACGATGGGAAACAGTTCGAGTAGGGCCAAGTTACGCGTCAGTCCCGCCTCCACCCATGCAACCGGCCATTTTCCCGCGCACCATTGACCTTTAAAGAACGCCCCGAACCCCACCGCCCCAGACGCGTCAGTGAACAATTCCAAATCGAAGCTATCTAACGCCCGGGACATCCAAAGAGAGCGCCCATTATACTGTGCCAGAAAATGGAGCCAGACCTGTAAATCTTCCCTGTGCTCTGCAGCCAGACGAATGAAATGATGGGGTTCCCGAACCCCCGCCGTCGCCGCTGCCAACCGCCGACAAAAAACCCTGCCCATCGGCATGATGCGGCAAGCAAAATTCAACTTCCCCAATAAGGACTGTAATTCACGTAGCGTAATTTTCCTAATCCGACACGCTCGCTCCACTACCAACCGCAAATCCCCCAACTTATCCTCCGGCAATCTGCACTCCATTGCTACGGAGTCGATAGTAATTCCCAAAAAACAAATGGTCGTCACCGGACCCTCAGTTTTTTCCACAGCCAAGGGTACACCGAACTCCCTTGACACCCAATTGACCGTCTCCAACAAATTTGCGCAAACCCCCGAACACGACGGGCCAACGCACAAGAAATCGTCGAGATAGTGAATAACTGATTCCACCCCCGCGACCTCCCTGACTACCCATTCCAAAAAAGAACTAAACACCTCAAAGTACGCGCACGACAACGAACAACCCATGGGAAGGCATCGATCAATGTAATAATCCCCTTCCCAATAACATCCCAACAACCTCTGGCTGTCCGGATGAACCGGCAACAAACGAAACGCCGCTTGAATATCAGTTTTTGCCATCAGAGCCCCTCTTCCGTAACCACGTACCAACGCTACCGCCGCATCAAACGACGTGTAGACCACAGAACAGAGATCCTGGTCAATGCCATCGTTAACCGACGCCCCCTTCGGGAAGGACAAATGCTGAATAAGCCGGAATTTGTTACCTTCTCGTTTTGGAACCACCCCTAACGGTGACACCACCAAACCTGGAACTGGGATCGTGCTAAAGGGGCCCGCCATTCTGCCCAGATCAATCTCCTTCCGGATTTTTTCCGAGACTACCCCCGCATGCTGATATGCCGACTTAAGGTTGCGCTGCGTGAAAGGGACCTCATGCAAAGGGGGCGGAATAACGAAACCGTAACCAAAACCTAAACTAATCAACCGCGCCCCCTCCTTATTGGGGTACCTACTTAGAAAGGGGGCCATCTTTATGAGTTTCACCGGAGTCTCCCCCATAACCAGACGCACCGCTGGCTCCCCCTTGTCGTTTACCCTTCTTAAAACATTTAGACGCTCCATGTGACTGCCCGCTGCAATGTGAACACGCATGCTTGAATTTACACGTCGCTCCAAATTTGCACTGCCCCTCATTGAACTGCCAACACGTCCCAAATTTTGAACCTGAGGCCTGACTACCCCCGCCGGAAGTTCCTGCTGCATTCCCGCTCCCGGGAAAGGACTGCCCCTGCTTATAAAGTGCCGTCACTTTCAACCATAAGGCTATGTCCTTATGGTCCCACCGTATATTCGGCCGCACCGCTTTCCTCTGCCGAAACTGCTCATCGTAACGAAGCCAGGCCTGGCCCCCATAAACCCGATGCGCCTCCCCCACCGCATCCAAATAACAAAACAAGCCGGAACAATTATCTGGCGCCTTTTCCCCAATAACGCTCGCCAAAATTGCAAAAGCCTGCATCCAATTGACGAACGTTTTTGGAATCAACCTGTACCGTCTCTTTTCTTCCTCATCCTTTTTTGTTTCATCCCGCTTCACCTTATCTAAATTAAACTTCTCCAGCGGAAGCAAGGAAAAAATCTCCACATACTCGTCCTTCCAAATCCTTTCCTTTACCTCCTGCTTTAAATGCGCCCCTAACGGGCCCTCATAACAAACATAAACCTCCCCGCGCGCACGATCATCAAGACGCACCCTATCAACCTCCTTTGGCGAGTCTGTTTGAACCGCCGCCGCCACTGCCACCGCTGCCCCGGCATTCAACCCCCCACCGTTTTGACGAACCGGAGCGCTTCCAACACTGCCCCCCCACACCGCGGCCGGCGCCACACCTGACGATTCTTGGGAAGGGGAACCACCTAGCCGCCCCACTAACACTTTTAAACATCCCACTAACTCCGCCAAACTATCCCCCGCACCCGCCTGTAGCGACGGGACCCCCGACTCCGCCGCGACGCCCACCGCCTCGACACCCTCTACACCGATACCCGACATCAATAAAGCTGGAAATGGTAACGTAGGTGTCAACTCACCAGGCTGCCCAGGGGCTGTGAACCCGTCAGCCGGACCCCCATGTCCACGTGGAGAGGCCCGCCGCTCACCGTCCTCCAATGCTCCGGACTCCCTCTGGCGCTGTCCGCATTGGCAATGTGTGCACGGGGAATTTTCGTCTGAGTAAAGGGGGGGTGACATCGCATCATCCAATTGGCCGAGGTCCAGTTCATGCCTCATCCGTCCCGCTGAACCAGCTCCAAGCTGTTCCGTCCCTGGCACTCCAACCACCGACCTCATCCTGCGACCTCCGGTCGTTTCCACCTCGACGACACCATGAGCCGACCCTCTGGCTGGCACATCACCATGCAGGGTCGCCGTTGCCCTTCCGCCACGTGCTGAAGAAGGAGAGGATGTGACCGGAAGTGAAGGCCGCGTCCTCCTCGCCGCTGCCGCCGGGCGCTGCCGCGTTTTGGGATTCCTCCCAGGACCAGACGAAAGAGCAGCGGCAGGCCGCCCTGGGGTCTGGCCTGCAGGGTCCACTGATGGGCTCCTCTTGCGCCGCCGCGCCCGCGGGATGTCTTCAGGACTCAGCCTTGCGGGCGGGCGCGAGCGCCTCGTGCTGCGCGTCACGCCGGGAGTGCCAGCCCTGGCCTGAGTCATGGGGGAAACGGGCTCTCCTCTTCTCCTGCCCGACCCCCTGGTACGCCGGTCCTGTACCTCGGCCTGCTCCAGCAGCCCCGCGACCACCGGCATGACAGAGCGCTCCCCGCTTGCTCCAGCCGACTCTGCTCGCTCCTGGACCGGAGCGCCCGATTGTCCCTGCAGCAGCGTCGCTACTCGTGCTCCGAGCCATCCAGGACCCTGAGAGGCTGCCGCGGCCCGCAACAGCTCCATAGCCTCCTCATCAGACGCAGCAGGGGTAACAAACATGTTCCTGCTTCTGTGTCCTGGCGAAGAGAGGGAGAGCACAAACAGGAAACAGGTACATCCCCTTCAATCCCCACCCCTTCTCACTCAAGCCCTCCTGCTGTCCCCCCCCCTTTCCTCTCATAGGCCAGCCAACTCTGTGTCCCTCCCATCTATTTTAGTCATGGAGGCCTTCCCTTATTCCTTTTTTCTTCTTTCAGTACGGCCTCTTCTTGACAGTCACAGGAAATCCGAACTTGAGGGGTATCTTGTGACTGTCGTGTCACGATCATGGCAACCTGCGGGTCGCAACATGGCCACTTTCATTACTACAATGCAGCCAGCACGACAATGCGATGCAGGCAGCAAAACGCAGCGATCTTTGGCCATGTGACCTGTGTCGCAGCCAAAGAAGCGTGTAGAGCATCACTGGTGACTTGGCCATATTTTATCAAACATCTAAGATCGTTTTTTAGACTTTTTAATAACACTCAATACCCTTAGGCTATATTCACATGGTACATATGGCAAATCCGCCATATGGATAATCTGCGACAGAAATACACAGCTGAAACTTGAATTTCTTCCACAGATTCGGCAGCGAGTCAGCACGCTGATCAGTCCTATTCTAATTCAATGGAGCTAACCTGCTGCTTTTTAAAATTGGCAGTGTTCTCTTTATTCCGCCTGATTTTATCCAGAGCATGTAAATGGGGCATAAAGAAAACCAATGTGTATGGAATAGACGATTGTGACATATTTTCACTCGCAGAAATTTCTGCAACAAATCTGCTGCGTGTGAACATACCCTTAAAGAGGTTGTACAGAATTAGAAAAAAGGGTCTGCTTTTGTTCAAAAACAGCGCCGTGCTTGTCTATGGGCTATGTCTGGTATTGCAAATCAGTTCCATTCACTTCTGACTCAATGTTTGAAAAAATAATCTTACCTTATAAAAATGTAGCATATGAACTCTAAGTTAGACCTGGCCTAGAACTTGTGCCTGATTTTTTTTTTTACAAATTTTAAAAACATTCTAATGATATTAGAGACATTCATCATGACCTGACTTGATGCAATCACTCAAATTAATCATAGTAAGGAAAAAAGAAGTTAAGGCCTTGGGACAATGATCGGGTGAACGAGCGCTCGTACTAACACTCATTCCCGATCATTGTCCTGTGAACGTGCAAGTGCCTATTCATTGGCTGATCAGATTTTTTATGCGGCCAGAAAAATAGTCCTAGTCAGCAGCATATCTCCCCCGATTAGACGGGGATGTGCTGCTGACAAGATGCAAATGTATGGGGACAACCAACTGTATTAATGATCGTTCATCTCCATACATTCTGACCATTGCTCTATGTAAATAGCGCAAACGAGCACCGATCGATTTTATGTTTTGTCGATCGATACTCGTTTAACGAGCAGATTATCTTCCAGTGTAAGGCTGGATTCACACGAGCGTGTGCGTTTTGCGCGCGCAAAAGGTACATAACAGCTCCATGTGTCAGCAGCGTATGATGCGTGGCTGCGTGATTTTCGCCATTTGTATGTTTGTAAACAGAAAAGCACCACGTGCTTTTCTGTTTTCATTCATAGGTTTTACTGCTGTTGCGCGAATCACGCGCGTCATACGGAAGTGCTTCCGTGTGCTGCGCGTGATTTTCACGCACCCATTGACTTCAATGGGTGTGTGATGCGCAAAAAACACACAAATATAGGACATGTCGTGAGTTTTAAGCAGCGGACACACGCTGCGTGAAACTCGCGGACTGTCTGGACGGCCCCATTGACTAACATAGGTCCGTGCGAGGTGCGTGAAAATCACGCGCGTTGCACGGACGTATATCACGTTCGTCTGAATAAGCCCTAAAGGACATTTAGTCCTTGACGAGGTGATCGCATGGCATTGCGAGTGTGCCCACGCGATCCCTTGTGGGAACGTGGCACTGACACACAGTCACACTCCTACCACAGCTGGAATGGGGGAAATATCCAATCCTGGCAGTTAACCCCTTCCTTCCGCAGTCAGATTTAGTTTTTTTCATTTTTGTTTTTTCCTCTCCGCCTTAAAAAAGCCATAACTGGTTTATTTTTCCATCGACATAGCTGTACCATGTAATGTACCATATAATAAGAGACGTTTAAAAGTAATTTTTGGGGTGATATGGAATAAAATAGCAACCCATTTTTTTGGGGTTTGGGTTTGGTTTTTCAAAAAACATTTGTGTCGCCATATTCTGAATCCCATAGCTTTTTTATTTTTCCATTGATCGAGCGGTGTGTGGGCTTGTTTTTTTGGGAGGCGAAGTGACCGGGGCATTTAAGCGTTTAGATAGCCGGGATTAGAGTTATCTCCAATCCTGGCTGTTAGAGCGAAGTGATAGCTCCATGCTCCCACCCTCCCAAGTATGACGTATATGTAAGTCAAATGTTAGGAAGGGGGTAACCCCCTCAGTGCATTAATCAAACCTGATTTCAGTACATTGTAAGGCCAGATTTTCACATCCGAGGTGCCCGCGTGTGGGTTCCGTTTTTACGGATCCCCATAGACTTGAGTCTATTGAGGGATGCGTGAAAACAGAAGAAAATAGGACATGATCTATTTCTCAACAGACCCTTCACACGGTTCATTAAAACAACAGCCGTGTGAACGGCCCCATTGAAATACATGCGTCCGTCACAGGGACGTATTCTACGTTAGTGTGAATACGCACTAAGAGTCATTTATAAGTTTGTCTTGTAAACCGCCCGGTTAATCTGTCGCAAATGATGACTTCAGATGAATTTCAGTGGCAATATTTGCTACCTTTTTGTCAAGTGAAGAGAAAAGTGGGTGGACTAGGAGACATACTTTAGGCCACATACTGTATAATAAGTAGAGTAGCTGTACATGGTACAAATTTTCCAGTGAATCTACACCTGGCCATAGCAGGTATAGATTTTATTTTCAATTTGTCTAAATAAATCCAACTACCTCCTTGTCTTAGGGGGGATTCACACGAACGTGTATTCGGTCCGTGCGGGCCACGTGGTTTTCACACGCCACGCACAGACCAATACAAGTCTATGGGGCAGTACAGACAGTCCGTGCTTTTTGCGCAGCGTTTGTCAGCTGCGCAAAAAGCGCGACATGTTCAATATCTCCGCGTATTTCGCGCATCACGCACCCATTGAAGTCAATGGGTGCGTGAAAAGCACGCAGGTCGCACGGAAGCACTTCCGTGCGAACCGACTGAAACAGCGCACCAGCTGTCAAAAGGATGAATGTAAACAAAAGCACGACGTGCTTTTCTGTTTCCAAACATCCAAACGGAGTGTCTTTGAGATGAGCGAACCCGGACAACCGAACCGAACTTCACCGGGTTCGGCCGAACTCGTTTTGGCCAAACCCGGCAAAAAAATTTCCGGTACGCGACGTCAGGAGATAGTCACTGTCCAGGGTGCTGAAAGAGTTAAACTGTTTCAGCACCATGGACAGTGACTTCCGATCCCAATATACATGAACCTGTAAAAAAAAACGAAGTTCTGACTTACCGATAACTCCCGGCTTCTTCCTCCAGTCTGACCTCCCGGGATGACAATTCAGTCCAAGTGACAGCTCCAGCCAATCACAGGCCAAGCACAGGCTGCAGCGGTCACATGGACTGCCGCGTCACCCAGGGAGGTGGGGCCCGATGTCAAGAGAGGCGCGTCACCAAGGACGCGTCACCAAGGCAACGGCCGGGAGGGAAGTTCTCGGTAAGTACGAACTTTTTCTTTTTTTTTAACAGGTTGCTGTATATTGTGTTCGGCATTCACTGTCGAGGGTGCTGAAAGAGTTACTGCCGATCAGTTAGCTCTTTCAGCACCTTGGACAGTGACGGGCGTCGACTAGCCTCATCTCTATGATGGCGGCTGCGCGAAAATCACGCAGCCGCGCATCATACACGGATGACACACGCAGCTGTCAAGTGTTTTTTGCGCGCGCAAAACGCCGCTTTGTTTGCGCGCGCAAAAACGCAACGTTCGTCTGAATCTGCCCTTAGACTGATGTAAAAAAGCCAGTCTTAAGGGGTTTTACACTAGGCAATTATCGGGCAGACGAGCATTCGTAGAATGCTCGTTATAGATAATTGCCCTGTGTAAACAGGGCAGAGATCAGCAGATGAACGAGCAAATGCTTGTTCATCTGCTGATCGTATCGTTTTAAAAAATTAAAACATTATCATATGTAAACGGACACGCGCTGCCGACATAATAATAATGTATGGGGACGAGCAATCAGAGTAACGACCGCTCGTCACCCTAACATAGCTCCTTGTGAAAGGAGTAGTCGAGCGCCGATCAACGATGTCTCGTTAATCGGCGCTCGCTGCCCCGGCCAAATTCGGCCGGTGTAATAGGGGCTTTAGTAAATGTGGGACATAATCTTTATGTGTACGACAACCTTGATTATCATAGTCCTATGGGTGTATTCACATGGGGTAATAATGGTTGTCTAGAGAGCTGCATACAAATGAGTGAGTAGACCTTATAAGACACAGGGGTGTTATGTGCCGTTGAGATGCTTCACTAATCTCAGAAATAGTCAAAATGTAGAGATAGGCACATCAAAAAATAATAGACAACAACCTGTTAAAGTTGAAAAAAGATATATTCTTTGTATTAATATTATAATATACAAAATCACTATAAAAATAGCGCAGAAGTGTAAAAAGTAGTCACCCCATATGGAGAAGTCCTTTCGCTCAGATAGGCTGGTATGATGTCTTGTTTTCCGGACTAGAGATCTGGAGGACATCAGCAGAGGCCTACGTGGAGGGTAAGGGCATGTTCAGACGTGGCAGAATTCTGCAGGCACTTTCCGCATCAATGCTGCACATAATCTGCATTGCAGATTCCGTTGCGCCTTTGCCTAAAATGTGAAGCAAAATGCTGCGGATTAGTCGTTGCGGATACAGGTGAAGAGTACAGCCTGCTGTCTTTTAAAACATTCCATCTCAGTCTGGCTATAGACCTCGAAACACATAGGTCCAGCCAGAATGATGAAATATCCTGTTCGCAAAACAATCCGCAACGCAACACACATAACATCTGCGGATTTCATTGCGTAATTTTGCAACTCCATTGAAGTCAATGGAGAAATTACGCCACAAGTACGCATCAAGTCCGCAACAGACAGTGTATGCTGCGGACACCAAATTCCGCACCGCAGCCTATGGTCCGCAGCGGAGTTGTCCGCAACGTCTGCACGAAGATACCTAAAAAGGTGTGGAATCCAATAGACAGACTGTCTGCTGCGGATTTCCAGTGCGGACTGTCCACAGCGGAATTCCACAGCAATTCCGCCACGTCTGAACTACGCCAGGTGCGATGTTTCGGGGGACCTCCCCCTTTCTCAAGCGTGTCAGGCAACATCTGGTGCAAGCTTAAGTATTGAAGGTGAAGCAGCTGATTGTGACAACAGATGTGAGTAGAAAAAACATCTTTATGTGATTTAAAATGTAAGACCTTATTTACACGACAGGCTTTCCTGGCCGAGTGACGGCCGTTCATAAAACGTCCGTCTCACGGCCGCAGTAGGAACAATAGACCCCTAATGGGGCTATTCACATGACCGATTTTTTGACGGCTCGGGAAACCCGGCCGTCAAATAATGGGACATGCCCTATTTTCGTCCGTTCTCCCGGCCGCCCGGCTCCCATAGAGGTCTATGGGGCCAGGTAATACACAGCCATCACTGGAATGTGTCCCGAGTGACGGCCGAGTCTTCCGTTGCTCGCTCTCTCTCCTTCTCCTCCTCACAGTGCGAAGTGCATGTGAGGAGGAGGAGGAGGGTATTTTTTTGCTCCCTGTAGGAGCGGAATCCCCAATCCCCGGCCACAGCTTCAGCAACGCTGTGGCCGGGGATTGGGGATTCTGCTTCAGAAGTGCCTGACGTCACTGTGTCCATATATGGACACAGTGAAGTTGGGGACTTCTCCTGGAGCGTAAACACCGGCAACAGGGTCGGGGATTCCGCTTCAGAAGTGCCTGAATACACCTTAAGAGTATGTTCACACAGCTTATTTTCAGATGTATTCAGACAGTAAAACGTTCATATTACGCTTTGGAATACACTTAAAATGCACATGCAAACAGCTTTCCATTGAATTCATGAGGAAAAACACTGTGTAGTACATATGAGGCATATCTTTACACTGTTGAATTAAAAAACACCCCGTAAAAATATGCTTCACTTCTTGAAATGTATTACAAGCTTATTTTCCATTGACACTGCAAAAAAACTCTTTGAAAATACGCCTCAAAATACGCTTCGAAATATTCTATGGAAATCAGCTCCAAAAACGCCTGGATTCAGGGGGTGTTTTCTCTTGATATCAGCCTCGTATTTTTCACACATACACTATATGGACAGAACTGTATTGGGACACACTACCTCTAGAACATTATATTCAGGTGTTTCATTCAGTCCCATTACCACATGTCTATAAATCACGCTTCTCTATCTGGCAGTCTGATGGACAAGTCTGGGATTGGCGATTGCCAGGAGAACGTTACCTGCCTGACTGCATTGTGCCAACTGTAAAGTTTAGTGCAGGAGGGATAATGCTATGGTTTTTTTTCAGGGGGTGACCTAGGCCCCCTAGTTCCAGTGAAGGGAAATCTTAACGCTTCAGTATACCAAAACATTTTGGACAATTGTAGGTTCCATCTTTGTGGGAACAGTTTGGGGAAGGCCCTTTTCTGTTCCAGCATGACTGTGCCCCAGTGCACAAAGCAAGGTCCATAAAGAAATGGTTGGGTGAGTTTGGTGTGGAAGAATTTGACTGGCCCGCACAGAGCCCTGACCTCAACCCTATCGCATACCTCTGGGGTGAACTAGAACAGAGATTTACGAGCCAGGCCCTCTCATCTAACATCAAAGTCTGCCTCACAAATTCTCTTCTGGATGAATGGGCAAAAATTCCCACAGACGCACTAAAACATCTTGTAGAAAGCCTGCCCAGAAGAGTGGAAGCTGTTTTAGAAGCAAACGGGACCTACTCCATATTAATCCTTATGGATTTAGAATGGGATGTCATAAACACTTCTGTACGTGTAATGTGTAGTTGTCTCAATACTTTTGTTTATAAAGTGTATGTCGTGTGAACAAAGCCTTAATGTAGCAAAGATTTACAGGAGCTCTAAAATGGAAAATAAATTACAATGAATTATATCACTATTGTTTAGCTCCATGATAAAATCAGGCGTTTTAGTCTGTGTATGGTAACTTAAAGCGACTTAAAGGAACAGTGTCACGGAAAAAAAATTTTTTACATCAGTTTGATTTTAGTGTTTTATTAAAAACTTTTAGATTTATTTGTGTGTTTTACTTTTTTTTATTTTTGAACTTTTTCTTCCCTATGGGGGCTGGCATTTTTTTTTCCATTTCTGTATGTTTCGATTAACGACACATACAGACATGGAATACGGCAGCTACAGTCCCATAGTGAATGCGAACGGGGCCCGTTCCATCCACTATGCTGTACACCGTCTGTGTGGGAACGGCGCATGCGCCGCTCCCACACAGTCCAAGTTGAACTGTGCGCCGTCCGGCGCCATTTTCCTGTAAGATTACTACTTCCGGTCGCGGCTTCCGGACTTGTGCACTTGGAGCGGCGGTAGCAGAAGGAGCGGTCGGACCGGAGGGAGCGGCGGCGACTGGAGCAGGTAAGTTATTTCTGAGTATGTAAGTGTTTTACTGTGTGTTTACTAGTGTATGTAAACCTACTACACTGTGTGTTAGCTCAAAAAATGGCGACACACAGTGTAGGAGGTTTGACCGTTCAATCCCCTCGTTTCTCCCGGCACTAGCCAGGATAAAGGAGGGGGGGATTCTGAGAGCTCACTAGAGCGAGTGAGTTTTCTCAAATTTTGCAGCATAAAGCAATGTGGTTGCTTTACCACATGCAATGCTGCAATTTTGGGAATTGCTCCATCTAGTGACCAGCACTGGGAAATATTATAAATTAGAATCTAATTTATAATATTTCCTGACTCGTGAAAAAAATTAAAAAAATTAGAACAATGTTTAATCACCTATACACTAATTGTTTAACTAAAAAAAAATAAAAAAATTTCTAGCGTCACATTCCCTTTAAGTCGTCTTGAGAACCTTTAATTGAATTCTGCTCAATTCACACAAGGGAGTCATTTTAATCTTATTTTCCTGAAGCTTAAAGAGGCTCTGTCACCAGATTTTGCAACCCCTATCTGCTATTGCAGCATATCGGCGCTGCAATGTAGATAAGAGTAAAGTTTTTGTTTTTTTTTTAAAACGAGCTTTTTTGGCCAAGTTATGACCATTTTTATATTTATGCAAATGAGACTTTCTAAAGTACAACTGGGCGTGTTTAAATTAAAAGTACAACTGGGCGTGTATTGTGTGTGTACATCTGGGCGTTTTTACTTCTTTTACTAGCTGGGCGTTGTGAATAGAAGTGTATGATGCTGACGAATCAGCATCATCCACTTCTCATCGTTAACACCCAGCTTCTGGCAGTGCACAGACACACAGCGTGTTCTCGAGAGATCACGCTGTGACGTCACTCACTTCCTGCCCCAGGTCCTGCATCGTGTCGGACGAGCGAGGACACATCGGCACCAGAGGCTACAGTTGATTCTGCAGCAGCATCAGCGTTTGCAGGTAAGTAGCTACATCGACTTACCTGCAAACGCCGATGCTGCTGCAGAATCAAATGTAGCCTCTGGTGCCGATGTGTCCTCGCTCGTCCGACACGATGCAGGACCTGGGGCAGGAAGTGAGTGACGTCACAGCGTGATCTCTCGAGAACACGCTGTGTGTCTGTGCACTGCCAGAAGCTGGGCGTTGTGAAGAGAAGTGGATGATACTTCTAGTCACAACGCCCAGCTAGTAAAAGAAGTAAAAACGCCCAGATGTACGCACATAATACACGCCCAGTTGTACTTTTACTTTAAACACGCCCAGTTGTACTTTAGAAAGCCTCATTTGCATAAATATAAAAATGGTCATAACTTGGCCAAAAATGCTCGTTTAAAAAAAAAAAAACGTTCCTCTTATCTGCATTGCAGCGCCGATCTGCTGCAATAGGAGATAGGGTTTGCAAAATCTGGTGACAGAGCCTCTTTAACAGGTTCCCGACCGCTGGCCGTATTTATACGCCCAGCGGTCAGGGTCTCTGAAGTCCGCCGTATAGACTATTTACGGCGGCACTTCAGAGACTGTGCACGCGCGATCGCGTGCACACAGCTCTGTGCCCTGGCTGTTGCTAACAGCCATGGGCACTGGGCAGAATGTCAGGGGTCAATCTTTTGGCCCCTGAACATGTGATCGCTGTGACAACCAATCACAGCGATCACATGCATTTCTGCATAGAAAACAGTGTGCACGCGATCGCGTGCACACAGCCCTGTGCCCACGCTGTTACCAACAGCTTTGGGCACTGGGCAGAGTATCAGGGACCAATCTGATGGTCCCTGAACATGTGGTCGCTGTGAAAACCTATCACAGCGACCACATTTGTTTTATTTTGACTTTTCTGGCAGTAAATCTCCTGCCTCTTTTCTTCTCCTCAAACATTGTTTCAGTGTGAGGAGAAGAAGAGACTCGTGAGAATTGCTGCCAGAAGATTACAGTGAAAAAAAATACAGTTACACTATAAAACATTCTATGTATAGATAGATTTCTATCTATCTATACAATCTATCTATCTATCCATCTATCTTTTTTTCTATTTATCTACCTTTCTTTCTTTTATTCTATTAGAATAGGCAGGTAGGGAGTATATAATTATATATATATCCACATATATATAATATATATAGCAATAGCGGTTTATTTTTTTGTTAGCGGTAGTGTAGATATATATAGCAGTTAGTTTGTGTGTTTTATAAAAAAAATAAAATAAATTGTTTAGCTAGTGTTAGTGTTAGTTACGTTATGGCGAGGAAGTTGTTTAGCGCCGAGGAGGCATACGCCATGCTGTGGTCTGAGTCGGAGACCGCATCAGAGTTGGCGTCCGAGATGGAACCTGTTTTAGGTAGTGACGATGACAGCCTCACTTCAGGTTCATCTTCAGGGGACGTTGTCCCTGATGCAGTTGAAACTGCAGAACATGAAAGCGCAGGGCCAAGTAGCGCTGTAGCACGGGACAGCCTGGTCCCTTCAGTCCAGGCTCTTGTATGGGCACCTGCCCCATCTTTTGGGCCTAGAATCCACGGATTTACTGCCACTCCTGGCATAACCGTGGACAATATAAATTTTGTCCAAATGGATTACTTCCATTTATTTATAACGG
Source organism: Rhinoderma darwinii (assembly GCF_050947455.1). NCBI lineage: Eukaryota > Metazoa > Chordata > Amphibia > Anura > Rhinodermatidae > Rhinoderma > Rhinoderma darwinii. The sequence continues at coordinate 174,386,464 of NC_134687.1, read as the reverse complement.
ACGACATCCTAAATCAGATTGTCCACTAAACAAGTTTATATGCCACGCAATATATAAGGCAGAAACGTTCATCCACCCATGCCAGAGATTGGACGCCCACCAATTTGCAGGAATTAAAAAATTTTTTGGGGCTCATCCTAAATATGGGTATTGTCAAAAAGCCCTCCATTAGGTCTTACTGGTCAACAAGACCCGCCCAAGCCACTTCAATGACAACACACAGGCCCCCCCAAGTACCGATGCAAACCGGGATCGGTTGTTCAAAATAAGACCGCTAATAAATTCCCTGAATAATTTATTTCTACAACTCTACACCCCTGAGCAGAATGTAAGTGTGGACGAATCCCTCCTCAACTTTCATGGCAGACTTAGCTTTCGCCAATATCTACCTTCCAAAAGGGCAAGATATGGCGTTAAGCTCTACAAATTGTGTGAAAGCGGGTCAGGATATACCACCGCCTTCAGGATTTATGAAGGGCGGGACCGCACAATAAATGTTCCTGGATGCCCCCCTGATCTTTCCACCAGCAGTAAGATCGTGTGGGAGATAATGCAGCCTCTGCTTCACAAGGGGTACCACCTGTACTGTGATAATTTTTATTCGAGTGTGCCCCTGTTTAGGCATTTGCATGCTGCAAGGACTGGGGCATGTGGTACCATGCGCAAAAACAGAATTGGTTTTCCACAGCAATTAGTGGGGAAGCGCATGGTAAAGGGGGACTCCTGTGCTTATGCATCTGAAGAATTGCTGGCGGTCAAGTTCAGGGATCGCAAAGATGTGTATGTGCTAAGCACAATTCATACCGCAGGAACAGTGGCAGTGAGGGAAAGAGGGGCAACATCGGACAAGCACAAACCAGTGAGCGTGTCCGAATATAACAAGTACATGGGGGGGGTGGATTTAAGCGACCAGGTTTTACAGCCCTATTTAGTAAAACGCAAAACTAAAACCTGGTACAAAAAAGTGGCCATTTATCTTATACAGATGGCCATCCACAACTCATTTGTGCTCTACAAAAAAAACAGAGGCAGAGACACATACCTGGATTTCCAGGAAAAAATTATTGAAGGCCTCATTTTTGATGTTCAGGACACCCGAGAATGCCCCCAGTCTGAGGATGTCACGCGACTGACTGAAAGACACTTCATCAGTCGGATTCCCCCAACAGCAACCAGAAGCAACCCCCAGAAAAAGTGCCGCGTCTGCAGAAAAGACGGGCACTGCAAAGATTCCCGATATTTCTGTCCCTCATGTCCCTCGCAACCAGGCCTGTGCATTGAGCCATGTTTTAAAATATACCACACTGTTCTGAATTATTAGATTTTAGTTAATTCGTTGAAAATATATTTGCCCTACATTACGTTTTTATTTTTCCTCTGATTTTACTCCAAGGGTGAGGGAGGGAATGGGTGGGGGGTGGATGTCATGTTTGCATATTTTCTAAAGTTCATCTGCTGGAGAGCTCCATTTGCATAAACCTGCAATTTCTTATTTTAGAAAACCCAAAAAAATAAATTCCCATTATACCCCTAGATGAATATTTTGGGATTTCTGCTTCAAGAACAGATATTTTGGAAGGGTTATAGAAACTCTGTTGAGTTTTGTAAAACCAGCTTTGAAAAAAAGCGATTTGTGAAATAAGCTTCTTCTATCGTCCGCCCTCCTACATCTCTATGTGATAATAAGGCACACATATTTGGTATCCCCATGCACGGGAGAAGTGGCAGAATGTGAAAGGAGATTAATTTTGGCCGTGGTCTATGCCGTGTGTGAAAAATGCTGGTATAAACTGACGCATTTGCTAAAAAATTGCTAATTTTATTTTGATCCATCTTACTCAAGAAACTTTCAGAAGAAATCTGGACTGTCTAAAAATATGATAAACCCCTTGAAGAAAACCTTGTGGGGTCTACTTGCGTGAATGAAGTAATTTATGGGGTGATTCTAATCTTTCAGCAGCATTACGCCCCCCAGAAAACAGTATGCGGCTATAAAGTCAAGTGCAGAATTCCTGGACCGAAAAGGCCAAAAAGCCTCCTTTTATGCCAAGCCCTGGCACATGCCCGCACAGTGAATAAGGCACACATATTTGGTATCCCCATGCACGGGAGAAGTGGAAGAATGTGAAAGGAGATTAATTTTGTCCGCGGTCCATACCGTGTGTGAAAAATGCTGGCATAAACTGACGCAATTGCTAAATTCTTGCATTTTTTTCCAATTTTGCCCACTTTAGAGAAAAAAATAAAAATTATATATACTGACAAATGCCACTAAAACAAAGCCCTATCTGTCCTTTAAAAAGAGTGTAAAATTCAAAGATGAACTTTATTCACCTGCAGAGTTATAGTCATCTAAAGAAGCGCATAGCAAAATTGTGAAATTTGCTCTGGTCATTTAGCTGTAAAACAGCCTAGTCCTTAACCGGTTAAAGAGGCTCTGTCACCACATTATAAGTGTCCTATCTCCTACATAATGTGATCGGCGCTATAATGTAGATAACAACAGTGTTTTTTATTTTGAAAAACGATCAAAATAGTTTGAGCAAGTTATGAGCAATTTTAGATTTATGCTAATTAATTTATTAATAGACAACTGGGCGTGTTTTTACTTTTTTACCAACTGGGCGTGGTAAAGAGAAGTGTATGACGCTGACCAATCAATGTCATACACTTCTCTGCATTCATTTTTAGCAGTACTCGCAACACAGCGTGATCTCACGAGATTATTTATTTATTATTTATTTCAGTTACTTATATAGCGCCAACATATTACGCAGTACTGTACAGAGGTCCTCTTTTTTACTGTCCCCAATCGAAATATTGCGTCCTCCAGCCAGGACGCAATGTCTATTCACACTCCCGACACTACGGTAAAGTTTCTGTGAATGACAGCACATCGTGATTTCGCGAGATCACGCCGTGCTGTGTGAGTTAAGTCCCACAGAAACTTTACCGAAGTGTTGGGAGTGTGAATAGACATCGCGTCCTGGCTGGAGGCAATGTCTATTCACTCTCAAGACACTTCTGTAAAGTTAATGTGGGAGTATGTGACAGTACAGCATGATCTCGCGAGATCACGCTGTGTTGCGAGTACTGCTAAAAATGAATGGAGAAAAGTGCATGACGCTGATTGGTCACTATTTACACGCTCTTTACAACGCCCAGTTGGTAAAAAAGTAAAAACACGCCCAGTTGTCTATTAAGAAAGTAATTAGCATAAATCGAAAATTGTGAATAACTTGCTCAAAATTGTTTTTCAAAATAAAAACCACTGTTGTTATCTACATTACAGCGTTGATCAGATTATGTAGGCGATAGGGCACTTATATTGTGGTGACAGAGCCTCTTTAAGACATTTTGGTCCAGTTAACTTGCCCAATTAGTTGTAACCTACACTTCTGTTTTTATTGTCTCTATTTTCTGGGCAGAGTATATACCCCTCAATATGATAAATGGGATGGAGATGTTCCCAGTCTCAGAGCCTGCTGAATGGTAAGCTTTCACAGAGTGGAGAATTTGTCAATGCACACACACAATTCCACCAGCTAAATTCTTTTCTTGAGCTTTTGCTTGATGTGCCCCACCCAGTGGTGACATATGTAAAGACGGAGATTGAGGACCATGGCGACCCTATTGTACTAGAGTTATGTGAGATGTGACAGCTGGCTTAGCTTTACTTATTAACCTATTTTATTCTGTTTTGCAGCTACAGAGACTTTCCTAAAAAATACTTTCACATTTTATTTGGCACAATAGTTTACAAAAAAGTGCACTCTACACCTAACCATGTATATGTACAAAAATATACACATGGAATAAAAAAAAGGCTATGTCTCCGTATAAAATCAGAGGTATAGAGAGCTACAGTAGAGCCCCATAGAAGTATATGCGTACCCTATTGTTGTTTCCAATTTAGCAATGATAAGTTGTGTATTGTGTCTCTGAAGTTTAAATAATTTAAGAACTTTCCTGCCCTCAAATATTACTGCCACTATTTACGTTAAAAAAGGACTTTATACATATAAAGTTACAGCAGGTATCAAGAGAACTGTCATTGTCAGCTCATTTCTCAACAGTTCATTGTATTGACCTGCTAAAACCCACACATTTGATATCCGCGTCTTTCTGAATCAAATGGAGTAATTGAGTAATAATGGGTTCTGAAATATGTTCCAAGAAACGCTAACTTTTTTCACCATCATTTGGCATGCAAAGTAAACAATAAAAATACGTCACATTGCACTATATTATCTTTATGTACTGGAGGCTCATAGGGCACTAAGGACTATGCCAAGTGAGTTTGCAAGAACATAGGCAGTTTCTTGAACATGACACTGGAAGGGCCTTACCAGGAAGGAGCGATGAGATGAGTGGGGGATGTGACAGGGCTTGGCTTGTTAGCTTTACTCCTTAACAATCTTTCCATCAGTCAAGGAAATTAGAGTATAGATAAGACACTCTAAACCTAGCAAGGGCAAACACCTGTATTACCATACAAAGCGCAAGTGTACAACTCTCATAGCACCTTGTAGACCCAAATAACATACATGTATCCCTCTCCTGGGGTGTAATAAGTGTCCTTGTCTTAGCATTCATTCTAAAGCAGCTTCTGTGTTCGTCCTGAAAGGCTGACACAATAGAGGAAGGACAATAAAGGCAATGAATGCGGAGGTTGGACTCCCCTTAGTGCTTTAGGGCCAAGTAATGTGTAATCATTCCAGACTTGGCTATCAGTGAAGGAGTTCAGGGAAGACGGCGCACACCTCTGCCTTGGGAGGTTAAGTTTTGCCAGAGTAGGAAGCAGGCAGGGCTCTCAGGTGACAAGCCCTCAGGTAGACTGTAACATGACTTCATTGGGGTGGAGCTATGAGCTGTACAGGTGTCTCCTTCAGACAGGTTACTAGCACTGGTACAGCTGATCTCTGGCAGCGCTGACTCACTCCATTGCTGCATTGTGGGGCTGCTAAAATAAAACTATTGCAACGGGAATTAAATTGTACATGATTGACCATGGACACCAAGGACCCCAATGGGAAAGATGGTGGGGGGTTCAAGAGGAAGAACTTGACGTTTCTCAAGAGCAGGTTGTATATGTTAGAGAGGAGGAAAACTGATACAATTGTGGAGCACACTGTGAATGGGGACCATGGGAATACAGGCACATTGCGCAGGAGTCAATCTGACAGGACCGAGTATAACCAAAAGCTTAAAGGTAAGGGTCACATGGTGTGCTTGATAATTCTCCAACATTTTTGGGCTGTTCTTTATTCATTTATACATATACTGTTGAGTAAAAATGAGGGTGGCGGGGTCTTATGCGCCTCAATGTATTTGCCTTACAAGGCCTACTTAAACAAGTAGATGCTCATGAAATACTCTCCTGTAAGTATTTATACAGATGCTGATGTAGCAGGGCTAAGTTTGTCATTCGGCAAAAGTCTACGGTTGATACGGTATCGGATTTAGTTTTTTTTGCATAGAACTGCATGTACACCTGTTGCATTATATTTACAAAGAGTGTTATCTCAATATGCAAATATCAATGACAAATTCAGCTCTGCTTCATCTGCAAATGCTTAGTTGAATGACATCCTGATACATGTATCTAATATTTGTAAAGTTAGGAGAAATATGTTGGCAAAAAAGTTTGCATTACTAATGCTATTGCACGATAAAGTACGGTATATAGAAGGCAGCCATATAGATTTAAGGAATTTGCTGCATTGCATTACCCAAAATGTTCATGACTGTGGAGGGGATGGATGTGTCCCTCTGTTGGTATGCACACTGCAGGGGTATCCAAACTTTTGTGCCTTGGACCATTGTGTTGACTTTGCTACATATCCTTTCTCACAGGCTGTTGCTTTTTCCTCTTTGCCGTTTGCATAATTTTTTGTTGTTAGAAATAATTAATACTTAGAAGAAGGTAATGCAATATCGATGGCGTAAACAAGTCTTATTAATTATAGGCTTCTTATAGTTATGTGTAATGCTTGGACATTTAGACTTTGTCTCTTCACGTTGAGCAGGATGCCCTAGAAGTGTTCAGTAATGGTCTTCTATGTGCAATGAAACGCTTACAACATTGCTATTCAAGATATTATGCATTTCATGCTAATATTTTGTTTTATACTTATGCAGTTACATTTTAGAGATTAGTTGTGAATGTGATCAGTTTTATTATAGTGTCTTAAGACAATCGGCTTTCCATTCCTCCCTGTATGAGAAAAGTGGTCTGTGGTTAAAGGGGTTGTCCCATCAGCTGATCACCTGTGGTCTGGCTGATGGACTCTCTGGCTATATGCTATTCTTGCCAAGAGAAGCTATTGGCACTTACACATTTCCCCTGCAGCGACTATGTGACTATTGGCGCCATCTCCGCTCTTGTACTGGTTCTTTCTGCTCCGGCTAATATACTGGAGCCTTCAGCAGATAATCTCTCTGTGACATTCATATGGTTTAATGCCCTTATTATGGGTGTTTAACTGTGATCATCACAGTTTACATTTATACTAACATACGTCACGTATGTTAGTATAAATGTAAAAGCACATGTATGAATTGTAGAATGAGAGCTTTACCATTCCCTCTGCACTATTGGTAGCAAAAATCGCAACTATTTTACATAATACATTTTTAAATCCATGATCACCACATCTATGGTGCATGTTTAGCTTAAATCTCCTGACGTATTCACCAATATCACACAGACTTTAAAGTGGTTTTCTAGGACTGTAATATTGAATGCTGTGTCTCCTTTCAAATCAATGGGTTGTCTGTGTAATGTAGGACAGGACAAGTTCTCCAGAGCGAGCGGCGTGGTTTGTAGCCGCTCTCTACTCAAGAGATGAGGATGCTGAACAGAGGACCTTTCTCAATAAAAGCAGACCGGTCACATATATATACTGCCCTGCTGATTTCAGCGTTCTGTCACTTATTAGATAATGTGTCATGATTACGGACAATTTAGCAGTTATACTTGCGGCACGCGGCCTGCGATGAAGGCTTAAGTCCAAGCATATTCATATATTCACACCTGGAGGGTGGGGGGGGGGGGGCGAGAATATATGAATATACTCTGAATCAAGCTTGCAGCGCTGCCCGCGTGCCGCAAGTATATCTGCTAAATTCTCAGTAACCACGACACATTAACTAATAAGTGACAGACTGCTGAAATCAGCGTGTCTGCCTCTTCTTTATGCGGTCCTCAGACAGGGCAGCATATATATATGACAGATCCGCATTAATATAACACATATACCTCCGACGTATAGATGTGAACAGAGCCTAACTCAGAATTCATGCTACGGTATATGACATTAGCTTTTCTAGACTAGACAACTCCTTTAAGTCCTGTTTTCCTTAGTGAAATAGATTGATGAGGTACTAAGCTCCTTGTTGTCATGTACACAACTGTAGGAGAGATGTCCATATGTCACAGTGACTGATTATTATATAGGTGACAGTTGTTTCTTGGTTGTGATGAGTGTGTAATGTTTGAGATTCATGGCTCCAGGCTGTGAGCTGCATGTAGCATGGTGTAATAAAACTACTGCACAGTCAGATACCAGCCCATGGTGTGTGTCACTGCTCCGTGCATAGCTCATGTCAAGACTCTTTCTTGCTTAGTAACAGATCCAAGGAGATGACAACACTTGGTGACAAGAGAGCGCTTCTGACTCTGGGAACAAGTTCAACAGGCGAACAATGGGAGTATGAAACTTCCTCCAACTACTTTGATAGATCAGATTTCTCCCATCAATGCATCATTGCGGGCTTGAGCAATAACCTCTAACATAGTCACAAGTATTTTACTACTATGGCGTTGTGGATAATGCATTCAAGGGCCAACCAAACGTATTCCAACCATTGTTTTGCAAGGGATCATTATAAAATAGAAACAATGACCTAATGGGTTGCCATAGGAAACACATTTCTGATATTGACCCCCCCCCCCCCCACACAAACATACTGTACAAATTGTTTCTTATACATATGCGCGAATTTGTTCCATTATAAAGGGTATTTACTTTTGGCTGCTTCAACCCTTTTAGGTGATTTGAACAACCTTGTAACTTGTACATGTAACTCCGTACCTTCATAGAAAATAAAGGGGAACACTGAGGTACATGTATAAATAATGCCATATTTATACTACTGAAAACCCCAGTGTAAATTTAACACGGATAATGCCAACACAGAATTTATGTCAAACTTTTAACAAAGATGGCTGAGTGCAGTAAATCTAGGTGCATACAGTACTTCAGTGCATACAGGGTATAGCTGCAATACTTATAATGGTTGTATATATATATATAGTACTTATATAATATTTATAATGGTTGTGTATATAGTATTGCATGGAGACTGCTGCACTAGTTCACACTGCATAAACCATAATCTGACTCAGAACTTGTGGACCAAATGTCCTGTCCCACAAAGCCACCCTAAGGCATTGGCCTTTTATTCCTAATGATAAACTGGCCCTAAGGGCTTATTCAGACGAACGTATAATACGTCCGTGCAACGCGCGTGATTTTCACGCACCTCGCACGGACCTATGTTAGTCTATGGGGCCGTTCAGACAGTCCGTGATTTTCACGCAGCGTGTGTCCGCTGCGTAAAACTAACGACATGTCCTATATTTGCGTGTTTTTCGCGCATCACGCACCCATTGAAGTCAATGGGTGCGTGAAAATCACACGCAGTACACGGAAGCACTTCCGTGTGATTCGCGCAACAGCAGTAAAAAATAGGAATGAAAACAGAAAAGCACCACGTACTTTTCTGTTTACAAACATACAAACAGAGTGTCATAATCATGGCGGCTGCGCGAAAATCACGCAGCCACGCATCATACGCTGCTGACACACCGAGCTGTTATGGACCTTTTGCGCGTGCAAAACGCCACGTTTTTTGCGCGTGCAAAACGCACACGCTCGTGTGAATCCGGCCTCACAGTCCGCATCCTGTTCTTGGCCAAATAGATCAAAAAGGTGTTGTTAGATCTATCATAAAAGATTATTAAAAATGCAAAGTGTCAGTTGTGACATTTGCTGCTACCTTAATACAGTAGTATCAAAGGCAACAGAATCCTATTCAATAATCCTTGTTTATTGTGCTCAAATAGTCATACAGAATATAAGCAACGTCCCAGCGCGTTACAATGGCTGGGTTTTTCTCAAGCTCAAGATTTTCTGCTACCTTATGATAGATTTGACAGAATATATTAATACATATTGCCCTCCCTGCAGCCCTAGCCATACACCTTTTAAATAGTTGTTTTTTTTTTAAAATAAAAATGTGTAACAGTGTGTTTTGTGCAACTTTCGAAATACTTTTTATTAAAAATTATTTTTACTTTTTGAGATACAGCTGCTCTGTATTCTGTATACAGAGCAGCTGTATCGTGCGCTAAGACCTGAATCCGTCAGTGACAGCGGGATTGAGGGGTTCAGCGTCAGCGGGTCCTGCGTGTCTCTGACACGTAGAATCCAGCTGTTATCGATCACATCTAAGTTATGAACCGCTGACCTGACGGATTCAGGTCTCAGCGCACGATACAGCTGCTTTGTATACAGAAATACAGAGCAGCTGTATCTCAAAAAGTAAAAATAATTTTTAATAAAAAGTATTTACCACTGATAGACATTTTTATTAAAAAAAAACAAAAACAAAAATTTCTAAGTTGTATATAGCCAATCATTTTACCAGCTCCATAGATTTCAGAGGTCACTGATACTGATAGTTTACTGTAGGTTGGAATACATTATTCCTTTTTATTGTTTGTGTATTCATAATCAGTACTTCTGAATTTTTCTGAAATATTTTTTTTCTGAAATCAGTCGAAGAGATTACTATATGATAAATTGTATGGTTAAATTGTATTACACCATGAGGGCATTTTGACCATGTCAAACAGTTGAGGTGGTCTGAAATATGGTTATATATTCTTTTGTGTATTGATTCCTGTTCTATGTATCCACAATGATGAGTGATAGGTTGTGCTTTTGACAAACTTTTTCATATACCCTTCAATAGGTCCCTATGTGTTCACACTCACTTTTCTACAATTGAATGCCCCCAGGCCAAAAGTTGCTTACACCCTAGTAAAACATGCTTTAAACCTGTTCACTAACATTAGAAACCTAGTGTTTTTTTCTGCTATTGATGCCTTTACTTATCAGTCTTGTTAAACAAGTACCTGAGGTCTAGACTTGAAGCACATGAGCCACAGAGGGAAAGTTTTATCTGGTCCCATCACCTAGTAGAAGAACATTGGGATACACCATATGCGGTTTTATCACACTATATAGGATTTTTAGACAATATAAAGATAAATATTAAATGTTTATTAAAATGGTTCTTTACAGCATAATAGCAGTATCAGTGGCTTTAACAAGGAACAGTTTAATCTACGGTAGCATGTGATATGCAAGACTATTGCAAGCTTTAAGCCCTTCGCACACCCAGACGTGCTATTTCGTCCGGGTGCGGGGGGTGATGTTTGGAGCGTGCTCACGCACTGAGCACACTCCATATGCTGCGGGTGTTGGCTGTATTTTACAGCAGACACCCGGGACTAACAGCCGGGAGCAGCGATAGCAAATGCTGTGGTCAATTGCGACCGCAGTTTCTAAGGCGTTGAAAAGAGTGGGGCGGCCCCCTCCGACAGCTCATCGTCCCCTCCCCCGCAGTGAGATCGGGGGTGGGGGGTGATGACGGTTGTTATGGCAGCCCAGGGGCCTAATGAAGGCCCCCAGGACTGCCTTCACTCTGCCTCTGTTAAGCCGTGTCTCTGCAGGGCTTAACAGAGGCTTGTAAAAATGACGATATACTGCAATACGTTAGTTATTATCTAACGATCGCTGGTTCAACTCCACTAGGGTGGCTAATCATGTGTGTAATAAAAAGCGATTAAAAAGTTCTACGTACCAAAAAATGGTACCGATAAAAACGACAGCTCGTCCCACAAAAAATAAAACCTCACACCGCTCAATCAGTAAAAAATTAACAAAGTTATGGCTCTCAGAATGTGGCGACACAAATTGATTTTGCTAAGCTGTCAACAAATTAGCTTGGGAATTGGGGATTTGGTTTCCAGGTGGTTTCAAAAACAAACTTGAACATTCTTACTGCTGATCATGAGCTGTGTTTGCTATACCTGCAGACTCAAGTCATTTCTAATATTCAATTGAAAATTCTAAACATAAAGCAGCTTTTGAACATAGTCTAATGCCCATTTTCTCTCCTCCAAGCTGCATAAATGATTTATTGTCCCCTTTTTAAAGGCTATGTACACCTTTGAAAACGTTTTTTGTTTTTTTAATAACAATGTGTATCAGGGTATGTTCACACGCTAGCAGGCTTTTACGGCTGAAATGACAGACTGTTTTCAGGAGAAAACCGCTGCCTCGTTTCAGCCGTAAAAGCTCCTCCTCGTATTTTGCGAGGCGTCTGTGACGCTCGTAAATCTTGAGCTGCTCTTCATTGAGTTCAATGAAGAATGGCTCAAATTACGTTGCAAAGAAGTGCCCTGCACTTCTTTGCCGAGGCAGTCAATTTACGCGTCGTCGTTTGACAGCTGTCAAACGACGACGCGTAAATTACAGGTCGTCTGCACAGTACATCGGCAAACCCATTCAAATGAATGGGCAGATGTTTGCCGACGTATTGTAGCCCTAGCCTCGTTTACGTCTGAAAATAGGTCGTGTGAACCCAGCCTCAGTGTGATTGATGCAACTTTTAATTACTTTTTATTAAAATGATTTTTACTTTTTGAGATACAGCTGTTTTGTATCTTATATACAGAGCAGCTGTATCCTGTGCTGAGACCTAAATGCATCAGGTTACCGACACTGACAGGTTCAGTGTCAGCGGGTCCTGGACCCGCTGACACTGAACCCGTCAGTCCCGCTGATCTGACGGATTCAGGTCTCAGCGCAAGATGCAGCTGCTCTGTATAAAGCAGCTGTATCTCAAAAAGTAAAAAATATTTTTGCTAAAAAGTAATTAGACAGTTGCACCAAACACACTGACACACATTGTTATTAAAAAAACAAAAAACATTTTCAAAAGTGTACATAGCGTTTAAGGAATACTCAGAATGCAAGTAATACCGTATTTGGGCTGCTGTTCTGATTCTAGCTGTATTCTAGGAACAGTAGGCATTGAATTTAGGGTGTTTGCTGAGAAGTCATGGGAAATGTGATTTCCTCATACCTGCCCACTCCTATTATCAGAATCAACCTCACTGATAAAGATCATGATAATACATATAATATGTAGACCTCATGCATGCAACAAAACCATGACCATGGAAATTTTACGGTGGCACACATAGTTCCTATGGTTCTTTATTATTAAGGCACTATGTGTGCCATCATATGGTGCCTTCATGAGGCCCCATATTCTATGGGAGAAGACCTCAGTAATATGGCATGCAAGGGAACAATATTTTGAAGCCAAGAGGGGAAACCTCGGTGTCCCACCATATGAAGGCACACAGAGGTACAATACGGGCCCGTAGATTTGGGTGATGTATTACATGCGTGCATTAAGCCTACGTCAAAGTTATTACTGAATTTAAAAATTTGAACATCTTAATACACAAACACTGGGTAAACAATTGGCATTTCTGAAAAGATGTGTATTATTATTCATGGTTTGCGCCCAACTTTGTCACCAGACTGTTAGTTGTTTTTCTTTTAAAAAAAACAGTTTGATGACATTCTCCTAAACCTGTTTCTATTGGAAATTTTCATTGCAGTACTGCTAATATTTAGATAATTTTTAATAAATCGAACTATTTCAGAACCTAAAAATAAAATTGGGCTTGTGTATGGACCTTTCAAAAAGTTCGGAAGGCTTTGAAAACATAGTTAATAAACTGTGCTTATCCCAAAGAAATATTACAATCACATTGCATTATTCACATTTACAAACCTCTTTAGATGATCTCATTGGAACCTTCTAGTAGACCATTACCTGGAACATATGAAAATATGAGTCATTCCTTGTCTAAAGTTATTTGCATGCTTCTTGATGTGGCTGTCCTAATGTGCTAATGTGCTTCTTCTCTTGGCAGAGTTAAAGCGCATAGGCAGGTATTGGATAAAGCATCAGTAAATAACATGTTGACAGTAGCAAGTACGGCATTCAATATTATCCTAAATTAACATTACCAGAAAATATGGATTAATCTTGAGAAATAAGTGTCTTATACATTATATGTGAGTGTTGCTTGCAATGTTAGCAATCGTTCATGTACTAATGTGTATTATAATGCCACTTTATACTTAATATGAAGCATAACAGATTTATAATAATAAAGTTGTTGCAGTTGTCTCTTGCATTATTAGGGTGGTATCTATAAGGTGAAATTGATATTGTTTGGACATTGTTGTTGGAATAAAATGTTGAAAAAAAGTTTTTAAATGTGTTGTTACTTGCACCAACAAACCAATAAAAGGAATTTGTTCCGAAAACAAATAAATGAAAACCGCGTCAAAATCAGCATTTTTTTCCAGACCGATCAAAGGAAAAAAAAGCTGCATGCCCTTTCTTGAAGCGGTTTCCGCCTCTGAACCCCCATTGAAATAAAAAAATCCTGAAGGAACTTTTTGACTGACAAAAAACTCTAAATGAGTTACTTACCCTAAACATGTGAATCATGTTTTTCCTATATCCTGAGAGTTTTTGGGTATGAGACATAAGGCTAAAACAAATTGTAATATTATAGGGATTGGGAATCATCTACATATTCTTGCAAATGTGAGACGAGTATTAATATTACTCTAGGATAGCAGTGGTTTCTGGCTCAAATCCCATTTTTCCTTAGTCTCCTTCTTGTTTTGGAGATTTGAACACAGACCTTATATGAAGCCAGACAGGGTTATAGTTCTTCTCTTGTTATTATGTGATGTTTTATGACTTTTTTGATATATGACAATTTCAGGCAAAATTCACCACTTTTCCAAATTTGCTACATTTGTAGATTATGGCTGATACTGTAGTTTGATTCCCATAACCTCAGTGGGCTACATTATGCATTTCAACAAAAATTTTTTCGTTTATAGGAGTTTTTGTGTAGTGGGGCTTAGAGCTCATACAGGTTAAAATAATTTTGGAAAGTAACTTGAAATCAGATTTAGAATTGTCTGCCTATGTAAGTTGTGGTGTAGGATTTCTTTCCACTTATTCTACTATTTTCTATAAATCTAGAAATAAAAATGTAAAAAGAGAACCGACCTTCATCAATTATGACATATAGGAAACCAGTGTTATGTGTACAAGTAGTCCTAACCTACAGTGACTATTCTAAAGAGATCATGAAAGAGAATCGGACCAGGTAATGTTTCTTCCCTTTCTTTTCTGTCGAGCTGTGCAAAGATTTATTTTTCTGCTACAGTATCAGATAGGTAAAAAGAAGGAAGTGCCATGACGTTTTGACAACACAGTGGGCATTATTTGTGATGGGTGTGACCATTTTTCTCAGTAATTCATGTGCTATGACTATATACTGATTCATAATAAACAGTACGCCAAGCCAGCACAAGCAAATGTGTTTTACAACCTGAAATAGGTTAGAATTTAGAGAAACTCTTATCGAAAAAGGCAACAAGCTTTTTTTGTTGTTGTTGTATTCTTCTCAATGACCTAGGTGGACTTATCATAAAATGACCTATTGTTTAAATCAAGTTTTTTTTAATAAGAACTAGGCTTGTCCATTGGGGCAGCGGACAAGTACAAACATGCAGCCCCTCTGACAGCCCCCTGCTCCACCTGTACTTGTTGTATCTACTTGTAGATTTGTAACACAATGTATGCACTTGATTTGTTGACACATTTTAACAAATGATTGCATTAGAATGGAACCCCTTTTGTTGTTGCTTTTTATTTTCCATGTAACTCACTCTTCATAGGAATTTTTTTTTTTAGCTTGTGCTGAGCACACTGGAGGTAGGGTCAGTAGTCGCCTCATTATCATCACAGACAGAATTACAACGAAAGGTAACAACTCTGTTACAACACTGGTGGCAGATAACACAGGATCCACTATTGACAATATTTGATGGGGACAGCTCAGCCCTTTCTCCTTCTCTCTGTACAGTGTCCTCTGCCCGTATCACAAAGCATGCCCACAACACCCTCCCATAGAAGTAAATTTGTTATTTTCTGGCCTAGGCTGCCTATACTTTCATTGAATCCTGTTGATATTGGTGCTTTCCTCCAACAATCTAATGTGTATGGGGACCTCCCAACTGTCAACTAATAGCAGATGTCAGGGGAATATAGATCACTTTGGATTTCAGAGTTCCAATTCTTTTCTACCAGGAGATAAGCTACTATCAGAGATATCTCCCTATTGAAATAAACATGCACACTCAGCTAAGCAAGCATGTTTATGGGAAGGTTGAGGGAGATGGCATCCGAAAACTACCTTTTTGTGTATGGCGAGTCTTAGTTTTCTTATGCCAGCTGGAAATCAAATCTCTGGAACCTGCTATTGCAGCAGCTTAGGCTAGATAACTTCCTCCATAACCATGGCAAAAACAAAAAACTTTTACAATCAGAAAATAAAAACAGAAAAAAAAGAGTATGTTTCAGTATATTAAAATAATCTATGAAAAAACAGAGCTGGAGGGAAACTACTAAATATAGCTACCACGAGATAAAGCAAAGTTAAACACCTTGGCTATTTCACAGCAAATAACAGACAAACTAATTTTGGAACCAATGTCCCTAGATCATATTCCTATTGAACACTATAAATAATAATAATAAATAAAATAAAAAAATAATATATATACTATATATATACACATACATATATAATATACAAAATGTTTGGCCAGCACATTCCAGAAAAAAACTATTAACAATTCTATTTTTGAAAGCATTCTTACTATGCAGCATTTTTCCCACAACTTGGTTACGCTTTTGCACAGTACTCATATATATATATATATTTATTTATACAGTACTGTGCAAAAGCGTAAGCCAGTTGTGGAAAAATGCTGCAAAGTGAGAATGCTTTCAAATATAGAATTGTTAATAGTTTTTTTTTTATCAATTAACAAAATGCAAAGTGAATAAACAGAAGAAAAATCAAAATCAAATCAATATTTGGTGTGACCACCCTTTGCTTTCAAAACAGAATTAATTCTTCTAGGTACACTTGCACACAGTTTTTTAAGAAACTCGGCAGGGAGGTTGTTCCAAACATCTTGGAAAACAAACCACAGATCTTCGGTGGATGTAGGCTTCCTCAAATCCTTCTGTCTCTTCATGTAATCCCAGACATACTCGATGATGTTGAGATCAGGGATCTGTGGGGGCCATATCATCACTTCCAGGGCTCCTTGTTCTTCTTTACGCTGAAGATAGTTCTTACTGACATTGGCTGTATGTTTGGGGTTGTTGTCCTGCTGCAGAATAAATTTGGAGCCAATCAGACGTCTCCCTGATAGTATTGCATGATGGATAAGTATCTGCCTGTATTTCTCAGCATTAAAAGGAACCTGTCACCAGCATTTGACCTATTGAACCAGCAATACCTGGTGTTAGTGGGTGAAAAATAATTTTTATGTAACCTATAATTATCTTCTAAGTTGGCTCTGTACCTTTAGTATTCAGTTTTTTAGTGTTCCCGTGCTGTATGCTAATGAGCATGAAAGAGTCATATCTTCGTTTGAAAAGAGTCATATCTTCATTCCTCAAGCCTTTCCGAATTAACCCCGCCCCCTTACTTTTGATTGACAGCTCCTCGCCTCCACGAAATCCCGCGCTTGCGCATTGAATTCCAGTTCTGATGCGTGCGCACAGTGCGACACCATAGCCGCGCATGCACAGTAACTAGATTTAAGGCCCTGATGAAGCATGGAAGGGTATTGAACAATACATGACGGGTGCATGTGCGCTCTCAGACGAGATTTCGACAGTCCGTGCGGTCCAGTTTTCGGCGGTGGGATGGCATAAGAAGAGGAACGAACAAGACTGCCGGATTATTAGCATAAAAAGCGCTAAATGTTTGCAGACTGTTATTTACGGTAAGAGGAAGAGTTTAGGGGAGGGGATAATGGCAATGAACTTTTGACAGCAGCGGCCAGCGAGGAGTGAGTAGAGTTTAATAGGTGAAATGCTGGTGACAGGTTCCCTTTAAGGACATCATAAATCCTGACAAAATCCCCAACTCCATTTGCGGAAATGCAGGCCCAAACTTGCAACGAACCTCCACCATGCTTTACTGTTGCCTGCAGACACTCATTATTGTACCGCCTTCCAGCCCTTCGGCGAACAAACTGCCTTCTGTTGCAGCCAAATATTAAAAATTTTGACTCATCAGTCCAGAGCATTTGCTATTTTTCTGCACCACAGTTCCTATGTTTTCATGCATAGTTGAGTCACTCGGCCTTGTTTCCACATCAATGGTATGGCTTTTTGGCCGCAATTCTTTCATAAAGACCACATCAGGCCTGACTTCTCCAAACAGTAGATTGGTGTACCTGTATCCCACTGGTTTCTGCCAGTTCTGAGCTGATGGCACTGCTAGACATCTTCCGATTTCAAAGGGAAGTAAACATGATGTGTCTTTGATCTGCTGCACTGGTTTCCTTGGCCGACGACTGCGTCAATGGTCCTTAACTTTGACCGTTTCTTTGTGCTTCTTCAAAAGAGATTGAACAGCACATTTTGAAACCACAGTCTGCTTTGAAATCTTTGCCTGGGAGAGACCTTGCTGATGCAGTATAACTATCTTGTGTCTTGTTGCTGTACTCAGTCTTGCCATAATGGACCTGCGACATGAAAGTATCTTCCATAACCTCACCTTTGTAGCACAGTTTGGCTGTTCCTCATCAAGTTTTAAGCCTCCTACACAGCTGTTACTGTTACAGTTAATAACTGTGTTTCAACCTACATATGAAAATGATTATCAACTGTTTGGTATAATTGGTTAATCATGCCCCTGACTTATCCTACAAAATCCAAGAATTTATGCTGTTTTGAAGGCAAGGGGTGGTCAAACCAAATATTGATTTGATTCAGATTTCTCTTCTGTTCATTTACTTTGTATTTTGTTATTTGATTAAAAAAAAAACTATTAACACTTCTATTTTTGAAAGCATTCTTACTTTGCAGAATTTTTCCACAACTGCCTAAAATTCTTTGCAGTCGTAATGCAATAAGTTGGTAAGTCAATAAAGTAGTTTCTGAGGTTACTAACTGCTACAAGCGTTACAAGCAGCACAGGGAAACATACAAAAGCTAGCCACAAGCCAACGTTCAAAGTGCAGTTTACAGAATTCATGTCTAAAAATGGACTACTGACTGCTGTGAATGAGGTCAGTTGGTTGTCACATGGTGTTTTTTGGAATATAAAATTATAGCATCTAGTAGTTTTAAATATCTCCAACTGGTAAAGGGAACAATTATTTGAATTACCTTTATATAAGCAAATCGCTGTTTAATCACTTATTTGATGGTGATTTTGTCTTGCTTACCCTTTGGAATGATGTTTAGTTTACAGGGAATGTTTACCCATACACCGACATTTTTAAAGAGGCTCTGTCACCAGATTTTGCAACCCCTATCTCCTATTGCAGCAGATCGGCGCTGCAATGTAGATAAGAGTAAAGTTTTTTTTTTTTAAAAACGAGCATTTTTGGCCAAGTTATGACGATTTTTATATTTATGCAAATGAGGCTTTCTAAAGTACAACTGGGCGTGTTTAAAGTTAAAGTACAACTGGGCGTGTATTGTGTGTGTACATCTGGGCGTTTTTACTTCTTTTACTAGCTGGGCGTTGTGAATAGAAGTGTATGATGCTGACGAATCAGCATCATCCACTTCTCTTCATTACCACCCAGCTTCTGGCAGTGCATAGACACACAGCGTGTTCTCGAGAGATCACGCTGTGACGTCACTTTATGCCCCAGGTCCTGCATCGTGTCGGACGAGCGAGGACACATCGGCACCAGAGGCTACATTTGATTCTGCAGCAGCATCGGTGTTTGCAGGTAAGTCGATGTAGCTACTTACCTGCAAAACGCTGATGCTGCTGCAGAATCAACTGTAGCCTCTGGTGCCGATGTGTACTCGCTCGTCCGACACGATGCAGGACCTGGGGCAGGAAGTGAGTGACGTCACAGCGTGATCTCTCGAGAACACGCTGTGTGTCTGTGCACTGCCAGAAGCTGGGTGGTAACGAAGAGAAGTGGATGATGCTGATTCGTCACAACGCCCAGCTAGTAAAAGAAGTAAACACACCCAGATGTACATACACAATACACGCCCAGTTGTACTTTAACTTTAAACACGCCCAGTTGTACTTTAGAAAGCCTCATTTGCATAAATATAAAAATGGTCATAACTTGGCCAAAAATGCTCGTTTAAAAAAAATAAAAACGTTACTCTTATCTACATTGCAGCGCCGATCTGCTGCAATAGGAGATAGGGGTTGCAAAATCTGGTGACAGAGCCTCTTTAAGTAATTTTTCTCCTTTTTTGTAGTGTAATAATTTTATATTTGTTTTGTGTACATGGGTTCACAATGCAGCAGGGAATGAATGGTCTGTGTCTTCCCTGCATTACAACAATTGACAGCTATCACCCCGAACTCTGGGAGCTGAGAAAGATGAGCAGTTGTTGTTTACCTCAGACACCGCTTATCTCAAGGCAACACAAAATTATCAAACAGATAAATTCAATCTAATCTTATTCATGTTTTCCTCAACAGCAGTTCCCATAACCATAACCATCATATAGTACTCTGACAAATCACCAACAAAATCTATAAAGTCTAAGAGCACCTAGATATATAGGGTAAGATAAAACAGCAGTGATCTAATGACAACTGTTCACTAGATTTCCATAACCAATGGGAAGCAACAAGCACAAAAACAAATACTTCTGCATTGTACAAACATATCATTTCAAATCAACACTTTGATAGAAAAGGGATTATTTGGGGCCCCTGTCACATAGCTTGTGTTGGTCTGTCACTGTGATCACCTGATTCTGGTAATATCAGTGCTCTATCAAATTCCATAGATGTCTTCCTAATGGGACTATGTAGATGTAGAGATTACTATATTTCACTATCTCCGACTGCTGATCTATAGACACAGCTGAAACATGATCAGGGTAGCATACTCAAGCAAATGTTATTGTTCCTTTTTATGTGCCTGTGAGGTATGGATGTCATTCGCTATTATACTGATATGTTTTGCAGAGCTCAGTACACAGAAATGACATCGTAGTTCCTGCTGTGTTTGTAATGTGTGTACCAAGGGAGTATATTTGCATCATGCTATATGAGCCATCCTTTCAGCGATGCACAGTAAACAGAGTTGGTGGGAAACGATCAGTCTACCTATATATACAAAAATGCACAAACTTGCTTGGCAAGTCATAAACTAGTATATGTATGTGTATATATATATATATATATATATATATATATATATATATATATATATATATATATATATATATCCAAGAAGAAAATTCAGCAGCACTCCAACGATCAAGGTGAAAAAAAGGTGAAATTTATTGTGCCAACATGGCAATGCAACGTTTCCGTCCCACCTTGGGACCTTTCTCAAGCATAGTGATACATACAAGTTCAGTGATTTATATAGTGTGTATGCAATCAGTGTCGTCAATCTCATTAAGAAAATGAGGTTGATATATACATCTTAAAACAACGTGATATAAACAAAGAAAGAGTATCGAAGTGACATAAGTCGATACATATAGTGAAAACAATAAGTTGATGTTAAAAACAACATAAAACATACATTTCTTATGCAAGAAAATACAAAATTCCATAAATCGCAATATTCACCAGCTGGGTGAAATACGGAGACTGCATGACCACTTAACCAATCAGAATGCAGGTATTGTTGTTAGACGTATAACACTTGTCATTCACAGCCCGTGTCTGTCCGGCTCCAATGCGCATGCGTCGGATCAGTCCGGACCGGATATGACGTCTCGCTATAGTAACTAGTATACCGATCGTTAGTAAACAGAGTCCTCTCAGCATTCAGTTTGGTCGATCAGTATAACCCGGAAATGACATATCGCTTCAAGAGTTAAACATATCGATCCTCCGAAAAGACCATTGCGTATAATACAGGTAGGAAATATAAATCAAATAAGAATATTGCTCATCTTGTCTTTACACAGCACCTACAGGGTAAATATACCCAAATGTTATACCTACATGGAATAGGCAATTTACCGCACATCATAATTAGAGTGTCAAAAGCTCATTCATGGTAATATATAAGAAAATAACCAATAGAATCCACACGAGGAAGACGGGATCCCGATCACATTCCGTGTACGGCGGTCTCCGTCATTCAGGTTCGTGGAAAGAAACGCACACAACATCGTGTACGCGGTCCCAACCATATTGCCTATAACACGTGTAACGGACTCACAATATTTTAAAATCATAAAAATAAAAAAGAGAAAAGATGTACCGTAAATACAACCCAGTCATGGGAAAGGAAGAAACGAATAAAATATCAAATATGCTGAGAAACAGACACCTTGAGCAAGAGAATACTTCAACCACCTTTCCATCGCAGATATAGCTAATATTGGTTTATCATAATATCAATGAAGTCGATCTGAAGTGGTCCTGCAGTCCCATGTTTATCTACAATAGAAGAATTTTTTTATTAAAAACATGTCAGGTTCATGTATCAAACATTTTCTTTTTAAAGAGGAGAACATCACCAGAAGTCGAGACACAACAGAAGGTAACAGACTCAGGGAGCAATTCTAGATACATTAAATTCAACGTTAAGACCATTAGGTCGCAAGGAATTCAATTGGAAAATCCATTTAAGTTCACATTTATGTAGTGCCCTATGTCGATCATCACCCTTATAAGATAAAGGGATATGGTCAAGGATCATAAATTTCAGATCCTTTTCAGTATGGCCATGATCAGTGAAATGTTTTGCAACAGGTAAGTCACATTTCTTTTTTCTTATTGAGTACCGATGGTTATTCAACCTCGTTTTAAAATCACATGTAGTTTCCCCTACATACAATAAATGGCAGGGGCACCAAAGTATATAAATAACCCAGTCTGTATCACAGGTTACATGATGTTTAATTTTAAATGACTTATGTGTCACAGGATGATCAAAAATATTACCCCTCTGCATAAGATTGCAATTGATGCATCTATGGCATGGGAAATTTCCTGGTCTTAAAGACTTTAATAACGCTTGTGTCCCTTTTAGCTGTTGTACACCAACTCTGGTTCTGACAAGATTGTCCCGCAGATTCTTAGATCTACGGTAAGACATTAAGGGCGGGTTGTTAAGTTCACAAATATGGTTATAGCTATTTTTAATGATAGGCCAGTGTCTATTCAAAATGCTGGATACACTACCGCTCAACACATTATATGTAGATATGAATGGTAATCTTTTGCTTTTAATGCGCTTACATGGTTTAGTCAATGTTTCCCTCGGGATACTCTTGATCTTCATTTTGTGAGTATATAATAAATGTTTAGGGTATCCCCTTTGAGCAAAATTGGAAATCATGAGGTCTAGGGACGTATCTAAATCATTCGGATCATCCACAATCCGTTTTGCTCTCATCATCTGACTTAATGGCAAAGACCGTATCATGTTCTTAGGATGACAGCTCTCAAATTGTAAAAGGGTGTTACGATCTGTATCCTTCGTATATAACCTAGTGGTTAGGACATTGTCCCTCAGTATTACATTGACATCCAAAAACTGTACCATTTCATTGGAATAGGTCATAGTAAATCGGATATTATGATCAATCTGATTAAGGAACTGATGAAAAGACTCCAAATTTGCTACAGTATCCGTCCAGATGAGGAAGACATCGTCTATGTATCTCCACCACCCCAGTACATGGGTGAAGTGGTGGGACACATAGACGCATGTCTCCTCCATCATGTCCATGAAAATATTGGCGTAGGTGGGGGCCATATTGGACCCCATCGCCGTCCCCTTTAATTGAATGTAAAATTTATCATCGAACATGAAGGGGGTGCGGTCGTGGTTATGGATACCATAACATATATGTCAGAAGCTCATAGACAACTGAGTGATACAGATATTTACAAATTATTAAAAACTGACCCTAGGTGTGATATTGAGAAGAAGATTAGAAATTTTTTGACATCAGCAGTTGATGAGGGCATTATCGACTCTGCGTTACATGCCTTCTTGCTTATAGATCATCCAAATACTCCTTGTCTTTATTTACTTCCCAAGATTCACAAGGGATTAGTGAATCCGCCAGGTCGCCCGATTGTATCTGGTAGGGGTTCCCTTTTAAACAATATCTCGATTTTTGTAGACAAGGCATTGAGACAATTTGCAACAGGCACTAAATCCTATATTAGGGACACCACAGATTTCCTTCAGAAATTAAAACAGACAAGACCCCCAGCAGGAGCACTGTCGGTGTCTTTTGATGTTGTCTCCCTCTATACCTCTATAGGACATGATAGAGGTATGGAGGCAGTGAGATGGAGACTAATGGATTCTGATTATGATATCCCGTGTAGGGAATTCATCATGTCTCTCCTAGAACTGATTTTGACCTACAATTACTTCATGTTCGATGATAAATTTTACATTCAATTAAAGGGGACGGCGATGGGGTCCAATATGGCCCCCACCTACGCCAATATTTTCATGGACATGATGGAGGAGACATGCGTCTATGTGTCCCACCACTTCACCCATGTACTGGGGTGGTGGAGATACATAGACGATGTCTTCCTCATCTGGACGGATACTGTAGCAAATTTGGAGTCTTTTCATCAGTTCCTTAATCAGATTGATCATAATATCCGATTTACTATGACCTATTCCAATGAAATGGTACAGTTTTTGGATGTCAATGTAATACTGAGGGACAATGTCCTAACCACTAGGTTATATACGAAGGATACAGATCGTAACACCCTTTTACAATTTGAGAGCTGTCATCCTAAGAACATGATACGGTCTTTGCCATTAAGTCAGATGATGAGAGCAAAACGGATTGTGGATGATCCGAATGATTTAGATACGTCCCTAGACCTCATGATTTCCAATTTTGCTCAAAGGGGATACCCTAAACATTTATTATATACTCACAAAATGAAGATCAAGAGTATCCCGAGGGAAACATTGACTAAACCATGTAAGCGCATTAAAAGCAAAAGATTACCATTCATATCTACATATAATGTGTTGAGCGGTAGTGTATCCAGCATTTTGAATAGACACTGGCCTATCATTAAAAATAGCTATAACCATATTTGTGAACTTAACAACCCGCCCTTAATGTCTTACCGTAGATCTAAGAATCTGCGGGACAATCTTGTCAGAACCAGAGTTGGTGTACAACAGCTAAAAGGGACACAAGCGTTATTAAAGTCTTTAAGACCAGGAAATTTCCCATGCCATAGATGCATCAATTGCAATCTTATGCAGAGGGGTAATATTTTTGATCATCCTGTGACACATAAGTCATTTAAAATTAAACATCTTCTATTGTAGATAAACATGGGACTGCAGGACCACTTCAGATCGACTTCATTGATATTATGATAAACCAATATTAGCTATATCTGCGATGGAAAGGTGGTTGAAGTATTCTCTTGCTCAAGGTGTCTGTTTCTCAGCATATTTGATATTTTATTAGTTTCTTCCTTTCCCATGACTGGGTTGTATTTACGGCACATCTTTTCTCTTTTTTATTTTTATGATTTTAAAATATTGTGAGTCCGTTACACGTGCACGTGTTATAGGCAATATGGTTGGGACCGCGTACACGATGTTGTGTGCGTTTCTTTCCACGAACCTGAATGACGGAGACCGCCGTACACGGAATGTGATCGGGATCCCGTCTTCCTCGTGTGGATTCTATTGGTTATTTTCTTATATATTACCATGAATGAGCTTTTGACACTCTAATTATGATGTGCGGTAAATTGCCTATTCCATGTAGGTATAACATTTGGGTATATTTACCCTGTAGGTGCTGTGTAAAGACAAGATGAGCAATATTCTTATTTGATTTATATTTCCTACCTGTATTATACGCAATGGTCTTTTCGGAGGATCGATATGTTTAACTCTTGAAGCGATATGTCATTTCCGGGTTATACTGATCGACCAAACTGAATGCTGAGAGGACTCTGTTTACTAACGATCGGTATCCTAGTTACTATAGCGAGACGTCATATCCGGTCCGGACTGATCCGACGCATGCGCAGTGGAGCCGGACAGACACGGGCTGTGAATGACAAGTGTTATACGTCTAACAACAATACCTGCATTCTGATTGGTTAAGTGGTCGTGCAGTCTCCGTATTTCACCCAGCTGGTGAATATTGCGATTTATGGAATTTTGTATTTTCTTGCATAAGAAATGTATGTTTTATGTTGTTTTTAACATCAACTTATTGTTTTCACTATATGTATCGACTTATGTCACTTCGATACTCTTTCTTTGTTTATATCACGTTGTTTTAAGATGTATATATCAACCTCATTTTCTTAATGAGATTGACGACACTGATTGCATACACACTATATAAATCACTGAACTTGTATGTATCACTATGCTTGAGAAAGGTCCCAAGGTGGGACGGAAACGTTGCATTGCCATGTTGGCACAATAAATTTCACCTTTTTTTCACCTTGATCGTTGGAGTGCTGATGAATTTTCTTCTTGGATATACGTATGGTCTTTGGATCGGGACTATCAGCTGGCACCCTTCATTACTGGAACCTGCACATTGAATTAGAGTGCTGCCGTTTTTCTACTAGTATATATATATATATATATATATATATATATATATATTTATATATTGATATATATAGTATACTCTGCTTGTTTGTAGTACAGGAAAAACAGATGGATGACACAGACAATAGGACAGAATCTGTTTACCTCTGTCAAATCTACAGTGGAGCTAATCTCATGTTTCTACATTTGTTTAGGCGTTTGGTGTTTGTCTGATCAAACAGAAGATAACATTTTAAACAGGAGCCATGCCATGCACTGGTTCAAGCACAATTTCACCAATGTATACCATAAGAGTGCCCTATTAGCATACATTTGAGAGGTTTCTGTCTGGGTACCTTTGTTACTGAATAGTGTAGCCTGCTATGCTGCTGCACACGGTAGAAAAACGTAAATATGAAATTTTTGGGCAGACATCTATAAATGTATGGCATTTATTTGCATATTCTTGCCAGAGGAAGGGCCTAATAGGCTGTCTCTATAGTTTTAATAGAAATATTGCAGATTATTACACAAAAATCAAACCATTGCACGTTAAAGTCCCAAAGTGGGACAAAAAAGTGTTAAAATAAAGATCAATAAAGTCTTTTAAAAAGTTAAATAAAAAATAACCCTTAAAAAGGGATTTTTAGTCCATGCAAAATTCCATTTTATGTCTAAATATTTAAAAAAAAATTATAATCTACACATATTTGGCATCAACCCACATTTGTAACAACCTGGTCTATATAATTATCAAATTACTTATCCCGTACGGTGAACGTCACAAAAAATAAAATAAAAAAACAATTTCAGAATTGCTGTTTTTTGTTTATCACACCTCCTGAAACAACGGAATAAAAAAAGTTGTGTATACCCCAAAATGGTACCAATAAAATCTACAGCTTCTCCACAAAAAATAAGCTCTCACACAGCTTTGTTGACAGCAAAATTTTAAATGTTATAGGTCTCAGAATATAATAACACAAAAAATTGTTTTTAAAGTGCAAAACAATATAAATTTGGTATCGCGGTAATTGTACTGACCCACAGAATAAAGTTAACATGTCATTTATACCCCAAAAACTAAACCTAAAAGAAAATAACAAAATTGTTGTTTTTTTCTACCCCGTCCCAAAAATGGCAAAAGTTATACATTACATTATATGTATCCCAAAATTGTGTCATTAAATAATACAACTTGTCCTGCAAAAAACGAACCCTCATACAGCTACGTCGATGGAAAAATGAAAAAGTTATGACTCTTAGAATGTGACGATAAAAAAACAAAAAAATCTGTGTCCTCAAGGCCAAAACTGCCTGCATTCTTAGGCTGGGTTCACACGACCTATTTTCAGACGTAAACGAGTCGTATTATGCCTCGTTTTACGTCTGAAAATAGGGCTACAATACGTCGGCAAACATCTGCCCATTCATTTGAATGGGTTTGCCGACGTATTGTGCAGACGACCTGTTATTTACGCGTCGTCGTTTGACAGCTGTCAAACGACGACGCGTAAAAATACAGCCTCGTCAAAAGAAGTGCAGGACACTTCTTTGGACGTTTTTGGAGCTGTTTTCTCATAGACTCCAATGAAAACAGCTCCAAAAACGGACGTAAAAAACGCTGCGAAAACGGCGCGAAAAACGCCGCGAAAAATGCGAGTTGGTCAAAAAACGTCTGAAAAGCAGGGTCTGTTTTCCCTTGAAAACAGCTCTGGATTTTCAGACGTTTTTGGTCACTACGTGTGCACATACCCTTAAGGGGTTAATGTAGACCAAATATACTGTATACGAAAAATATATCTTTTTGGCAGATCCACTATGCAATATGTAGAGATGACAAAACCTTTTCACCAGTTTCTAGAAATCAGAGTGCTGTTCTGGTGCCACTGCCACGTGGAGTGTGTGCTGTACAGACAGCAGGGTTGCCAGGTTGGGTTTCCCCTCAAATTGGGTTGCTTTTTTCTGCAGCCCGGCGGGTTTTTGTGTTATCAAACCGCCCAAACTTAGTTCTGCGGGTATTAGGCGTTTGGGCGGGTTTATAGTGCTGTACTAGTTATATAACAAGAACAGCCAGGAGATGGCAGAATTACCAAAAAAAGCGCCTATATGCTAGTATTGCATCCTCCTGCTAAGACAGGCTTCTCCAAGGGACAAGGAGGTTAATTATACTCAGGGGGAACTGAGCCATTCGAAGCATTCCCCCCCCCCCTCCACCAAAAAAAAACCAAGTTATTAACTATTGTATTAATCCAATAGATAGCGGTCTGTACACTAACCCTCCTACCTTCCGGCTCTTGTTCAGCATCGGGCGCGACGGCTCTTGGTCCTGACGCTGCGGTGGCACACACAATGTCCTGACGCAGAGATGT
Source organism: Rhinoderma darwinii (assembly GCF_050947455.1). NCBI lineage: Eukaryota > Metazoa > Chordata > Amphibia > Anura > Rhinodermatidae > Rhinoderma > Rhinoderma darwinii. The sequence continues at coordinate 174,358,296 of NC_134687.1, read as the reverse complement.
CTTCAAGACCCAGTGCTGCGACGTCTGGAGTTGAACAAGAGCCAGAAGCGAGGAGGGTAAGTATGTAGTCTAGTCTGGGGTCTAAATATATATTTTTGTCTAATCTGGGGTCCGAATTAAGTTAGGACTCTGATCTGGGGTCTGAATTAAGTCAGTGGGTCTTGTCAGGGGTCTGATATTAATATAGGGGTTCTGAATATATTAAGGGGATCTGATATTAATATAGGGGATCTGAATTAAGTTAGAACTCTGCTCTGTGGTCTGAAATAAGTCAGTGGGTCTTGCCAGGGGCCTGATTATTAATATAGGGAGTCTGAATATATTTAGGGGGTCTGATATTAATATAGGGGGTCTAAATATATAAAACAACACCTGTAAAGGATCTGCCAGGCACTGCGGGGTTAACTCCCAGAACTAATCAGTCAGCACCTGAGAATACATCCCTGAGACTGACTCCTGCTTCCACCATTCAGGCTGGCAGGCTTAGGAGTGGGAGAGCCTATCGTAACCTGGCCAGACTCAGCTAGCTCCCGCCCTCGCTCTATTTAAGCCTGCACTTCCTGTCCCTCGGTGCTTGTTATTGCTTTGGTTTCCTTCCTTGTGGTTCCTGGCCCAGCTACAGCTCCTGCTATTTTTGATCCTGCTCCATACCGACCCTGGCTTACCGACTACTCTTCTGCTTTTCGTTTTGTACCTCGCACACTCCTGGCTTGACTCGGCTCGTTCACCACTCTGGTTGCTCACGGTGTTGCCGTGGGCAACGGCCCCTTTTCCTTGCTTGTGTTCCTTGTATGTTTGTCGTGCACTTACTGAGCGCAGGGACCGCCGCCCAGTTGTACCCCGTCGCCTAGGGCGGGTCGTTGCAAGTAGGCAGGGACAGAGTGGCGGGTAGATTAGGGCTCACTTGTCCGTCTCCCTACCCCCTGCCGTTACATAATAACAAGCCCATACCTAGTCTACCCCTGGTCCCTGACACCACTATGGATCCCCGTGAGACCCTGGCTCAGCAAATGCAGGGTCTCTCCCTACAGGTCCGGGCCCTGGCTCAGAGGGTCAACCAGCCTGATGCTACCCTGGTAGTTCCCCGCACCGCACCTCTTGAACCCCACCTCAAGTTGCCCGACCGGTTCTCAGGGGACCGGAGGACTTTTCTCTCCTTTCGGGAGAGTTGTAGGCTTTACTTTCGTTTAAAGCCTCATTCCTCAGGTTCTGAGAGCCAGCGGGTGGGTATAATTATGTCCCGGCTCCAGGAAGGGCCCCAAGAGTGGGCCTTTTCCTTGGCTCCTGACGCCCCTGAACTTTCCTCCGTTGATTGTTTCTTTTCTGCTCTCGGACTTATTTATGACGAGACTGACAGGACTGCCTTTGCCGAGAGTCAGCTGGTGACCTTAAGTCAGGGTAAGAGACCTGTTGAGGAGTATTGCTCTGACTTTCGGAAGTGGTGCGTAGCTTCTCGGTGGAATGACCCTGCCTTAAGGTGCCAGTTTAGGTTGGGTCTGTCGAATGCCCTGAAAGACCTGCTAGTTAGCTATCCCTCTTGTGACTCCCTAGACCAGGTTATGGCTTTAGCGATACGACTTGACCGACGTCTCAGGGAACGACAACGTGAACGTTTATGTGTTTTCTCCTCCGACTCCCCCATGATGTTGCTTCGTTCCTCCCCGAAAGATTCAGAGATACCTATGCAACTCGGGGCCTCCGTGTCCCCCCAACAACGTAGAGAATTCTGCAGGAAGAATGGTCTCTGCTTCTACTGTGGGGGCGACAAGCATCAAGTGAACAACTGTCCTAAGCGTAAGGTTGCAGCCAGAGAACTTCCGCGTCTAAGTGATCATCGGGGAGGTCACTTGGGCGCACAGGTATTTCCCGTAAATATGAAACGTACTAAGATCTTGCTTCCCTTTCAGGTCTCTTTTGGTGGTAGGTCTGCTACCGGCAGTGCTTTCGTGGATTCAGGGTCCTCTACTAATATCATGTCTGTGGAATTTGCTATGTCCCTTGCTATGCCTCTTATTGATTTGCCTAAACCTGTCCCGGTAGTGGGTATCGACGCCACTCCTCTTGCTAATGGTTATTTTACACAGCATACCCCTGTTTTTGAACTCCTTGTTGGCTCCATGCATTTGGAGCAATGCTCTGTACTGTTGATGCAGGGATTATCGTACGATTTGGTGCTAGGTCTTCCCTGGTTGCAGTTGCATAATCCTACGTTTGACTGGAATACTGGGGAGCTAACCAAATGGGGTAATGAATGTTGTACGTCATGTTTTTCTGTTAATTCTATTTCTCCCCCTAAGGAGGCGAATACGCTACCCGAGTTTGTTCAGGACTTCGCTGATGTTTTCTCTAGGGAGGCCTCCGAAGTGTTACCTCCTCATAGAGAATACGATTGCGCTATCGAATTGGTACCAGGAGCTAAGCTTCCTAAGGGTAGGATATTTAACCGGTTAAGGACTAGGCTGTTTTACAGCTAAATGACCAGAGCAAATTTCACAATTTTGCTATGCGCTTCTTTAGATGACTATAACTCAGCAGGTGAATAAAGTTCATCTTTGAATTTTACACTCTTTTTAAAGGACAGATAGGGCTTTGTTTTAGTGGCATTTGTCAGTATATATCATTTTTTTTTTTTCACTAAAGTGGGCAAAATTGGAAAAAAATGCAAGAATTTAACAATTGCGTCGGTTTATGCTAGCATTTTTCACACACGGTATGAACCACGGCCAAAATTAATCTCCTTTCACATCCTTCCACTTCTCCCGTGCATGGGGATACCAAATATGTGAGCCTTATTCACTGTGGGGGCATGTGCCAGGGCTTGGCATAAAAGGAGGCTTTTTGGCCTTTTCGGTCCAGGAATTTTGCATTTGATTTTAGAGCCGCATACTGTTTTCTGGGGGGCCTAATGCTGCTGAAACATTAGAAACACCCCATAAATGACTTCATTCACACAAGTAGACCCCACAAGGTTTCCTTCAAGGGGTTTATCATATTTTTAGCAAGTCCAGTTTTCTTCTGAAAGTTTCTTGAATAAGATGGAACAAAATAAAATCAGCACTTTTTTAGCAAATGCGTCAGTTTAGGCTAGTATTTTTCACACACGGTATAGACCACGGACAAAATTCATCTCCTTTCACGTTCTTCCACTTCTCCCGTGCATGGGGATACCAAATATGTGTGCCTTATTCACTGTGCGGGCATGTGCCAGGGCTTGGCATAAAAGGAGGCTTTTTGGCCTTTTCGGTCCAGGAATTTTGCATTTGATTTTAGAGCCGCATACTGTTTTCTGGGGGGCCTAATGCTGCTGAAACATTAGAAACACCCTATAAATGACTTCATTCACACAAGTAGACCCCACAAGGTTTCCTTCAAGGGGTTTATCATATTTTTAGCAAGTCCAGTTTTCTTCTGAAAGTTTCTTGAATAAGATGGAACAAAATAAAATCAGCACTTTTTTAGCAAATGCGTCAGTTTAGGCTAGTATTTTTCACACACGGTATAGACCACGGACAAAATTCATCTCCTTTCACGTTCTTCCACTTCTCCCGTGCATGGGGATACCAAATATGTGTGCCTTATTCACTGTGCGGGCATGTGCCAGGGCTTGGCATAAAAGGAGGCTTTTTGGCCTTTTCGGTCCAGGAATTTTGCATTTGATTTTAGAGCCGCATACTGTTTTCTGGGGGGCCTAATGCTGCTGAAACATTAGAAACACCCCATAAATGACTTCATTCACACAAGTAGACCCCACAAGGTTTCCTTCAAGGGGTTTATCATATTTTTAGCAAGTCCAGTTTTCTTCTGAAAGTTTCTTGAATAAGATGGAACAAAATAAAATCAGCACTTTTTTAGCAAATGCGTCAGTTTAGGCTAGTATTTTTCACACACGGTATAGACCACGGACAAAATTCATCTCCTTTCACGTTCTTCCACTTCTCCCGTGCATGGGGATACCAAATATGTGTGCCTTATTCACTGTGCGGGCATGTGCCAGGGCTTGGCATAAAAGGAGGCTTTTTGGCCTTTTCGGTCCAGGAATTTTGCATTTGATTTTAGAGCCGCATACTGTTTTCTGGGGGGCCTAATGCTGCTGAAACATTAGAAACACCCCATAAATGACTTCATTCACACAAGTAGACCCCACAAGGTTTCCTTCAAGGGGTTTATCATATTTTTAGCAAGTCCAGTTTTCTTCTGAAAGTTTCTTGAATAAGATGGAACAAAATAAAATCAGCACTTTTTTAGCAAATGCGTCAGTTTAGGCTAGTATTTTTCACACACGGTATAGACCACGGACAAAATTCATCTCCTTTCACGTTCTTCCACTTCTCCCGTGCATGGGGATACCAAATATGTGTGCCTTATTCACTGTGCGGGCATGTGCCAGGGCTTGGCATAAAAGGAGGCTTTTTGGTCCAGGAATTCTGCATTTGATTTTAGAGCCGCATACTGTTTTCTGGGGGGCCTAATGCTGCTGAAACATTAGAATCACCCCATAAATGACTTAATTCACACAAGTAGACCCCACAAGGTTTCCTTCAAGGGGTTTATCATATTTTTAGACAGTCCAGTTTTCTTCTGAAAGTTTCTTGAATAAGATGGAACAAAATAAAATTACCTTTTTTTTTTAACAAATGCGTCAGTTTATGCTAGCTTTTTCACACACAAAATGGACCACGGACAAAATTCATCGCATTTCACATTCTTCCACTTCTCCCGTGCATGGGGATACCAAATATGTGTGCTTTATTCACGGGCATGTGCCAGGGCTTGGCATAAAGGGAGGCTTTTTGGCCTTTTCGGTCCAGGAATTCTGCACTTGATTTTATAGCCGCATACTGTTTTCTGGGGGCCGTAATGCTGCTGAAACATTAGAAACACCCCATAAATGACTTCATTCACACAAGTAGACCCCACAAGGTTTCCTTCAAGGGGTTTATCATATTTTTAGACAGTCCAGTTTTCTTCTGAAAGTTTCTTGAATAAGATGGATCAAAATAAAATTAGCAATTTTTTAGCAAATGCGTCAGTTTATACCAGCATTTTTCACACACGGCTTAGACCACGGTCAAAATTAATCTCCGTTCACATTCTGCCACTTCTCCCGTGCACGGGGATACCAAATATGTGGCCTTATTTATCACATAGAGATGTAGGAGGGCGGAGGATAGAAGAAGATTATTTCACAAATCGCTTTTTTTCAAAGCTGGTTTTACAAAACTCAACAGAGTTTCTATAACACTTCCAAAATATCTGCTCTTGAAGCAGAAATCCCAAAATATTCATCTAGGGGTATAATGGGAATTTATTTTTTGGGGTTTTCTAAAATAAGAAATTTCAGGTTAATGCAAATGGAGCTCTCCAGCAGATGAACTTTAGAAAACATCAAACATGACATCCACCCCCCACCCATTCCCTCCCTCACCCTTGGAGTAAAATCAGGGGAAAAATAAAAACGTAATGTAGGGCAAATATATTTTCAACAAATTAACTAAAATCTAATAATTCAGAACAGTGTGGTATTTTTTAAAACATGGCTCAATGCACAGGCCTGGTTGCGAGGGACATGAGGGACAGAAATATCGGGAATCTTTGCGGTGCCCGTCTTTTCTGCAGACGCGGCACTTTTTCTGGGGGTTGCTTCTGGTTGCTGTTGGGGGAATCCGACTGATGAAGTGTCTTTCAGTCAGTCGCGTGACATCCTCAGACTGGGGGCATTCTCGGGTGTCCTGAACATCAAAAATGAGGCCTTCAATAATTTTTTCCTGGAAATCCAGGTATGTGTCTCTGCCTCTGTTTTTTTTATAGAGCACAAATGAGTTGTGGATGGCCACCTGTAACAAATAAATGGCCACCTTTTTGTACCAGGTTTTAGTTTTGCGTTTTACTAAATAGGGCTGTAAAACCTGGTCGCTTAAATCCACCCCCCCCATGTACTTGTTATATTCGGACACGCTCACTGGTTTGTGCTTGTCCGATGTTGCCCCTCTTTCCCTCACTGCCACTGTTCCTGCGGTATGAATCGTGCTTAGCACATACACATCTTTGCGATCCCTGAACTTGACCGCCAGCAATTCTTCAGATGCATAAGCACAGGAGTCCCCCTTTACCATGCGCTTCCCCACTAATTGCTGTGGAAAACCAATTCTGTTTTTGCGCATGGTACCACATGCCCCAGTCCTTGCAGCATGCAAATGCCTAAACAGGGGCACACTCGAATAAAAATTATCACAGTACAGGTGGTACCCCTTGTGAAGCAGAGGCTGCATTATCTCCCACACAATCTTACTGCTGGTGGAAAGATCAGGGGGGCATCCAGGAACATTTATTGTGCGGTCCCGCCCTTCATAAATCCTGAAGGCGGTGGTATATCCTGACCCGCTTTCACACAATTTGTAGAGCTTAACGCCATATCTTGCCCTTTTGGAAGGTAGATATTGGCGAAAGCTAAGTCTGCCATGAAAGTTGAGGAGGGATTCGTCCACACTTACATTCTGCTCAGGGGTGTAGAGTTGCAGAAATAAATTATTCAGGGAATTTATTAGCGGTCTTATTTTGAACAACCGATCCCGGTTTGCATCGGTACTTGGGGGGGGCCTGTGCGTTGTCATTGAAGTGGAGGAACCTCATTATTGTCTCATAACGAGACCTGGGCATTACTGCAGAATATACTGGGGTGGCTTGGGCGGGTCTTGTTGACCAGTAAGACCTAATGGAGGGCTTTTTGACAATACCCATATTTAGGGTGAGCCCCAAAAAAATTTTTAATTCCTGCAAATTGGTGGGCGTCCAATCTCTGGCATGGGTGGATGAAGGTTTCTGCCTTATATATTGCGTGGCATATAAATTTGTTTCGTGGACAATCTGATTTAGGATGTCGTCCGTTATAAATAAATGGAAGTAATCCATTTGGACAAAATTTGTATTGTCCACGGTTATGCCAGGAGTGGCCGTAAATCCGTGGATTCTAGGCCCAAAAGATGGGGCAGGTGCCCATACAAGAGCCTGGACTGGAGGGACCAGGCTGTCCCGTGCTACAGCGCTACTTGGCCCTGCGCTTTCATGTTCTGCAGTTTCGACTGCATCAGGGACAACGTCCCCTGAAGATGAACCTGAAGTGACGCTGTCATCGTCACTACCTAAAACAGGTTCCATCTCGGACGCCATCTCTGATGCGGTCTCCGACTCAGACCACAGCATGGCGTATGCCTCCTCGGCGCTAAACAACTTCCTCGCCATAACGTAACTAACACTAACACTAACTAAACAAATTTTTTTTTTTTTTTTTTTTTTTTATAAAACACACAAACTAACTGCTATATATATCTACACTACCGCTAACAAAAAAATAAACCGCTATTGCTATATATATTATATATATGTGGATATATATATAATTATATACTCCCTACCTGCCTATTCTAATAGAATAAAAGAAAGAAAGGTAGATAGATAGAAAAAAAGATAGATGGATAGATAGATTGTATAGATAGATAGAAATCTATCTATACAGAGAATGTTTTAGTGTAACTGTATTTTTTTTCACTGTATTCTTCTGGCAGCAATTCTCTCGAGTCTCTTCTTCTCCTCAAACTGAAACAATGTTTGAGGAGAAGAAAAGAGGCAGGAGATTTACTGCCAGAAAAGTCAAAATAAAACAAATGTGGTCGCTGTGATAGGTTTTCACAGCGACCACATGATCAGGGACCATCAGATTGGTCCCTGATACTCTGCCCAGTGCCCAGAGCTGTTGGTAACAGCGAGGGCACAGGGCTGTGTGCACGCGATCGCGTGCACACTGTTTTCTATGCAGAAATGCATGTGATCGCTGTGATTGGTTGTCACAGCGATCACATGTTCAGGGGCCAAAAGATTGACCCCTGACATTCTGCCCAGTGCCCATGGCTGTTAGTAACAGCCAGGGCACAGAGCTGTGTGCACGCGATCGCGCGTGCACAGTCTCTGAAGTGCGGCCGTATATATACTATACGCCGGACTTTAGAGACCCTGACTGCTGGCCGTATATTTACGGCCAGCGGTCGGGAACCTGTTAATCTTTCTTGTCCCGAACGTGAAGCTATGAGAGTGTATATCCAGGAATCCCTGGCCAAGGGTTACATTCGTCCCTCTTCTTCTCCGGTAGGTGCTGGCTTCTTCTTCGTGGGGAAGAAGGATGGTGGTCTTAGGCCATGCATTGACTACCGTAGCCTGAATAAGGTCACGGTAAGGAACCAGTATCCCCTTCCTTTGATTCCTGATCTCTTTAATCAGGTTCAGGGGGCCCAATGGTTTTCTAAATTGGATCTACGGGGGGCGTATAACCTTATTCGCATCAAAGAGGGGGATGAGTGGAAGACTGCGTTTAACACGCCCGAAGGCCATTTCGAATACCTCGTCATGCCCTTTGGGTTGTGTAATGCCCCTGCGGTCTTCCAGAATTTCATAAATGAGATTTTGAGAAATTACCTGGGGATTTTTCTGGTAGTGTACCTTGATGACATACTGGTGTTTTCCAAGGACTGGTCCTCCCACGTGGAGCATGTCAGGAAGGTGCTCCAGGTCCTTCGGGAAAATAAACTGTTTGCCAAAACCGAAAAATGTGTGTTTGGGGTACAGGAGATTCCATTTTTGGGTCAAATCCTCACTCCTCATGAATTCCGCATGGACCCCGCCAAGGTTCAGGCTGTGGCGGAATGGGTCCAACCTGCCTCCCTGAAGGCGTTACAGTGTTTTTTGGGGTTTGCTAATTATTACAGGAGATTTATTGCTAACTTCTCGGTCATCGCTAAGCCCCTTACGGACCTCACTCGCAAAGGTGCTGATCTCCTCCACTGGCCTCCTGAGGCTGTCCAGGCTTTTGAGGTCCTTAAGAAGTGCTTTGTCTCGGCCCCGGTGCTGGTTCAGCCCAACCAAATGGAGCCATTTATCGTGGAAGTTGACGCATCTGAGGTGGGAGTGGGGGCTGTCTTGTCCCAGGGTACCAGGTCCCTCACCCATCTCCGCCCCTGTGCCTACTTCTCCAGGAAGTTTTCGCCAACTGAAAGTAACTATGATATTGGCAACCGCGAACTCTTAGCCATTAAATGGGCATTTGAAGAGTGGCGCCACTTCCTGGAGGGGGCTAGGCACCAGGTAACGGTCCTTACCGACCACAAGAATCTGGTGTTCCTAGAATCTGCCCGGAGGCTAAACCCGAGACAAGCTCGATGGGCGTTATTTTTTACCAGATTCAATTTTTTGGTTACCTATAGGGCTGGATCTAAAAATATTAAGGCTGATGCACTGTCGCGTAGCTTCATGGCCAGCCCTCCTTCGGAGGAAGATCCTGCTTGTATTTTGCCTCCAGGTATAATCATTTCCTCGATCGATTCTGATTTAGTCTCTGAAATTGCTGCTGATCAAGGTGCAGCTCCCGGGAACCTTCCTGAGAACAAGCTGTTTGTTCCCCTGCAATTCCGGCTAAGGGTACTTAGGGAAAATCATGACTCCGCACTATCTGGCCATCCAGGCATCCTGGGTACCAAACACCTCATTACCAGAAATTATTGGTGGCCTGGGTTGCCTAAAGACGTTAAGGCCTACGTCGCCGCTTGTGAGGTTTGTGCTAGGTCCAAGACTCCCAGGTCCCGACCAGCGGGCTTACTGCGTTCGTTGCCCATTCCCCAGAGACCTTGGACACATATCTCCATGGATTTTATCACCGATTTGCCTCCATCCCAAGGCAAGTCGGTGGTGTGGGTGGTGGTGGACCGCTTCAGTAAGATGTGCCACTTTGTGCCCCTCAAGAAACTACCCAACGCCAAAACGTTGGCTACCTTGTTTGTCAAACACATCCTGCGTCTCCATGGGGTCCCTGTCAATATTGTTTCGGACAGAGGGGTACAATTTGTTTCATTGTTTTGGAGAGCCTTCTGTATGAAGTTGGGGATTGATCTGTCCTTCTCCTCTGCCTTCCATCCTGAAACCAATGGCCAAACGGAGAGGACTAATCAGTCTCTAGAACAATATTTAAGGTGTTTTGTCTCTGACTGTCAATTTGATTGGGTCTCTTTCATTCCCCTCGCCGAATTTTCCCTTAATAACCGGGTCAGTAACTCGTCTGGGGTCTCTCCTTTTTTTTGTAATTTTGGGTTTAATCCACGGTTCTCCTCCGTTTCACCTGGTAGTTCCAACAATCCTGAGGTAGAGGTCGTTCATCGGGAACTGTGCACAGTCTGGGCCCAGGTTCAGAAAAACCTAGAGGTGTCCCAGAGCGTACAAAAAACTCAGGCTGATAAAAAACGTTCTGCTAACCCCCTGTTTATGGTCGGGGATCTGGTGTGGTTGTCGTCTATGAACTTGCGTCTCAAGGTTCCGTCCAAGAAGTTTGCTCCCCGGTTTATTGGGCCGTATAAGGTCATTGAGGTCCTCAATCCTGTCTCCTTCCGGCTGGAGTTACCCCCGTCTTTTCGGATACACGACGTGTTTCATGCCTCCCTCCTCAAACGCTGCTCCCCGTCCTTGGCTCCCTCGAGGAGACCTCCTGTTCCCATCCTCACCCCGGAGGGGGTGGAATTCGAGGTGGCCAGGATTGTGGACAGCAAGATGGTCCAAGGCTCCCTCCAGTACCTGGTCCATTGGAGAGGATACGGGCCCGAGGAGAGGACTTGGGTACCCGCCCGGGATGTTCACGCTGGGGTATTGGTCAGGAGGTTCCACCTGCGTTTCCCCAGTAAGCCAGGTCCACTTAGAAAGGGTCCGGTGGCCCCTCATAAAAGGGGGGGTACTGTAAAGGATCTGCCAGGCACTGCGGGGTTAACTCCCAGAACTAATCAGTCAGCACCTGAGAATACATCCCTGAGACTGACTCGTGCTTCCACCATTCAGGCTGGCAGGCTTAGGAGTGGGAGAGCCTATCGTAACCTGGCCAGACTCAGCTAGCTCCCGCCCTCGGTCTATTTAAGCCTGCACTTCCTGTCCCTCGGTGCTTGTTATTGCTTTGGTTTCCTTCCTTGTGGTTCCTGGCCCAGCTACAGCTCCTGCTATTTTTGATCCTGCTCCATACCGACCCTGGCTTACCGACTACTCTTCTGCTTTTCGTTTTGTACCTCGCACACTCCTGGCTTGACTCGGCTCGTTCACCACTCTGGTTGCTCACGGTGTTGCCGTGGGCAACGGCCCCTTTTCCTTGCTTGTGTTCCTTGTATGTTTGTCGTGTTTGTCGTGCACTTACTGAGCGCAGGGACCGCCGCCCAGTTGTACCCCGTCGCCTAGGGCGGGTCGTTGCAAGTAGGCAGGGACAGAGTGGCGGGTAGATTAGGGCTCACTTGTCCGTCTCCCTACCCCCTGCCGTTACAACACCCTTTTATATAAGCCATGCCCCTCAAAAAGACCACTCCCATGTTTTAATTAGCTGCAACCAGCTTCTCGAGTATCATTTTGTGAAGGGCTCTCCCAGATTGACATCTCTGAATATCTGGGGTCACTCTAGCTGTCACTGTATTTAGGAACACAGGTTATCATTATATCTAGAGCCACATTGACTGTATATTTGGGACAATGTGGCTCTCACTGTCAGAGGGAAATTTGTCTCTCACTGCATTTGGGGACAATTTGGCTTTCACTATATCTGAGGGCACGGTGGCTGTCAACTTAAGGGCAGGGTCTCACCGTGACTTTGGCCACTACTCAAAGATCACTGTGTCACTCTGCCTGCATCGCAGGTAATGAAAATCAATGTAATCGCTTTGTGACCCACAAGTTACCACAACACCACTTTCGCAAGTCATCTAATCGGGTTTGGTTTCCTTTAGACTGTGGTGTCACGCATGCGGCAAATTCCAGGTCGCAAGACTATTATTACCTGAGAGGCAGGCAGGGTGACAGAGCGATCTTTGGATGCCCGACCTGGGTCGCGGCCAAAGTAGCTGTGTAGCCCTAGCCTAATTGGGGACACTGTGGCTCTAACTTTACTGTGTTCAAAACTAGTGTAATAGCCACAGCTAGGAGAAGCCTCTTTAGACTGGGTTCCCACACTGCAGATTTTGATTTCATTTTGTAAGCGAAAACCAGAATTAGATCCAGGAGAGCAGACCTATTAGATTTTTCTTTATATATTTCTTATGTTTAGGTTCCGTTCCTGGTTTTACCTTAAGACACATGCAAAATCTGCAGCAAATCTGCACTGTGGGAACCCAGCCTTAGGTTCAGTTAACACGTATACACTACCGTTCAAATGTTTGGGGTCACCCAGACAATTTTGTGGTTTCCATGAAAACTCACACTTATATTTATCAAATGAGTTGCAAAATGACTAGAAAATATAGTCAAGACATTGACAAGGTTAAAAATAATGATTTTTATTTTGAAATAATAATTTTCTCCTTCAAACTTTGCTTTCGTCAAATAATGCTCCATTTGCAGCAATTACAGCATTGCAGACCTTTGGCATTCTAGCTGTTAATTTGCTGAGGTAATCGGGAAAAATTTCACCCCATGCTTCCAGAAGCCCCTCCCACAAGTTGGATTGGCTTGATGTTCTTGCGTACCATATGGTCAAGCTGCTCCCACAACAGCTCTATGGGGTTGAGATCTGGTGACTGCGCTGGCCACTCCATTACAGATAGAATACCAGCTGCCTGCTTCTTCCCTAAATAGTTCTTGCATAATTTGGAGGTGTGCTTTGGGTCATTGTCCTGTTGTAGGATGAAATTGGCTCCAATCAAGCGCTGTCCACAGGGTATGGCATGGCGTTGCAAAATGGAGTGATAGCCTTCCTTATTCAAAATCCCTTTTACCTTCTACAAATCTCCCACTTTACCAGCACCAAAGCAACCCCAGACAATCACATTACCTCCGCCATGCTTGATAGATGGCGTCAGGCACTCTTCCAGCATCTTTTCAGTTGTTCTGTGTCTCACAAATGTTCTTCTGTGTAATCCAAACACCTCAAACTTCGATTCGTCTGTCCATAACACTTTTTCCAATCTTCCTCTGTCCAATGTCTGTGTGATTTTGCCCATATTAATCTTTTGCTTTTATTAGCCAGTCTCAGATATGGCTTTTTCTTTGCCACTCTGCTCTGAAGGCCAGCATCCCGGAGTCGCCTCTTCACTGTAGACGTTGACACTGGCGTTTTGCGGGTACTATTTAATGAAGCTGCCAGTTGAGGACCTGTGAGGCATCTATTTCTCAAACTAGAGACTCTAATGTACTTGTCTTGTTGCTCAGTTGTGCAGCGGGGCCTCCCACTTCTCTTTCTACTTTGGTTAGAGCCTGTTTGTGCTGTCGTCTGAAGGGAGTAGTACACACCGTTGTAGAAAATCTTCAGTTTCTTGGCAATTTCTCGCATGGAATAGCCTTCATTTCTAAGAACAAGAATAGACTGTCGAGTTTCACATGAAAGCTCTCTTTTTCTAGCCATTTAGAGAGTTTAATCGAACCCACAAATGTAATGCTCCAGATTCTCAACTAGCTCAAAGGAAGGTCAGTTTTATAGCTCCTCTAAACAGCAAAACTGTTTATAGCGGTGCTAACATAATTGCACAAGGGTTTTCAAGTGTTTTCTAATCATCCATTAGCCTTCTAACACAGTTAGCAAACACAATGTACCATTAGAACACTGGAGTGATGGTTGCTGGAAATGGGCCTCTATACACCTATGTAGATATTGCATTAAAAAACAGACGTTTGCAGCTAGAATAGTCATTTACCACATTAACAATGTATAGAGTGTATTTCTGATTAATTTAATGTTATCTTCATTGAAAAAAACTGTGCTTTTCTTTCAAAAATAAGGAAATTTCTAAGTGACCCTAAACTTTTGAACGGTAGTGTATACCTTTGTTTTTTCCGCAATAGAATTAGTTGTGGAAAATCCACAGCAAATACAGTAGCAGCAAAGTGGATGAGATAAAACAAATCTCATCCACACGCTGCGCAGCGTAAATACTGAGCTGAAAAACCGCTGGGAAATTGACCTGCGGTGTGGAATTTTATTCCGCAGCATGTCAATTGTATTTGCGTAAATGCTGCTTATTTGTTGCATTTTTTGCAGCGGGTTTGCAGTGATCCCGCCGCAAAAAAACGCAATTCAGAAGAAAATAAAAATCTCATACTTACCTAGAAGTCTGTGTTCCTCCGTCCAGCGCGGCCTATGTGACCGCTACAGCCAATCACAGGGTGTAGTGAAGGTCACATGGGATGAAATGTCATCCCGGGAAGCCGGTCTGGATGATGTCAGGGGGGCGATCTACTGGGATGACGCTTCATCCCATGTGACCGCCGCTGCTGCCAATCACAGGCTGCAGTGGTCTCCTGGGATGAAACGTCATCACAGGAGGCCAGCCTGCTAGCAGGACTTTAAGTGCTGCGGTTTTCGCAGCGGACATTCCACAGTTTGGTGCGCTTTTTCGTCCCTGTGGCGCACGGAGCAGATATGCTGCGTGCTATTATGCAGCTTATCCGCCCGTGTGAACACAGCCTTAGACTGCCATTCAGGAATATTTTGCCTGCACGTCTGGGTGGGAGTGGGGAATAGGAGATTTGTATAGATCTCGGATTTCTGTGTGGACAAAAGCTATATTCTCTGTAGAACTAATAGTCTAAGCGTTTGTGTGCACTTTGTGTTCCAGCTGTGCCCATTGGTTCCCCTATAGGGTTCCCCCATGGAACAATTCTAGAAACTCCCACATAATTGATATAAGATAACAGTTTAAATCTGAAACTTCTTTAACTTTCTCTTGGATTAACTTCTTAAACCACCAGGGAAAAATAAGCACAAAAAACAATATATTAATTAGTCATTTTAAATTTAACTGCAAATAGAAATTTGCGATTTTCCAAAACACCAGCGAAGCAAATGTTCTTGGTCTGCCAAAATAATTCTCTGAGCATTCACGAGATCACAGGGCGCAAGTGCTAGCTCATTCTTGCATAACAATACATAACGATATCTATCTAGAAATTATGTTAAAATATGCATTACAAATCCCATCTAACTTCAATAACTGACAATTTCCTTATTTGCGAGATGTGTTTCTGTGATTGCAGATTGTCAGAAACAATTTCTGGAGGCTGCATTACATTTACCTTCTTTCATGTGCCACAATACTATAGAAACTTATTTTTTGTGTGGAATCTCACATATAGTTTGGACCTGTCTAAAACAATAGATCACTTAGATTAATATTAAAGAATATTTGAACCTCCTATGCATTTGTACTAGGACTGGTGCATAGCAAATGTGGTGCCAATATTCAAAAAGGGGTCAAAAACTGAGCCTGGAAACGATAGACGTGTAAATTTAATCTCCATTGTGGTTAAAATATTTGAGGGTTTTTTAAGAAATGCTTTTCTCGAGTATCTCAATGCAAATAAACTGTTAACGCAGCATCAGCATGATTTTATGAGGGATCGGTCCTGTCAAACCAATCTGATTCGCTATTAAGGCTGTGGATGTGGTGTATCTAGACTTTTCAAACGCGTTTGATACTGTGCCGCATAAATGGTTGGTATATAAAATTAAAATGCTGGGACTGGGGGAAAATATGTGCAATTGGGTTAACAACTGGCTCAGTGATAGAAAACAGAGGGTGGTTATTAATGGTACACCCTCAGAGTGGGTCACAGTTACCAGTGGGATTCCTCTTCTTTTTAATATATGTATTAATGGCCTTGTAGAGGTTTTACAGAGTATAATTTCAGTATTTGCAGATGACACTAAGCTCTGTAAAGTAATCAACACAGAGGAGGATAATGTAATATTACAGACAGGGGAGTTGCTAAAGGCTCATGGGCCCTCATGCAAAAGTTCTTCTTGGGGCCCGACCCAAACTTTTCATGGCCGACAGCCTGCATCTTTCAGCTGTATTGCTGGGTCTCCTAAGTGACCCAACGATGCAGCACTAGCAGCCAGGGGCGTCACTATGATCTTAAAATGTCAGGGGCAATAGCCCCAATACATATGTGTCCCCCAAAAAAATGTGTGTTCGTGTATGTATGTGTGTGTGTGTGTGTGTGTGTGTGTGCGCGCGTGTGTGCGTGTGTGTGTGTGTGTGTGTGTGTGTGTGTGTGTGTGTGTATCTATTTATCTATCTATCAATCTATATACAGTTATGTCCAGAATTATTTGGACAGTGACAAGTTTTGGCATTTTAGCTGTTTATCAAAACATATTAAATATACAGATATATAATCAATATGGGCTTAAAGTGCAGACTGTCAGCTTTAATTTGAGGGTATTCACATCCTAATTTGAGGAAGGGTTTAGGAATTACAGCTCTTTAATATGTAGCTGCCTCTTTTTCAAGGGACCAAAGGTAAGTGGACAATTATCTCAAAAGCTATTTAATGGGCTGCATGGGCTATTCCCTCGTTAATCCTTCATCAATTAAGCAGGTAAAAGGTCTGGAGTTGATTCCAGGTGTGGCATTTGCATTTGGAAGCTGTTGCTGTGAACCCACAACATGAGGTCAAAGGAGATCTCAATGCAAGTGAAACATACCATCGTTAGGCTGAAAAAAATGAAGAAATCCATCAGAGACATAGCACAAATGTTAGGAGTGGCCAAATCAACAGTTTGGTACATTCTTGAAAAAAACAGCGCACTGGTGATCTCGTGAACTCCAAAAGGCCTGGATGTCCACGGAAGACAACAGTGGTGGATGATCGCAGAATCCTTTGCATGGTGAAGAAAAACCCCTTCACAACATCTACCCAAGTGAGAAACACTCTCCTGGAAGTAGGTGTATCCGTATCTAAGTCTACCATAAAGAGAAAACTTCATGAGAGCAAATACAGAGGGTTCACCTCAAGGTGCAAACCATTAATCAGCCTCAAAAATAGAAAGGCCAGATTAGACTTTACCAAATAACATATAAAGAAGCCAGCCCAGTTCTGGAATAGCATTCTTTGGACAGATGAAACTAAGATCAACCTGTACCAGAATGTTGGGAGGAAGAAAGTATGGAGAAGTTTTGGAACGGCTCATGATCCAAAGCACACCACATCCTCTATAAAACATGGTAGAGGCAGTGTGATGGCATGGGCATGTATGGCTGCCAAAGTCACTGGGTCACTAGTGTTTATTGATAATGTGACTGAAGACAGAACAGCCAGATGAATTCTGAAGTGTTCAGGGATATACTTTCTGCTCAGATTCAACCAAATGCAGCAAGGTTGATTGGACGTTGCTTCACAGTACAGATGGACAATGACCCAAAACATCCTGCGAGAGCAACCCAGGAGTTTTTTTAAGGCAAAGAAGTGTAATATTCTGCAATGGCCAAGTCAATCACCAGATCTCGACCCGATCGAGCATGCATTTGACTTGCTTAAGAAAAAACTTAAGGCAGAAAGACCCACAAATAAGCAACAATTGAAGACAGCTGCAGTAAAGGCCTGGCAAAGCATCACAAAGGAGGAAACCCAGGGTTTGGTGATGTCCATGGGTTCCAGATTTCAGGCAGTCATTGCCTGCAAAGGATTATCTACAAAGTATTTTAAAAAAAAACACATTTTATCTATGGTAATGTTAATTTGTCAAATTACTTTTGAGCCCCTGAAATGAGGAGGCTGTGTAGAAAAATGGTTGCAATTCCTAAACGTTTAACAGGATATTTGTGTTCAACCCAATGAATTAAACCTGAAAGTCTACACTTCGATTGCATCTCAGTTGTTTCATTTCAAATCCAATGTGGTGGCATGCAGAGCCCAAATCATGAAGATTGTATCACTGTCCAAATAACTCTGGACCTAACTGTATATATATATATATATATATATATATATATATATATATATATATAGGAGTCAGCATATCTATAGCACTATGACCCAAATAGCTATGGATAGGATTAGATACAGTGGCTCAGCAGATTTATCACACATGATAGGCTTAGATATAGGGCCCAGCTCGCTGACATTGCGGCTCCATCGCTGGACCCAATCAGGCAGTGGCTATTACTAAGGCGATAGTAATAAAGTTTAAAAAAAATACAAAGACATAGAAAAAATATTTAATTGAAATAAAAGAAAAAACACACAACCCTCGTTAACCATTTTATTGAGAATAAAAAAAGCCGTCATAGAAATAGACCATGAATCTGAAGTAGCCCAAACCTGTAAAAAAACACAAACATAAAGAAAAACATTCGTAACACATGTGATAGGCTTAGATACATGGCCCATGTGTGATACATTCTGTTGGACCCTGTATTTAAGCAAGGTAGATTTAGATACAGGGTCCAGCAGACAGTAATCTTATACAGTATAAGATTACTGTCTGCTGGAGCCTTGTATCTAAACCTACCATTTGGTAGGCTCAATACAAGACCCATCAGACAGGATCACACATGCGCCATGTTTCTAAGCTTACCATGTGGTCATGGTAAGATGCTTAGATACAGGGCCCCAGCAGACAGTAATATTATACAGTATAAGATTAGTGTATGTTGGGGTCCTGTATCTAAGCCAACCATGTGGCAGGCTTAGATACAGGGCCCATCAAACAGGATCACACATGGGCCATGTATCTAAATCTACCATGTGGTAGGCTTAGATACAGGGCCCAGAAGACAGGATCACACCCTGTGTGGGCCCTGTATCTACGCCTACCACATGGTAGGCTTAAATACAGGGCCCCAGCAGACAGTAATATTATAAATACCCTCCTCTTCGGCTCCGGCCGCAGTGGAGGTCCTGACACCATCCAGTGTCGCGATGTTATGCACGGCGCACAGTGTCGTGACGTCATCGTGGGAAAAGACGTCAGGACCTCCGCTGCGCTCCGGATCGAGGAGGGTAAGTATGCTTTCAGTTACTATAGTGACAGGGGCCCTTTTAGTTTACTATATAGGCCCCAGTTACTATAGTAACTTTTTATAGACATGGTGTGGGGGGCCGCTGGTCCCCCTGGTTTCGGGGCCCGGTCACAATTGCGACCACTGTGACCCCTATAGCTACACCACTGACTACAGAGGGATTTGGGGAAGCTGGAGGTTTGGGTAGAGGAATGGCAAATGAATTTTAATGTCAATAAATGTATGGTTATGCACTTGGGCTGTGGAAACTAATTTTACAATTATGCATTGAATGGTAAAACACTGGCTAAAACTACTACTGAAAAAGATTTGGAGATATTGGTGGACAGTTCATTTAACTTTAGCAACCATAATTCTTTGAACAAGTTCAGGAAGGGCATTGATGCCTTTCTTGAAAAATATAATATTACAGGTTATAGGTACTAGATTCTGGAGATGGGACGTTAAACCAGGGATTTATTCTGATTGCCACATTTGGAGTCAGGGAGGGATATTTCCCCTAATGAGGCAATTGGTATCAACCTCATGGGGGCTTTGCCTTCCTCTGGATTAACACGGTAGGAATATAGGTTGGACTTTTTGGACCTGTGTCTTTTTTTAACCTTTTCAACTATGTAACTATGTAAATTCTGGAACATAAGGAGATTCTTAAGGCCCTATTACACGGGCCAATGATCGGGCAAACGCACGTTCCCAAACATTGCCCTGTGTAAACAGGGCAACAATCAGCCGATGAACGAGCAGACACTCGTTCATCGGCTGATCTGCTCTTTTATGCAGCATTAAAAATGATCGCTGTCAGCAGCATATCTCCCTGTGTCTCCCAGCATCTTTGTGGAGATTTATAATTAGACATTTATGTGTGTTGCCCTTTAGTGGAACATTATAGTCATGTCTTGACACAGTTGTACCTAATGTAAACAGCGCACCAACAATACAAGTATACAAGACAAGAAGCATCATAGAAGAAAGAAAAGGAAGGAAAAGGCAGTTTAGTGAAAGCTGTCTGAAGATGTAATTAGTTAAGTGTATTAATCATCATGTAATCATTTCTTGGTTCTGTTAACTAAAGAACATTTCTATCAGTTCTTTTTAGAATTTGATGCATATTTTATGAAGGAGTACTATAACAATATTTTTTTCCAATCACAAATCATGGTAAAGAGGAAATGACATAATCTCCAAATATTTGTTTCAACATGTATGACATATACTCAGTACTAATTAGATATATAATGTATGTTATCCTTTTCTGCATGACTCATGGAGTCTCTTCTAGAGCAATATAAATAGTTAGATAGATAGATAGATAGATAGATAGCAGGGGCGTAACTAGGAAAGACTGGACCCCATAGCAAACTTTTGACTGGGTCCCCCCTAGGTGGCACACGCAGCCCCCCTTATAGATAGTGCCCCCTGTAGATTGTGCCATACAGCCACCCCTGTAGGCAGTGCTATACAGCCCCCTGTAGACAGTGTTACAAACTATACAGATAAAAACAAGGGGACATATATACACAAAAACACAAAAAAAAAAAAAGCCCATACTTACAAAAGGACACAGACAGATCAGAAACGCTGATGAAGGAGAGTGAGCAGGTGCATTAAATAATAATAGCCACTCCCACTAGTCTTGAGGGGAGTGGCGTGTGGTGCATGGGAAGTATAGTAAGAAATAATAAATGAATGGTGTATGTGCAAGTGATAATTGTGGTTATTTAAGTGTGTGTGCACTGAATCCCAGTATGCCTTGATAAAGCGTCTGAACGACGTGAAACAGTTGGCTCTGTTGTCTTTTGAATCCCGTGTTGCCTGCCTCAATCCTGGAATAAAGAGAAACCTTTTGCAAATGGTGAGTGCCGTGCTGTCTTCCTTTCTACATGTTATCATTTGCTGAAACTAACTTCAACAAGCACTGAGCACCACCAGACAAAGGCTGTCGAACTACAGGTCCCAGCCAGCTGAAGCACAGAGTCTGTGACATTGTAAGCTAAGGCCAACGATTTTTCATTTCTACATGTTGCAAGTGATAATAATATGAGTGAAATATAGGGGGCAGTAATGAGTAAAGTGCCTAGATAAAAGAATAATGGGGTGCAGGTGTGTGAAACATGGAGGGATAGTGTGTAAGTCATGAGGCGCAACGTGTATAGCCAGGTAGAAGCCTATTTGTGACGCCTTGATAATTCATAGAGCGGGCTACCCTGCTTGCTATGCCAGATAACAACACACCATACTCTCCCAGCATCAAAGACACGGCTGTGTACAAAAGAAGCAAATATAATGCAAGTAAGCATGAAAAATACCAGGGGTATTAGTAATCATTTTGGCCAAAAGGACGCAAGCTCGCAATCCACGACAAGGATCCCCAGACTTGCAAGTCCCTAACTGGAACTTATTGTTCCTGATATACAAACCATACAGATAAAAATAAGGGGACATACTACTTGTAGATAGCGTCCCCCACCTCCCGCTTGTAGATAATGCCATACAGCCCCCCTGTAGATATCGCCATAAAGCCCCCCTCTAAATAGTGCCACACAGCCCCCCCTCCCTTGTATATAGTGCCACACAGCCCCCTTTAGTAGATAGTGCCACACATCCCCCCTCTTAGTAGATAGTGCCAAACACAGACCCCTGTAGATTAAACCACAGCCCTCCCCCTTCTAAATAGTGCCATACAGCTCCCCTAGTAGATAGTGCAACACAGCCCCCCTTAGTAGTGCCACACAGCCCCTTGTATATAGTGCCACACAGCTCTCCCTTGTGTATAGTGCCAAACAGCCCCCCCTGTATAGTGCCACACTGCCCCTCCTTGTATATAGTGCCACACAGCCCCCCTTGTATATAGTGCCACACAGCCCCCCTTGTATATAGTGGTATACTGCTCCCCCTTGTATATAGTGCCACCCTGCTCCTCTTGTATATAATGCCACCCTGCTCCCCCCTTGTATATAGTGCCACCCTGCTTCCCCCCATGTATATAATGCCACCCTGCTCCCCCCTTGAATATAGTGCCACCTGCTCCGCCCCCTTGTATATAGTGCCACACAGCCACCCCCAAAAGAAAATTATTATATTGTACTTACCTTGCCTTGTGGCAGACAAGGTGCTGCACAGGCTCTGGTCAGGACACATTTGCAGACCAGAGTGATGCAGTGACATCATCACGGCGGCTTGAGCAGGGAGTCTTACCAGCACCTTATAGGCTGCAGGCTTAAAGGGAACCTGTCACCAGCATTTCACCTATTGAACTTTAGTTACCCCTCACTGGCCGCTGCTATCAAAAGTTCATTGCCGTTATCCCCTGTCCTAAACTCCTCCTCCGACTGTAAATAACGGCTTGAAAAGATTTTGCGCCTTTTATCGTAATAATCCGGTGTCCCTTGGAGCGCACACACTAGAAGCGGACATCAATGCAAAAGGCGAGGAGCTGTCAATCAAAAGTTAGGAGGCGGGAAAAACTCGGGAAGACTTGAGGAATGAAGATATGACTCTTTTCAATAGAAGATTTGACTCTTTTCAAACGAAGATATGACTCTTTTATGCTCATTAGCATACAGTTCTGGAACACTAAAAAACGGAATACTAAAGCTACAGAGCCGACTAAGAAGATACTTATAGGCTATATAGAAATGATTTTTCACCCCCTACCACCTGGTATTGCTGGTTTAATAGGTGAAATGCTGGTGACAGGTTCCCTTTAAAGTGGCCTGCAGCATTAGGGCCGATTCTAGCTTTTTTTCTGCCTGAGGCGAAAATTGAAATGGCGCCCCCAGATTTTGATTGACATCCCCCTGGCTGTTCTACATCACTACCAGCCTCCTCAAACCCTTGCGGATGCGCCATTGCCTTGTACTACCCTGGCATGCGTGGTGCAGCCATGAAGCCGGGCAGAGTACACATTGCTGCACGGTGCGTGCCCAAGTAGTACAAGGCAATGGGGCATCCGAGAAAGTTGTATCAGCCAGGGGGATGTCATTCAAACCTGGAAAGGTGGATTTGGAGGCAGGACTATGTGACTCTTCAGGATAGCTGCACCGCCCTCTAACCCTTTAATGAGTAATTAGAAGATAGTGAGCACCATTGATTTTATAGATTTTGCTGCATCTGAAAAAAACATACATTTGGAAATATTGTTCAGCTCATGTATTACCGCATGGTGGCGGTTCAAGGGGTTAAAACCACCAGACAGGTTCCCATTACATGTACAATTGATTAAAAATAATTCCATCTGCCCTGCAATTTTGTTATTATAAATATAGCTTATATAGTTACAGCTCCAGAACAAAGCTCAGCACATAAATACAGCACTAGAACCAACCTCTGACATATATACAGTACCAGAACCAAGCTCAATACATAAATACAATACCAGACCCAAGCTCAGTACATAAATACAGCACCAGAACCAAGCGCAGTACATAAAAACAGAACCAGAACAAAGCTCAGTACATATATACAGCCCCAAAACCAAGCTCAGTACATATATACAGCCCCAGAACCAAGCTCAGTACATATATACATCTACAGAACAAAGCTCAGTACATATATAAACAGCACCAGCTCAATTTAGTGCAACCCCTGCTGTATAGGTTTGTACGGCGTAAAACTACAGCTCCCAGCATGGCCTGAACAATGGTAAGGCTATGCTGGGAGTTGCTGTTTCACCAAAAAAATTCATATCATAATCAAACCACCCATCATCTCGCTGCAGATCATACAGCGACTACATTACTGATTAGAGGCAGAATAAACATTTATATTAAGTGACTCACCGGTGACGTCTCAGATTCTAGTTATTTTTCTCTTTTCTTCTCCATCCGGTCCAGACCCCTATGATGATTTCTTCTGGCCACAGCCCATTTCTGCAGTTTTCCGCTCAGATGTCTTCAGCTTCTCACTTTTAAAACATTTCTGCACCTATAAACGAAGATAAAATTCTCAACACCACTAAATATAATAGCACCATGCACTACACCTCTAATTATAATAGCACCATACACTGTGGCCCTGACTATAATAGCACCATACACTGCACCTCTAATTATAATAGCACCATACACTGTGTCCCTGATTATAATAGCAACATACACTGTGTCCTTGATTATAATAGTACCATACACTGCAACTCTAATTATAATAGGCCATACACTGTGTTCCAGATTATAGTACCATACACTGTGTCCCACACACATACACAGTGCCCCCTCTAGATAGTGCCCCCGTAGCCCCCCTGTCGATAGTGACCCCCATAGAGCCAGTGCCCTACATAGAAGCCCCTGTAGATAGTGCTCCACATACAGCCCCCTGTAGACAGTGCCCCACATATGGACTCCGGAGCTGAAAGGTAATAGTGCCAACCACTGAGCCACCGTGTTACCCTACCTATAGCTCCCCCTATAGATAGTGCTTCACGTATAGCCCACCTCTGTAGATAGTGCCTCAAATATAGCTCCCCCTGTATATAGTGTCCCACATATAGTCTACCCCTGTAGACAGTGCCCTACATATAGCCCCCCTGTAGATAGTGCCCCACAGGTAACCCACCTGGGGCTGAATGACGCAAGCGCCTGAATGACATCATCGCCCCACTAACGTCGTTGAAAGGCGCTGATTGGCAGAGCATAATGACTTGCCCCGTCAATCAGCGCCTTTCAAGAACGGAAGCAGCGTGATGACGTCATTGCGACACTAGTGTCATTGAAAGGCGCTGATTGGCGGGGCAAGTAATTTTGCCCTGCCAATCAGCGTCATTGTAAGGCTCTGAATGGTCGGGCACGGAGCCCTAATGCATGTATTAGTATCTGTGTGTTTTAGACGCAGGTACAATTACTGCAGGAGGGGGTGGCGGCGGCTCTATAATATTAATTTATATCTACGTCCAGAGGACGCAGATACAAGTGAATGTGGCTGTCACTAGCACGGGGGCCCCCTTCGGAGCTAGCGATGCCACCGGGCATGAGGCGGCCCATGCTGCCCGGCCCATAAATGTTAGAGGCCTGGGCAGCGCGGGCCATGTAGTGGCGTCGCTAACACTGTAGCAGCCATAACGGCTGCAAGTGGCGCCACCGGGCATGGGGGGGCCGTGTCGAGAGGCGGCACGGGCCCCCTTATGCCACTGGCCCCCTCATGCAGCGGGCCCTGTAGCAGCCGCTGATAAATAGATTAGATAGATAGATAGATAGATGATAGGTAAATAGTAATCTAGTAACCATAACTTTGTCATGTTCTCGTCATGTGCATCTAATCAGAGCAGGGCGCATCACTCCAGTAGGTGGAAGGGGATGCTGCGCTGGCTCCCTTACCCTGCTTGTGCTTCTTCTGTGCGGTGGCGTAACTTCCACTATAGCAGCCATAGTGGCTGCTACGGCGCCTGCGGTATGAGGGGGCCAGTGCCGCCCACCAGGAAAGGCCCCGTTCATGCCTGGTGACACCGCTAGCAGCTGCTATGGCTGCTACAGCGGTAGCGATGCCACATTCAATAGTAACTGCATCCTTAGGACGCAGGTACTATTGAACACTATCACAGAACAGGGAGGTATCTCCCTGCAGTGCCATTTACTAGGCTACAGGCCGTGAGGCCTGCAGCCCATCAGGCGCAGGGAAAGGATCCCTGCGCAGGCCAGCTTGATGATGTCACCTGATCACGCTGGCCTATGCAAGGATCCCGTTGTGGAGCAGCTCCATTCATTGTGGGAACGGGGCCTAGATGAGTAAATTTTTTTTGTTTTATTTGTTTGGGGGGCTGTATGACACTATCTACAAGGGGAAGTAGGGGGCTGTATGGAACAGTCTACAGGGGGAAGTGGGGGGCTGTATGGCACTGTCTACAAGGGAGAGGTGGGGGGCCATATGTCACTGTCTACAAGGGGGAGGTGGGGGCTGTATAGCACTAACTACAAGGCGGAGGTGGGGGCACTGTCTACAAGGGGGGAAGTGGGGGGGCACTGTCTACAAGGGGGAGGTGGGGGGCTGTATGGCAGAATCTACAGCTGTATGGCACAATTTTCAGGGGGCACTATCTACAAGAGGGAACTGTGTGGCACCCAGGGGAGGGGGGGACATTATATTGGGGGGCACTAAGGGGGCATTATACTGTGTGGGTGCGACTTAGGGGACAAAATACTGTCTGTTTAATGGGTTATAATATATTATATGAATAAATATTATACTATATGGGGGATACTAAGGTGGCATTATACTGTGTGGGGGGCACTAAAGTGGCATTATACTGTGTGGGGGCACTTAGGAGACATTATAATGTGTGGGGGCACTAAAGGGGGCATTATACTGTGTGGGGCACTATAAAGGGCATTATACTGTGGAGGGGCATTATACTATTGTATGGGGCATTTTTCTAGGACACGTAATGAAAATTTTGCACATGGGCGTAAATGTATCCTAAGGGCGGCCCTGCATCTAATCTCCTTTTGATGCATCCCATGATCTTACTTGCATTGACAGTAGCTGCCTGACACTGGTTGCTATAGTGATGTTTACTGTCAACTAAAATTTCTCAGTCCTTATCAATGTCAGTTTTCCCCAGTGTTTTCCCATTTAGTATATATTGGTGACATATCTTTTTCCTTCCCAAGTGCATAACCTTACATTTATCAATGTTAAACCTCATTTGCCACTTCTCTGCCCAAGCCTCTAACTTCTCTAGATCCATTTGTAACAGAATACTGTCCTCTTTAGTGTTAATTACTTTACAGTTTAGTATCATCTGTAGAAAAGGAAATTTACTGTGCAATCCCTCTACAATGTCAATAATATATTAAACAGGATAGATAGATAGATAGATAGATAGATAGATAGATAGATAGATAGATAGATAGATAGATAGATAGATAGATAGATAGATAGATAGATAGACAGACAGACAGATACATGATATAGCTGTTGGACAACAGCTATGAGATCCACCTGTAATTATGCATGTTATATTTTAGACATTAAATTGTTAGTGGATACCATCTAAATCTGTGGGATCTGCAAAGTAGAATCTAATATGTATGACCAACTTTAGCCTATAATATGCCATCATCTAATGATTACTTTAGTGTGGGTTTATACATAAATATAATGAACTGTAACTCGGTGCACATAAACTCCTATGGGCCTATACTGTATCTCTATGTGCCACTGATTATATACTGAAGCACATAGAGAATTTCCCTAATAGATTCTATGAAAAACAATTGTGGCATTATGTATCGCATAGTGTATCACGGGGGTACTCTCTCGAAACAGGGGGTTTTCCCATAGACAACATTTATAATCTATTCCAGTGATCATGATCAAAGATAGCTAAGTACATCGCTCGCCTGTCTCCATCAGTCCCATAGACAGCAAAAGAAGCAGTCGTCATGCATGGGCACTACTGTTCTATTCAAACAGAGTCTAAGCCCTGCATTCTTCTGATCAGTTGGGATTCCAGCGGTCGGACCCCTAGCGATCAGTCAATTATTACTTATCCTGTGGATATGTGATAATTGTTTATGGGAATACCACCATTAACTGTGATTTATCCCTACAGTGTCATTCATGTTCTATGCTTGTTCAGTCCTATAAATGCTGTATATTAACAAGTTTTCACCCAAAAAATTGAAAGACTAGGTACCCTTATCCATTTGCACACATGGAAAACTACAGTGACAGAGTTTATTACTCCTGGTAAACTAAACTACAACCTACAAAAACATGGAAGAAGCATTTAGTAAAAAAGTTTGTTCTTACTCTTCATACAACCCACCAACTCGTAGGGCAATACAGTACTGTGCAAAACTTTTAGGCAGTTGTGGAAAAATACAGCAAAGTAGGATTGCTTTCAAAAATAGAAGTGTTAATAGTTTTTTTTATTATCAATTAAAAGGCAAAGTGGAGAGAAATCTAAATCAAATCAATATTTGATGTGACCACCCTTTGCCTTCAAAAGAGCATCAATTCTTCTGGGTACACTTACACACAGTTTTTGAATGAACTCGGCAAGGAGGTTGTTCCAAACATCTTGGAGAACTAACCACAGAATTTCTCTCGATGTAGGCTTCCTCAAATCCTTCTGTCTCTTCATGTAATCTCAGACAGACTCGTTGATGTTGAGATCAGGCTCAATGAGGGCCATATCGTCACTTTCAGGGCTCCTTGTTCTTCTTTATCCTGCTGGTAGTTCTTAATGACATTGGCTCTATGTTTAGGGTCGTTGACCTGCTGCAGAATAATCATGGATAAGTATCTTCCTTTATTTCTCAGCATTGGGGACACCATTAATCCTGACCAAATCCCCAAGTCAGAGGCGTAGCTAGGTTCTCCTGCACCCGGGGCAAAGATTCAGTTTGGCGCCCCCCCCCCAACTTATTTCCCGACATCTCCTTCCCCCTCGCCATGTTTTCTTTCCCTACCAATCAATGAGGTGTAATTTTTTTTCACGATTTTTTTAATGTAACGCGAGTATAAAAGCATTTTTACATTTTACAAGCAATATAGTTATATAATGTAATTAACATAAAAATAAATTAAAAGAAAATAAATTAAAGAGGCCACACACAGCCCCCCTTGTAAATAGTGCCACACACAGCCCCCCTTGTAGATAGTGCCACACACAGCCCGCTTCCCCCTAGTAGATAGCGCCACACTCCCACCCCTTGTACTTAGCGCCACACTGTGAATAGAGCGGTGAGCGGTAGCCTACCGCTACCACTCTCCGCTCTGCCTGGTGTGACTTCCAGAGAAGCCAAAGAGGTCATGCGGCGCAGGCAGCGGCGGAGTTCCTTCTGACTAGGGTTGGTGACAGCCAGGGCCGGCCTTCGCTTGGATGGCGCCCTGTGCGGGACTCTCTATTGCCGCCCCCTACACAAACCAAAAATGAACCACATATATGGACACGCTGTAACATATATACTGTACATACATAAAGACAGATATTTAGACATACAGGCAAATATACATACACACATCAGGAATATATACAAACAGGTAAATATATGGACGTACAAACACATATATACACACACACACACACACACACACACACACACACACACAGAGATAAATACACAGACAGGAACATATACAAATACATAAAAGGCACAAATATACAAGCACAAAGACACATTCACAAACAGACCCATATATACCCACACAGGCACATATGCAGGGGCGTAGCTAGGGGGGGGCAGGTCGGGGCACTTGCCCCGGGCGCAACCCGGAGGATAGGGAAGCAGGAGGATAGGGAAGGGGGGGCGCCGAAGAGCAGCTGATCCCTGCTGACAGGCGCCCCGTATGTGGGACACCTGCAGCAGCTTAGGAAGAGCCAGGACATTACGGCGTTCTGACTGGGGTCTGTGACGGCCAGGGAGTGGACCAGTCCAGTCACCTGACCTCACGTCAGTGACATGAGGTCAGATGACTCAGGTCAGGGGACAGGTCCACTCCCGTGCTGCAGCCTTCCTGCATCTGCCTGTGCTCTGTGCTCTGCCGAGAAGCAGAGAGGAAGCTCCGCCCACACACAGCCCGTCCTGACCTGTCAGCAAAGAGACATGGTGAGTGTCTCTGTATGTGTCTGTGTGTCTGTGTGTCTGTGTGTCTGTGTGTGTGTGCGTGTGTGCGTGTGTGTGTTTGTCTCTGCATGTGTTTGTCTCTGCATGTGTTTGTCTCTGCATGTTTGTCTCTTACATCTACTACATTATCTGTACTCAGAGAGTTATCTCTGTGTTATCTGTGATGTTACATAGGACTGCAGATAACACTACTACATTATCTGTACTCAGAGAGATATGACTGTGTTATCTGTGGTGTTACATAGGACTGCAGGTAACATCTACTACATTATCTGTACTGTGTGCTAAATTACAATCTCAGCTCTGCTACACAGTACAGATAATGTAGTAGATGTTACCTGCAGTCCTATGTAACACCACAGATAACACAGTGATAACGCTCTGAGTACAGATAATGTAGTAGATGTTATCTGCAGTCCTATGTAACACCACAGATAACACAGTGATAACTCTCTAAATACAGATAGTAGTGTTACCTGCAGTCCTATGTAACACCACAGATAACACAGTGATAACTCTGATTACAGATAATGTAGTAGCTGTTGCCTGCAGTCCTATGTAACACCACAGATAACACATTGTGCTAAATTACAATCTCAGCTCTGCTACAATGTGTTATCTGTGGTGTTACATAGGACTGCAGGTAACACTACTATCTGTACTCAGAGAGTTATCACTGTGTGTTATCTGTGGTGTTACATAGGACTGCAGGTAACACTACTATCTGTATTTAGAGAGTTATCGCTGTGTTATCTGTGTTGTTACATAGGACTGCAGGTAACATCTAATACATTATCTGTCCTGTGTACATATGTGCCTGTGTGGGTATATATGGGTCTGTTTGTGAATGTGTCTTTGTGCTTGTATATTTGTGCCTTTTATGTATTTGTATATGTTCCTGTCTGTGTATTTATATGCCGGTGTGTGTGTGTGTGTGTGTGTGTGTGTGTGTGTGTGTGTATATGTGTCTGTACGTCTATATATTTTACCTGTATGTATATATTCCTGATGTGTGTATGTATATTTGCCTGTATGTCTAAATATCTATCTTTATGTATGTACAGTATATATGTTCCAGTGTGTCCATATATGTGGTACATTTTTGTTTTGTGTAGGGGGCGGCAATAGAGAGTCCCGCACAGGGCACCATCCAAGCTAAGGCCGGCCCTGGCTGTCACCAACCCTAGTCAGAAGGAACTCCGCCGCTGCCTGCGCCGCATGAACTCCTCGGCTTCTCCGGTAAGTCACACCAGGCAGAGCGGAGAGTGGTAGCGGTAGGCTACCGCTCACCGCTCTGTTCACAGTGTGGCGCTAAGTACAAGGGGGGAGGAGTGTGGCGCTAAGTACAAGGGGGGCTGTGTGGCACTATTTACAAGGGGGGCTGTGTGTGGCCTCTTTAATTTATTTTCTTTTAATTTATTTTTATGTTAATTACATTATATAACTATATCGCTTGTAAAATGTAGAAATGCTTTTATACTCGAGTTACATAAAAAAAATTGTGAACAAAAAATTACATCTCATTGATTGGTAGGGAAAGAAAACATGGCGAGGGGGAAGGAGATGTCGGGAAATAAGTTGGGGGGGGGGGCGCCAATCTGAATCTTTGCCCCGGGTGCAGAAGAACCTAGCTACGCCTCTGCATATGTACACAGCACAGATAATGTAGTAGATGTTACCTGCAGTCCTATGTAACACCACAGATAACACAGTGATAACTCTCTGACTACAGATAATGTAGTAGATGTTACCTGCAGTCCTATATAACACCACAGATAACACAGTGATAACTCTCTGAGTACTGATAATGTAGTTGTGTCCCCTGCAGTCTTATGTAACACCACAGATAACACATTGTGCTAAATTACAATCTCAGCTCTGCTACACAGTACAGATAATGTAATAGATGTTACCTGCGGTCCTATGTAACACTACAGATAGCACCAGGGGCGTAACTAGGAAAGACTGGGCCCCATAGCAAACGTTTGACTGGGGCCCCCCCCCCTCCCCTGGGTGTCACACAACCCCCCCCCCTTGTAGATAGTGCCTTTTTTACAGCCCCCCCTGTAGATATCTACAAAGGGGGCTGTATGGCGTTATCTACAGAGGGGGCTGTATGGCGTTATCTACAGGGGGGGCTGTATGGCGTTATCTACAGGAGGGACTGTATGGCGTTATCTACAGGGGGGCTGTATGGCGTTATCTACAGAGGGGGCTGTATGGCGTTATCTACAGGGGGGGCTGTATGGCGTTATCTACAGGGGGGACTGTATGGCGTTATCTACAGGGGGGACTGTATGGCGTTATTTACAGGGGGGCTGTATGGTGTTATCTACAGGGGGGGCTGTATGGCGTTATCTACAGGGGGGACTGTATGGCGTTATCTACAGGGGGGCTGTATGGCGTTCCCTACAGGGGGGGCTGTATGGCATTCTCTACAGGGAGGGCTGTATGGCGTTCCCTGCAGGGGGGAGGCTATACGGCGTTCTCTACAGGGGGGCTGTATGGCGTTCCCTACAAGGGGGGGCAGTATGGCGTTCCCTACAGGGGGGCTGTATAGCGTTCTCTACAGGGGGGCTGTATGGCGTTCTCTACAGGGGGGGCTGTATGGTGTTCCCTGCAAGGGGGGCTGTATGGTGTTCCCTGCAGGGGGGGCTGTATGGCGTTATCCACAGGGGGGCTATATGGCGTTATCTACAGGGGGTCTGTATGGCGTTCCCTACAGGGGGGGTCTGTAGGGAACGCCATACAGCCCCCCCTGTAGGGAACGCCATACAGCCCCCCACCGTAAGGAACGCCATACAGCCCCCCCTGTAGGGAACGCCATGCAGCCCCCCTGTAGAGAACGCCATACTGCCCCCCCCCCCTGTAGGGAACGCCATACAGCCCCCCTCTAGAGAACGCCATACAGCCCCCCTGTAGGGAACGCCATACAGCCCCCCCTGCAGGGAACGCCATACAGCCCCCCTGTAGAGAACGCCATACAGCCCCCCTGTAGAGAACGCCATACAGCGTCCCCCCTCCCAAAAAAATCAGACCTACAGTGTGTCCTACAAAAGACATGTATCCCCTCTCCACAGGACATCCACAGGACAGGGGATACATGTGTGATCGCTGGCATTGATAGGGAGAACGGGGGACCGAAAGTCCCCTGAAGTTCTCCATCACAAACCTCTGACTTCCGGCGTCTGCGCAGCTCAATAAAAAATGAAAGGCGCGCTGGTCACGCATGCGCACAAGCACGACCGGCGCTCCATTCATTTCTACGGAGCTGCCGACACAGACCCCGGAAGTCCGAGGTTTGTGATGGAGAACTTGGGGGACTTTCAGTCCCCCGTTCTCCCTATCAATGCCAGCGATCACACATGTATCCCCTGTCCTGTGGAGATCCTGTGGAGGGGGGATACATGTCTTTTGTTTAATGGCAGAACGGGGAGATACCTCCCTGCTCTGCCGTAGTGTTCAGTGGCGTCGCGCTGTAGCAGCCATAGTGGCAGCCAGCGGAGCCTCCGGCCATGGGAGGGGCCCGTGCCGGCGGGCGACACGGGCCCCCTCATGCCGCGGGCACCGTACAAGCCGCTACTGCTGCTACGGCGGTAGTTACGCCACTGAATAGCACACTGATAACTCTCTGAGTACTGATAATGTAGTTGTGTCCCCTGCAGTCCTATGTCAAATCACAGATAACACATTGTGCTAAATTACAATCTCATCTCTGCTACACAGTACAGATAATGTAGTAGATATAAGAGACAAACACATGCAGAGACACAGACAGACAGACAGACAGAGACACACACACAGACAGACAGACACAGACACTCACCATGTCTCCTTGCTGACAGGTGAGAACGGGCTGTGGGCGGAGCTTCCTCTCTGCTTCTCGGCAGAGCACAGATCACAGAGTGGAGGCAGATGCAGGGAGGCTGCAGCACGGGAGTGGACCTGTCCCCTGACCTGAGTTCATCTGATCTCATGTCACTGACGTGAGGTCAGGTGACTGGACTGGTCTACTCCATGGCTGTCACAGACCCCAGTCAGAACGCCCTATATTTCCTGGCTCTTCCTAAGCTTCTGCAGGTGTCCGACATACGGGGCGCCTGTCAGCAGCGATCAGCTGCTCTTCGGCGCCCCCCCTTCCCTTGCGCCCGGGGCAAATGCCCCGCCTGCCCCCCCTAGCTACGCCCCTGCCCAAGTCCATTTGCTGAAATGCAGCCCCAAACTTGCAAGGAACCTCCACCATGCTTCACTCTAGCCTGCAGACACTCATCATTGTACCGCCCTCCAGCCCTTCGGTGAACAAACTGCCTTTTGTTACAGCTAAATATTTCAAATTTTGACTCATCAGTCCAGAGCACTCCAGTTCCTATGTTTTCCTGCATTGTTGAGTTGCTTGGCCTTGTTTAACCCCTTTGCGCTCAGCGACGTATGCGACACATGCAGGAGCTGTGACAGCTGCTGTCTTGTACAGCAGCTGCCGCAGCTCCTACAGCGGGGACCGATCGCTGTGTCCCCGCTGATTAACCCCTTAAAAGCTGTGTTCAATAGCGATCACAGCTTTTTAGGGGTTAAGCTACAATCGCCGGCCTGCTACACTATGGCAATCGGACACCAAACAATGGCGTCCGGCTATGCCATCGACGGAAGCCTAGTGGGTCCTGACAAAGTCAGGACCCACTATGCTTGCTGTCAGTGAGTAGCTGACAGCTCTAATACACTGCACTACGCATGTAGTGCAGTGTATTAGAATAGCGATCAGGGCCTCCTGCCCTCAAGTCCCCTAGTGGGACAATGTAATAAAGTAAAAAAAATGTGTCAAAATAAGAAAATAAAAGTTTTAAAAGTAATAAAAGTAAAAATCCCCCTTTTCCCTTATCAGTCCTTTATTATTAATAAAAATATATAAACAAACAAATTAACTATACATAATTGGTATCGCCGCGTCCGTAACAGCCTGAACTACAAAATTATTTAGTTATTTATCCCGCGGGGTGAACGCCGTAAAAGAAAATAATAATAAACCGTACCAGAATCACAATTGTTTGGTCACTTCACCTCCCAAAAAATGGAATAAAAAGGGATCAAAAAGTCGCATGTACCTAAAAATGGTGCTGATCGAAACTACACTTCGTTACACAAAAAATAAGTCCTCGCACGGCTTTTTTGATAGAAAAATAAAAAAGTTCTGGCTCTTAGAATAAGGTAACACAAAAAGTAAATGATATTTTCCAAAAGTATTTTATTGTGCAAACGCCATAAGACATAAAAACCTATAAACATATGGTATCGCTGCAATTGTATCGCCCCGCAGAATAAAGTGAATATTTCATTTATAGCGCATGGTGAACGATGTAAAAAAAAATAGAATAAATAAACAATAGTAGGATTGCTGTTTTTTAGTTATCACGCCACTTAAAAATAGAATAAAAACTGATCAAAAAGTCACATGCACCCCATGAAAACTGCAATGAATTCCTCAAGGGGTCTAGTTTCCAAAATGGGGTCACTTTTGGGGGTTTTCCACTGTTTTGGCACCACAAGACCTCTTCAAACCGGACATGGTGCATAATAAAAAAGGAGGGCTCAAAATCCACTAGGTGCTCCTTTGTTCGGAGGCCGGTGCTTCAGTCCATTTCCGCACTAGGGCCACATGTGGGATATTTCTCAAAACTGCAGAATCTGGGCAATAAGTATTGAGTTGCGTTTCTCTGATAAAATCTTTTGTGTTATAAAATAAATGGTATAAAGAGGATTTTCTGACAAAAAAATTATGTAAATTTCACCTCTGCTTTGCTCTAAATTCCCGTGAAACACCTAAAGGGTTCATAAACTTTCTAAATGCTGTTGTGAATACTTTGAGGGGTCTAGTTTCTAAATTGGGGTGTTTGATAGGGGTTTCTAATATATAGGTCCCTCAAAGCAACTTCAGAACTGAACCGTAACCTAAAAAAATAAATAAATTAGGCAATACTTCGCTTCTTACATTATACTGATAATGAGCAGCGCCCACCCCGAGATGACCCCAGTTTTGACCGTTTGTATAAACGGAGACCCCTATTAGGCTGTGTTCACACAGAGTTTTTTGCAGGAGGAATATCTGCCTGAAAATTCCGTTTGGAAGTTTGAGGCCGATTTTCGCTGAGTTTTTCGCCCGCGGCCATTGAGCGCTGCGGGCATAAAACACCGCGAAATACGCTTTCTCTGCCTCCCATTGAAGTCAATGGGAGGTCAGAGGCGGAAACGCCCGAAGATAGGGCATGTCGCTTCTTTTTCCCGCGAGGCAGTTTTACTGCTCGCGGGAAAAAGACGCCGACGCCTCCCATTGAAATCAATGGGAGGCATTTTCGGGCCGTTTTTGCCGAGTTTTGCGACGTGGTTTCCGCGTCAAAAAACTCGTCAAAATACTCCGTGTGAACATAGCCTTAGACCGTTTCAGTGCCCGGTTTTCCCAAGCATACACCCCTGAGAAGTGTATTTCTATTGATGAGTCCTTGGTAGATTTTAAAGGACCAGTGTCACGAAAAAAAAATTTTTTATATCAATTTGCTTTTAGTGTTTTATTAAAAAAAAAATTATTTATTTGTGTGTTTGTGTTTTACTTTTTTTTATTTTTTCACTTTTTCTTGTCCATGGGGGCTGCCATTTTTTTTCCATCTCTGTATGTGTCGACTAACGACACATACAGACATGGAATACGGCACATACAGTCCCATAGTGAATGCGAACAGGGCCCGTTCCATCCACTATGCTGTACGCCGTCTGTGTGGAAACGGCGCATGCGCCGCTCCCACGCAGTCCAAATTGAACTGTGCGACGTCCGGCGCCATTTTCTTGTGGACCGGAAGTCGCGGCCAGACAGTAAGATTACTACTTCCGGTCGCGGCTTCCGGACTTGTGCACTTGGAGCGGAGGTAGCAGACGGAGCGGATGGACCGGAGGGAGCGGCGGCGGCGGCAGGAGCAGGTAAGTTAGGTCTGTGCATGTACGTCTTTTACTGTGTGTTTACTACTGTATGTTAACCTACTACACTGTGTGTTAGCTCAAAAAATGGCGACACACAGTGTAGGAGGTTTGACCGTTCAATCCCCTCGTTTCTCCCGGCACTAGCCAGGATAAAGGAGGAGGGATTCTGAGAGCTCACTAGAGCGAGTGAGTTTTCTCAAATTTTACAGCATAAAGCAATGTGGTTGCTTTACCACATGCAATGCTGCAATTTTGGGAATTGCTCCATCTAGTGACCAGCGCTGGGAAATGTTATAAATTAGAATCTAATTTATAATATTTCCTGACTCGTAAAAAAATTAAAAAAATTAGAACAATGTTTAATCACCTATACACTAACTGTTTAACTAAAAAAAAAATAATAATTTTCTAGCGACACATTCCCTTTAAAGGGAGGCTTCAATTCCGCCAGTACCTGCTGAGTAAGAGGGCAAGGTATGGCGTGAAGATGTATGAGCTGTGCGAGAGTGCATCAGGGTATACCTACAGATTTAGGATATATGAAGGGAAGGACACCAGTATTCAGCCCCCAGAATGCCCCCCGTCACTGGGAGTTAATGCAAAAATTGTGTGGGATTTGGTGCACCCACTGCTGTACCAGGGTTACCACCTCTACCTGGATAATTTTTATACCAGCGTCCCGCTCTTCAACTGCCTCG
Organism: Rhinoderma darwinii; assembly: GCF_050947455.1. Lineage (NCBI taxonomy): Eukaryota > Metazoa > Chordata > Amphibia > Anura > Rhinodermatidae > Rhinoderma > Rhinoderma darwinii. The sequence goes on along the minus strand of NC_134687.1, from coordinate 174,321,273 downwards.
CTTCCAGAAGTCCTGCGGCATGCGGCACTGCTAGAAGAAATCTGAGAGGCCTCCCTAAGACTCTGCTTGGGCAAACACTCAGAAGGGGTGAGAGCAGGGCACAATCCAGCAGCAACATATTGTGTGTCAAGTACAAGGACAAGAGAGACGTCCCACCAGTACCCATGTACCTGTACGAGGTACCAGTACAGGGACCCCCAAACCAGACTGCATCCTGGACTACAATAGGTACATGGGAGGGGTGGACTTGTCAGATCAAGTCCTGAAGCCCTACAGCGCCATGCGGTGTGGTATAAGAAGCTGGCCGTGCACATCATACCGATGGCTTTGTACAATGTGTACGTGCTACGTCGATGTACAGGCCAGGGGGGAACTTTCCTGGAACTTCAAGAGGTGATTATCAAGAACCTATTCTTTAGGGACCAAGAAGGGGGGGGGGCACTCAGTACTTCTGGAAGTGAGGCCACACGCATCGTACCAGGGCAACACTTTCCAGGAAAAGTTCCCCAAACTCGCAAGAAGGGAAAAATTCAAAAGAGGTGCAAAGTCTGCTATAAGAGGGGGATAAGGGAGGACACAATATATCAATGTGACACGTGTCCCGAAAAACCAGAGCTCTGTATGAAAGAGTGTTTTAAAATTTATCATACATCCCTTGGTTTATAATTTACCCCAATTTTACTTACCCTTATGCACTCCGCACAGCTTATCCCCCCTCGTCTTTCCTTTCTGAGCCCTGCCGTGTGTCCAGGCAGCTGATAACAGCCACATGTAGGGTATTGCCGTACCCAGGAGAACCCACATTACAGTTTATGGGGTGTATGTCTCCGTTCAAAATGCTCACTACACCTCTAGATGAATGCCTTACAGGTGTAGTTTTTAAAATGGGGTCACTTCTTGCGGCTTTCAACTGTACTGGTACCTCAGGGGCTTCTGCATACATGACTTCGCACCAGAAAATCCCCAGTAGGCCAAATGGTGGTCCTTTCGTTCTGAGCCCTCCCATGGGCCCAAATGGCAGTTTATCACCACAAGTGGGGTATTGCTGCACTCAGGGCAAATTGCGCAACAGAATGGGGTATTTGATTTCTTGTGAAAATAAGAAATTTTCAGCCAAAACTACATATTATTGGAAAAAATTAATTTTGTTTTAATTCCCATCCCAATTCAAATAAGTTCTGTGAAAAAACTATGGGGTCAAAATGGTCACACCACCGATAAATTAATTCCTTGAGGGGTGTAGTTTCCAAAATGGGGTCACTTCTAGTGGGTTTCCATTGCTTTGATAACTCTGGGGCTCTGCAAATGCGACATGGCACCCGAAAACCAATCCAGCAAAATCTGAACAAATAGCGCTCCTTTCCTTCTGAGCCCTCCCATGGGCCCAAACGGCAGTTTATCACCACAAATGGGGTATTGCCACACTCGGGACAAATTAGGCAACAAAATGGAGTATTTTATTCCTTGTGAAAATAAGAATTTTTGAGATAAAACGACATATTATTGGAAAAAATATATATTTTTTTAAATTCCCAGCCCAATTCAAATAAGTTCTGTGAAGAAACTATGGTGTCTAAATGGTCACATTACTCATAAATGAATTCCTTGAGGGGTGTAGTTTCCAAAATGGGGTCACTTCTGGTGGGTTTCCATTGCTTTGATACCTCTGCGGCTCTGCAAATGCGACATGGCACCCAAAAACCAAACCAGCAAAATCTGCACTCCAAAGAACACACAGCGCTCCTTCCCTTCGGAGGCCTCCCATGGGCCCAAACGGCAGTTTATCGCCACAAATGGGGTATTGCTGCACTCAGGAGAAATTGGGCAACAAAATGGGGTATTTTGTTCCCTGTGAAAATAAGAAATTTTGATAAAAAATGACATCTTATTGGAAAAAATGAATTTTTTTTCATTTCACAGCCCAATTCAAATAGGTGCTGTGAAAAAACTGTGCGGTCAACATTGTAACAACAACCATATTTGAATTCCTTGAGGGGTGTAGTTTCCAAAATGGCGTCACTATTGGGGGATTCCTACTGTTTTGGCACCTCAACACCTCTTCAAACCTGGCATGCTGCCTAAAATATATTCTAATAAAAAAAGAGGCCTCAAAATGCTCTAGGTGCTTCTTTGCTTCTAGGGCTTGTGTTTTAGTCCACGAGCGCACTAGAGCCACATGTGGGACATTTCTAAAAACTGCAGAATCTGGACAACACATATTTAGTAGTATTTATCTGGTAAAACCTTCTGTGTTACTGAAAAAAATTAAAAAATATTGAAATTCAGCAAGAAAAATGAAATTTCCAAATTTCACCTCCACTTTGCTTTCATTCCTGTGAAATGCCTGAAGGGTTAAAAAACGTTCTAAATGCTGTTTTGAATACTTTGAGGGGTCTAGTTTTTAAAATGGGGTGTTTTATGGAGTTGTATAATACATATTCCCCTCAAAGCCATTTCAGAACTGAAGAGGTACCTTAAAAAAAAGGCTTTTGAAATTTTCTTAAAAATATGAGAAATTGCTGTTTATGTTCTAAGCCTTGTAACGTCCAAGAAAAATAAAATAATGTTCAAAAAACAATTCTATTCTAAAGTAGACATATGGGAAATGTGAACTAGTAACTATTTTGGGTGGTATAACCGTCTATTTTACAAGCAGATGCATTTAAATTCTGAAAAATGCTATTTTTTAAAAATTTTCTCTACATTTTGCAATTTTTCACCAATAAACACTGAATATATCGACCAAATTTTACCACGAACATGAAGCCCAATGTGTCACGAGAAAACAATCTCAGAATTGCTTGGATAGGTTTAAGCATTCCAGAGTTATTACTACATAAAGTGAAATATGTCAGATTTGAAAAATGGGCTCTGAGCCTTAAGGCCAAAACTAGGCTGCGTCCTTAAGGGGTTAAACGTCAAAGGTATGAATTTTTTGGCCACAATTCTTCTATGGAGACCACATCTGGCCAGACTTCTGCAAACAGTAGATGGGTGTACCTGTGTCCCACTGGTTTCTGCCGGTTCTGAGCTGATAGCACTGCTGGACATCTTCCGATTTCGAAGGCAAGTAAGCGTGATTTGTTTTTGATCAGTTGCTCGATGTTTCCTTGGCCAACCACTGCATCTATGTTGCCCGTTTCTTTGTTCTCCTTCAAAAGAGCTTGAACAGCATATCTTGAAACCCCAGTCTGCTTTAAAATATTTGCCAGGGAGAAACCTTGCTGATGCAGTATAACTACTTTGTGTCTTCTTGCTGTGCTCAGTCTTGCCATGACCTGTGACATGAAACTGTGCTTCACAATGTCACCTTTCTGGCAGAGTTTGGCTGTTCCTCACCCAGTTTTAAGCCTCTTAGACAGCTGTGTCACATATGAAAATAATTATCACCTGATCGGTATAATTGGTTAATCAGACACCTGACTATAATACTACAATCCATTACTTCAATCCTAGAAGATTTGATGGTGTTTTGAAAGGAAAGGGTGGCCACACCAAATATTGATTTGATTTACATTTCTCTTATGTTCATTCATTTTTGAAAGCTGTCTTACTTTGTAGCATTTAATCTGAGGTGTTTAAACATTTATTTCTTGTACTCTTATCTATTTCCCCATATTTGTTTATTTAAGAAAGTAACATGAGTTACATTTATTTGTGTAATTAGGAAGTCGGATGACTCAAAAATAAAAGGTGGGTTTAAAATCTTATACACTGTGTAGGAAAACATGAGCTCATACCACCCCAGGACTTAGCATTCAGCATTACACTTCTTGTTATTTCCGCTGTAAACACCTTCCAAAGCTAAACCATGTTTTCCAACAAAATTTCATGCTTTAGTTTACACTAATTATCTTAAAGGGAATGTGTTGCCAGAAAAACATGTTTTGTTTTTTTTTAATTAAACATTTAGTGTGTAGGTGATTAAACATTGTTCACATTTTTTTTATTTTTTTCACGAGTCAGGAAATATTATAAATTAATTCTAATTTATAATATTTCCCATTGCTGGTCACTAGATGGAGCTATTTCCAAAATTGCAGCATTGCAAAATTGGGTAAAAAGCCCTCGCTCTAGTGAGCTCTCAGCATCCCCCCCCCTCCTTTATCCTGGCTAGTGCCGGGATAAACGAGGGGTTTGAACGGTCTAACCTCCTACACTGTGTGTCGCCATTTTTTGAGCTAACACACAGTGTAGTAGGTTTACATACAGTAGTAAACGTACACAAACACGAACATACATAGAAATCTCTTACCTGCTCCTGCCGCCGCGGCTCCCTCCGGCCCGTCCGCTCCGTCTGCTGCCGCTGGTCCAAGTGCACAAGTCCGGAAGCCGCGACCGGAAGTAGTAATCTTACTGTCCGGCCGCGACTTCCGGTCCACAGGAAAATGGCGCCGGACGGCGCGCATTTCAAATTGGACTGTGTGGGAGCGGCGCATGCGCAGTTCCCACATAGACGGCGTACACAGAAGTGGATGGGACGGGACCCGTTCGCAGTTCCTATGGGACTGTGGCTGCCATATTCCATGTCTGTATGTGTCGTTAATCGACACATACAGAAATGGAAAAAAAAATGGCAGCCCCCATAGGGAAGAAAAAGTGTAAAAATAAGAAAAAGTAAAACACAAACACACAAATAAATATAAACGTTTTTAATAAAGCACTAACATCTTTAACATATTAAAAAAATAATTGTGATGACACTGTTCCTTTAAGCATTAAGAGTGCCTTTACACACTTCAATTTGGTGATTTCTGGCTCATGTAACTTTTCCCTACTTCTCTTTCAAAAATTTATTTTTACATGTGGCGAATCTTCAATATTTGTATTCATCATTTGATTTATTTTATTATTTAGCAGCAACATATTCCACAGTGCTGTGCAAAAGGTATCTACATTTACTGTCTCCAGTGGGTCTCATAGTCTAAATTCCCAATCTGCATTTTCTTCTAGTGTGTGGGAGGAAACCATAGCAAACCCATGCAAACGCGGGGAGAACATACAAACACCATGCAGGTGCCAGATTTGAACCCAGAACCACAATGCTGAATTAAAAAATTTAACATTTTAGTGGAAAAATGTTGTATATTCATTTTCACGGCCTCATTCTAATAAATTCTGCAGAAGACCTGTGGGGTCTAAATGCTCACTATACCACTACATAGATTCCTTAAGAAGTGTAGTTTCCCAAATGGAGTCATTTTTGGGGTGTTTCCACTGTTTTGGTATCGCAGGTCCTTTGCAAATGTGACATGATCACCGAAAACCATTCCAGCTAAATTTGAGCTCCAAAAGCCAAATAGCACTCCTTCCATTCTTAAACCCTACTGTTTGTCCAAACTTCAGTGTATGACCACATATGGGGTATTGAAGTAATCAGGAATAATTGCTTTACAAATGATGGAGGGCTTTTTCTCCTTTATTCCTTGTAAAAATTTAAAATGTCTATATTTTTTCAGAAAAAAAGTAGATTTTCATTTTCAAGACCTAATTCCACTAAATTCAGCAAAAAGACCAAACAGTGGGGTCAAAATGCTAACTATACCCCTACAAAAATTCGTTAAGGGTGTAGTTTCCAAAAAAGGGGTGAGTTTTGGGGGGTTTTCACTGTTTTGGTCCTTTCGTGGCGTTGCAAACAGAGATGTCAGGATGATGGAGGATTGAGGCTGAGGCTATTAAATGCTTATTCTGCCTCTGGAGTACACACCTTGGCATTCACACCCTTTTTGGTAAGGGTAGAGATTGGAGCCGTCAATGATGAGAAGTTTGGGATAAACTGCCGGTAGAAGTGGGCGAATCACCAAAAACACTGTATGGACCGCAGGCCCTGAGGACGTGGTTATTCCAGGACGGACTTTACTTTCTCAGGATCCATCTTGAGACCCTGATCCGAGATGATGTAACCCAGGAAGGGCAGAGAGTTCTTTTCAAAGACACACTTCTCCAGCTTGGCATACAGACGATTCCCCCTTAATCGCAGTAGAACTTGACGAACATGCCTCCGAAGAGTCGTCGGATCTGGAGAGAAAATCAAAATATCATCGAGATAGACCACAACACAGACATAGAGAAGATCTCGGAAGATATCATTGACGAATTCCTGGAAGACCGCCGCGGGAGCATTACACAGACCGAAGGGCATCACCAGGTATTCGTAGTGCCGATCTTGAGTGTTAAACGCCGTCTTCCACTCATCACCTTGACGGATTTGGATCAAGTTGTAAGCCCCACGCAAGTCTAGTTTAGAGAAGATCTTGGCTCTTCGTATGCGGTCAAATAGTTCGGAAATGAGTGGCAAAGGATATTTGTTCTTGACCGTGACTTGATTGAGACCACAGTAGTCAATACAAGGCTGAAGAGATCCGTCTTTCTTCTTGACAAAGCAAACCCCTCTCCAGATTCTCCTTGATATAGGCCGACATAGACTGAGTCTCTGGCAAGGAGAGAGGGTATACCCGACCACGGGGAGGGGAAGCATTTGGAACCAGTTCAATGCTGCAGTCATAAGCCCGGTGTGGAGGAAGCGTCTCAGCCTCCTTCTTGCTGAAGACATCCGCAAGCTGAGAGAAATAAGGGGGTAATCCTGCCAATGACTGAGGCAGAGGAGCCTGGACAGGATGGATCTGTAACAGACAGCGGCTGCGACACTTGGAGCCCCATTGGAGAACTTCTTCAGAACTCCAGTCCGGGACCGGGGCATGTAGTCGGAGTCAAGGCAGGCCCAGCAGGACGGCTTTAGGCAAAACAATAAACAAACTTAGTTTTGAACGAAGGGCTCCAACATGGAGCCTCAGCGGCTTGGTTTCAGATACGATCGGGTAAAACAGAGGTAATCCATTCACCAAGGAAAAAAACAAAGATGTCTCCAGAGGGACTGTGGGCAACTGGAGAATATCCACTAGGTCTTTTTGGATGAAGTTTGCTGCGGACCCTGAGTCCAGATATGCAGAGACCCAGTGCATATTTTCACCAGACACTATGGTCACGGGAATGGACAGTTTCGAGGAGAACTTTCTATCTAGCGACGTTCCACCTAGGGTTGTCTCTCCAACCAATCCTAAGCATTGGAGTTTCTTTTGCTTCTGAGGGCACAAATGCACAACATGGCCTCCGAGGCCACAATATAGACAATGTCCTGAAGTGCATCTGCGGTGTTTCTCCTGGGCAGACAGTTTGAGCCAGGCTCCCTGCATAGGCTCCTCTGGTGGGACAACTGGTGAGGTCAACAGGGATTGCTGAAAGATAGGAGCCAGTTTAGGGAATCTTCTCTCCGACGAACCTCTTGGGATCGCTCCCGGATCCTCATGTCAATCTGGGTGGCTAGAAGAATAAGGTCATCTAGGGTAGACGACAGATCTCGAGTGGCAAGTTCGGTTTGATATCGTAGGATAGACCCTGGCAGAATGTAGCCACTAAGGCTTCGTTGTTCCAGATCAGCTCTGCCACCAGGGTACAGAACTGAATGGAGTACTCGCCCACGGAGGTGTCTTTTTGGCGAAGGGTCATCAGGGATGCGGCTGCTGAAGAGACTCGCCCAGGTTCCTCAAATACTGTGCGGAAAGTCTGCAAGAAACACTGTGAGTCGAGGGTCTCTGGTCCTCCACGTTCCCAGATGGGGTTCGCTCATGCCAGGGCCTTGCCAGTAAGGAGAGAGATTATGAATGCGATCCTTGCGCCATCGGAAGAAAATGCTCTGGCATATAGAGTGAAGTGGATCTGACATTGGTTGAGAAATCCCCTGCAGGTCCTCGCGTCTCCATTGTAACGGGGAGGTAGTGGCAGAGAGAATCAGGGATCGGTACTGCCAGGAGGTGTAGTAGGAGAAACAGGCGCAGGTGCCGTGAATGTTGCAGCTTGTGTGTCCAGCCGATGTGCAATAATATTCACCGCCTGGGGAAGTTGGTCCTGTCATGACCGGAGGTCTAGCATATCTGCCCGCATGACTTGTGATGTCATCATGGTCTTGTGTTGACCAGTGGGGTCCATGGCCTCAGCGTACTATCACGATCTGTGGGTATGTGGACCCACTGGGCCGTACCCCCGTAGGGGGATAGCAGCTGGCCAAACAGTGTACCAAGTCAATGTCTATATAGTCCAAGCACAAGGGTACCTGTAGCAGTTCAGACAATAGTAAAAGCTAGGCTCAGATGGGACCTTGGCAGCAGACACCAGGCGTGCTGTAACACAGCAAGCGTGACCGATGGCACAACACAACTCCAACTTTCTAAGGCACAGGAACAACGGTAGCAGGGGATACAGGTAGCAGGTACGGGAACACTGGGAACAGTATAACACTAAGGGACCATTTGCAAGACTAACACAGGTAAACACAACAACGCTCAGGCAATGAGTGAAAGGGCAGAGCCCTTTTTATAGTTCAGGGTGATCAAGAGTTAATTGATGATTATTTTCATGTGCGTGCGCTGGCCCTTTAGAGCCAGGCACGAGCTTGCGCGTGCACCCTACGAGACACATAAAAATGGAGCAGAAGAGAGCGCTGGCGTCTCCTGGGGAGGAGATGCGGGCCAGCGCTCACAGATCCATGGCTGCGGCCGTCGGGGGGTGAGTAATCCCAACGATCCGTGGACGCTACACAGACTTATTCCAATAAATTTAGCAAAAAATGCTATCTATACCCTAGATAAATTCCTTGGTGGTGTATTTTCCAAAATGGGGTAACTTTTGGGGGTTTTCCACTGTTTTGGCACAACAATACCTCTTAAAACCTGACATTGTGCCTAAAATATATTCTAAAATAAGGAGGCCACAAAATCCACTAGGTGCTTCTTTGATTCTGAGGTCTGTGTTTCAGTCCATTAGCACACTAGGGCCACATGTGGGATATTTCTAAAAACTGCGGAATCTGGGCAATAAATATTGAGTTGTGTTTCTCTGGTAAAACCTTCTGTGTTACAGAAAAAAATGTATTACAAATGAATTTCGGCAAAAAAAAAATGAAACTTGTAAATTTCACCTCTACATTGCTTTAATTCCTGTGAAACACCTAAAGGGTTAAGAAACTTTCTGAATGCTGTTTTGAATACTTTGAGGGGTGCAGTTTTTAAAACGGGGAGATTTATTGGGTCTTTCTAATATATAAGGCCCTCAAAGTCACTTCAGATCTGAACTGGTCCCTAAAAAAATAGCTTTTTGAAATGTTCTTGAAAATGTGAGGAAATAACTGCTAAAGTTCTAAGCCTTGTAACGTCCTAGAAAAATAAAAGGACATTCAAAAAAATTATTCAAATTATTCAAACATGAAGTAGACATATGGAAAATGTTAACTAGTAACTATTTTGTGTGGTATTACTATATGTTTTACAAGCAGATACATTTAAACTGAGAAAAATGCAAATGTTCTCAAAATTTTGGTGTTTTTCACAAATAAATACTGAATTTATCGACCACATTTTTCCACTAACATAAAGTACAATAAGTCCAGAGAAAAAAATCTCAGAATCACTTGGATAAGTAAAAGTAATCCCACGTTATTACCACATAAATTAACACATGTCAGATTTGAAAAGGACAAAAAAGGCACGGGACGGGACAGTATTCCTTTGGGAGGCAGTGAGACCTAGCGTCATACATAACTATGATGCTAGAAGCCCGCCTCCCTGAACCGTGTTTGGTCCGGGAAATGCGGGTGACATGTGGTCCGTATATCAAGGACCGAACACGGTCATGTGAATAAGGCCTTAAAGACAGTTTTGGTACTAATATTATATTACTGTATCTTTAATAGTAGTTATACAATATTATTATTACTTTTGGCAGTCATTAATAACTTTTCATATTACCACTTTAGAATTTCTATGCTTATAGCTATTGATTTTGCTTATTATATTTGTGTTAAGGTTTGTCTGCCGGGGTAAGGGCAAAAAATGGGCACAGGGCAGCCTTGTCTCATTTCCTTACCAAAATGAAATGTGAAGATGTCAGTTCTCATGCATGTTCTTCATTATCAGATATAGCAACTTGGATAACTGGTTTCTATGTGTGCCATGCATTATGAACATATTCTCAATGTCAAGGAAGTCCACCTTTACTCTGAAAGCCTTTTCTCTGATCATGCAAGTTACAATGTCACAGCACTCAACCAAATAGATACTGTACAGAGAACACTGCTATAATTGTAGAATACAAATGTCAAGAAATATATAATTGTAGGCATGACACTGCTCTCTGAAGGCTAGGATTTGTTTAGGTATAGATTATTTGGTAGTACAGATAACAAGGGTCCCATCCTCACAATTAAAGGGGTTCTCCACTACCGGACCACTGATGACCTATCCAACTGATAGGTCATCAGTATATATTTGGTGCGGATCCGACACCCGGACCCTGCACCGATCAGCTGCTCTGTTGGCCTACGGGCACCAGATGTTATTGCACATTATGCAATGTATGCAGCCGGAAGCAGTTGGCTCTGTACATAGCATAGCGGTCGTGCTGCTGAACTGCAGCTCTGCTCCTGTTCACTTGAATAGCAGCAGATTAGCAGTAATGCAGCTCGGCCGTGATTCCATGACTGGAGCTATCTGCTTCCGGCATGGACGTCCAGTGCCCGTAGGCAGCCGGAGCGGCTTAACGGTGCGGGGTCTGGGTGTCGGACCCCCATAGATCATGTACTGATGACCTATCCAGTGAATAAGTCATCAGTTGTCTGGTTGTGAACAACCCCTTTAAAGGTTTTTCCAAGGGTATGAAAAACACAGAAAAATACCTATATGTGTCTGAATGCTCCTCAGATGATGCCACCATAGCTCAAAAATAGTTATCTTTCATTATGTTACCCAGCTCTGTACAGCACCTCTGTTTTGTTGCTGCCAGGGCTTGCTGTGGGCGGGATTACCATAAAAAGCACTACTGTTCCCATGATTCCTCTCCCCTCTTATAGTCATTGTCTATATTTACAGCTGCCTGCATGCCCCTCTATTACAAGGTATAAGGTAATGTTGTAAATACTTACTTACCCGATTACATGCTGCCCAGCATGTGAAATACGGAGGGAGGTGGGAAAGCAGGGAGCAGTGGAGATAAGAGACATGTGATATGCGGCCAACGTATTTAGTATTTAGTCTACATCTCGTCACACAAGAAGGAGATAAACACCAGGAGCATGGTCATGTAACTGCATGTGAGACTGGCTTACAGAAACATTTTAGCTACAGTACAAGTGACTAATTTTACTGCAGTTACACCATCTGCACTCAATTTCTAAAGATCGGAAACCCCCTTTAAATTTTCCAGTGTTTTGTAAATAAAGCGTAAGTTATATAATTTTCTAATACCTTTGTGTTTCAACTTCTCACCATTTTCAAGACCTCTGTTTGAGGTCATAGAATAGTAATATTCTTGTTTACATCCAGAAGCCTTTACAGATCTAAAATCTCTCACAGCTAAGAGGTGTATACAATGTCAACTAAATACACCAGCAACACAAAAATGTCCTGATTTACGATTTACTACAATGTAAGTTTAATGTATTATGTGGATTTTAGGCTTTTTAGATCATAAATGATTCCCTAGACAGGATATAACAGTATCACTAGAAAGTCACAGAACCTGAAAAACCCCTTAACAGGACACTAAGGGCCCTTTTACACGGGCCAATTATTGGGTAAGCGAGGGTTCACTGAATGCCCGTTCCCGTTCATTGCCCAGGGTAAACAGGACATTTGCTGATCATGTCATTTTTTAGTTTCTGCAGCAGAAAATATTATCGTTGTGGGCAGCACATCTCCCTGTGTAAACACGGAGACCTGCTGCCGACATGATAGAATAGTATGGGGATGAGCAATCAGAGTACCAAGCGCTTGTCCCCATACATTACTGATAACATCTCCTTGTGAAAGGAGCAAACAAGCGCCGATCAACGAGCTGTCTCGTTGATCGGCACTCGTTGTTATGGCCAAAATGGTCCGGTGTAAAAGGACCCTGAGCTTACATTTTGTTATCTTTTTCTAATGCACAATTTATAGTTCCCTGTAAGCACCCTAATTACAGTATGGGTTCTTCAATGGGATGAATGACAGGAACTAAATGAAAAGGTCTTCCCCATGACGACTACAATTACCATTTATGGCATATCAGTCTAATATAATATCAAGGTTTAATCATTGGGCACAAAAGCTGGGACGCTGAGGATGGTGGTGTCGTATCCCACATTCACAGTGGAGAAGTGGCTGCATGTGAATAGTCATCCTCTATGCTAGTCTATGGCAGACTTGGCTGTTTTTGAATCTCCCATAGACTGTGATGGAGCAGATGTGCATTTGAATCCCCACCGATTAGACACCAAGTTGCACACAGTACAATGGTCCAAATAAGTTGATACCTGGCATGAATATATATTCTAATAGTTTTATAATCAATATAATAGTACCATTGGAGAAAACTCACTTATTTTTTTTGTATATATTGTAAACAGAAAAGATGGCACCTAGTATTGCAGCATCAGCTCCCACATCACCAGTGCAAGACCCAGAGGAGCTCCAGAGGAGGAAGATGGATAAGAGGGCCAAAATTATTGCCGAGCTGATACAGACAGAAAAAGATTATCTGAATGATCTGGAGCTCTGCATCAGAGAAGTTGTCCAGCCACTCAGACAACACCATGTGAGTATTGACTTTTTCTTTCCAAACAGTCTAATATATACCGTACATATAGGAGTCACACAGTGAATATGTGTCATTTTCTTACTGCTTTATTTGCATGTTCCTTGGTTTACACTTGTATGTTTATCATGACTACCAAAACAGAACTTACTCTTTTAGTTGTCTTCTGCACATTATTCTACAAAACGAAACTTGGGCATGGCGATGGTAACAGAAAATACATCAGGATATAGATTTGTACACTGTAGTAGAGAACATTAACCCCTTAAGGACACTGTTTTGGCCTTGTGGCACAGCCGATTTTTTTCAAATCTGACATGTGTCACTTTAAGTGGTGATAACTCTGGAATGCTTTTACCTATCCAAGCGATTCTGAGATTTTTTTTCTCGTGACATGTTGTACCTTATGTTAATGAAAAAATGTAGTCATTACTACACCCCTCAATAAATTTTTCTACTGGTATAGTTAGCATTTGGAGCTATTTACCCATATGTGGTAATAAACTGCTGTTTGGAGCCACAGCAGGGCTCAGAAGGGAAGGAGTGCCATTTTGATTTTGGAGCACAGATTTTGCTGTAATGGTTTTTGTGCATCATGTCACACTTGCAGCGCTTCTGAGGTACCAGTACAGGGCAAGCCCCCAAAAATTTTGGAACTACACCCCCTAAAGTATTTATCTAGTGGAGTGGTGAGTTGATGTGCAGAATTTAAAACTGATTTTTTTTCTCACAAATGTGTAATTTATAGGACACATATTTCCTATAAAGTACATTAAACGGAATAATTGCACCCCAACATTGATTATGCCTTTTTTGCTATATTTATAAATATCCCCATCTGCTGCTCAATCAAATGGTGGGCCCCAAAAGGAGCACCCTGCGGCTTTCAGGACACAATTTTAGCTAAATTATAGGCCCTATTCCACGCCCTTAGGGGATTTCAGCTGGCAGAACAATGTAACACCCCCAGAATTTACCCCATTTTCAAAATTAAACCCCCTAAGGTGTTCATCTAGGGGGTGTAGTGCAAATTTTGAGCCCACATTTTGGTCCAGAAAATATGTAAAGCTGGTGTGAACATTTTTAATTTGAGGTTTTTTTTCACAAAAATGCCATTTTAAGGGTATTTTTGCCATGCAAAATGCATGATACTGAAGGAATGCACCCCAATATTTATTGCACCGTTTCTCCTGTGTTCACTAATACCTCTACTTTGGCCATAGCCTGCTGCCTAGCCACATGAAAGGGCCCGAAGCTATACAACATCCCCAGAAGTTACTCCATTTTGAAAACTATACCCCCTAAACCAGGGGTCGGGAACCTATGGCTCGCGAGCCAGATATGGCTCTTTTGATGGCCGTATCTGGCTCGCAGACAGGGCTCCTACCTGTCTATGGGAAGGATGCATGCACCGCGCTCCATCAGCCCGTGCACCGCGCTCCATCAGGCCGCGGTGCACGCTGATATTGGTAGTTCTTTGATGGCCTGATAAGCATTGGCGGCAGTGGTGAGCGGCAGGGAGCATGGACTACATTTCCCATAACTCCCTGCATAGCCGCGCCGTCTGCAAGCACGCACCTGCGTCCCCTAGTGAAGCGGCATCTGCCTCCTCCCTTGTGTCTCCCTTGGACGTTCCAGAAACCCCTGGCTGTGCTGCTGCTTTGAATGTGAACATTATAACATGGAAATTGTTACACAGCCTCATGGTCAGCAGCAGTGAGCTGCATCAATAAAGGGGCTGTGTAATACAGTGTGTCCCACCAACCCCCCCTTCCCACTTCACCCCTGAAAATAATCCCACATAATCCATTATATAGCCCCCCCCCCAAAAAAAAAAAAAAATATGGCCTTAAAAAGCATCTGCCACCCATATTACACTCTTGGGGGCTTTAAATTAATCTCTTGTGGGCATAAGAAACTGATTTAAAGGACCACTATCAGGGCAAAAATCTGTTCTGAGCACTTCTTTACAGCTCTGGAGGTCTCCCAGAGCTGTAATAAAGCGCTCAGGAACGGCGCCCGTGCTATATGTTATTGGGGCGCTAGCCCCTGTTTTTACCTTCTCCCATAATGCAGCGATTCCACCCGATGACGTATCTGTGTGGGATCGCTGCATATACTTTCACTCTAGCACGCATGCGCCGCCGGCTCTGCCTCCTCGGCGCTTGCTGAACCGAGGAGACATGAGCTTCATAACCCCCTCCATTTATATTCGTTGTGCTCCGCAGCTCTTACTTCCGCGTTGAACCGTGCATCTTACGTCGTGCTGCCACTGGTGCGCATACGCTGCCAGCAGATTCCATTTACCTCTATGGAGAGAGAGGGAGCAGCGTGACGTAAGATGCAGGGATCAACCCGGTAGTCGGAGCTGCAGAGCACAACGAATATAACTAGTTAGTGAAGAAGATGGCTAAAAGAAAGAAGGATGAGGAGTATCGTACTTTTCAGCAGGAGTGGACAGACGAATTTGCCTTTGTGGAGAGAGCAGGTTCACCAGTTTGTCTTATATGCAATGATAAAATTGCATCCATGAAGCGGTCAAATATAAAGCGCCACTTTGACACACGCCATGCTTCATTTGCATCGAAATATCCTGCAGGGGACAGCAGGAAGAAAGCCTGTCAAGAGCTGCTGTGCAAAGTGCAAGCTAGTCAGCAGCAACTTCGAGTTTGGACCCAACAAGGTGACTTAAATTCGGCTAGCTTTGTTGGTGCTTTGGCAATTGTCAGAAACGGAAAACCATTCACAGATGGGGAGTATGCCAAAACATTTATGCTTGATGTTGCCAATGAACTTTTTGATGATTTTCCGGATAAAGCCAAGATTATCAAACGGATAAAAGACATGCCTCTGTCAGCAAGAACAGTTCATGACCGTGCCATCATGATGGCAAATCAGATTGAGGCATCCCAAGTGAAGGACATAAATACAGCTCTGTTCTTTTCTCTTGCTTTGGATGAATCAACTGACGTAAGCCATATATCTCAGTTCAGCATCATTGCAAGGTATGCTGTCGGTGACACGTTACATGAGGAAAGTCTTGCTGTTTTGCCTCTGAAAGGGACAACAAGAGGGGATGATTTGTTCAAGTCATTCACTGAGTTCACTAAAGAAAAAAATCTACCAATGCATAAACTTATTTCAGTGTGTACTGATGGTGCTCCATGCATGGTAGGAAAAAACAAAGGATTTGTAGCGCTTCTTCGTGAACATGAAAAAAGACCTATCCTTAGTTTTCACTGCATTCTACATCAGGAGGCACTTTGTGCTCAGATGTTTGGTGAGCAGCTTGGTGAGGTGATGTCACTTGTCATTCAGGTGGTCAACTTTATTGTTGCCCGTGCTTTAAATGATCGCCAGTTTAAAACACTCCTGGATGAAGTTGGGAATAATTATCCTGGTCTGCTTCTGCACAGCAACGTGCGCTGGCTGTCAAGAGGGAAGGTGCTCAGCCGTTTCGCAGCTTGTCTGAGTGAAATACGAACTTTTCTTGAAATGAAAAACGTTGACCATCCTGAGTTGTCCAACACTGAGTGGCTCCTGAAGTTCTTCTATCTTGTAGATATGACTGAACATCTGAACCAGCTCAATGTGAAAATGCAAGGCGTTGGTAATACAGTTTTATCGCTTCAACAAGCTGTGTTTGCATTTGAAAATAAGCTGGAACTGTTTATCGCAGACATTGAAACAGGTCGTTTAATACACTTTGAAAAACTGGGAGAGTTTAAAGATGCATGCACAGCAAATGACCCTGCACAACATCTTGATATTCAGCAGCTAGCAGGCTTTACATCCAATCTCCTGCAATCATTCAAAGCGCGCTTTGGAGAATTTCGTGAGCACACTCGTCTTTTTAAGTTCATCACTCATCCACATGAGTGTGCACTGGACAGCACTGACCTGAGTTATATCCCTGGTGTCTCCATCAGAGATTTTGAGCTACAAGCTGCTGACCTGAAGGCTTCAGACATGTGGGTGAATAAGTTTAAATCACTTAATGAAGATTTGGAAAAACTTGCACGACAGCAAGCAGAGTTGGCAAGCAAACACAAGTGGAGAGAAATGAAACAACTCCAACATGCAGACCAGCTGATTGTCAAAACTTGGAATGCACTTCCTGTCACATACCAAACACTGCAGCGTGTGGGTATTGCTGTACTGACAATGTTTGGCTCTACCTATGCATGCGAGCAGTCTTTCTCACATCTAAAGCACATCAAGACTAACATACGTTCACGTTTAACGGATGGAAGTCTCAACGCCTGCATGAAGCTAAACCTCACCACGTATGAACCAGATTACAAAGCCATCAGCAAATCCATGCAGCACCAGAAGTCACATTAACGGTAGGAAGTATTCTATTCATCGTTGGTTAGCAACAGCATTAAAACGTTATTATGTTATAAAAAAAAGAGTTCGGAGATTTGTTGTTCTTTAAAATTAAATACAAGTCAATGTGTGCACTTTATGTACAGTGAGACTATTTAATAAAGTTCAATTATTTATTACGCTGGGTGTGCCTGCTTGTATGTACCACTTTAAGTAGTAAATGCTTTAGTTCCCTATGGGTCTGAGCCTCTCTTTTTTGTTCATTTTCTGTAAGACCAACACTTTTAAAAGGGCCACTGACAGATACAATTGCTCCAGCGGTCACTTAGTACACAAAGGAGTGTTCCTCTCTGCTGCACTAAGCCACCGCTGGACCTAAACAATAATTCGCTGTAAAATAATAAAATAGATAATTGACATAACTGACAATGCGTTGTGTGACATGTCCAACATTCCAGCTTCTTTCTTCTGCGAATGCCTCAAAGCTGGCATTCTCTCAACATCAGGTGGGAAGAATGCCAGCTTCCAGTCATGCGCAGGAAAAAGAAGAAGCCAGACTGCTGGACTGATGTCATGCATCGCAAGCTCACAATGTAAGTTATTTATTTAATTTTTTTACTGCTAATTACCATTGTTTCAGTCCAGTTGTGGCTTTATACAGCAGGGAGGAGCATTCCTTGCTGTACTAAGTGAACATTGGAGCGATTGATCTGTCAATGGCCCTTTAAACATATTGTACGGCTCTCGCGGAATTATATTTCAAAATATGTGGCGTTTACGGCTCTCTTAGCCAAAAAGGTTCCTGACCCCTGCCCTAAACTATTCATCTAGGGATGTAGTGAGCAAAGTTTTTAAAGTGGAAAATAACGGGGGTTAGGTGTAAAATAAAAATGGAAATGTGCCATTCTGGTACAGCATATATAAATGGCATGTATTCTCACAATTTATTCCTCTACTCTGTTACTCCTATGTTTAGAAATATGCTGCATTTCTGGGGGATCAAACAATAGAGGAGCACCCATTTTTACTGGTAAAAAAGGTTTGACCCTAACAGTGAATTTTTGCCTGTAGTTACTGAATGACCATATCATGCCAACAAAGCTGTTGACCATCAAACATAGCCCTGGTTTGATATATAGTAAGTTAGCAAGCAAGGGAAAATTGTCCTGTAGTGAAGGGCAATAGACATGAAAAATGGAGGAGAAATCGATACAAACGTGTTGAAACTCAAGCGTGTTCACAGGATCAAATAACAGTTCCAGGGAAATATATTCAACATATTTTTTCAAAGGGACTTGTTGTACAAGGCCTCTTTAGCACCATCAATCACTATATGAGAGACGGACGTGCCAAGTGACGTTGGCACACCATAACAGGTCCCTGCCCGGCAAGGTAGGAACTGCAATGTGCGCAAAACAACCTGTCACCTGCAGAATATATAAGGGGCAGTGTCCAACACCGTATATATGGATAGTAAAGGACCACCAATCCCCATAGTATTGTCAGCTTTACTAGTTTTGTCGATTTTAAGAGGTCAGTGAAGAAACAGAATAAAACCATCTACACCGCGTTCCAAATTATTATGCAAATGTTATTTTTCGCTGATTTTCCTAAATAGTCGATGCAAATGACAGTCAGTATAATCTTCAAGCCATCAACCATTGGAGTATAATGCGAATATTATTGAACAAGTCTCCTAATGATAACAGATTTTTTTTAGAAGTAAAAAACTCAAAATGCACTGTTTCAAATTATTATGCACAACAGAGATCAAAACATTTTGAAGGTTGTAAAGAGAACTAAAATTGTAATTTGTTGAATTTGCAGCATCAGGAGGTCATATTTACAGAAATCAAAAGCTCTTTCAATAAAAAAAACTTAACAGGCCAAGTTACATGTTAACATAGGACCCCTTCTTTGATATCACCTTCACAATTCTTGCATCCATTGAATTTGTGAGTATTTGGACAGTTTCTGCTTGAATATCTTTGCAGGATGTCAGAATAGCCTCCCAGAGCTTCTGTTTTGATGTGAACTGCCTCCTACCCTCATAGATATTTTGCTTGAGGATGCTCCAAAGGTTCTCAATAGGGTTGAGGTCAGGGGAACATGGGGGCCACACCATGAGTTTCTCTCCTTTTATGCCCATAGCAGCCAATGACACAGAGGTATTCCTTGCAGCATGAGATGGTGCATTGTCATGCATGAAGATAATTTTGCTACGGAAGGCACGGTTCTTCTTTTTGTACCACGGAAGAAAGTGGTCAGTCATAAACTCTACGTACTTTGCAAAGGTCATTTTCACACCGTCAGGGACCCTAAAGGGGCCTACCAGCTCTCTCCCCATGATTCCAGCCCAAAACATGACTCCGCCACCTCCTTGTTGACGGCGCAGCCTTGTTGGGACATGGTGGCCATTTACCAACCATCCACTACTCCATCCATCTGGACCATAAAGGGTTGCACGGCACTCATCAGTAAACAACACGGTTTGAAAATTAGTCTTCATGTATTTCTGAGCCCACTGCAACCGTTTCTGCTTGTGAGCATTGTTAAGGGGTGACCGAATAATAGCTTTATGCACACTTGCAAACCTCTGGAGGATCCTACACCTTGAGGTTTTGCGGGACTCCAGCACCAGCGGCTTCAAATACCTGTTTGCTGCTTTGCAACGGCATTTTAGCAGCTGCTCTCCTAATCCTAATTAATTTGTCTGGCAGAAACCTTCCTCATTATGCCTTTATCTGAACAAACCCGTCTGTGCTCTGAATCAGCCACAAATCTTTTCACATTACGATGATCACGCCTAAGTTTTCTTGAAATATCCAATGTTTTCATACCTTGTCCAAGGTATTGCACTATTTCACGCTTTTCGGCAGCAGAGAGATCCTTTTTCTTTCCCATATTGCTTGAAACCTGTGGCCTGCTTAATAATGTGGAACGTCCTTCTTAAGTAGTTTTCCTTTGATTGGGCACACCTGGCAAACTAATTATCACAGGTGTCTGAGATTGATTACAATGATCCAAAGAGCCCTAAGACACAATACCATCCATGAGTTTAATTGAAAAACGAATAATTATATGTTTATGACACTTAAATCCAATGTGCATAATTATTTGGAACGCGGTGTAGAGTCCATACTGTATTGATCATGAACCACTTGATATCCTCCCCAAAAAAACGACGATGCCCATATCACCAGTTATGAGAATAAATATAACAGCTGAATATGGCAGAATATGGTCATAATAACAGGCAAACAGAAGCAAAAATATAAAAACCTCAGTTTATCAAAAGATATGATATATATTCACTTCTGATGGTATTCATCTAGGGGTGTAATAAGAATTTTTAAAGCACAAGGGGTTGGCAGAAATTTATGAGCTTGTAGAGAGTAACAATTGTTATTTTTTTATAGATGTGTCAGTTAGGGGAAGTTCACACAGAGTTTTTTGATGTGGAAACCGCGTCTGAAAAAGCTCCAAAAAACGGCCGAAAATGCCTCCCATTGATTTCAATGGGAGGCGGAGGCGTTTTTGTTTCCCACGAGTGGAAAAAACGTCTCGCGGGAAAAAGAAGGGACATGCCCTATCTTCGGACGATTACACCTCTGACCTCCCATTGACATCAATGGGAGGCAGAGAAAGCGTATTTCGCTGCGTTTTTTGCCCGCAGCGCTCAATGGTCGCGGGCGAAAAAGCGCAGCGAAAATCGGCGTGCAGGCAGAGCAAAATCTGCCTCAAAATTCCAAACGAAATTTTGAGGCAGATTTTCCACCGGCAAAAAAACTCAGTGTGAACCGAAGTAAAAAAAAATTTCAGTTGGTAACAATAAAGAAACACGTCAGTTACGTTTTTTTCTGTAGTACAAAAATATTCCATATGTTTTATTCATCTAGGGGTAGAATGAGAAATTTTAGATTTGTTTAGTTATTTTATATTCCAGTTTGTAATGGGGCAATAAAGCAAGAGGCATAAGAAAAAATAAATAAAATGAAAAGAGGCAAAGTGTCAGTGAAAAAATGTGAAAGATTTAATAAATTAACAACATTAACAATCAAAAGAGGAATGACAGGTTTTAAAGCAATCTTTTATACAAAGGCCGGGTTTGGAGGGGTTACGGATTCCTCGTTTGTAGCACACGCAACATTTTTTTGCGCCTGTAACATTTTTGTGTACGGCTGAAGGAAAATGTTGCCCTCAAACTATTTTTGAGGCTTCACTGGCTGATACTGAAGGTTCTACTTCCTCCTTACTGCCTTCAAAAATGTATTTTCGGATTATATTTTCCTGGTACTCCCGGTAATTCTTTTATACCAGGTCCTGGATTTCCTCATTGCATTATAGGGCGTAATCATCTGATCGGAAAGATCGCCCCCTCCCCCGCTCCCATATATTTATTATACACCTGTATACAAACAGACTTTTGGGTCTCACGCACAGGGACGAGAGTGCTTGAGAGGGACGATTGTGAATTGTAGTGAGCAGATGGACATCTTTCTTGTCCCTATACTTTAAGAAGAGCACCCCGTCACTGCACATTGCCCTGCTCTTGCCAATTTGTAGCCTTTGGTCTAGGAGGGTCTTTGGGAGGCCTCTCTGATTTTTCCGTACTGTTCCACAGGCTCCGACCAATCAGTGACTAATCAGTGTCATACACTTCTCATTGTTCCAGGCTATTGTTACAGCGTGATTGTGCAGTGAAAGAAGCTGGGCTGGAACAATCAGAAGTGTATGATGCAGATTAGTCACTGATTGGTCAGCGTCATACACTCCTCTGTACAACACCCAGTTGGTAAAAAATAAAAACACTCCCAGTTGGTCATCAAGAAACAAATTAGCATAAATCTAAACTAGCTCATAACTTGCTCAAAAATGATTGTTTTTCAAAATAAAAACCACTGCTGTTATCTACATTACAGCGCCAATCAGATTATGTAGGCGATAGGGCACTTATAATCTGGTGACAGAGCCTCTTTAAAAGAAGTTTTCCCACCACAAGAAGACTGTCAAGACCCCCCAATGACCCTCACAATGAAGGGGCCAAAGAGCTGTGGCTTCTTCACTGATTTTCCCTACATTCAGGTGTTTCTGTCCACCTTCTTTACAAGGAAATGCCACACTGCCCTGTTGGCTTCAATGGATCTGTGTTGCAGTTCCCAACACTGTGGGTAGACGGGAGCACTTCTGTGCATGCGAAAGGCCAAAGGGTCTCTGTCCCTTCATTCTCTGGATTGGACTCCCACCGCTTAGTTTGGTATTATATTTACAAAATGAGAAAGAAGCTCATATATCAATTACTATAAACAATCCACTACCTAACTTCAATTTTAACATTCAATATCAGTTTCTTCACGTGGCTCAGAGTGATTCAACTTGCCTCCAATGAATTATAGCTTTTCTACACAATACAAAGGTTCTATTTACACGTCACGGTCATATGGCGGTTTTTGTGACATGATTGTTGTGAGATTGCAGAAAAGACGCAACGCGTGAATAGACCCGTAGTCAAGTGTGTGCTATTTTTACCTTAATGTGTATCAATTCAATATTCTCAAAAGGATTATATGATCCCTTCATTAACCATATGCCTTCCAGGTGTTAAGTCAAAGCAACTTCAACACAGGCTACAAGTAAGCAAAGTACAATGTGTGTTATACTCTTACTAAGCCTCTTTTATAAACGTTTCTCTCCTAGTCAGAACGCTTTGATGTGGAAGCGCTATTCAGCAACATTGAGTCCGTCTGCCACATATCGGCCAAAATGGTATCTTTGTTGGAAGAAGCCACAACAGATGTAGAGCCGGAGCTGCAAGTGATAGGTATTTATGCCTTCTGCTTTCCTTGTCTATGCATTAGGTATCTATTTTCATGCTAGACTGATCTTGTGTCAGCTCCTAGTTTTCACTACACAAAGGAGCTCTGCATAGTGAGACACCCTATTATGCTACAGAGGCACACTGTAATACTAGTACTTAATGCCATTAAATTCATGACTTCATGTATAATAATGAGGCCTTCTTTTCACATAGATGCTTGGAAAGAAAGTTTCTCCTTTCTTATATGAAAAGCCTACTCTTTAATGAAAATGTAAGATTTAAAGACACTGCAAAAAATATGCTTTAGATCAGACATGGGCAAACTACGGCCCGCGGGCCACATACGGCCCGTTAGGCTTTTTAATCCGGCCCGCCGAACTTGTCCAAATCATAGTAAAAACCTCCTTTTTTTTCCCCTTTCCCTGCAATGCCCAAGTTTTCCCAATAGATGGCGCACTCAAAACACATTGACCGTTGTTAATGTGGCGCGTATTTCTCTTTATTTCACTTTAATTTTCACTTCGTTTCACGTCACCATTAAGCCCTTCGGTTTTCAAAGAGTACAATATCAGCCGTCACTTTGCCACGAAGCATGCAAACTATGCTAGCAAGCAGTCAACACAAGAACGGGCGGCTACTGCTCAGAGGTTGGCAGCTAATTTACAGAGTCAACAGAACTTTTTTCTTGATAAATCACAGTGCGTATGTTATTTTAATCTATTTACATTTCCTCCTCCCAGTATCTGCGAAATAGTATGTAAATGCCATATCTTGCATATTCCTTGAGACAAATTTATTAACTGATAAGGGCTATTTTTCACATTTGAAAGACAGTTAATAAATTGGGTTGTAGTGTTCTTACTGTGCTATGAGGTTTGCACACACTACATTTAATGCTTTAGTATATCCGGCCCAAACACTCCCTCCAAATGCTCCTGGCCCGGCCCCTCTGTCAAATTTTAGAACCCATTGTGGCCCGCGAGTCAAAAAGTTTGCCCACCCCTGCTTTAGATAGATAGATAGATAGATAGATAGATAGATAGATAGATAGATAGATAGATAGATAGATAGATAGATAGATAGATAGATAGATAGATAGATAGATAGATGATAGATAGATAGATACTGTCAATCTTAGGGCATGACACAAAGTATGAGGACAGAAAAAAATTAGCAGCCCTATGTCTCATGCTGATACTAAGAGTATGTAAGGTATTATGGTATACAACGTATATTGATCTAGTTCAGATAATAGGCCTAACGTATAATTTACGTGACCAGGTACGTTAGGTCCAGAATTATTTGGACAGTGACACAAGTTTTGGCATTTTAGCTGTTTACCAAAACATATTGAATATACAGTTATATAATGAATATGGGCTTAAAGTGCAGACTCGCAGCTTTAATTTGAGGAAGGGTTTAGGAATTACAGCTCAGACCAAATGTAATTGGACAATTATCTCAAAAGCTCATTTAATGTGCTGCATGGGCTATTCCCTCATTAATCATCGTTAGGCTGAAAAAAATGAAGAAATCCATCAGAGAGATAGCACAAATGTTAGGAGTGGCCAAATCAACAGTTTAGTACAGTTTTGAAAAAAAAGAGCGCACTGGTGAACTCGTGAACTCCAAAAGGCCTGGACGTCCATGGAAGACAACAGTGGTGGATGATCGCAGAATCCTTTCCATGGTGAAGAAAAACAACCTTCCCAACATATACCAAAATGAAGAACACTCTCAAAAAGAAAGGCCAGATTAGACTTTGCCAAACAACATGTAAAGAAGCCAGCCCAGTTCTGGAACAGCATTCTTTGGACAGATGAAACTAAGATCAACTTGTACCAGAATGATGGGAGGAAGAAAGTATGGAGAAGGCTTGGAACGACTCATGATCCAAAGCACACCACTTCCTCTGTAAAACATGGTGGAGGCAGTGTGATGGCATGGCCATGCATGGCTGCCAAAGGCACTGGGTCACTAGTGTTTATTGATGATGTGACTGAAGATAGAAGCAGCCTGTTAAGGATCTGCCAGGAACAGTTTCTGTATCCACGCCCATAGGTAATCAGTCTGCACCTGATTCTATGTCTGTGAGACTGACTCCATCTTCCACCACTCAGGATGGCAGGCTTAGGAGTGGGAGAGCCTATCACAGTCTGGCCAGACGGAGCTAGCTTCCGCCCTCTGTCTATTTATACCTGCCTTTCCTGTTCCTCCTTGCTTGTGAATCTTCTCTTTTGGTTTCCTGGCCCTGCTGCAGCTTCTGTACTATTTGACCCTGCTTCATATGACCCTGGCTTACTGACTACTCTTCTCCTCTGCGTTTGGTACCTCGTACACTCCTGGTTTGACTCGGCTTGTTCACTACTCTCCTGCTCTGCGTTTGGCACCTCGTACTCTCCTGGTTTGACTCGGCTCGTTTACTCCTCTTGTTGCTCACGGTGTTGCCGTGGGCAACTGCCCCGTTTCCCTTTGTTCTGTGTTTCCTTGTCTGGTTGTCTGTCGTGCACTATTGAGTGTAGGGACTGTCGCCCAGTTGTACCCCGTCGCCTAGGGCGGGTCGTTGCACGTAGGCAGGGACTGAGTGGCGTGTAGATTAGGGCTCACTTGTCTGTTTCCCTATCCCTGTCATTACATATTCACAAGCCCATATACCTACTCTACCCTGGTCCCTCACACCACTATGGACCCCCTTGAGACCCTGGTTCAGCAAATGCAGGGTCTCTCCCTACAGGTCCAGGCCCTGGCTCAGAGGGTCAACCAGCCTGATGCTACCATGGTAGTGCCCCTCACCTCACCTCTTGAACCCCACCTCAAGTTGCCTGACCGGTTCTCAGGGGACCGGAAGACTTTTCTCTCCTTTCGGGAGAGTTGTAGGCTCTATTTTCGTTAAAAGCCCCACTCCTCAGGTTCTGAGAGCCAGCGGGTGGGTATAATTATGTCCCGGCTCCAGGAAGGGCCCCAAGAATGGGCCTTCTCCTTGGCTCCTGACGCCCCTGAACTTTCCTCCGTTGATCTTTTCTTTTCTGCTCTCGGACTCATTTATGACGAGACTGACAGGACTGCCTTTGCCGAGAGTCAGCTGGTGACCTTACGTCAGGGTAAGAGACCTGTTGAGGAGTATTGCTCTGACTTTAGGAAGTGGTGCGTAGCTTCTCGGTGGAATGACCCTGCCTTAAGGTGCCAGTTTAGGTTGGGTCTGTCGAACGGCCTGAAAGACCTGCTAGTTAGCTATCCCTCTTCTGACTCCCTAGACCAGGTTATGGCTTTAGCGGTACGACTTGACCGACGTCTCAAGGAACGACAACGTGAACGTTTATGTGTTTTCTCCTCTGACTCCCCCATGATGCCTCCCGAGGTTCCATTGCTTCGTTCTTCCACGGAAGACCCGGCGGTACCCATACAACTCGGGGCCTCCGTGTCCCCCCAACAACGTAGAGAGTTCCGCAGGAAGAATGGTCTCTGCTTCTATTGTGGGGATGACAAGCATCAAGTGAACACCTGTCCTAGGCGTAAGAATAAGCAGCTGGAAAACTTCCGCGCCTAAGTGATCATCGGGGAGGTCACTTGGGCGCAGAGGTATTTCCCGTAAAGATGAAACGTAATAAAATCTTGCTTCCCTTTCAGGTCTCTTTTGGTGGTAGGTCTGCTACCGGCAGTGCCTTCGTGGATTCAGGGTCGTCTGCTAATATCATGTCTGTGGAATTTGCTATGTCTCTAGCTATGCCTTTGATTGATTTGCCTAAACCTGTCCCGGTAGTGGGTATCGATTCCACTCCTCTTGCTAATGGTTATTTTACACAGCATACCTCTGTTTTTGAACTCCTTGTTTGCTCCATGCATTTGGAGCAGTGCTCTGTACTGTTGATGCAGGGATTATCGTCCGATTTGGTTTTAGGCCTTCCCTGGTTGCAGTTGCATAATCCCACGTTTGACTGGAATACTGGGGATCTTACCAAATGGGGTAATGAATGCTTGATGTCATGTTTTTCTGTTAATTCTATTTCTCCCCTGAGGAGGTGAACACACTACCTGAGTTTCTTCAGGATTTCGCTGATGTTTTCTCTAAGGAGGCCTCCGAAGTGTTACCTCCTCATAGAGAATACGATTGCGCTATCGATTTGGTACCAGGAGCTAAGCTCCCTAAGGGTAGGATATTTAATCTCTCTTGTCCCGAACGTGAAGCCATGAGAGAGTGTATCCAGGAATGCCTGGCCAAGGGTTACATTCGCCCTTCTACTTCTCCGGTAGGTGCTGGCTTCTTCTTCATAGGGAAGAAGGATGGTGGTCTTAGGCCATGCATTGACTACCGTAACTTGAATAAGGTCACTGTAAGGAACCAGTATCCTCTTCCTTTGATTCCTGATCTCTTTAATCAGGTTCAGGGGGCCCAATGGTTCTCTAAGTTTGATCTACGGGGGGCGTATAACCTTATCCGCATCAAAGAGGGGGATGGGTGGAAGACTGCGTTTAACACGCCCGAAGGTCATTTCGAATACCTCGTCATGCCCTTTGGGTTGTGTAATGCTCCCGCGGTCTTCCAGAATTTCATAAATGAGCTTTTAAGAGATTACCTGGGGGTATTTCTTGTAGTGTACCTTGATGACATACTTGTGTTTTCCAAGGACTGGTCCTCCCACATTGAGCATGTCAGGAAGGTGCTCCAGGTCCTTCGGGAAAACAAACTGTTTGCGAAGACCGAAAAATGTGTGTTTGGGGTGCAGGAGATACCATTTTTGGGTCAAATCCTCACTCCTCCTGAATTCCGCATGGACCGCCAAGGTCCAGGCTGTGGCGGAATGGGTCCAACCTGCCTCCCTGAAGGCGTTACAGTGCTTCTTGGGGTTCGCTAATTATTACAGGAGATTTATTGCTAACTTCTCGGTCATCGCTAAGCCTCTTACAGACCTCACTCGCAAGGGTGCTGATCTACTCCACTGGCCTCCTGAGGCTGTCCAGGCTTTTGAGGCCCTTAAGAAGTTCTTTATTTCGGCCCCGGTGTTGGTTCAGCCCAACCAAATGGAGCCATTTATCGTGGAGGTTGACGCGTCCGAGGGGGGAGTGGGGGCTGTCTTGTCCCAGGGTACCAGGTCGCTCACCCATCTCTGTCCCTGTGCCTACTTCTCCAGGAAGTTTTCGCCCACTGAGAGTAATTATGATATTGGCAACCGCGAACTCTTAGCCATTAAATGGGCATTTGAAGAGTGGCGCCACTTCCTGGAGGGGGCTAGGCACCAGGTAACGGTCCTTACCGACCACAAGAATCTGGTTTTCCTAGAATCGGCCCGGAGGCTAAACCCGAGACAAGCTCGATGGGCGTTATTTTTTACCAGATTCAATTTTTTGGTACCTATAGGGCTGGGTCTAAAAATATTAAGGCTGATGCACTGTCGCGTAGCTTCATGGCCAGCCCTCCTTCGGAGGAAGATCCTGCTTGTATTTTGCCTCTAGGTATAATCATTTCCTCTATTGATTCTGATTTAGTCTCTGAAATTGCTGCTGATCAAGGTTCAGCTCCCGGGTTTGTTCCCCTGCAATTCCGGCTAAGGGTACTTAGGGAAAATCATGACTCCGCACTATCTGGTCATCCAGGCATCCTGGGTACCAAGCACCTCATTGCCAGAAACTATTGGTGGCCTGGGTTGCCTAAAGACGTTAAGGCCTACGTCGCCGCTTGTGATGTGTGTGCTAGGTCCAAGACTCCCAGGTCCCGACCAGCGGGCTTACTATGTTCTTTGCCCATTCCCCAGAGACCTTAGACCCATATCTCCATGTATTTTATCACCGATTTGCCTCCATCTCAAGGCAAGTCAGTGGTGTGGGTTGTAGTAGACTGCTTCAGTAAGATGTGCCACTTTGTGCCCCTCAAAAAACTACCCAATGCTAAGACGTTAGCTACCTTGTTTGTCAAACACATCCTGCGTCTCCATGGGGTCCCTGTCAATATTGTTTCTGACAGAGGGGTACAATTTGTTTCTTTGTTTTGGAGAGCCTTTTGTAAAAAGTTGGAGATTGATCTGTCCTTCTCCTCTGCCTTCCATCCTGAAACTAATGGCCAAACCGAGAGGATTAATCAGTCTCTATAACAATATTTAAGGTGTTTTATCTCTGACTGTCAATATGATTGGGTCTCATTCATTCCCCTCGCCGAATTTTCCCTTAATAACCGGGTCAGTAACTCGTCAGGGGTCTCCCCCTTTTTCTGTAATTTTGGGTTTAATCCACGGTTCTCCTCCGTTTCACCTGGTAGTTCCAACAATCCCGAGGTAGAGGTCGTTCATCGGGAACTGTACACAGTCTGGGCCCAGGTTCAGAAGAACCTAGAGGCGCCCCAGAGCATACAAAAAACTCAAGCAGATAGAAGACGTTCTGCTAACCCCTTGTTTATGGTCGGGGATCTGGTGTGGCTATCGTCTAAGAACTTGCGCCTTAAAGTCCCGTCCAAGAAGTTTGCACCCCGGTTTATAGGGCCGTACAAGGTCATTGAAGTCCTCAATCCTGTCTCTTTCCGACTGGAGTTGCCCCCATCTTTTAGAGTACACGACGTGTTTCATGCCTCCCTCCTTAAACGCTGCTCCCCGTCCTTGGCTCCCTCGAGGAAACCTCCTGTCCCCGTTCTCATCCGTGAGGGGGTAGAATTCGAGGTGGCCAAGATTGTGGACAGCAAGATGGTCCAAGGCTCCCTCCAGTACCTGGTCCATTGGAGAGGAATATAGGCCTGAGGAGAGGACTTGGGTACCCGCCCGGGATGTTCACGCTGGGGTATTGGTTTCCCCAATAAACCAGGTACATCTAGAAAGGGTCCGGTGGCCCCTCATAAGAGGGGGGGTACTGTTAAGGGGGGGTACTGTTAAGGATCTGCCAGGCACAGCTTCTGTATCCACGCCCATAGGTAATCAGTCTGCACCTGATTCTATG
Source organism: Rhinoderma darwinii (assembly GCF_050947455.1). Taxonomy (NCBI): domain Eukaryota; kingdom Metazoa; phylum Chordata; class Amphibia; order Anura; family Rhinodermatidae; genus Rhinoderma; species Rhinoderma darwinii. The sequence goes on along the minus strand of NC_134687.1, from coordinate 174,291,587 downwards.
TCTGTGAGACTGACTCCATCTTCCACCACTCAGGATGGCAGGCTTAGGAGTGGGAGAGCCTATCACAGTCTGGCCAGACGGAGCTAGCTCCCGCCCTCTGTCTATTTATACCTGTCTTTCCTGTTCCTCCTTGCTTGTGAATCTTCTCTGTTGGTTTCCTGGCCCTGCTGCAGCTTCTGTACTATTTGACCCTGCTTCATACGACCCTGGCTTACTGACTACTCTTCTGCTCTGCGTTTGGTACCTCGTACACTCCTGGTTTGACTCGGCGCGTTTACGTCTCTTGTTACTCACGGTGTTGCCTTGGGCAACTGCCCCGTTTCCCTTTGTTCTGTGTTTCCTTGTCTGGTTGTCTGTCGTGCACTTACTGAGTGTAGGGACCGTCGCCCAGTTGTACCCCGTCGCCTAGGGCGGGTCGTTGCAAGTAGGCAGGGACTGAGTGGCGGGTAGATTAGGGCTCACTTGTCTGTTTCCCTATCCCTGTCATTACACAGCCGGATGAATTCTGAGGTGTTCAGGGATATACTTTCTGCTCAGATTCAACCAAATGCAGCGAGGTTGATTGGACGTCGCTTCACAGTACAGATGGACAATGACCCAAAACATCCTGCGAGAGCAACCCAGAAGTTTTTCAAGGCAAAGAAGTGGAATATTCTGCAATGGCCAAGTCAATCACCAGATCTCAACCCGATCGTGCATTCATGTCACTTGCTTAAAGGGGTATTCCCAGCTTGATAAATATACCTATAAAGCTTAAAGGGAATGTGTCGCTAGAAAATTATTATTTTTTTTTTAGTTAAACAGTTAGTGTATACATGATTAGACATTGTTAGAATTTTTTTTTATTTTTTCACAAGTCAGGAAATATTATAAATTAGATTCTAATTTATAACATTTCCCTGTGCTGGTCACTAGAGGGAGCAAATACACAGTGTAGTAGGCTTACATACAGTGGTCATAATACAAAACATACATAAGCATGACTTACCTGAAGCTGCCGCCGCCTCTCCCTCCGGTCTGTCTGCTCCCTCCGCTTGCTTCTGAACACATGCCCGGAAGCCGCAACCGGAAGTAGTCATCTTACTGTCTGGCCGCGGCTTCCGGTCCACAAGAAAATGGCGCCGGATGTCGCTCGGCCGTAGACCTTCCATTTGGACTGTGTGGGAGCGGCGCATGCATAGTGAATGGAACGGTGGGGCTGTATGTGCCGTATTCCATGTCTGTATGTGTCGTTAATCGACACATACAGAGATGAAAAAAAAAATGGCAGCCCCCATAGAGAAGAAAAAGTTTGAAAAAAAAAAGGTAAAACACAAACACACAAATAAATAAACTTTTTTGAAATAAAACACTAATAGCAAAATTATCCCCAAATTTTTTTTTCGCGACACCCTTCCTTTAACAACATAAAATTAGGCCTTTTTGTAAATAGCATCTTTTTTTAATGCTGTACATTGCGAGGTATCCTGGCTCCATCTTACTGACAGCCCCTCTTTGTTTATTGCTGATTGCCTAGGGGTCCGGCAACCACTACTTTCCTCTAGCAGTGGCCGCGCCTGCGCTGTTCTACCTCTTTATTTTGCAATGAGGATGGCCGGGATCTCGGGAACGCGCATGCTAGAGCATGTGCAGTAGCTCCCTGCCCACCTACCTCTCTTGAGTTCTATTCAAGTATATACGACGGCCCCCAAGCATGCGCAGTAGCCATGGAACTGTCCTGTACTCGGCACATCAGTAAAGGCCAGCCTAGTTAGCTGATCCCTTATCAGAACTGGTATGTAACATTGTCTGTTACATACTTATGCTACACAGCAGCATGGACTGGCCGCTGTCCCTGGTGTAAGCTGCTTATAAATCAGCTGTATGAGACAGTGTCCTCCTCGGTCTCCTCTGCTCTCATCTGCTGTAAGGAAGCCAGCCCTGTATCAGTGCAGGCTTCTGTACTGCCGACAGGAACACAGGAGACAGAGCAGGACGCTGTCTCATACAGTTGATTTATGTGCAGCTTACACCACGGACCCTACAGTCAAGGGCTCCTCCAGGACAGGAATTCCCGGCCAGAGTGTCGGAAATTACACTCCTATGAGCCCCAATGGAGTTGCTACTGGTAGGGGGGTGTGTAGCAAAAACGACATTATCTAACGATGTCGAGAGCGCGCACTAACAGAGCAGAGCGGCTTGATTGACATCAAGCCGCTCGCGCCCCCTTTTAGATAATATAACTAGCAGTAGCTGCATTAGTTGAGATAAAAGGGAGTTAGGAAATAATGATTAAAACATTTTTTAGAGCAATATATTTTTATTTTTATTTATGTTTAGGATGTATTAAAAAAAATTACTCAACTTGGGAATAACCCTTTAAGACAAAACTTAAAGGGGTTTTACAGGAATAAATTTTATTACAGTTTTAACTTAATTGAACATATTTAATAACATTTCTAATATAGTGTCTGTTTACCTGTGCCAGCGTTACCCTGTTCTGATCTGCGGTCACGTTACCGCACCCAGTGTAAATTTTTTATTTCCTGTGACGTTCCGTGTCTTTGCTCAGCCAGCACTTCTGGCTGAGAAAGGCACGGCATATCATCAACTACATTTACAGGCAGTGGGCCAGGCAGATGTTTCATGAGCTCTTCAGAGCTCTGCCTCCTCTGGTCCCGCAGCCTGTAGACCTAGTTGATGAAGTGCCGTGTCTCTACATAGCAGGAAGTGCTGGCTGAGCAAAGACACGGAGCGTCATCAATCATAGTACACGCCCCCTCCTCCTGTCTCGTCGTCCACACCTCCTCCTCCTTCTTCACTCTTGGAGCTCGCACACTGAAGTGCATGTGAGAAAGAGGAGCGGAATATCTAATCCCTGGCCACAGCGTTGCCGAAGCTGTGGCCAGGGATTACGCTCCAGGAAAAGTCCCTGTCTTCACTGTCCATACATGGACAGTGACTTCAAGGACTTTTCCTGGAGCGGTCCCCTACTCCTAAAGCCGAATCCCCGGCCACAGCAGTCGACGCTGTGGCCGGGGATTCCGCTCCAGGAGAAGTCCCTGACTTCACTGTCCATATATGGAAACAGTTACATCAGGGACTACTGAAGCGGAATCCCCACCGTTATGGCCGGGGATTCCGATACAGTAGAAGTCCCTCACTTCACTTTCCATATATGGACAGTGAAGTGAGGGACTTCTCCTGGAGCCGTCCCCTACAGGGAGGTAGGGGGGGGTGCCATCTATGGGGGGTGACTATGTACAAGGGGGCTGTGTCGCACTACCTACAGGGGGCTGTGTGGCATTACCTACAGGGGTGCTTTGTGGCATTACCTACAGGGCGGCTGTGTGGCATTACCTACAGGGGGCTGTGTGGCATTACCTACAGGGGGGCCGTGTGGAATTGCTTACAGGGGAGTTCTGTGCCATTACCTACCGGACGGCTGTGTGGCATTACCTACCGGACGGCTGTGTGGCATTACCTACCGGGTGGCTGTGTGGCACTACCTACAGGGGGCTGTGTGGCATTACCTACAGGGGGCTGTGTGGCATTACCTACAGGGGGCCGTGTGGCATTACCTAGAGGGGGCTGTGTGGCATTACCTACAGGGGGGCTGTGTGGCATTACCTACAGGGGGGCTCTGTGGCATTACCTGCAGGGGGGCTATGTGGCATTGCCTACAGGGGGCTGTGTGGCATTACCTACAGGGGGGGCTGTGTGGCATTACCTACAGGGGGGCTGTGTGGCATTACTTACAGGGGGGCTGTGTGGCATTGCTTACAGGGGGCTGTGTGGCATTGCTTACAGGGTGCTGTGTGGCATTACCTACAGGGGGCTGTGTGGCACTACCTACAAATGAAATTCATCCGTTTTTAATGCAAAACGACCGAGAAAAACTGACCAAAACCGCAGTTTTTATCGGCCGACACTCGGACCCTGTCGTGTGAATAGAGCCTAAAGGTAGTTGATGACGCGCCGTGTCTCTACACAGTCAAAAGTGGTGTCTTAGAAAAGACACGGAGCATCATCAATCATAGTACACGCCCCCCCCTCCTCTTATCTCGTCGTCCACATGTCACAAAGGGTCTGTGAACCCACTGGGCCATACCGCCTTGGCGGTAAGGAAGCTGGCCAACATGGTGCAGGACAATGTCTATAGTTCGTATAGGGTACCTGTGGCAGCTTGGACAGTAGCAAGGCAGGCTCGGCTTGGACTAGGCAGCAGGTAGACGTCAGGCGAGGTGAAGCAGGTCAGACGTGGACCAGCATGACACGACTTTGGCACAACACAGTGCTAGACCAGGGAGGTATGGAAATGCAAGGAACAGGAACTGGAACAGGAACACACTAGGAGGCCATCACATAGACAAACTATAGGGAACATAGAAGCATAGAAGCAGGAGGCTGGACCCCTCTTATAGTCCAGTGTACTCACGGGTCAAGGGTCATCAGAATGTCCAGTGCGCGCTGCCCCTTTAAGAGCGGGCACGAGCGTGCGCACGCACCCTACGGGATCCGGCTGAGGTGTTTTGACGCGAGCGCTGGCATCTTCTGAGGAGGAGGCTGGGGCCAGCGCTTGCCGACTCGTGGCTGCGGCTGTCAGGGGGAGGTTGGACCTGACGGCCCGCAGCCACGGACATTACATTATCCTCCCTCTTACGCCCCCTCATCTTGGGACCAGAGCGAGAGAGAAACTTCTTCAGAAGAGTAGGAGCATTAAGATTCTCCTCTGGCTCCCAGGACCTCTCATCAGGGCCAAACCCCCTCCAATCCACCAAATAAAAAGTCTTTCCTTTTACTCTCTTGGTGTCCAAGATCTCCTTGACCTCAAAGATGTCCGAAGGGCCGCTGGAGGCAACCGCAGGGCTGGGAGTCTTGGAATAGCGGTTCAGGATCACTGGTTTCAGGAGGGAGACATGGAAGAAGTTGGGAATCCTGAAGGTGGGAGGCAGCCGAAGCTTGTAGGCGACAGGGTTGATCTGCTGCAGGATCTCAAATGGTCCGAGGATCCTGGGGGCAAATTTACATGACAGCACCCTCAGTCGGAAGAGCTTGGAAAAGTATCCACATACCCTTGACTTGCCCTTGGGACCTCTCTGGAACAGGAGTGCACCAGCACCGACAGAGGACGCATCCACCACCAACAAGAACTGCAGAGAGACATCCGGATGATGGAGGATAGAGGCTGACGTGAAGGCACTCTTCAGGCTATTGAATGCGAACTCTGCGTCGGGAGTCCACACCTTGGTGTTCATACCCTTCTTAGTAAGGTTAGAGATGGGAGAAGTCAGTGAGGAGAAGTTCGGAATAAACTGCCTGTAAAAATTAGCGAATCCCAAAAAGCGCTGTATGGCCCTCAAGTCTTGAGGGCGTGGCCACTCCAGGACAGACTTTACCTTTTCAGGATCCTTCTCGAGACCTCGATTCGAGACGATGTAGCCCAGGAAGCGTAAAGCATCCCTGTCAAACACGCACTTCTCCAACTTGGCGTACAGATGATTGTCCCTTAACCGTAGCAGAACCTGACGGACATGTCTCTAGTGCGTCATAGGATCTGGAGAAAAAATCAAGATGTCATCAACGTAGACTACAACACAAACATAGAGGAGGTCACGGAAAATGTCATTCACAAACTCCTGGAAGACCGCGGGAGCATTACACAGGCCGAAGGGCATTACTAGATACTCATAGTCTCCATCACGGGTGTTAAATGCTGTCTTCCATTCATCACCCTGACGAATCCGGACTAGGTTGTAAGCCCCACGCAGGTCTAGTTTAGAAAAATATTGCACCATGTATACGATCAAACAGTTCAGAGATCAGTGGCAACATTTATTCTTCACCGTGATCTGGTTTATACCACGGTAGTCGATGCAAGGACGAAGAGAGCTATCTTTCTTTTTGACAAAGAAGAACCTGGGGAGGAAGGCTTTCGTATGAAGCCCCTTTCCAAGTTCTCTTTCACATAGGTGGACATGGACAGAGTCTCTGGCAAGGAGAGAGCATATACCCTACCACGGGGAAGGGATGCACCAGGAACCAGTTCAATAGGGCAGTCATACGCCCGATGTGGGGGCAATGTCTCCGCCTTCCTCTTGCTCTAGATGTCCGAAAATGCAGCATAATGACTCGGCAATCCTGCTAAAGACCGAGGCAGCGAAGGCTGAGCCAAACGAATCCGCACCAGGCAACGACCTTGACACTCAGGGCCCCACTGGAAAACCTCTCCAGAATTCCAGTCCAGAACTAAGGCATGCAGTCGGAGCCAAGGCAGGCCGAGCAACACAGGGTTGACAGCTTTGGACAGGACAAAGAAAGACAGAAGTTCAGAGTGAAGAGCTCCCACTTGGAACTTCAGCGGCTTGGTCACAGCTATAACTGGGTCTGGCAGAAGTAGTCCATTCACTGAGGAAACTGTCAACGGCCTCTCCAGAGGGGTGGTGGGCAATTGCAGAAGGTCCACCAGATCTCTGCGCATGAAATTAGCAGCGGATCCAGAGTCCAGATACGCAGAGACCTGATTCATTCTCTCACCGTACACTATGGACACAGGTATGGACAATTTAGACGGAAGTCCATCTTTACCCAAGGTTGTCACTCCTAGCAACCCTAGGTTTTGGGATCTTTGGGGGCACAGGCGCACAAGATGGCCATCGAGACCGCAATAAAGACAGAGTCCAGATGTGCGTCTGCGTTGTCTCTCCTGGGTAGATAACTTATACTGATCCATTATTACTGACTCCTTAGGATGATCGACATCTGAGGACAGCAGGGGTTGCTGCAAAGTAGGGACCAGAGTAGGAAGGGCTCCCTCCCATCAAACCTCTTGGAGGCGTTCACGGATCCGTATATCAATCCGGGCAGACAGAAGGATGATATATACAGTATATGTGTATATATATATATATATATATATATATATATATATATATATATATATATATATATGTGTGTATAGCGATAGAGCTTTTATATTTATATATATATATATATATATATATATATATCTCAACAACAGGATGTGGTTATATTGCTTGATCTGTATATCTATATACAGTGAAGGAAATAAGTATTTGATCCCTTGCTGATTTTGTAAGTTTGCCCACTGTCAAAGACATGAACAGTCTAGAATTTTTAGGCTAGGTTAATTTTACTAGTGAGAGATAGATTATATATAAATAAAAAAAAGAAAATCACATAGTCAAAATTATATATATTTATTTGCATTGTGCACAGAGAAATAAGTATTTTATCCCCTACCAACCATTAAGAGTTCAGCCTCCTCCAGACCAGTTACACACTCCAAATCAACTTGGTGACTGCATTAAAGACAGCTGTCTTAAATGGTCACCTGTATAAAAGACTCCTGTCCACAGACTCAATTAATCAGTCTGACTCTAACCTCTACAACATGGGCAAGACCAAAGAGCTTTCTAAGGATGTCAGGGACAAGATCATAGACCTGCCCAAGGCTGGAATGGGCTACAAAACGATAAGTAAGACGCTGGGTGAGAAGGAGACAACTGTTGGTGCAATAGTAAGAAAATGGAAGACATACAAAATGACTGTCAATCGACATCGATCTGGGGCTCCATGCAAAATCTCACCTCATGGGGTATCCTTGATCCTGAGGAAGGTGAGAGCTCAGCCGAAAACTACACGGGGGGAACTTGTTAATGATCTCAAGGCAGCTGGGACCACAGTCACCAAGAAAACCATTGGTAACACATTACACCGTAATGGCTTAAATTCCTGCAGTGCCCGCAAGGTCCCCCTGCTCAAGAAGGCACATGTACAGGCCCGTCTGAAGTTTGCAAATGAACATCTGGATGATTCTGAGAGTGATTGGGAGATTGTGCTGTGGTCAGATGAGACTAAAATTTAGCTCTTTGGCATTAACTCAACTCGCCGTTTTTGGAGGAAGAGAAATGCTGCCTATGACCCAAAGAACACCGTCCCCACTGTCAAGCATGGAGGTGGAAACATTATGTTTTGGGGGTGTTTCTCTGCTAAGGGCACAGGACTACTTCACCGCATCAATGGGAGAATGGATGGAGCCATGTACCGTCAAATCCTGAGTGGCAACCTCCTTCCCTCCACCAGGACATTAAAAATGGCTCGTGGCTGTGTCTTCCAGCACGACAATGACCCGAAACATACAGCCAAGGCAACAAAGGAGTGGCTCAAAAAGAAGCACATTAAGGTCATGGAGTGGCCTAGCCAGTCTCCAGACCAACTTATGGAGGAAGCTGAAGATCCGAGTTGCCAAGCGACAGCCTCGAAATCTTAATGATTTACAGATGATCTGCAAAGAGGAGTGGGCCAAAATTCCATCTAACACGTGTGCAAACCGCATCATCAACTACAAAAAACGTCTGACTGCTGTGCTTGCCAACAAGGGTTTTGCCACCAAGTATTAAGTCTTGTTTGCCAAAGGGATCAAATACTTATTTCTCTGTGCACAATGCAAATAAATATATATAATTTTGACAATGTGATTTTCTTTTTTTTTTTTTATATAATCTATCTCTCACTGGTAAAATTAACCTAGCCTAAAAATTCTAGACTGTTCATGTCTTTGACAGTGGGCAAACTTACAAAATCATCAAGGGATCAAATACTTATTTCCTTCACTGTATCTATCTATATACATGTGTATATATATATATATATATATATATATATATATATATATATATATATAAAAAAAAAATATATATATATATATATATATATATATATATATATAGTAAATAACAGTGTATGTAAAAAAACAAAAACTTTTACCATTGTTTGGAGTAGTGTTTGGTGTTTGCTTCACTGTTCACACAGTTTTTTGCAGGCAGAAAATTCTGCCTCAAAGTTCCGTCTGGGATTTTGAGGCAGATTTTGATCTGCCTGCACGCCGCTTGCCATGTTTTTCGCTGCGTTTTTCGCCCGCGGGCATTAATTTCAATGGGAGGTCAGAGGAGTAAACGCTCGAAGATAGGGCATGTCGCTTCTTTTTCCCGCGAGCTGGTTTTACTGCTCGCGGGAAAAACACCTCCGCCTCCAATGGAAAGCATTTTGGGCCGTTTTTTGGCGTGTTTTTCGATGCGGTTTCCGTGTCAAAGAACGTATGTATGTTCACACGCTTAATAAAAACATCTGAAAATACGGGGCTGTTTTCATGGGATTTTCAGCGTTTTTTCATGGCGTTTTTTACGGCCGTTTTTGGAGATGTCTTTCCATTGAGTCAATGAAAAACGACTCCAAAAACGGCTGAAGAAGTGACATGCAATTCTGTTTCGTGGGCGTTTCTTTTACACGGGCGTTTTTCGTGCTGCAAAAATTAGAAAATCAGGAGCTGTTTTCCCTTGAAAACAGCTCTGTATTTTCAGACGTTTTTGAGTTTGTGTGTGAACATACCCTTAGGGTATGTGCACACGTAGTGTTTTCAGGCGTAATTCGGGGTATTTACGCCTCGAAAAATGCCTGAAAAAATGGAAGCAGAACGCCTACAAACATCTGCCCATTAATTTCAATGGGAAATACGGCGTTCTGTTCCGACGGGGCGTTTTTTTGTGCCTCATCTTCCAAAAATGGCACGTAAAAGGACGCCCGTGAAAAAGAAGTGCATGTCACTTGGGACGTTTTTGGAGCCGTTTTTCATTGACTCTATAGAAAAACAGCTCCGAAAACGGCCGTAAAAAACACTGCAGAAATCCTGAGTTGCTAAATAAAACGGCTGAAAATCAGGAGCTGTTTTCCCTTGAAAACAGCTCCGTATTTTCAGACGTTTTTGATTTTGTGTGTGCACATACCCTTACATTTATCAGGCTGTGAAGGGGTGGGGGAGGGAGATAAGTGTCTGTACTTAGATCAGGGATCGATAGAGGCACAAAGGATAATGATGATTATTAGGCTGGATTCACATGAGCATGTTCGGTTCGTAAAGGACAGTACATATTTCGGCCGCAAGTCCCGGACCGAACACACTGCAGGGAGCCAGGCTCCTAGCATCATAGTTATGTATGACACTAGGAGTCCCTGCCTCTCAGTGGAACTACTGTCCCGTACTGAAAACATGATTACATTACGGGACAGGTGCCCCACAGCGAGCCAGAGACTCCTAGCGTCGTACATAACTATGAGGCTAGGAGCACGGCTCCCTGCAGTGTGTTCGGTCCGGGACTTGCGGTCGAAATACGTTCCGTCTTTTACGGACCGAACATGCTCTTGTGAATCCAGCCTAAGGCCTTATTCACACGGACGTGTCCATTTTGCGCACGCAAAAAACGCTGCGTTTTGCGCGCGCAAAAGGTCCGTGTGGCATCAACATATGATGCATGGCTGCATGATTTTCGCGCAGCCGGCATCATTATGACACTCTGGTTTTATGTTTACAAACAGAAAAGCACGAGGTGCTTTTCTGTTTTCATTCTTTCTTTTTACTACTGTAGCGCGCATCACCCGGAAGTGCTTCCGTGTGCCGAACGCGATTTGCACGCACCCATTGACTTCAATGGGTGCATGCTGCGCGGAAAACGGCCAAATATAGAACATGTCATGAGTTTTACGCAGCGCACATGCGCTGCGTGAAATTCACTGACAGTCTGAACGGCCCCATTCATTAACATAGGTCCATGCGACGCGCGTGAAAATCACGCGCATAGCACGGACGTAAAAGACGTTCGTGTGAATAAGGCCTTAGTGTGTAAGACAGTGTGCAGGGAGGGTGCTGCCTGTAATTAGTAATTAGAGCAGGGAATGACCTGTGAACATAGAGAGGCGTGGCAGTATGCAAATAGCTGAGATGCTTTGGAGGAAGGGGGGTGCAAGCTGTCTCCTCAGATGCAGCAGGGGATCATGGGTATGGTGAGTTACTAGACAGGAAACAGCCAGGACAAGAAGCAAGGGATGTAAACAAACAGAAAGAGCAGCAGTGACGATGGAGAGCAAACAGAAACTGGTTAGAAGTTTAATAGGGGGTATTAGGGAAGGCAAACCAAGGCTGGGGGACACTTTTTAGAAAAAAATAATTTCCTGGATAACCCCTTTAACCCCTTTACAACGAAGGATGGATATATCTATCATGTGCAGGAGTTAGTTCCCACAAAAGGATGGATATATCCGTCCTCTAATCGCCCGGGTGCTGCCAGTGCACCCACGCGATCAGCGGCAGGAGCACGGCTGTTATACACAGCCTGGCTCTTGCCGCAACTGCCGGAATCGAAGCACACTCTAATTCCGGCAGTTTAACCAATTAGATGCCGCTGTCAATACCAACAGCGACATCTAATGTGTTTGACAGCGGGAGGGAGTGCCTTCTGTCACCCCATTGTCGCCCCACGTAAAGAAATCACGGGGTGCAGTCAGGTTTCCATGGCAGCCAGGGGCCTAACAAAGGCCCCCAGGTCTGCCTTCAGCAAATGCCTGTTACGCTTCATTCACACGGCCGTTTTTCCCGGCCGGTTTGCTACCTTTTTGCATCCGTTCCGGGCCGTGTTGCCGTTTTTAACGGCCGATTTTGACCCCTTTTGCATCCGTTTTTTTCCCTGTCCGTTTTAAAATCAGATGAATTTCATTTAAATTTGTTGCCACACACAGCCCTCTGTAGATAATGCCACACAGCCCCCTGTAGGTAATGCCACCCAGTCCCCTGTTGGTAATGCCACCCAGCCCCCTGCAGGTAATGCCACCCAGCGCCTTGTAGGTAATGCCACCCACCTCCCTGTAGGTAATGCCACCAAGTCCCCTGTAGGTAATGCCACCAAGTCCCTTGTAGGTAATGCCACCAAGTCCCCTGTAGGTAATGCCACACAGCCCCCTGTAGGTAATGCCACACAGCCCCCTGTAGGTAATGCCACACAGCCCCCTGTTGGTAATTCCACCCAGCCCCCTGCAGGCAATGCCACCCTGCCCCCCTGTAGGTAATGTCACCCAGCTCCCTGTAGGTAATGCCACCCAGCCCCCTGCAGGTAATGCCACCCAGCCCCCTGCAGGTAATGCCACCCAGCCCTCTGCAGGTAATGCCACCCTGCCCCTTGTAGGTAATGCCACCCAGCCCCCTGTAGGTAATGCCACCCAGCCCCCTGCAGGTAATGCCACATAGCCCCCTGCATGTAATGCCACCCAGCCCCCTACAGCTAATGCCACCCAGCGCCCTGCAGGTAATGTCACCCAGCCCCCTGTAGGTAATGCCACCCTACCCCTTGTAGCTAATGCTACCCAGCCCCCTGTAGGTAATGCCACCCAGCCCCCTTGTAGGTAATGGCACCCAGCTCCCTGTAGGTAATGCCACCAAGTCCCCTGTAGGTAATGCCACCAAGTCCCCTGTAGGTAATGCCACCAAGTCCCCTGTAGGTAATGCCACACAGCCCCCTGTAGGTAATGCCACACAGCCCCCTGTAGGTAATGCCACACAGCCCCCTGTTGGTAATTCCACCCAGCCCCCTGCAGGCAATGCCACCCTGCCCCCCTGTAGGTAATGTCACCCAGCTCCCTGTAGGTAATGCCACCCAGCCCCCTGCAGGTAATGCCACCCAGCCCCCTGCAGGTAATGCCACCCAGCCCTCTGCAGGTAATGCCACCCTGCCCCTTGTAGGTAATGCCACCCAGCCCCCTGTAGGTAATGCCACCCAGCCCCCTGCAGGTAATGCCACATAGCCCCCTGCATGTAATGCCACCCAGCCCCCTACAGCTAATGCCACCCAGCGCCCTGCAGGTAATGCCACCCAGCCCCATGTAGGTAATGCCACCCTGCCCCTTGTAGCTAATGCTACCCAGCCCCCTGTAGGTAATGCCACCCAGCCCCCTGTAGGTAATGCCACCCAGCTCCCTGTATGAAATGCCACCAAGTCCCCTGTAGGTAATGCCACCCTGCCCCTTGTAGGTAATGCCACCCAGCTCCCTCTATGTAATGCCACCAAGTCCCCTGTAGGTGATGCCACCAAGTCCCCTGTAGGTAATGCCACACAGCCCCATGTAGGTTGCACCCATCCCCCCCTTCCAGGAAAAGTCACTGACTTCAATGTCCATTTATGGACAGTTTAGTCACTGACTTCTCCTGGAGAGGAATCCCCGGCCACAGGGTCGGGGATTCCGCTTCTGAAGTGAGTGACATCACTGTGTCCATATATGGACTGTGTAGTCACTCACTTCTCCTGTATCGATATTCCCTGCCACAGGGTCGGGGATTCCGCTTCTGAAGTGAGTGACGTCACTGTGTCCATATATGGACAGTGTTGTCACTCACTTCTCCTGTAGCGGAATTCCCTGCCACAGGGTCGGGGATTCTGCTTCAGAAGTGAGTGACGTCACTGTGTCCATATATGGACAGTGTAGTCACTCACTTCTCCTGAAGCGGAATCCCCGGCCACGGGGTCGAGGATTCCGCTTCAGAAGTGAGTGACGTCGCTGTGTCCATATATGGACAGTGTAGTCACTCACTTCTCCTGGAGAGGAATCCCCGGCTACGGGGTTGGGGATTCCGCTTCAGAAGTGAGTGACGTCACTGTATCCATATATGGACAGTGTAGTCACTGACTTCTCCTGTAGCGGAATCCCCGGCCATAGGGTCGGGGATTCCGCTTCAGAAGTGAGTGATGTCGCTGTGTCCATATATGGACAGTGTAGTCACTCACTTCTCCTGTAGCGGAATCCCCGCCATAGGGTCGGGGATTCCGCTTCAGAAGTGAGTGACGTCGCTGTGTCCATATATGGACAGTGTAGTCACTCACTTCTCCTGTAGCGGAATCCCCAATCCCCGGCCGGGGATTGGAGATTCCAACTTCTACAGGGAGCAATAAAAGACACTCCTCACATGCACTCTGCACTGTGAGGAGGAGGAGAGCGAGCGCGAGCGACGGAATACATGGCCATCACTCGGGACACATTCCGACTTAGACTTCTATGGGAGCCGGGCGGCCGGGTAAACGACTGAAAATAGGACATGTCCCGTTTTTTGACGGCCAGGTTTCCTAGGCCGTCAAAAAATTGGTCGTGTGAATAGCCCCATTAGGGGTATATTGTTCCTAATGCAGCCGGGTGACGGCCGATTTATGAACGGCCGTGACCCAGCCGGGAAACCCTGTCGTGTGAATAAGGGCTTAAGCCATGCCGGAGGCATGGCCGAATAGATTGCCTGTCAGTTTTACACTGACAGGAAATAATGCTTTGTATATGCGATCAGCAGATTGCATAGTGAAATCCCCTGGTGGGACTAAAAAAAATAAATATATATATATATATATATATATATATATATATATATATAAAGCAGTTAAATAAAGTTTGTGAAAAAAAATTAAAATAATTTACAGTCAAAATAAAATAAAACTTTTTTTCCCAAAAAGTGGTTTTATGTAGTAAAAGTGTCAAAACGAATGACACATACACATATATGGTATCCCCGCGATCGTAACGACTTGAACAATAAAATGAACCCATTAATTAAACAGCCGGATGAACGGCGTCCAAAAAAAAGGCAAAAAAACAACGGCAAATTTCTCTCTTTTCTCCCATTCCCCCCATTAAAAATTAAATAAAAGTTAATCTATAAATCCACGGCCACATTGATGGAAAAATAAAAAAGTTACGGCTCTTGGAATGCGGCGATGCAAAAACAAGTAAATTTTCTAACAGTGTTTTTATTGTGCAAATGTAGGACAACATATAAAACCTTTACATATTTAGTATCCCCTTAATTGTGCCGACCCATAGAATAAAGTTAACATGTTATTTACGCTGCATAGTAAACGGCGTAAATTTATAACGTGAAAATCAATGCTGGAATAGCTGCTTATTTTCAATTCTCTCCTAAAATAAAGTTAATAATAGTTAATCGATATATTATAAGCATCTAAAAATGGTGCAATTACAAAATACAACTCGTCCCGCAAAAAACAAGCCCTTATACGGCTATGTCGATGGAATAAAAAAAAAAGTTACGACTCTTGGAATACGACCGTGAAAAAACAAAAAATAATCCTTGGTCATTAACGCGCAAAATGGCCTGGTCATTAAGGGGTTAAGGCAGAAAGACCCACAAACAAGCAACAACTGAAGACAGCTACAGTAAAGTCCTGGCAAAGCATCACAAAGGAGGAAACCCAGCGTTTGGTGATGTCCATGGGTTCCAGACTTCAGCCAGTCATTGCCTGCAAAGGATTCTCTACAAATTATTAAAAAAAACTATTTTATTTATGGTTATGTTAATTTGTCCAATTACTTTTGAGCACATGAAATGAGGAGGCTGTGTAGAAAAATGATTGCAATTCCTAAGGCTGGGTTCACACGACCATATTACGTCCGTAATGTACGGAACGTATTTCGGCCGGAAGACCCGGACCGAACACACTGCAGGGGGCCGGGCTCCTAGCATCATAGTTATGTAGGATGCTAGGAGTCCCTGCCTCGCTGCAGGACAACTGTCCCATACTGTAATCATGATTACAGTACGGGACAGTAGTTCCACGCAGAGGCAGGGACTCCTAGCGTCGTACATCACTATGATGCTAGGAGCCCGGCCCCCTGCAGTGTGTTCGGTCCGGGTCTTCCGGCCGAAATACGTTCCGTGCATTACGGACGTAACATGGTCGTGTGAACCCAGCCTTAACGTTTCACAGGATATTTTTGTTCAACCACTTGAATTAAACCTGAAAGTCTTCACTTCAATTGCATCTCAGTTGTTTCATTTCCAATCCAATGTGGTGGCATGCAGAGCCCAAACCATGAAGATTGTGTCACTGTCCAAATAATTCTGGACCTAACTGTATATAACAAAAAAAGAATATTATAAAGATCAAGTAGAAATAATATTCTAAATCAGGAAAAGGGCCTAATACATCCTTGGACAGAGCTCTTATAGCAGTGGTCTCCAACCTGTGCCTCTAGCTGTTGGGAAACTACAACTCCCAGCATACTTGTAGCTGTGGTTTAACAACAGTTTGAGAGACACAGGTTGGAGGCCACTGTCTTATAGAATGGTATTGTCATACATAAGTGTGTGTCATCTTTTCCTCTAGGCAGCGGATATTATCATTGCACAAGTTAAATAGTCCTGCATATTGTTGTACAAAACTTGATCCCACCAAGATGTTCCCAAGTTGAGCCAAGAAAAATATTTGTATCTGTGACAGCATAAATTGTTTGACTTTCAGCTTGATATGCTTTTATATACACTATGTTCTTTATGTCATGTTATGTTACACAATTGCAATATTGATATGATTGCTGTTACTGCCATAATGATTCCATCGGCATCTCTGATTAACTAAAAAAGTGTAAAAAGAATGTGATTATTACATATCATTATCTGGAAACGTGACCATATACAAGAAACTATCCCACAGAATGTCCAAGACACACAAAGAAAAAGCAGCACAGTCAGAAAAAAATTAGAAACTAGTGCAAAGAAAGGCTATCAATCTAACTTTTTATCTATTTATCTATGTATCTATCTAGCACACAAGAAAATGGCAACAGCACACTGCGAACACTAATGCCACCTAAGCCACTAAATATAAATATGCATTACTGCTAAATCTACTTACAATAGGGAGGTTCGTGCGCACATTTTGATCAAATTGTGTGAGCCCACCTGCCACGACACGACGACCTCTATGAAGTGGGAACCTACGCTGCACATACACCCAGAACTGGGACTAAACCTACATATTCTTGGGGATGGTAGGAACCAGCATTAAACTAATTAAAATCATCCATGGTAGAATGGGAGGAGTGCAAGATCAAAAAATGAAGGCAGTCACTAACCCCACATATATGAATCACATAAACACAAAAGTTTGAACAGCACATTCCAACAAAATGTATCTATCTATCTATCTATCTATCTATCTATCTATCTATCTATCTACTGAAGTTTAGAATGTGAGAAATCTGTAAAACGGTTGCATCCATGCAGTGGAGTAACTACCGCTGTAGCAGCCATAGCGGCTGATATGGGGCCCGCGGCATGAGGGCCGCACCCACTATATGCCCGGTGGCTCTGCTAGCCCATGGGGCCTTGGGCCCGAGTTTCTAACATTTATGGGCCGGGCAGCACGGGCCCTCTCATGCCCAGTGGCGTCGCTGGCATTGGAGGGAGCCCCGTTGCTAGCGACAGCCACACCCTCTTGCAGTAATTGTACCTGTGTCTATAGCACGCAGGTACAAATACGTGCATTAGCGATGAATAGCCGGGCACGTTCCCTGCCTGACTAGTTCCTACTAAAAATGGGAACTAGTTGGGCGCTGTGGCGAATTGAGACAGAGTTGTGTGTTTGGCACAAATTTATAAAGATAGATAGATGAATAGAAAGACTTTAGGGTAAATGATCCTGGTAGATCTGCAGAGTTTTTCATAAATTCTAAATTATATGAACAATAAAAGATTATCCATACCTACCCAACCCTTCCTCGCTTACGTCTGCAGCACGAAGAAGGAAGTCATGAAATGGGGAAGTGTTGGAGATGATGTACCTTGTTTATTTGTTCATTGTGCGGTGTAAACTTTAAACCTGGTAGTTCTCTGTACTAGGGACTTCGCTAGCAGATATTATATTAACAGCACCACTTATTGTCTTCATGCAAGTGTTGATCTCTTTGCAGGTGAATTGTTTCTGGAGATAAAATGTCCACTAGAAGAGGTGTACAAGATCTACTGTTATCATCATGATGAAGCACACACTTTACTGGAGTCCTACGAGAAAGACCCAGAAATGAAGAAGTATTTGAGACAGTATACACAATCATTAAAGTAAGACCATGTTCAAATATAGTTGTGCTGTTTTTCTGAACATTTCAGGCTTTTGTTTTGTATGACTGGTAGCCAAGGACAATAATTTCTAAGTTACATCAGATCCTTTCCATAACTGAAATGGGTAATATCTTTGAGAGGAGAACACTGATTGTATCTAGTGAAGAGCTCCTACATCTGCTGGAGTTTGATCATTTTAAAAACTATGTAAACTTTTGAAGGCTAATTTTTATTTTATTTTTTAATCAAAAAAAAGTTTCATTTTGAAAAACTCTTTATTTGGTTTTTTTTTGTTACATTTTGAAATCGATCTAATCTAAGTTCATGAACTTAGATGTGATTGATAATAGCTGGATCAGGAGGGTCAGAGACGTGTGGGACCAGCGCTAACCTAAGTCGTTAGTCCTGCTGACCTGACGGATTTGGCTTTGACCGCAAGATACAGCTTCTTTGTATTCAGGATACATAGAAGCTGTATCTCAAAAAGTTTTTTGTAATAAAAAACAATTAAAAATTTGGTTCAAAATAAAATAAAACATTAATTTATAATAAAAAAAAAGAAAGAAACTGCCTTCAAAAGTTAACATAGTCTTTAAGGAGATGTTCTTTCACCACTGACCATAAGGATTCATATTATAAATCTGTACAACCTCTACTTTGCACCAGAGCAGTAATATAGCACCCATAGCAATGTGTGGAGCCCTTTATTACCTCTGTATGCCTCAATTGCGTAAATTACATTGTGACATTGTATTGCAGAGGTATTCTCCCTAATAAATATTGCTTCTAGGGGACAATATCTTTGTAATACTGTGTCTTATGGAGGCACCATATGGCAGCACATGGAGTTCCAACAGCATGCCTCCCAACTTTTGAATTCGGAAAAGAGGGACATTATTAAGCCACGTCCTCTAACCACGCCCAATATCCCACAAAACATCAAATCACGGCCAGATCCTTCTTCAAATAACAAGAGATTTTCTCACTGTGGATCTCCTAGATTTACAAAAAAAAATAAAACTATGAATATCAATTTTATGAATCAGGTTATGTCGTGTTTATGTTACTTTTCCTATCTTGGGTATAACATTTGCTCATCATGGTGGCAGCAGCTGCAGGACAAACCAAAAGGCTGAGAACAATGAAAGTCAGTAGGGAGACCCTGTGGTGGATGACTTTTCAATTGACAGGTAGCAGAGTTACATGATTGGGAATTTTTTTCATATTACTAACTTTATTTTTTTTTGTTTTGCAGGTTCTGCTGGACTGTTTGGACTATGTCGTAGATTCGTTGGACTACTGCGATGATCTACGGTTTTTGTTTAAATAAAATGGTTAGTGAGGATTGTGTAGGGGAGTTTTTATATCAATAAAAAATATTTTCTTATGTCTCTGTTTTTTTTAAATACTTTTATTAGCGCCTTCGTAATGGCATTTGTCTTATTGACAGCATCCATTACTAAGGCGGGGCTTAATGTGAGCCGGTAAAAAGGCTGAAACTAACCCCCCATTATTACACCTGTACCCAGCGCCACCAGGGTGCTAGGAAGAGCCGGGTACCATCCAGTACCCGACTATCTGTAGTGATGGGCGGGCACTGGGGTGGCTGCAGTCTAGTATTATGAGGCTGGGAAAGGCCAAAAAACAGTGGCCCTTCCTACCTTGTAATGCTAGGCTGCTGCTGCTGTGTTGTATCTGGCTGGTTATGAAAATGGGGGGGACGCAATGTCATTTTCTTCATTTTTTTTTTTTTAAACGACGTGGGGTCCCACCCATTTTTCATAACCAGCCAGATACAACATAGCAGCAGCCTTGCATTACCAGGGTGGTAGGGGCCACGGTTTTTGGCCCTTTCCAGCCTCATAATATAAGCCTGCTGCCGCTCCAGTGCCCACCCATCACTGCAGATGGTCAAGTACTGGATCATACCCGGCTCTTCCCAGCACCCCTGGCGGCCGTGGGAACCGGGGTAATAATGGGGGTTAGTTGCAGCCTTGTTACTGGCTAAAACCAAGTCCCGCCTTAGTAATGGACGCTGTCAATCAGACAAATGCCATTATCCAGGCGCTAATAAAGTATTAAAAAAACACAGAGACATAAAAAAATATTTTTTTATTGAAATAGGAACTCCCCCACACAATCCTCGCTAACCATTTTATTTTAAAAAAACATAGAAAATCGAAGTAGTCCAACGAATCTACGACGTAGTCTAAACAGTCCAGCAGAACCAGCAAAACAAAAGAATAAAGTTAGTAATATTTACAAGGGGGGGCTGTGTGTAGATAGTGCCAGCCACAGCCCCCCTGTAGATCGCTCCACACACAGCCCCCCCCCTGTAGATAGCTCCACACACATCCCCTTTTTTGTCTTTGGCTTAACTCCTCTCCGCCGCAGCCATTTTTTCACTTTTGTTTTTTCCTCCCCACCTTCTAAAAGCCATAACTTTTTTATTTTTGTGTCGATATAGCTGTATGAGGACTTGATTTTTGGGGGACGAATTGCAGATTTCAAGGCACCATTTATTTTACGATATAATGTAGTGGGATACTAGAAAAAAAAATTATTTGTGGGGTGGAATGGGAGAAGAACAGCGATGCCTCCATAGGACTACATAGGAGTACAAAGATGGCAGACCTGGGGGCCTTCATTAAGCCCCCAGACTGCCATGCCAACCATCGGCACACTGCGATCGCATCGCAGTGAGGCTGATGCAACGCCACAGGGGGCCGCCCTTGTTTATAACACCTAAGGTGCCACTGTCAAGGACTCCCCAGGCACAGCACTACTTTAAGCGCTGAGCCTGGGGAAGCCCTTGACGTCACTGTCCATATATGGACAGTGACGTCAGTGGCTTCTCCAGGAATGGAATCCCTGGACAGAGCATTGCCGACGCTCTGCCCGGGGATTCCTCTCCTAGAGGGAACCTCTGACGTCACGGTCCAAATATGAGGATAGCAACACCCCCCAAGTAGATAGCGCTACACCCCCCCCCCCCCCGAGGATAGCACAGCTAGAGCGTGGCCGGGTATTCCGCTCCAGGAGAAGCCATTTACGTCACTGTCCATATATGGGCCAATTACCCACTCCAGTCTTTCTTACAATGTAGTTCCTCTAGAGAGAAGTCCTGCACCTTCAGAACTTGTATCATGTATACGAAAGAAGTATGTATTGGAAACAAAGCTTAGAAAAAATACCCCCACCATGCCATTACAAACCACAATTATTTCTATGCATATTTGGGCATCATTTGAGCCACATACAGAATACAATTTTTGTTCTTTTTAGTGATAGTCAATAATAGTCATAAGTGGATACTTCATACTGAAACATAATTACCATTTCAATGAAAATGTGAGACAATTGATTCCTCTGTGTGCTTGAGGGGGTTAAATAATTACCTATTCTTCAAAGCGTGTATTTATATTTCAACAAAGACATCTTCTAGACACCTTGGTCTGGTTTGATGCTCATCCTCACTATAAGTATCCGCAGAGCGCATTGATCAGTGGCCTACAGAGGTACTTCCCAAAGCAAACAATCTGCTTGCTCCAACCACATCACAGGAATAGCCCAGACTTTCTCACATAGTTTTAGTATGTCTTTCTCTTTTGAGAGCATAAAATGTGCCTCTGTCTGACACCACAGCCGGTCTGGTATTAAAATCAAAGAATACCAAAAAAAAAGCTAATTATGTTGAATTGCAGGCATTGAGTAAAATTGTTAATAGATGCTCAAAATGGTTATTCAACAAAGAGTATTGTCTTTTATCTGGGGTCTTTTGCCCCCTATATACCCTGCTGCCCCCTATGTACCCTGCTGCCCCTTTATATCCTGTTACCCCCTATATAACCTGCTGCCTCCTATATACCCTGCTGCCCTTATATATATGTGTGTGTGTGTGTGTGTGTGTGTGTGTGTGTGTGTGTACTCAGAGAGTTATCACTGTGTTATCACTGTGTTATCAGAGGTGTTACATAGAACTGCAGGTAACATCTACGACATTATCTGTACTCAGAGAGTTATCACTGTGTTATCAGAGGTGTTACATAGAACTGCAGGTAACCTCTACATTATCCGTACTCAGAGAGTTATCACTGTGTTATCTGTGGTGTTACATAGGACTGCAGGTAATACTACTACATTATCTGTACTCGGAGAGTTATCACTGTGTTATCTGTGGTGTTACATAGGACTGCAGGTAACACTACTACATTATCTGTACTCGGAGATTTATCGCTGTGTTATCTGTGGTGTTACATAGGACTGCAGGCAATATCTACTACATTATCTGTACTCAGTTATTACTATGTGTTATGTGTGGTGTTACATAGGGCTGCACATGAAATCTACAACGTTATCTGTACTGGGTGTGTGTGTGTGTGTGTGTGTGTGTGTGTGTATGGGTCTGTTTGTGAATGTGTCTTTGTGCTTGTATATATGTGCCTTTTATGTATTTGTATATGTCCCTGTCTGTGTATTTATCTGTCGGTGTGTGTGTGTGTGTGAGTGTGTGTGTGTGTGTGTGTGTGTGTGTGTGTGTGTTTATATGCGTCTATACGTCTATATATTTACCTGTATGTATATATTCCAGAATGTGTGTATGTATATTTGCCTGTATGTCTAAATATCTGTCTTTATGTATGTATGGTATATATGTTCCAGCGTGTCTATATATGTGGTTAATTTTTGTTTTGTGTAGGGGGCGGCAATAGAGAGTCCCGCACAGCGCAACATTCAACCTAAGGCCGGCCCTGCCTGGCACCACCTTTAGACATGTGCTGTTATTACACCATGATGTAATTGTAGCAGATATCTTCTAGTGTTCTAGTACAAATACATACAAAACATTAATGATTGATGATTATAGATTACTAACCTATCACAACTGTACTGCACATATTATATATATCAGACTTTATTAAACATTGATATTTTATTATTGCTTTGTATGCATATATAAGTAACAAAAAGACAATATATTAGAGATAATGCTGGCACAGAACTTTGACCTGCCGATTGATTTATTTTTCGTATAATTTTTTTTTATAATTATTTCTAATTGTTTGCTGTGCTGACTGCTCTGCTGTGTGTGGGTTAGCTTAAAAATATCTTAAAGAGGACTCAATAAAATGTCCTTTAGTATAACTGAAAAAGTGTTTGCTGAAATACTAGTGCTTTCAGGTACATGCAGAGCCTGCAGCTCATGTACAGTGAAGGAAATAAGTATTTGATCCCTTGCTGATTTTGTAAGTTTGCCCACTGTCAAAGACATGAACAGTCTAGAATTTTTAGGCTAGGTTAATTTTACCAGTGAGAGATAGATTATGTAAAAAAAAAAAAAAAAGAAAATCACATTGTCAAAATTAAATATATTTATTTGCATTGTGCACAGAGAAATAAGTATTTGATCCCTTTGGCAAACAAGACTTAATACTTGGTGGCAAAACCCTTGTTGGCAAGCACAGCAGTCAGACATTTATTTTTTGTAGTTGATGATGAGGTTTGCACACATGTTAGATGGAATTTTGGCCCACTCCTCTTTGCAGATCATCTGTAAATCATTAAGATTTCGAGGCTGTCGCTTGGCAACTCGGATCTTCAGCTCCCTCCATAAGTTTTCGATGGGATTAAGGTCTGGAGACTGGCTAGGCCACTCCATGACCTTAATGTGCTTCTTTTTGAGCCACTCCTTTGTTGCCTTGGCTGTATGTTTCTGGGCATTGTCGTGCTGGAAGACCCAGCCACGAGCCATTTTTAATGTCCTGGTGGAGGGAAGGAGGTTGTCACTCAGGATTTGACGGTACATGGTTCCATCCATTCTCCCATTGATGCGGTGAAGTAGACCCCCAAAACATAATGTTTCCACCTCCATGCTTGACAGTGGGGACGGTGTTCTTTGGGTCATAGGCAGCATTTCTCTTCCTCCAAACACGGCGAGTTGAGTTAATGCCAAAGAGCTCAATTTTAGTCTCATCTGACCACAGCACCTTCTCCCAATCACTCTCAGAATCATCCAGATGTTCATTTGCAAACTTCAGACGGGCCTGTACATGTGCCTTCTTGAGCAGGGGGACCTTGCGGGCACTGCAGGATTTTAATCCATTACAGCGTAATGTGTTACCAATGGTTTTCTTGGTGACTGTGGTCCCAGCTGCCTTGAGATCATTAACAAGTTCCCCCCGTGTAGTTTTCAGCTGAGCTCTCACCTTCCTCAGGATCAAGGATACCCCACGAGGTGAGATTTTGCATGGAGCCCCAGATCGATGTCGATTGACAGTCATTTTGTATGTCTTCCATTTTCTTACTATTGCACCAACAGTTGTCTCCTTCTCACCCAGCGTCTTACTTATGGTTTTGTAGCCCATTCCAGCCTTGTGCAGGTCTATGATCTTGTCCCTGACATCCTTAGAAAGCTCTTTGGTCTTGCCCATGTTGTAGAGGTTAGAGTCAGACTGATTAATTGAGTCTGTGGACAGGAGTCTTTTATACAGGTGACCATTTAAGACAGCTGTCTTTAATGCAGGCACCAAGTTGATTTGGAGCGTGTAACTGGTCTGGAGGAGGCAGAACTCTTAATGGTTGGTAGGGGATCAAATACTTATTTCTCTGTGCACAATGCAAATAAATATATATAATTTTGACTATGTGATTTTCTTTTTTTTTTTTTATATAATCTATCTCTCACTGGTAAAATTAACCTAGCCTAAAAATTCTAGACTGTTCATGACTTTGACAGTGGGCAAACTTACAAAATCAGCAAGGGATAAAATACTTATTTCCTTCACTGTATTCCTATGTCCATATGGCAAGACTTTCCATTGGGGACTTTGTATAGGTCCAAATCTCAATGAATGTTCACATCTCAAGCTCCACATCCTAAATCACTTGGCTAGTGTCTCTTCTGTATGCCCTAATATTGATGGTGATTTGGATCCACACAGTCCCTATAATAACAGCGACCCTGTTGGAAAACCATCAGGAAGTTTTGTCATGGGAATATCAGGGTAGAGGAATTGCAGGCTTTGGGCCTACAACTTCAAGCACAGATAAGCCAGCAACCTTTTTACACATATTTCCTATATGTTATAGAGCATTTTATATAATAGTTATGTTAATTATTTTTCAACATCTACCCATCTTAGTGCAAGTTGTGTTATTTTTATGGTTAGGATTTGCAGAAATATTGAGGTGTTCAAAATTATGTTTTACATTATAATCAATGGTTACTATGATCATAATTCATAATTTAATACCTTTGTCTCCTCATATTTTCAGCATCTTCCCATTAGCAACAGTAGTAAATTCGACTGATCCACTGTCTTGTAAATGTATTATCAGATTACTCAAACTGTAATAAGAAATATTCCAATAATAAGATTATATAAACAGGATTAGACTGGCTCACCAGAGTTCAAGAAGATCCTCCAAAGGGCCCAGGTTCTGACACAATACTGGTACCCATAAGAAGAAGAGAACCCCATTTGGAGCTAACTTTGGAGCCAATCACTTGCCACAAGTATCTTGTGTCGATTCCAAAATAATCTATTAGACCTTATTGATGACATACCCTATGTTTACAATACAATTTAGGCCTTATTTACACAAGCGTTTTTAACGTCCGTGATACGCTCGTGAAAATCACGTGCGTCGCACGGACCTATGAGAGTCAATGGGGCCGTTCAGACATTCCGTGATTTTCACGCAGCGTGTGTCCGCTGCGTAAAACTCACGACATGTCTTATACTTGAGCGCTTTTCGCGCATCACGCACCCATTGAAGTCAATAGGTGCGTGAAAATCGCGCAGAGCACACAGAAGCGCTTCCGTGTGTCGCGAGTGAATCATGCTACAGTTGTTAAATAAATGAAGGGGAAAAAAATGCACCTCATTCATTGCAGTTTCTAAGCATTGAAACCGCGTGTCATAAGGATGGCATATGCGCGAAAATCACGCAGCCACGCACCAAAAACTGATGCCACACGGAACTGCAACGCGCGCAAAATACTGCGTTTTTTGCGCGCACAAAACGCAGACGTTCGTGTGAATTTCACCTACAAGTGGACATACATACAGTAGTGTTCAAAAAAAATAGCAGTGAGTTTAAAAAAGCAAATAAAGGGCAAAATCATTATAATAACTTTTATTTGCCTAAATGCAGATGCACTGGAAATACTAAACATTCCGTTCCAAATCACAACAATAACAACATTTATCCAGTTTGTGTTAATCCTTTACAGAAAGTAAAGAAAAAAGAATATTAGGCTGATTTTTATTTAAGAACTCCAAAATGTAATGTATAAACGCAAAAAATTTTTTACAATTTCACTTTGTTGAACTAATATTTCGTGGCATAACCATTGTTTCTGAGAACTGCTTGATATCTGCGTTGCATGGAGTCGACCAACTTCTGGCACCACTGAACAGTTATTCCAGTGAAGGAAGATTGGACTACATTCCACAAGTTCTCTATGGGATGGAGGTCAGGGGATTGGGGTGGCCACGCCATTACCTTATTCCTGTTTGTCTGTAACCAAGATGTTGTTCGCTTACTGGTGTGTTTGTCATTGTCGTGTTGAAACACACATTTCAAGGGCATTTCTTCTTCGTCATATTTAATCTGGTCCATGATACCTTGTATGCGATAAATCGATAAATAGTCCCCACACTATGGTATGAGAAACATCCCCATATCATGATTTTTGCAGCACCATGCTTTACGGTCTTCACAGTGTACTGTGGCTTGAATTCAGTGCTTGGGGATCGTCTGACATACTGTCTGCGGCCACTAGACCCAAAAAGAACAATTTTGCTTTCATCAGTCCACAAAATGTTGTGCCATTTCTTTTTGGGCCAGTCAATGTGTTCCTTGGCAAATTTGAACCTATTCAGGACATGTCTTTTTTTCAACTACGAGACTTCGCGGGGAGTTCTTCTGGTAACTTGGCTTCACTTAATTGTCTTCTGATGTAGCAGTACTCACTGGTAACTTCAGATCTTCTTTGATCTTTCTGGAGGTGATCATTGGCTGAGCCTTTGCCATTTTGGCTATTCTTCGATCCATTTGAACAGTAGTTCTCTGCTTCCTTCCGCATCTTTCAGGTTTTGGTTGCCACTTCAAGGAATTTGAAATAATTTTAGCTGAGCAGCCTATAATTTGCTGCACTTTTCTATAAGTTTTTCCCTCTGTAATCAACTTGTGCAACATTTTCCACCCTCCTACCTTAAATAAAGGCCGAAATTGACACCTGTTATTCCACAGAAGGAATGACTACACCAGTGTAAAGGCCCTTTTACACCGGCTGACACTCTGCCGGTGCAGAGAGTGCCGATCAACGACACATGGATGGGGACGAGTGGTTGTTTCTCCGATCGCTCGTCCCCATACATTATTATCATGTTGGCAGCACGTCTCCCTGTTTACACAAGGATATGTGCTGACGACAATGATAATCTTTTACTTTTTTAAAACGATATGACCAGCAGATGATCGAGCGTTTGCTCGTTCATCTGCTGGTCGTTCCCATTTACACAGGGCAATTATCGGCAACGAGCGTTATATGAATCCATTTCTGCCTAATAATCATCCTGTTTAAAACCCCCTTAACTCCTCACTGCTATTATTTTGAACAAGCCCATTTCAATTACTGATTCAATTACTCAGAATGAGCGGCATGCATATCTACTACATTTCCAATTTGCAATGTAGAACTATCACTTGTACCCAAAAAATTGATTTATCAGGTTAATGATGTTTAACACTACTGTATGTTCTGTATGGATGGAGGTTGGGCCCCCCGGAATAAATTCTCAGAGAGGGCTTAAAGAGGCTCTGTCACCAGATTTTGCAACCCCTATCTGCTATTGCAGCAGATAGGCGCTGCAATGTAGATTACAGTAACGTTTTTATTTTTTAAAAACGAGCATTTTTGGCCAAGTTATGACCATTTTTGTAGTTATGCAAATGAGGCTGGCAAAAGTCCAAGTGGGTGTGTTTAAAAGTAAAAGTCCAAGTGGGCGTGTATTATGTGCGTACATCGGGGCGTTTTTAATACTTTTACTAGCTGGGCGCACTGATGAGAAGTATCATCCACTTCTCTTCACAACGCCCAGCTTCTGACAGTGCAGATCTGTGACGTCACTCACAGGTCCTGCATCGTGTCGGCCACATCGGCACCAGAGGCTACAGTTGATTCTGCAGCAGCATCAGCGTTTGCAGGTAAGTCGATCTTACCTGCAAACGCTGATGCTGCTGCAGAATCAACTGTACCCTCTGGTGCCGATGTGGCCGACACGATGCAGGACCTGGGGCAGGAAGTGAGTGACGTCACAGCGTGATCTCTGGAGAACACGCTGTGTGTCTGCACTGCCAGAAGCTGGGCGTTCTGAAGAGAAGTGGATGATACTTCTATACACAACGCCCAGCTAGTAAAAGTACTTTTAAACACACCCACTTGGACTTTTGCCAGCCTCATTTGCATAACTACAAAAATGGTCATAACTTGGCCAAAAATGCTCGTTTTTTAAAAATAAAAACGTTACTGTAATCTACATTGCAGCGCCTATCTGCTGCAATAGCAGATAGGGGTTGCAAAATCTGGTGACAGAGCCTCTTTAAGGAACCCCTAGTCCAAAATTGTATATAGGAATTGCTATGTATGTATACATTTTTATATAATAGTGAATGCTCTCTGAAGGAGAATCTACGTAGCACAAAGTTATCCTCAATGGTACAATGCAATAGGCTTGGAAAAGAATCTTCACTGAATGGCAACCTTTATTAGAGACACCCATTTAGTAGCACGTTGGACCTCTTTTGGCCTTCAGAACTGCAGCAATTCATTGTGGCATAGATTCCACTTGGTGTTGAAATTGTTCTCCATAAATATTTGCCCATGCGGACAGGATAGCTTCTTGCAGTTGCCGCTAAAGTGTACTTCTGCCATAGGGTAAACAGCTGCCATGAAGGGATAAACGTGGTCGGCCACAATGCTTAGATTAGTTGCACTGTTGAAACGTCCATCCAGAGGTGGTCCTGCATCTGAGAAACCATGGTGTGCCAAGAGAACATTGCCCGCACCATTTCTCCACCTCCACCAGCCTGAAATGTTGACATTTCACAGGAAGGGTTAATCGATTCGTCCTGCTTGGCCAAATTCTGACCCTCCGATGAGCGTGGTCCAACAAAAATCTAGGTTCCTCTGACGAGGAGATGTTTTTTCACTGCTGAGTGATCTAATTTTTTCGCTCTTTGGCCACCAGAGGCTTGCCTTTCTGTTTCCCTTAGACAGCAATGGCACTCTAACTGGTCGCCTGCTGTTATAGCCCATCCATGCTATCGAACGATGAGATAAGCCTGAGGAAGGGACCTGTCTGGTCCTGAAACGCATAGTGTGTGACATTAAAACATATACCTAAGAAAAATATACTTCTTTTGGAATAATTACCTGCCAGGCGCCATGTCCCGAGTGCTGCACCTTTTTCTCCCATCTATTTGATTCCTTCTCCCCGGGCACAGTGGATTCAACCCGAGGGATAGCAGCGGGTGGCAGAGAGATCATCACTGCTATAAATGGAAAGCAGTAGCGTTGTGCCTATACTTGCACAACAAAACTAGGTGAGTAAACCAGCTCACTATGCATTGTTATCTATATACCTTCAAAGCAGTATTACCTTAGGCCTCATGCACACGACCGTATTTTTTCCCACCCGTAAATACTGGCGTAAATACGGGTCCGGTGTCACACGTATTCCGCCCGTTTTGCACCAGTATTTACGAACCCGTGCCCGTAAATATGGGTCCGGTGTCACCCGTATTCCACCCGTATTTACGAGCACGTTTTTGGCGGCAAAATAGCACTGCACTAATCGGCAGCCCCTTCTCTCTATCAGTGCAGGATAGAGAGAAGGGACAGCCTTTTCTGTAATAAAAGTTAAAGAAATTCATACTTACCCGGCCGTTGTCTTGGTGACGCGTCCCTCTCTTCACATCCAGCCCGACATCCCTGGATGACGCGGCAGTTCATGTGACCGCTGCAGCCTGTGATTGACCTGTGATTGGCTGCAGCGGTCACATGGCCTGAAACGTCATCCAGGACGTCGGGCCGGATGTCGAGAGGGACGCGTCACCAAGGCAACGGGCGGGAGACCGGACTGGAGGAAGCAGGAAGTTGTCGGTAAGTATGAACATCTTTTATTTTTATTTTTTACAGGTTTATACTGATCGGTAGTCACTGTCCAGGGTGCTGAAAGAGTTACTGCCGATCAGTTAACTCTTTCAGCTCCCTGGACAGTGACTATTTACTGACGTCGCTTAGCAACGCTGCCGTAATGACGGGTGCACACATGTAGCCACCCGTCATTACGAGAGCTCCATAGACTTCTATGGACTGTCCGTGCCGTTATTACGGCCTGAAATAGGACATGTTCTATCTTTTTCAACGGCACGGGCACCTTCCCGTGAGAAAACGGGAAGGCACCCGTCGCCAATAGAAGTCTATGAGCCCGTTATTACGGGTCGTAATTACGACCCGTAATAACGGGAGTTTTTACGGTCGTGTGCATGAGGCCTTAGAGGAGCGCTGTTAGTCCTCTTCTCTTCCTTTTTTCCTTTCACATGAAACTATGTGTGGCACTTTCGGACATGTTAGTTGGAGCATCAGCGTTGTATTCAGCTCCATTTTGCTTGACTGTGCACCGCCTGTTCACCAGAACGATTCTCCAGCTCTGACCCCTTTTGTTGACAAGTTGTTTACCTCCATAGGATCCCCTTTCATTGGATGTTTTTCCTTGATCACACCATTCTCGATACACTCTTGACATGTGTAAACCCCACAAGTTTGGTAGTTTTTGAAATACTGGCCCCGGCTAGTCTACCCCCGATAACCATGCCTGGTACGAAATTCCTGAGATCGCCAGATTTTTTCATTCTAATGTGGATTCACTCTAAAACTTATCCACAGAAAACTTGCTCAGTTGATTTTATGCTGCATTCCAGGGTCACGTGTCTAATTTCCATACAAGAGGGCTCCAGTCATGAAAGGGCAGGTGTCTCTTATAAAGTGTCCATTAAGTGTAACTACTATAACTTTAGGCAGAAGTGGCAAATGTCCACCATTTCTACTTGTTAAACCTAATTTTTGATATATCTGTTTGTGACTGTGGTACTTATATGAATAAAATGTTAATTTGGATTTAAAGGCTATGTACACTTTTGTAGCCAAAAAATGTTGTTGTTTTTTTAATAAATCAATGTTTTATTTGATTATAAGCAACATTTAAATAGATTTTTATTAAAAAAAATAATTTTTTTTTCAGATACAGCTTCTATGTATCCTGTATATATTACCGATTCCGTCAGGTCAGCTGGACTGATGGCTTGGTGGAAAGCTGGTTCCAGCCGAATTTGCTTTGATGAAGCGATACAGCTTCTATGTATACAGGACGCATAAAAGCTTTATCGGAAAAAGTAAAAAAACTAAATTTCATAGAAATCTATTTAAAAGTTGCTTAAAATCAAAGAAAACATTGATTTATATTTAAAAAATGGCTACAAAAGTGTACATTAAGTCTAGAGTAGATTTCCAAATTTTTATCTGGTTTCATAGCTATACTGATAAATAGCAAATATAATGTCCATAAAAGTCCATGGTCACACTGCAAAATTTCCCTAAAAGTTATAATTTCAGAAATGCAATGTCACTCACTCATCATGGTCAATAAGGGTTAGATATTGATCGAGAGGCATAAATCATTATGAGAAATATTTCTTTGTCTACTATTATAGGAAAGTTCATGTTTCAAGGTCATTTGATGTAGAATGCGGTACAGTGTGGACCCTGTGGACAGCTTACAGTGACCTCTACAGGATAGCATGATTTATACATGTTTTCTGGACAGTTAAGTGCAGAACCATGTGAATTTAAAAGCCCTGTAGTATATCAGACACGCCACTGACAATTTGGAATCATTATATAATGATTATATATTTATCATTATAGTGTAAATAATAGTTTTCTTTTCAATAAAGCATAACTTTTTATACACTATTCTAGATGTTTATATCAGTCATTGTTCATGTGTAAAACATAGGATCTCTATAGGGACACATTTCACAGTTTACATCTAGATGTAATCTCCATATAGTGTTGAGTACCTTTGCCAGTACTTTGCTTTTATTATTTTGTATTGATCATTGGTCCTTTATAGTCCATTCTCATCCACACCTCCATGTAGTATTCTGCTGTCTTCTCAGCAATGACCTCATATCTTCCAGCAACCACCTATTGGTTCAATGTCTGCACTGAGCATGTAATTCTGTGGTGGTGTAGTGTTGATACCAGCCATTATTATGTAGCCTGATGAATAGCCCCAGAATGCAGGGCAGCAGAGTGCATTATTTTATGCTCAACTAAGCCATTGAGGGGTTTTGCACAGTGTTGACTGGCTCTAAACAGTGTTGTCCCCCATGAGGGGCCCAATCAATAAGGTCTAATCAGTTATTTGTGAATCAACCCATTAGAAATAAACCCTGTTGTTCAAGTGATTGGCTCGAAAGTCAGCTCCAAATGGGGTTGTCTTCTGCTTGACCTATGGGGCATAATAATGCATCAGAGCCTGGGCCCACTAGAGGATCCTCTGGGTACTCTTGTGAGCCAGTCTGTCCCTGCTTCTAAGTAACCACCATCACAAAATTGAATGCAGCACTTTAAAGCGACCCTCCGGTCTCAGGACAAAATGATAAATGTGATTGGGTATATGGAATAATATTAGCTAGTGTCCCTCTGCCGTGATTCAACTGGTGGGCACTAGGTAATATTACTCTATATACACCATCATATTTAAAATGTTGTCCCGGGACTAGAGAGAGTCGCTTTAACTCAATTGGTAGGAGATTATTAATACAATGTATTTGCATAAAACCATGTTTAATTTATATTAACTTGTTAACCTGTAAAATGATATTCAACAGTAATCCTATACTTTACAATGCAGTATCTGCTTTTTGAATTAGAATTTTTTTTTAGATATTTTGTAAAGATATAAGTAACCAAAAAAAAACACCCTCACCACACCTGCCGACACATATGGTTCCGATGGTTATATTATTGGGTATTTCTGTAAGATTATTCAAATGCATATCTTAAATGAAGCATGGTCTGAACCCTCTATTACAACCTGAACTGTAAAGTTTAAGCAGTTTGTATTTTGTATACTTATTATATTGCATTTCTTGTGTCTCCATGACAATAAACATATTATATGATTGAGTTCCATTATCAGAATGTCATCAATGTCCCGAGAACTGTCTGTATTATAATGGCCTAGTCTAACCATGGACACCACATCTCCTTTTTAAAGAAATATTTTTGCCTATAGTATCCTCATGTTAATTTTTTTAGTATTAGCCCGGTAAGCCTATCCAATGAAAACCAATAAGCTTCCTAGCCTGCATATTGATATTTGACAATACTCATGACGTCATAATATATTGTCTACTATTTCTTTACAGATAAAAATATGTCGTTTTCGTAACTTAAGTTAAGCTAACGCTGTCCATTTTCTCTTTTTTACTCCACAGAAAAATATATGAAGAGCAGTAAGTATTTTTTATATTACCTTCTTAAAAAGTGTTACAAATAATAGTGTTAGGGTGTTTTCACATGTGCTGGTGATATTGTTGTTTTGCAAAAACGTGGCAAAGACCTCAAATTACAGCATTTTTTTTTTTGTCGTGAGTTTGCAAAAATTGTGTTTAAAAAGAAATGCCCAAGCTAGCATGTGCGAATAGATCCTTACAGAATGAATAATGTAATAAAAAGGCAGCTTTTAATTAAGCAATGTGAATGTACGATACCTGTATAAAAATGCTCTCCTGCTTGCTCAGCCGATAGCATGTAACACCATGTTTTCTTAACTTTTTTTAAATGTACACTTTTTTGTTGTTTTAAAACACGTGACATCCTTGGCTTTTTGAGATACACACGTAAACCATGTTTTTGGCATACAGGCATATATGTCTGATGTAGGGCACAAACTTGGTTGCTGAAATTTTTACTACTATTTTGATGCCTTGCATGAAGCCAATATAACATGTATAGTTTTCACATCAATCAATTATATGTTGTTCTTTATATATGTATATTACAAGAGCATCGTTACCAATATCTTATTTTTTTTCCATAGTGTGTCTTATGGGGGCATTGTTTATCTGGCAGGTGTGGCTAATGGGGCTTGGCTTTCTTCACAGAATTTCTGCATACAAATAAACAAAAAATTCTTCATTTGGCTGACAACTACTATGGTGGCCAGTATCTCCCTCTGTTATCTGGTTGTATACAGGCAGGTGATGTCTCACTTTATCACTAGGGCTAGGCAATATGTGCTGACCACTACTGGTAGCGTAAAAAATAGCGTAGGTAGTGCCACCCCTTGTAGATAGTGCCCCACACTTCCCCCAGTAGATAGTGCCAAACACTGCTCTCGGTAGATATTGCCACACACTGCTTCCTGTAGATAATGCCACAGTGTCCTCTGTGGATAGTGCCACACACAGCCCCCAGGAGATAGTGTCACATAGCCCCCCTGTAGATAGTGCCACACGGCACCCTGTAGATAGTGCCACAGGGCCCTCTGTAGATAGTGCTTCACACCCACTTTTTAGATATTGCCACAGTGCACTCAGTAGATAATGCCACATGGCCCACTGTAGATAGTGCCAAAGTGCCCTCAGTAGATTGTGCCACACAGCGCCCTGTAGACAGGGCCACACATTGTCCTGTAGATAGTGCCACACAGCCCCCCTGTAGATAGTGCCATACACCCCATTTTTAGATAGTGCCATACACCCCCTTTCTAGATAGTGCCACAGTGCCCTCTGTAGTTAGTGTCATACACAGTCACCTACAGATAGTGCCACACACAGCCCCTGTAGATAGTGCTAAACAGCCCCCTATAGGTAGTGCCATACATTCTACTGTAGATAGTGCTACACACCCGCTTTTTGATAATGTCACAGTGCCCTCTGTAGATAGTGCCACACATGCCCCTCAGTAGATAGTGCCACACACCCCTTGTAGATAGTACCACACACCACCAATTTATAGATAGTGACACACTCCTTCATTTTGTAGATAGGGCCACACACTCCTCCCTTTATAGAACGGAGATCCACAGTCTGCTAAGTCCCGCAGCCTATGAGCCGCCTGTGACCAGATCCTTGCATAGGCCGGCACGATCCAGTGCTAGTCCCTGCATCTTATAGGCTGCAGACCTAGCGTGTCCTGTAGCCTAGAGAATATCAGAGCAGTGGATAGTTTCCTGCTCTGCCATAGAATTCAATTGTATCTGCGTCCCGAGAACTGTCAAATTTGCCGGGACTGTCCCGAATTTAGACTGTTGGCAAGACCAAACATTTCACAAATTATTGTTTGCTTGGCATTCATAATCTTTCATCCACCACAATGAGTTTGCTCCCAGTACCTGCAATTTGATGAACAAGCAAAATCTGGAAACCACAAGTAGTACAGATATATACACAGTTCCAAAACTTCAGATGACAAATCTATTCAGCAAGTCTTTATCATTATGCTCAAGCTCAAACTCATCATTTACTGGCTGACCTACAGGGAGGATGGAATGATGAAATTATTGCATTCAATGCAGAATTAGTAGCAACAAAATATTAAACATATTCAAATACATTAAAAAAAAATAAAAATAAATGGGATAACCTTCAAGATAAACAGTGAATTGGCTGCAAAAATCAGTCTCCAATAACCTGAGAGTGATTTGTTAATTGGTAATTGAAATACGTAGTACTCTTGATAACCGCATACATATTTCCTGTACGACCTCACAGCAGGACATACATATGGGGTTAACTCCTCTGCCGGCTGAGAGGCAGGATAGGTGTCAAGCTCAAAGAGATTAGACCCTACAAGCGTCCAATCTCACCCACCTCTCCTTATGTTTTTTTTTTCTTCCTACCTGTTGAGGTTATCTGGTGTATTGATTCCCTCTCCCTGAGAATAGGATTCCTGCATTTTTTTTTTACAGTATCTATTGCTGTTTTATCCTGCACTCAGTGTTGCAGCTTCTACAAGTGATCTTCTTCTTTGGGGAGCCTTTACAGGGCTTCCACTTGATCCGAGAAGCTCCCTACTTTACTATCCAAGCCCCTACCCCACCCCCTAAGTTTCTAGTTAGCCGATTCCTTACCGGGATCTGGCAGCTTTCTGTGGCCCCTCATCCGAAACAGTTAAAATCCTGATGTGTGGCCTTGTTCAAAAGGCTACCTCACTTAGTGATTCTACAATGAAGTTGGGTTATCTTCATCTGATGGGGAGGAGGATTCCAAATGTTCTCTGTTTTCATTAGAGAAGATAGGTAGACTGCTGAAAGTGCTCCTCCTGGAGGATAGTAGCCCCTAGGTTTCCTCTGAGGACCAGTTTTTCTAGACTTAAAGAGTCTTTATGTAATCATACTCCCTCAGGAGTTTCATGGCTTTGGAGTGGAAGGCTCCTGAAAACCAGCCCTTTAATAACAGAAGTTTTAAGGTGTTATATCCTTTTCAAGAGGACAAGCCAACCAACTGGAGACCAACACCAAAAGTGGACATCGCAATATCCAAACTCTCCTGGCGCTTGGTAGTCCCATCTGAAGATAGTGCAGCCCTCAAGCATCCCATAGACAGGAATTTGGATCTAGACCTAAAGCACAGTTATATGTCTAGAGTGGAGCTAGCTTAAGTTGCTATTGCCCCCAATGAAGTAGGCCTTGCCCTAAGAAATTAGTTTCTTCAACTGCAAGAAGACATTCATCATAGAGTCCATAGAGATGATCTCTTAAAGGTCTTTAAAGCTATTTCTCTAGGCTTAGATTTTTTGTGATGCTGCTGAGCAGAATTCTAGGTTGGCTACAAGATCCATGGTTTTAGTAACAGCAGGGCACAGAGCCCTGTGGATAAAACTTTGACTTGCATACAGCGATTCTGAAAATGTCCTATGCGCAATGGAGTATCAACCTGACAGGTTGTTTGGCACCCAGCTTTATGAGCTAATGAAGGACTTGTCCCTCAAAAATGGCAACTACCTTACAGTCCCTGCCAAATCGAAGAGGAGAAGGCCCCACAGGTATCCCGATTCTCCGCCTTTTTGTCCCCCATCACCAGATGGGGAAGCTTCCAGGGCTCCTTTAGGCCAAAAGGGTTCACAAAGAAAGTCTAGAGGCCATGGTAGACCATCTACCCTATCTCCTGGTAAAGTTGGGAATTTTGTCTCAACTCTCCTCCTGGTCGGGGACAGGCTCACTCTCTTTTACCTTCAGTGGCCATTCAGTTCAGCTGCCATAAAGCACACACCTTGCAGTACTGTCTATACAGACAACACAGAAAGGAAGTGTGCGTCCACAATATGTTAGATTTTAAAAAATAACAACCCCATTATTTCTCTTCTACAAACTCATATTTAATTTATGAAACTAAAACCCTTTAAATTAATTTGATCTAGCTATGTGCCCAGGAGCGTAACTATTTGAGGTGTGTTGTGGTCGCACCCAGGCCCTTGAGCAACAGGGGTCCTAATAGGTCCCTCTGCCTTAAAGAGGCTCTGTCACCACATTATAAGTGGCCGGCCTATCTTCTACCTAATGTGATCGGCGCTGTAATGTAGATTACAGCACTGTTTTTTTATGAGTTATGACCTATTTCAGCTTTATGCTAATAACGTTCTTAACAGACAACTGGGTGTGTTTTACTTTCTGACCAAGTGGGCGTTGTGGAGAGAAGTGTATGATGCTGACCAATCAGTGACCAATCAGCGTAATACACTTCTCTCCATTCATTTACACTGCACATAGTGATCCTGCGTTGTTCACTATGTGCAGTCACATACACACACATTAACATTATTGAAGTGTCTTGACAGTGAATAGACATCGCTTCCAGCCAGGACACGATGTCTATTCACATTCCCGACACTGGTAACGTTTGTGTGGGATTTACAGCACAGCAAGCGTGATCTCGCTGTAAATGACAGTTTACAGCGTAATCTCGCGAGATCACGCGTGCTGTGCTGTGCTGTAAGTCTCACACAAACATTACCGAAGTGTCGGGATTGTGAATAGACATCCGGTCCTGGCTGGAAGCGATGTCTATTCACTGTCAGGACACTTCAGTAACGTTAATGTGTGTGTATGTGACTGCACATCATGATCTTGAAAGATCACTATGTGCTGTGTAAATTAATGGAGAGAAGTGTATGACGCTGATTGGACACTGATTGGTCAGCGTCATACACTTCTCTCCACAACGCCCACTTGGTCAAAAATTAAAACACGCCCACTTGGGCATTAAGAAAGTCATTAGCATAAAGCTAAAATAGGGCATAACTCCGTCAAAAATTATCATTTTTCTAAATAAAAAGCACTGTTGTAATCTACATTACAGCGCCGATCACATTATGTAGAAGATAGGCCACCTATAATGTGGTGACAGAGCCCTTTAAGTGAGGTGAACAGTACTGTAATATATAATATTTTCGGGGCCATATTACAGATTTTGCATTGGGGCCCAGGAGCTTCAAGTTATGCCGTTGTATGCACCCATATGGCAGATGAACTGAGGACCAGCAAAGACTAAACCTGTGTCTCTTGGAAGAGATAATCATGTAGTATGTCACAAGCAATCCATTGGAACAGTATTACTCAATTCATGCAGGATATAACTGATAGCTTTTAATGTTAATAGCCGTTGTCTGCTGTTTTTACGTTTAATTTGCTTCTTGTCTTTTTAAAGTGCATTGTTGCTCAGTGTAACACATATCATTATTTTCATCCCATAGAAGTAAACCTAATCTGCTGGACATGGGATCCCTGGTGATTAAGCCAATCCAGCGAGTAATGAAATATCCTCTGTTGCTTTGTGAACTGCTGAACTCCACTCCCGCATGTCACCCAGACTTCAGGACACTACAGGAAGCCTTTACAGCAATCAAAGACATTAATGGCAACATTAACGAGCTCAAGAGACGGAAGGATTTAGGTACAGTAACAGCCAGTATACGTTACACTTTAATGGAGAATTTCCACTCACCTATACATAGCATCAGTACAGAGTGGCCGTGAACTACTATGTTATTTGACAGTTCAGCAGACTGCTGCCTGCACCACTGGCAGGTCCCACTGTGGTCTCCAAACCATCTCTGCCATTACTAAACTTCTTTTTCATGGCTTCTCTTCTTTCCTCTTACCTGGATCAACCTCTTATCAACCGATATTTCCTCTTCGAGGCCCGGGATTGACAGTGATTGCCGTGATGCTCCTTTCTCCTCCTTTGGAAGATGTTGTGCAGTTGTTGTGGCTGTGTACAAATCAGTAATGGAAAAATATAATTTTGATTGATATGAACCTTCTTTTATTCTCAAAGATGTTTTGCAGCAACTGGTATGTTTTTTATAGAGTAAAAAATGCTCCAACATCTGCACAGCATCATTTACAACAGAAGATCAGTCATTGATTTATTGACATGAAGCTAAGGCACCATGCACACGACCGTAATTTTCATCCGTAATTACGGACCCATTCATTTCTATTGGCCACGGACACCTTTCTGTATTTTTCCGGATGGGTGTCCTTGCTGAAAAATGATAGAACCTGTCCTGTTCTTGTCTGTAATTACGTCACGGACTCTCCCATATTTACGTAAGTGTTGCTATGCAACATTTGGTGACATCATTTGCAGCCTCCCTCTTTTTTTACGGATCCATATATACGGATCAAATACGGATACACTACGGGACGTATTTGCGGATACCTTTCCATATATACGGATACGTTACAGATGACTACGGATCAGTATTTACGGACAGTATTTACTGATAGATGAAAATATGGTCGTGTGCATGGGGCCTAAGGCTTCATTCACATCTGTGTCGGGACTCCGTTCATGGGTTATGTCGGACCTTTCCGTCAGGGAAACCCATGAACGGAATCCAAACTGAAACAAATGGAAACCATAGGTTTCCGTTTGCATCACCATTGATTTCAATGGTGACGGAACCGGTGCAAATGGTTTCCGTTTGTCTACGTTGTTTAAGGGTTCTGTTGTTTTGACGGAATGAATAGTGCAGTCGACTACAGTATTGATCTGATCCGTCATCATTGAAATCAATGGTGATGCAAACAGAAACCTATGGTTTCCGTTTGTTTCAGTTTGGATTCCATTCATGGGTTCTCCTGATGGAAAGGTCCGACGGAACCCATGAACAGAGTCCCAACTCAGATGTGAACGAAGCCTAACATTTTACCTCAAAAAGAAGGTTTGACAGCAGTTGAAGGTGTGTACTAAAAGTTGCATTGCCACAGCTGCTGCAGATATCATAATCAACACCTCAGCTGCTGAAGAACATCTTTTGGATGGGGAGGGGAGGCTTAACATGAATTAATCGTTGATTGGCCTGACAGAACATGAAGCTTTTTTGCATACTTTCGGAATTCTAAGGCATCTTTTAACATTGGTTTTCTGTAGTAGCCGCGTTATTTCTGATATCAATCTTCACACCAGCATTAAAATATCTTCTGTAAATGCTTATTTTATATTAAACAAATTTTTTTCTTAAATGGACTAAATGTACCATTAAGTTATGTAAATGGAATTGCCTGCAAAAAAATAGAGTCTATGCAAATGTAGCAGGTCTGAATTTGTCATTTAAGGGTAAGGACACACGTTGCGGTCACAGGTGCGTTTATGTTGCGTTTTTAAACCGCAACAAGTCATTTTTCAGTAGAAGTCAATGGTGAAATGTATGTTATGGACAGGCTGCTGCTATTATATTACAATGTGTTTTTTGTGCGGTTTACTGCATCTTCATAATGTCCCACCGCGTGCAGTTAATGACCGCGCTGCCAAAGTTGTTGTTGAACTGCTTGCGTTTTTGCTAACAGTTCTGCAATGCAATGTAATGAACTATACACAGGAAGCACCTAACAAACTCCAACACGGGTGAAAACTATGTCCATCAATTATTTCCTTTACAAACGCAACAGAACTGCAGCATTACAGAGACAAAAAACGCATGCAGTGGACCGCACGTGGTTTTCAAACACAACAAAACCGCGTCAATGACATACCGTGTGGCCTTACCCTAACAGTTCTGTGCATAACTCAACAAGATTACCTGAAGTTCCTATGGAGAACCACAGGTAACACGTGGTGATATCACATTGAATAGTGACAATTGAGAAAATTAGTCCTGCTACACCTGCATGTTTCCTATACTGGACTGCAGCATGGGATATGTAACCAGATAGCATTGGTCTAGTGGTATGAGATATTCGCATATGAATAACATTTTTCTGCAGGAGACCTTTTGCAGGTTACATAGTTACATAGTTACATAGTCACATAGTTAGTACGGCTGAAAAAAGACACATGTCCATCAAGTTCAACCAAGGGAAGGGAAAAGGGAAGGAAAAATTTCTACACATAGGAGCTAATATTTTTTTGTTCTAGGAAATTATCTAACCCTTTTTTAAAGCCATCTACTGTCCCTGCTGTGACCAGCTCCTGCGGTTGCCACAGAAAAAGTTATATATAATTGAATGAAGTTACGTTGAGTCCCACCCAGAGGAGTAAATTAAAGCTCCTAGGACCCAATTCAAAATATGTACGGGGGCACCCCACCTTCCATGTACCACTTATAAAAAATACCGGTGACTTCTTATGCAGCAGAAGGGCCGAGTGGGACTACTAAGGCCATCCTTATATGGTGGATTTTCCCGTTGGTTTTGGCGTAGAAACCACGCTTATTAGGTGACCTACATACATGCGAAAAAAAACTTCCTATTGCTTTTAGTAAGAAACTTATTACATACGGAATTGTAAACTGTATTCCGCACAAAACCACGACGGGTAGCCACGCGCTGATTAGTCCCATTAAATGGGGCTGATCTGCGAG
Source organism: Rhinoderma darwinii (assembly GCF_050947455.1). Taxonomy (NCBI): domain Eukaryota; kingdom Metazoa; phylum Chordata; class Amphibia; order Anura; family Rhinodermatidae; genus Rhinoderma; species Rhinoderma darwinii. The sequence continues at coordinate 174,249,915 of NC_134687.1, read as the reverse complement.
TGGGTCCGTGGCAGTTTTACCTTCAAAACTGTGGCAGAAATCTGAGGGGCAGCCTGGATTTCTGCCGCTGTTTGTCGGGCAAAACGGCAAAGGATTTTCCTGTCGGAAAAATCCATTGTCTTAACATAGCCTAATGCTGCTCATAGCTATGTCCCTGGTCCCACCGAAATATACACCAAATGTTGCGTACATCCTTATTTTTAATCTCGTTCTGTTAACCCTGAAACTTTGTGATATAATTGCCTACATTTCTAGTGTATTGTATTTTCTAATTATGAGAACATCTCTGGTGTCATAACCCTTGACTTTGAGCCTGTTGAACAGCAAAACACAAAAGAAACAAAACCACAAGCTTCATTATAGTTTTTGTCGTTTGTTCCAATAGTCTGCGGCCACAAAATGTTCCCTGAACGCCAAACCTTTGATTATCAATAGATTAATCCTCTTCTATGAATCCAGGCTAGGTGCTTTTTTGACGTTGATGTCAATATAATATTACAGAAGGAGTTTGCCCTTTAACATCTATGTGGTAATATTTGATGCCTTTTGATATCTTATATTTTTTCAGTGCTGAAGTACAGGAGGGTAGATGAAGAAGAATCTCTGAAAGACAAACTTTCCAAGCTCAGTATTCATTCAATTACAAAGAAGTCAAAGAGGGTGACCAGCCACCTGAAGATACTGACAGGTAGAGAACAGGTAGGTTCAGGGCCGTATTTACAGCTCACGCTGCCCTAAGCGCTAAGCCTGAATATTCACCATTAAAGGCCCATTTACACTCGCCAATTATCGTCATGATTCGCTCGTTTCTGAGCAGTTGTAATGATGATTGGTCAGTGCTAACAAAGGAGAAGTACAACGATCAAACTATATGGGTTCAGCGTCCTGGCATATATATGTTTATACTGTATATTTATTAGTCCTGATATACAGTACGGCTGTGTCACACTGTGGTCCGATGATCTGCAGGGCGGTATCTGACTGACTCTGAGTTGGGTGAGTGAAGTGGACAGCGCTTCTTTAGTGGTGCATTGCTCCCCCGTCTGTGCCATCCTCCTCTATGTGAAAAATGCCACAAATATCACAACAGTAGAAAATGCTAATCAATCGGTATAAGTACTACTTACATTGTCTGTACAGCTGTTTAGTCACAAACTACTGCAGTCAGCCTGTCCGATAATCTGCAGGGCCACCCGTATCTGACTTTGAGGTGGGTGAGCGGATATGCAGAGTCTTCCTCAGTAGTGCGCTGTGAGTGTCTGCAGACTGCAGGCTGTGATTAGTTGAGCAGCAGACAGTAGCCCCTGCTGACTGCTGTTCAATCTATCAGTGCAGTGCTCACATCATACCACAGAGAGGAAGAATGTCACAAAACAACGCTTAGGCCCCATGCACACGAAAGTGAAAACTCCCATAATTACGAGCCGTAATTACGGGCCCATAGACTTCTATTGGCCAGGGGTACCTTCCCGTTTGCTTACGGGAAGGTGCCCGGGCCGTTGAAAAATATGGAACATGTCCTATTTCAGGCCGTAATTACGGCATGGGCAGGCCCATAGAAGTCTATGGGGCTCCCGTAATTACGGGTGGCTACGTGTGTGCACCCGTAATTACGGGAGCGTTGCTAGGCGACGTCAGGGGATAGTCACTGTCCAGGGTGCTGAAAGAGTTAACTGATCGGCAGTAACTCTTTCAGCACCCGGGATAGTGACTACCTCTGGAGTTAATAGTATCAAAAGTTAACTTACCCAGAACTCTCTGCTTCTTCCTCCAGTCTGGCCTCCCGGGATGATGTTTCATCCCATGTGACCGCTGCAGCCAATCACAGGCCAATTACAGCCTGCAGCGGCCACATGGACTGCCGCGTCATCCAGGGAGGTCGGACTGGATGTCAAAAGAGGGACGCGTCACCAAGACAACGGCCGGGGGACGTATGAACTTCTTTTACTTTCAATGGCTGCGGAAACTCTGCCCGAAAGGGCTGCCCCTTCTCTCTATCCAGCACTGATAGAGAGAAGGGGCTGCCGATTAGTGCAGAGAAAACGGGTCCGCAAATACGGGTGGAATACTGGTGACAACGAACCCGTATTTACGGGCACGGATCCGTAAATACTGGTGGAATACGGGTCGAATACGTGTGACAAAGGACCCTTATTTACGCCAGTATTTACGGGAGGAAAAAAATACGTTCGTGTGCATGGGGCCTCAGTCCGTACTTTCCTGGGCAGAGACGGGGCAGGAATAGTGGCTGGAATGCAAAATACAATCTGGAACTCCCTTTAGTGGCTAGTACATGGCATTACCTCAATTCTGGTAAACACCCCCCTGACGTCACATGACGCCTAACTATAGGAAAGCCCATATAAGCCTCTCTCTGAGCACCAACAGGTGCCAGAGTATCAGGTAATTTCTACCTAGCGCCAGCTTTATACTATACCTGATCTGGCTTCCTGTGTTATGTCTCTGCTTGCATCTCTGATCTCTGCATCTGTTCCTGTAATCCTGAACTGCATCCGTGTTAACATCTGCATGGTTCAAGGCCCCTTTTTTATGGGACGCGATCTGCAGATTCCCCATAGCGAAGTCCAAACAGCCTTGTGGCGGGCCCTGGTGAATACCAGGGGGTCTGTTAGTATTGACGCCTCAGTGCTTTTAAGCACTACTAGAAGCTGGCGAAAAGGAATCCCATCCTCCCTGCCAGGTTCGTGACAAAGAAGGAGCATTGATTGTCTCCCTCTGCTTGCGTCTGTTATGTGGACGGTGCCCCAGACCCCTGGAAAATTGCCGGTCCAGCAGGAGGCAGGGGAGGGCTTGAGAAAAAAGTTTCTTTGTACCACTTACAGGAATTATAGTGTTTAGATAAAGCACACATATTGCATGAAACAATATATCATCTAAAGTTACTTTCTAGTGAGGCATTGTCAAGTTAAAATTATCACTCAGTAGAGCGTGCTGTACTTGCTATACAGACTTACAAGAAGACAGAATGATAAAACTAACATAAAGGGCCAAAAATCACATGTCCACTAAGAAAGAAAAAAAATAAAAGTTTGGGTTCAAAATCCCTTTCTAACCCTCAGGGGTACAGGAAGTTGAGATATGGGGTTCTGTTTGTAGGGGCTAGGAACTAAGTGGCTGATTTATCCCTTCAGTGAAATTACGCTGCATACAGCAGCCAAGATCTCGACTACTGGGACCCCTGTAAATCTTACTTTAGAGGAGACTGGGAGTATCAGCTTTACTTTAGTCAAATTTTCAGGTTTTCGCTGGACTGTGTCTCTGTGAACATTATATATTAGGCTCAAAAATGATTTGTACAATTGAATTATGTAAAATTTTGCTTATGTAAAATTGTGTTTTAGAGGGAAAATCTTTTAAATTGTTGCTGCTTTTAATATCTTTGGGAAATAACCAACAATGTTGTAAAATTGTTGTAGATGATTAAAACATGTGCAAGAATATAAAATAGAAAGTCACAAATTACCAAACCTATAGATTATATTTTTCATTAGGGGCCTTGTATTTTTTATTAGCCTCATATAGTCATTTATCCCTAGAAATTGTATATCCTGACAACCCCTAATAATAGTGGGTGAACGGGTTGATTTGTGTAATTTATTTTTTAGCTAAAATGTTTTCCTTCGCTGATATTCTGTAACAAATTTTAGGTGAAAGACCAGATTTTTAACAAAGAAGAAAAAACATTCAGAGGTTTGGAAAAGACTGTCAGATCCTGTGTTAAGAACATTTCGTGTACGCTGCAGCTCATGCAGGTGAGAATTTATGTGAGCTATACGTTCTTTTGGCTGCTAATATGGACAGTTATTGGTGATATTATGTCTCCCGCTATTTCAATATCTAAATATATGCCCTTATCTGCCCAAACTCACCCATACTTTTTTGGGCCATTTTGTACCTGGCGCTCTGATGTGCTTTTCTATGTTGATATGCATTATTACTGTTAAATCTATTGAATTTTTCTAGGATGCTTTGCCTCTGGCTGGCCAGAATGTTATTGGGCTACAAGATTTATTGTATGATGACACCCAAGAAAGTCATGACGATATAAACCTGCAAAGCAGTGTGGGAATACAGTATGAGCCACTGGTGAGTTTACCTTTCTCAATACAATAAGTATAATTGCTAAGCAACACAAAAAAAAATCAAGAAAAGGAAAGCACTGGACGACAAATGTCAATTTCTTAACCTCTCCAAGTCACGGTTTGTTTTTAAAGGGGATTTCAAATATCAAAGTGTTATAAAACAATGATTGGTGGATGTCAGGCTGTTGAGACCCCAATGATCTAGATTCAGGATTGAATTTAGTCCTGCCTGCCAGTGAGGACCTGGTATTAGCAGTACATGCTAAACATTGACATTGACAGTGTATCATCAGTTTCGATGATGCTAATTCATAGGTGACAACCAATATGGCAGATCCTCTTGTCATTTTGGGTCCTGCTGTAAGTTATCACCCTGGTTGTAAGGCCATTGCATTACTTTCCTTGACTTTGAGTCCTCTGTAGTTTTTTTTTTCTAAAAAGAATTTCCGAAGGTTTCAGGAAATGATTGGCACAGGGTTTTGACCGTAGCATTCAAATGATGTATTTTACTTAAACACTTATATAAAACACTAACGGTTCGTGCACGGAGGCTATGCGGAAGCACACAAAGCCGTAAAGCTGCCCATACACATTAATTAAATGTCAAGGGATCCCGCTGACAATCTAATGTATATATTGGCAGCTGGACTGTCTCCTGACATCTTGTGGTAACAAGGACCAGACGTTTTTCTTCTCCCAAAGCTTGTTGCCTAAGCTGTCTGGTTGCTGCTTATCCCCCTCTCCTTATGGCAGTAAACATGCAAGCTCGGACAATCTCAGTATGCATGTTTATGAAGAATTTGGGGGAGAGCATTGTTGGCTGAACTTAACCTACTTTGTGGGTATGGCCAGCTTAATGTACACTACACGTCAATGCAGCCTCCAAACACTTTGGTACCACTCTGCATAGACCTGTTTGTGTTTGTTCTATAAAAACACTGCTAGCATTAAAGTCTTTGATGAATCTCACATACAAAATCACTAAATGGTTATTTTGGGTGTAAACAATTGGAAAAAATCAACACAATTTTAATTTAGAGGAGCTTGACTTTTTGTATAGTTTATGCATTGTAGGGACCGTCCATATTATTTTTATATTTAGTAACTGTTGCTTACAACGGTGGTATTACAGAATTGTAACATTGGCTATGTATATGTTCTGTAGAATAGCATTAGGATATGAAGCAAGGGCAAAGGATACCATAAATATTTATTTTACCTAAAAGTGCTTATTTCCACTGGGCAGTCCTAAAGGCCAAAGGGGTTGGATAGCTAACCCTCTATCATCCAGATACATATATAATATTCTATGTGATAATATTGTCCGCTTATTTATTCACTTATGATACCCTTTTATTACGAAAAAAAAATCAACTCATTTTATTCTTAAACAGATTTCTAGATATTAAAGCCAGATTAATTAAAAGGCAGATTCCATTTCTAGATAGGTATCTGAATTAATGAACATAATTATACACAAAAATCATAGGAACATAGACAAAGTGAAATTTCATATTAATGTGGTTAAGATTGACCTATCCAAATGAATGTGATTACTAGTGACTTATCCATACAATCAGATTTACATGGTGATCTACAATTTAATGAACATGCTAATATAAGACTATAAGTATGGCAAGAAACATCATCTAACTATACAGAGCAAGCCTTCCAAATAAGCAGTTTGGTATCTGTAAGGCTACATTCACACGAGCGTGACAGATTTACGTGCATAAAAAACACGCGTAAATCTGTCTGTGTGCTTTGCTAGTGGCATGTGTTTTTCACGCAGTTGAGAGCACTTATTTTTTCTTTTTTAATGTATTTGATGCGTGAAACACGGACAGCACATGGATGTGTCCGTGGCTTGAACACACCCATTGACTTCAATGGGTGACTAGGTGCCCATCAATATAGGACATGCAGTGAGTTTCACGCAACAGGCACTTTTTGCGTGAAAACGCACGCATGTGTCAATAGCCCCATTGAAATCAATGGGTCTGTGTGCTGTGCGTTGTTTCATGCTAGTCTGAATGAGGCCCAAGTCGTTTATTTTGAATAAATTTTATTTTAAAAGCCCGAAGATAAAAAGGGTTAAAGGAGTTCAACTTGACAGCCCCTTTCCATATGCCCTATTAAGACACATGGACACTATAGAGGGGGTCCTCCTTCACCTCTTTGTTAGCCAAATATGCACATGCGTTAAGACCCTTTTACACAGGCCGATAAGCGGCCGGTGCAGCGAGCGCTGATCAACGAGACATCGTTGATCGGCGCTCGTTTGCTCCTGTCACACGGAGCTATGGATGGGGACGAGCGGTCGTTACTCTGATCTCTCGTCCCCATACATTATTATCATGTCAGCAGCGCGTGTCCCTGTTTACACAGGGAGATGCGCAGGGGCGTAGCTAAAGGCTCATGGGCCCGGGTGCAAGAATTCAGCTTGGGCCCCCCTACCACTCCCCAACACCACCACCATCATCAGACCCCTGCGCGCGCCTATGCCCAGACGCCTTGCCCAACAGCCCCCATAGTATAATGCCCCCACACAGTATAATGCCCCATAATGTATAATGCCCCCCCATAACAGCCCCGTACCGTATAATGCTCCCCATATCAGCCCCCCATACAGTATGATTCCCCCATATCAGCCCCCATGCAGTATAATGCCCCCCCCCCCGCAATATCAGCCCCCATACAGTATAATGCCCCATATGTGCATAATAGAAAAATAACATAATTACTTACCTACCCACGTCGGGTGGAGGATCCTTCGCCTCCTTCGGTGTGTGCTATGAATGACTCAGCGCAGGCAGGCGCGATGATGTCGCTACATCCCGCCTGCCTGCGTCGAGCCGCTCAGGGCATAGTGAATGCTGGATCAAGGCGATGTCAGCTCCTTGCACCAGCATTGAATGGAACCGGGACCTCGGTGAGTGACTCGCGACCCCCCGGAGGTCTTCACACAAACCCCCAGGGGGACGCGACCCACAGTGTAGGGGTGTCACGATACCAAAATTTGCACTACGATACCGATACTTTGTTTACTTTGCCAACAGTAATAAAAAAAAATAAGTTATTTCGTTTTCTGATGTGAGGCACGAGGTGTGATGATGAATTTTGAATGTGCCTCACATTAATAGTAATTAACCCCATCATGTTTCTCAGTCATAATGGGTTAATGTGTAAGGTACATCATGGGGTTAATTACTGTTAGGGCTCGTTTACACGAGTGTGATATACGTGCGTGCGACGCGCGTGCTTTTCACGCGTGTCGTACGCACCTATATTAGTCTATGGGGCCGTGCAGACAGTCCGTGAGTTTTGCTCAGTGTGAGTCCGCTGAAAAAAACTCACGACATGTCCTATCTTTGTGTGCTGTTCGCGCATCACGCACCCATTGAAGTTAATGGCTGCGTGAAAATCACGCGCACCACACGGAAGCACTTCCGTGGGACGCGCGTGATTCGCGCAACTGCAGTCAAAAGTATGAATGAAAACAGAAAAGCACCACATGCTTTTCTGTTGACAAACATTCAAACGGAGTGTCATCATAATGGCGGCTGCGCAAAAAGCATGCAGCCGCACATCATACAGGGCTGACACACGCAGCTGTTAAGTGCCTTTTGCGCACGCAAAACGCCGCGTTTTTTGCGTGCGCAAAACGCACACGCTCGTGTAAATGAGCTCTTAATGTGAGGCACATGAAGGTTAAATTCATCATCGCACCTCGTGCCCCACAATAAGTGATAGAAAGCAGTTTTTATTTTATTTTTTTACAGCGTACATATCATAAATGATGCAAAAAAATTGTTGTGTAGGTTATTACGGCCGCGCCAATACCGAATATATGTATATTTTATGTATTGAGACTTATTTTAATGTTTATTGTAAAAAAGCCGTATGTGTATTTTTTTTATTTAACTTTACTTTGTTTTTTAAACTTTAATGTACTGGCATATATAAGATATATGCCAGTACATTAGCATGTGCACCGATAGTACACAGGCAGTTGTTAGGACATACCTAAGTATGCCCTAACAACCGGAAATATGGTCAGACAGCACTGGGGTCCTTCAATGGACCCTGGGCTGTCTGCCCATATATGGTATGTCCCTCAATCGCGTCACAGGAATTCCCTGTGACGCGATCCATAGGCATCCCCCATTCTCATTTTCTCCTGAATGCTGCAGTCAGCTGTGATCGCAGCTTTCAGGGGAATAGCGGTGGAGAGGTTTCTCTGATCTCCGCCGTTATAGAGCGGGGCTGTTTAATACAGCCATTGCCCCGCTCCTGACATTAAGTGCGTGCGCGTAGTCAGCATGAGGTGATGTGGCTGGCGCTGCACTAATGAGCGGCGGTTCAGGCATTGAGGACAGAACATGGGGGTGTTTTGCAGCGCACCCGCCATGTTCTGTCTTCAGTGCCGCAGATCATTAGTGCAGCGTCGGCCGAATCACATCATCCTGACGGCGCGCACATGTCAAGACTCAGGAGCGGGGCAATGGCTGTATTACACAGCTGCAGCCGCGCACTCATACATTCATGTGTACTATACTGTATTGTGTTGGATTGTGCAGTTTGCGGTGGAGAGAGGAGGGGGGGGGCTGTGATTTAACGCTCCCCCCTCTCCACCGCAAACAGCACAATAAAACACAATACATTACAAGGCGTCACAACACATTACATTACATTACATTACATTACAACACATTACAACGCATCACATTACATTACAGACTGCAGCTTACCTGGAGTCCTCCGAACCGACTCTTCCACTCCACTGTCTGGAAGACGTGTCACGTGAGAACACGGTCACATGGTACACTAAGTGTACCATGTGACCGTAGTAACCAGGAAGTGCCGGCTTCACGGCACAGAAGATTTATTTAGGAAGTTTGCTGTATGGCAACGGGGGCCCGTGGGCCCCCAGGCTTAGGGGCCCGGTCGCAACTGCGACCCCTATAGCTACGCCACTGTAAACGTGGCAGTATGGGTCATCTGTTATTTCTCTGATGAAAACAGGATAAGTGTCACTAGACACCTACCTTTACATAAGATTTGCATAAATCATCAGGTGAATTGGTCAACATTGGCCATAAGGGATGATAATTGTATGAAAATTTTATGAAAACGATCATGAGCAACATCCACTGAGAAGTTGCTCTGTTATGTTGTGTTTTTTTCATTAATTTCACATCTGAAATTATAAATATATGGCGTCACAGCCCGTTAATAGCCCATCCTTTGTCACTTTTTCAATGTCCATTATGGGCTTTTCCTTACATTTGTGTCAAAAAGTCCCCTAACTGGCCAGTTTAGTCTGGCGTGTTTATAGAGGGATCATTTATATGAACGTTCTGACATACAATTGTTCAACCGCATTGCTGACAATTTCTATCTAATGTGTATACGTAGCTTAAGTATGCCTAGTCCACTTCAGATGCTTCAATAAAAAATACAGTCAAATTAATGAAAACTATTGGTTTCCCTGTACAAGGACACAGAGTAGCCAAGCACAGAATAAAAATAAGCTTGGCATTAGACGTGACCAAATATATCATTTTATATAGCATTTTAGACTTTTTCAATTCTGTCCTTCATTCTCTGTAAAATAGATGCATTTACAATATTTTCTGGTTCCCTTGTTTCGCAATGCATTTCAATGCCCTCTTTTCTTTACTTCCCCATGTTTTACCTATAACTGCATAGTATGTCTTGTAATTTCAAGTGTTCTTTACCGTTGCAAAAGTTGTAAAATATTGTCCACACTTTCCATAGTTTGGTACTACTTGTTTGCTCAAGACCTACATGGTCATATGAAATACATTGTAAATAAATGTTTTCATGTTTTATGTAGCCTTTTTTTACGTTTTAAGGCTTTTCTGTATTTTACTAACTTTTCATGTTTACTGGAGGCTTTATGTTATATGCATAGTAAACAATATACTGCTCATATGTGGGGACCTGGGCACGTATTCGTTTTCATGATGGTTTCAATGATATAAAAAAAATATTTAAAGAGAACCTGTCACTAGGTCACATAAGTTGAACTGGTTAACTGACTTGAAAAACGCTGTCTCCCTGTTTCCAGTACCTGTCCTACCATTTCCAGAGATACGGCCCACTGTATTGTCTCCCTATATGCTAATTTGCTGTAGTTAGCCAAAGGGGCGTGAACTACCCTCAAGCTGCCTCGTGCTGATTAGTCAGCATCAGAGGCAGGGAAGCTAGCTCCACCTCGGGAGAATGAGGGTAGTTCATGCCCCGTTGGCTAACTACAGCAAATTAGCATATAGAGATTTAATACAACAGTGGGCCCTATCTTTGAAACGGGGGGATTCAAGAAAAAAACGGCTCTGGGATCAGAGAGAAAGCGCTATTCAGGTCTGATAAGCAGTTAAACTTATAAGACCTAGTGACAGGTTCTCTTAAATAACTTGTTGCAGATTCTATAGTTGACTGTGTATCATAAGTCTAATTTATAAATAAAACTTTTCAATGTGTTTGTATTATAGGCAAGCAAATTGGACCGACTGGTCTGTACACCACTTAGTGCTTTGCAGTCCATGTTTCCGATGCCTCAAAAGCTGATACAGAAACGCTATGATAAACTTCTCGATTACCACAGCTACCTCCAGAAGCCAGCTGATTCTCAGCTAGATCAGGCGAAAAAGGACTATGAAGCTCTAAATGCACAACTGATAGAAGAACTGCAAGTGTTTAACAAGGCAGCAAGAAGCATCTTATTTAACTGCTTACATTTCTTCATCGCTCTTGTGAAAGAAGTCATGTCTGCAGCAATGGCCTCGTGCTCACATGCTTCTGACAGCTTTACGGTAAGTTACAAAGTGTACTTTTTTTTTCGTTCCTGTTCAGTTTTTTTTTTGGCCAATCTATTGTCTATAGGGGCTTGTCAGATGCCCTTGAACATCTATTTTCTAGGAAAAAGATCTACTGGGTTCTCTCTTCCTGGGTTAATTCTTATTGTTTTCCCTTGAGATAAGCACTGACAAGGATTTGGCAACAGCTAAGGCTTCGTTCACATCTGCTTCAGGGCTCCGTTCCGTCTGAGCTTTCCGTCAGAACAGGACCCTGACTGACAAACAGAAACCATCGGTTTCCGTTTCCATCACCATTGATTTCTATGGTGGCGAATCTGGTGCCAATGGTTTCCGTTTGTCTCCGTTGTGCAAGGTTCCGTCGTTTTGATGGAATCAACAGCGTAGTCGACTACGCTATTGATTCCGTCAAAACGACGGAACCCTTTTACAACGGAGACAAACGGAAACCATTAGCACCAGATCCGTCACCATAGAAATCAAAGGTGATGAAAATTTAAACCTATGGTTTCCGTTTTTGTCAGTCAGGATCCTGTTCTGACGGAAAACTCAGACGGAACGGAGCCCTGACGCAGATGTGAACGAAGCCTAAGGGTATGTTCACAAGCAAACTCAAAAACGTCTGAAAATACGGAGCTGTTTTCAAGGGAAAACAGCTCCTGATTTTCAAAAGTTGTTTGAGCAACTCGTGTTTTTCGCTGCATTTTTAGCAGCGTTTTTTACGGACGCGCGGATAAACGGCTTGTCAGAACAGAACGCAGTTTTTCCCATTGCAATCAATGGGCAGATGTTTGGAGGCGTTCTGCTTCTGATTTTTCGTCCGTTTTTCGACCGTTTACGGCCCGAAAAATGTTCGAAAATAGGCCGTGTGAACATACCCTAACGGTTAGGGTATGTTCACACGGCCTATTTTCGAACATTTTAGGGCCTAACCTGTCCACCTCCACTCAAATTAAAGGGAGTCTTTCATTAAATGTTCACCTCCCAAACCGCTAATACCACTATATAGGGAAGGATGATCGTTTTTAAAACATACCTACTTTATTAGCCCATCGTGAACCATAAGAAACACTGCTTTTATTCCTCCAGGTGCAGTATGCAAACAAGCACTGAAGAGTCCTGCTGTCCAGTAAGCCTTGTTCACATGGCGTGTATTCAACGCGTTTTTGCCACATTTTGCGAAGTATGCATCAAAAAAGCGTAAAAAACGCATGCCTTATTCTTCCCATTGATATCAATAGGAAAACACATTGTAGTGCATACAACGCGTTTTTTTTTTTACGCTCGCGTGTTTAAAAAACGCGTTGTGTAAGAAAAGAAGTGTCAGGTCAATACTTGTCGCATAAAACGCACCAAAAACGCGCCTAATTCCCATAGTCAATGGGAGTCATAATTACACGCCAAAGACACGTCAAAAAAACGCATCAAAGACGCATAAAAAACACCTGTACTTTAAAAAGCACTTTGCAAAAACGCTAGCGTTTTTTACGCGTTTGCACGTTGTTGCTTTTGAGCGCCGTGTGAACAAGGCCTAATAGCGTCCTACATTCTAAGCAGAAATCACGTAGAATGTAGGACACTTACTGGATGTTCACATGCAGTAAGTTCACATTTATATACGGTGCCAGGAGGAATAAAAACACTTATTTATGGTTCACGATGGGCTGACTTGGGCAATATAGGTATGTTTGAAAAACAATCAGGCTTTCCTATATAGCGGTTTGGGAGCTGAAAATGTGATGACAGACTCCATTTAAAGCGGACATCCAAACTCCGACTTTCTGAGGCTCATTTGCATATGTGGCAAATAAATGAAATTATTTGCATTATACCGTAGCTCTCCATTCCCTATCTTCTTGGTTTTCTTGTGGTAGGTTTGTGCGAATATACAGCAGCCAATCTGACAAGCAGAACTGCAGTGTAAAGCATGGGGGAAGAGAAAGCGCAGAAGCTCGGCAAATGGTGATAAATTAGACTGATAGATCTTGCCAGTGGCGCAAAGTGTTTTTTCAACATGTTTGAATGCATTGAAAAATACCAGTAAGGGTATGTGCACACGATAACGTCAATTACGGCTGAAATTACGGAGCTGTTTTCAGGAGAAAACAGCTCCTGCATTTCAGACGTAATTGCTCGTACTCGCGTTTTGCGAGGCGTCAATAACGGACGTAATTTGGAGCTGTTCTTCATTGGATTCAATGAAAAACGGCTCCAATTACGTCCCAAGAAGTGTCCTGCACTTCTTTGACGAGGCTGTTATTTTACGCGCCGTCTTTTGACAGCGACGCTTAACATTACAGGCCGTCGGCACAGTACATCGGCAAACCCATTTAAATGAATGGGCAGATGTTTGCCGACATATTCGAGGCTTTTTTTCAGACGTATTTCGAGGCGTAAAACGCCTCCAATACGTCTGAAAATAGGTCTTGTGAACCCAGCCTTGGAGAGTACTGGATTACCAAAAACTAAAGAAGGAGTTTGATTTTACTTATCAGGGGCGTAACTATAGGAGTGCAACGGCAGTAGTCATAAACGGGTCCTGGTGCTTGGAGGGGCCAAAACGGCTCTGTCACATAAGAAGACACAAGTATTATAAATGGCACATGGTAGGTGGGGGCCCTGTTAAAGATTTTGCACTGGGGCCCAGGAGATCCAAGTTATGCCTCTGGTATGCATATAAAATGTTTACTTATAGGTTGTGAAGCTCAACCCAATGATATATAACACAGACCTACTCTAATTAAAGTCTATAGGGCATTAGCTAGTTTTATTGTTTTCTATACAGAAGAAATGCATTCATTTTATTGTTGCAATTATGTATATATAATGCTGTCAGAAGAGCAAAACCAAAAATATATATATATATTTTTATATAGTGTACTGATATACGAATAAAAATACGAAACAATCCTCCGCAACCTATTTCTGCATTCACAAGTCACAATTTCCACGCAAGTCAACCCTAAAATACATAGATTATTATTTATTTTAAAAAATGTACCAATAAAAGCGATTTTCACAATGTCCCTAATTGAAAAGAATCTAGCTGGTTTTACACGGCCCAATAGTGGTCAGAAAAATAAGTGCCGATCGATGAAACAGCACGTCAATCGGCGCTCATTTGCTCCATTCACAAGGGGCAACGATCGTTAATATATAGGGATCATACGATCGGTCACCCCCAGGCATTTACATCATGTCCGCAGCACATCTCCCTATTTACATAAGCCGTTCATCGTCTTACCGTTGCCCTGTTTATACAGGGCAATGATCGGGGACGAGTGTTCGTACAAACGCTAGTGCACCCACTCAATCCGCATCAATTTACTTCACATTTTAGGCAAAGCCGAAACAGAATCTGCAACGCAGATTATGTGCGGCATTGATGCGGACAGTGTCGGCAGAAATACGCCACGTCTGGCTATGCCCTTAAAGGACAAAGTTCCATAAATATCTATTTGCTGTCACTGTATGGTCCCAAAATGTAATATCGGAATGGATTTTATACGTGCTGCTGGCATTGCCGAGTCTCTTGCAAGTGAATTTCCAGTGATAATAGAAATATAGCAATATAGCGAGCCAGCATGTGTTTCTCATCTCCCGCATGTTGGCCCCCTCAAACACGTTTCAGTATGTTCACATCTGTTGGGTTCCAGGCTTGGATTAACTCCCTGCATCCCAGAAAACCCGGGCAGTGAATGACAATTAGCACAACAATGGCTTCCGTGGCTTTGTATTAGCAAGGGAGATAAACAATAGGATGCGAGGGGTATCAGCAGTCACATGGGTTTTAGTATTCTGATAAGCCACAAAAAGAAGGAGCTTATCTGTGTTGCCTCAAGCTTATCAGCTTCCAGTTTATATCCTGCTCAATCCCCACAGAGCTGAGCTGAATTCCAAACACCTCTGTATCCACGCAGCCACAGCCAATCACCTTGCTCATATATCTTCTGTCCGTGTAGCGTGAATCCTTTTATTTTACTTGACATTTATTCATAGCAGATCATCATCCCAGAAACGAAAATCAGTTTCAGGAGGAAGACTTGAAGCTGTTTGCAGAATATGTTTCTGAAACTATATGTGTGAGCGTATAATGTTGCTTGAATTGCATGCAAAATATTATACACATGGCACTTGTGAAAAAGTAACACAGACGGTTTTAAGACAGTGTGCAGTTCACTATCACTCGAAACACTCGAATACACCAAAAGCTCAAAGCGGCGGTGACACAAAATAGTGCAAATAAGGTTACAAGAGCATGATGTCTTTTGCTTGGCTTCCCAGATGTTAAATACTAGTTAGGCTGGGTTCACACGAGCATGTTACGTCCGTAATGGATGGAACGTATTTCGGCCGCAAGTCCCGGACCGAACACAGTGCAGGGAGCCGGGCTCCTAGCATCATAGTTATGTACGACGCTAGGAGTCCCTGCCTCGCTGCAGGACAACTGTCCCGTACTGTAATCATGTTTTCAGTACGGGACAGTTGTCCTGCAGCGAGGCAGGGACTCCTAGCATCGTACATAACTATGATGCTAGGAGCCCGGCTCCCTGCAGTGTGTTCGGTCCGGGACTTGCGGCCGAAATACGTTCCATCCATTACGGACGTAACATGCTCGTGTGAATCCAGCCTAATACTTCTTAATACTTAAAGGCTATGTACACCGTTGACACGCAGGACCCGTCAACACTGAACCCGTCAGGTCTGCGGGACTGACGGATTCATGGTATACAGCTTTTCTTTATAGAGAATACAAAGCAGCTGGATCTCCAAAAGTAAAACAAATTTTAATAAAAAGTATTTACAAAGTTACACTAATCACACTGACTGATCTATTTATTAAAAAAAAAAGTCCTCAAAGGTGTACGTAGCCTTTAAAGGAATTGTCCGGGTTCAGAAAATACATGTTACGTTTTTGTTTAATAAAAATTAATAAAAATTTTCAATATACTTTCTTTATAAATTCCTTCCAGTTTTTAAGATCTCTGCTTGTTGTTATTCAGTAGGAACATTCATTGTTTACTTTCAGTGGATAAATTCTGTCCTGGCCATCCTGCTGGGATCATTAGATGACACAGCTCTGATACACTAAGGGTATGTTCACACGGCCTAAAATCGGAAGCAGAAAAACGGCCACGTAAAAAAACTGCCGCGAAAAAGAAGTGCAGGTCACTTCTTGGGACGTTTTTGGAGCCATTTTTCATTGACTCTATAGAAAACAGCTCCAAAAACAGCCGTAAAAAAATTGCGAAACTCGAGCATGGCTTAAAAAAAGTCTGAAAATCAGGAGCTGTTTTTCCCTTGAAAACAGCTCCGTATTTTCAGACGTTTTTTGCTAAGCGTGTGAACATACCCGTACTGTAACGATCCCAGCACCTGTGTGTTCATCACATGAACATGGACAGAATTTTAAGTAAATGAATGTTCCTATTAAATAACAACAAGCAGAGATCTTGAAACCCGTGAGGAAATAATACAGAAAGTATATAAGAAAATTGTTTAACTTTAAATTATACTAAAAATAACATTACTTTCCTGAAACTGAACAACCCCTTTAACAAGATATCCAGGAACCAGCACTGAGGAATGGCAACAATCTTGGTTGGTAAGAGGCCCATGACCTTTAATGCCCATGGGTTCAGGTCACTCTCAGTCCATACTTGCTATCATTGATTCCACAGAGTAATCGTAGCATCTTTTAGATGTGACAAAGTAAGGGTACTTTTACACCAGCCAATATGGGCCGTAAAAACGAGCGCTGATAAACGAGACAGGTCATTGATCGGCTCTCGTTTGCTCCTTTCACAAGAAGCTTTGATCAGTAATCTATGGGGACGAGCGATCATTAGGGTATGTTCATACGAAGTGTTTTCAGATGTAATTCGGACGTTTTACGCCTCGAATTACGCCTGAAAAAACGCCGCTACTACGCCTACAAACATCTGCCCATTGCTTTCAATGGGTTTTACGGTGTTCTGTTCCCACGTTTTACGCGTCGCTGTGAAAATACGGCACGTAAAAAGACGCCCGCGAAAAAGAAGTGCATGTCACTTCTTGGGACGTTTTTGGAGCCGTTTTTCATTGACTCCATTGCAAAAAGAGCTCCAATAACGGCCGTAAAATACGCAGCGAAAAACGCGAGTTGCTACAAAAACGTCTGAAAATCAGGAGCTGTTTTCGCCTGAAAACAGCTCCGTATTTTCAGACGTTTTTGGTCACTGCGTGTGAATATACCCTTACTGCGATCCCTCGTCCCCATGTATTTTCATCATGTCGGCAGCACATCTACTTTTTTACACAGGGAGATGTGCTGCCGACAACGATAATATTTTGTGATGCTTAAACAATACAATCAGCCATTGAACGAGCGTTTGGATTTGGCCGATCATTGCCCCGTGTAAAAGGGCCTTGACGTGAAAGCCTTCATGTCTAAAGTATGCTATTGTTCAGTTACTCCTTTCTATGCGTCCCGGAATGGCAAGTTGTTAGCAGTTCACAGTATTACAACCGTCTCCCATTCACTTCAAGTACACTACAAGTGTGTCAGCGATTCACAGTGTGCGCAGTAGAAATGAAGGTGAAGTAGCTTTCGTACAAAACAAATTAATGCCGGGGGTGCTGGGAGTTGGACCCGACAGATCACATATTGATGGCCTATCCTGAGGATAGGCCATCAATTTTTGGGACTGGAAAACCCTTTTAAGAAAAGTTCCTGTATTCCCCCCTGGGGTCACTGGAAGGCTGTACAGGGGAGAGATGACAGTAACAGGCTGTGATCTTTGTTCCTGCTGTCACTTGCAGTTTTCCCGCCCCCACACAGAACCGGAAAGTAAAACTTTGAGCGCTGCTCCCCAAATATTAAGCTTTGAGCTTTAATACTGTATATCAAGAGCTAAGCTGTAGCCCCTATATTAAAGAAATATAAGGAATTTTACATTTTACAGTACCACAATTGCATTACCGATTTAGGATATGTACACTCACTCTAAGGATATGCACACTCACTCTCAGGATATGCACACTCACTCTTTTAATATTACTGACAGCTTATCACTGCCAATGTGATTGAAGTTCAGCAACGAATCATGGACGAGCTTCAGAATCTAAACTTTATGAAGGAAAACAACAATGGCACATTTATTGAGAGAAAGCTGAGCTTTGAGAGGAAGAGGACATTATCTCCACTGGTAAGAGACATTTGTATATTTATATAAAATGATGTAATAGTGGTGGGTTCCAGTCCTAGTGTATATGGGCGTATACTTTACCTATTTCTTCATGAACGGCTATAGCAGCAGTGACACCTAAAGGTCATAAGAAGGTACTACTACTAAAAACATAATTATTCTATTGAAATAACCTATAACAGTGTTAGGACTCTTTGTTCCCCATTCAGAACAATGCAATGGTGCTTTTATAGTTAAAGAAGTTTGCCACCTAAATGTATTTTTGGAAAAATGTGATCACTCCAGGAAGTCGTGATGGAGAGGGACTTGGATTGACTGGTGCCAGTCTGCCTTTCTTCTTTGCTGGCAGCACAGTGACACTCCTGTTTTAAACTGAACAACTAAGTCATTTGACTGGTTACCAGGCATACACTGCCTAAGGCCTCATTTACACGAGCGTGATATACGTCTGTGCGACGCGCGTGCTTTTCACGCGGGTCGCACGGACCTATACAAGTCTATGGGGCAGTGCAGACAGTCCGTGAGTTTTGCGCAGCGTGAGTCCGCTGTGTAAAACTCACGACATGTTCTATATTTCGCCGTTTTTCGCGCATCACGCACCCATTGAAGTCCGTGCGAACTGCGTGATTCGCGCAACAGCTGTCAAACTCTGAATGTAAATAGAAAAGCACCACGTGCTTTTCTGTTTACAAACATCCAAATGGAGTGTCATAATGATGGCGGCTGCGCGAAAATCACACAGCCACGCATCATACACTGATGACACACGAAGCTGTTAAGTGCCTTTTGCGCACGCAAAACGCCACGTTTTTTGCGTGCGCAAAACGCACACGCTCGTGTAAATCAGGCCTAAGAGTTACACCAATTAATAGGGGTCCCAGGCACCCTATCCCTAACACACAGTCCATCTCACATTATTCCGGTCTTTAGCTTAACACGGACAATTTTGACCTTGAGGACAGAACAATTTTTTTTATATTTCCCTCTTTGCATCCCGACACTCATAACTTTTTTTATTTTTTGTACAACGTAGTTGTATGAGACTTTGTTTTTCGCGGGACGATTTGTACTTCATGTAGGTACCATTTTTTGGTACAAATACATTATCGTTTAATTTCTATAAATTTTTATTTTGGCAAAAATGCAGAAAAAAAAGCCGTTCCGCTGCAGTTTTAATATTAATTTTTTTACACCATACACCGATCATCATAAATAATGTTATACTGTACATTTGTTGTACAGGTTGTTACGTTCATGGAAATACCAAATATGTCTATATTATTTCATGTCTTGAGACTTATATTTTAAGAAGTTTATTTATTGTAAAAAAAAGTGTATTTCTGTGTATTTTTTTTACAACATAATTTTTTTTACATTAATTTTCCTTTTTTTTTAATCCCATAAAGGAATTTTTCATTTTGATTTTTTAACTGTAATGTACTGGCATATATCTATATGCCAGTACATTAGCCTGTGTACTGATTGTACACGGGCAGTTGTTAGGGCATAGCTCAGTATGCCCTAACAACAGGAAACATGTTCAGACAGCCCTGGGGTCCTTCAATGGACCCTGGGCTATCTGGCCATACAAGTTAAGGGCTTTGATCGCGTCACAGAGATTTTCTGTGAGGCGATCAAAGGGCAGTGCCCCTCCTCTTATTTACTTTGAACGCCGTGATCAGCTTTGATCGCGGCATTCAAGGGGTTAGCGGCGGAGAGAAGAGGTTTTTCTTCTCTCCACTGTTAGAGCGGTGCTGCGGCAGTGTACTACAGCCGTTACCCCGCTCCTGATTGTGCGTGGACACAGCTGTCACAAAGGATGAGAATGCTCATCCTAATGCGCAAAGTACCTGCCGCTCAGGACGAGCATTCTCTTCCTGTGTCGGCAACCAGTTAAAGGGAATTTCTCAGGTATTTAATTTTGTCTCATTTTCTCTCTAAGATGTACCGTAAGTCTGTTCAAGAGAAATAAGGTGTTCCTTTTTTGTTGTAGCTATTCATTTTTTTATTTTCCTGGGGCGGCCATATTGGAGATACACTCTACCTGTATTGTCCAAAAAGACAGGCAGGGTGTGTGTGCTTTATGGTAAATTAAATGAATAGAAATCAATTTACATAGAAATGTTATCGATTTTTCTTATTCTGTCTCTACCACAGAGTAAGGATATGTGCACACGATAACGACCATTACGGCTGAAATTACGTAGCTGTTTTCAGGAGAAAACAGCTCCTGCATTTCAGACGTAATTGCTCGTACTCGCATTTTGCGAGGCGTCCATTACGGACGTAATTTGGAGCTGTTCTTCATTGAATTCAATGAAAAACGGCTCAAATTGTCCTGCACTTCTTTGACGAGGCAGTCATTTTACGCGTCGTCTTTTGACAGCGACGCGTAAAATTACAGGTCGTCGGCACAGTACATCGGCAAACCCATTCAAATGAATGGGCAGATGTTTGCCGACGTATTGGAGCCGTGTTTTCAGGCGTAATTCAAGGCGTAAAACCCCTCGTTTACGCCTGAAAATAGGTTGTGTGAACCCAGCCTTAAGCTGACAAGTGGGCTACAGAAAACAGGAAGTGTCAGCCTATTGTGTGTACTCTAGTAGCCAGTGTGAAAACTGCAATATTTAAATTTTTTTGTTTAGAATAAAAAGCTGATTTAATATCATTTTGTGATTATACATTACCTATAAGAAGCTTTAAAGGGGTTGTCCAATTTAGAACTAATTAGGAATATAGATGTCATGTAGGGGTACCATACAGCGGCCAATATGTGCAACAGCTTGCAGCTTTACCATGGATAACAGCGGACTGATGGAGCTTTTAGCTGTTGGAAAGCCATATGTTTACAGTATATTATATGTGGTTATCTGTGGTTGTGACTTAGGCCACTTTATTTAAGTAGAAATAAATAAAATGCCTTACATTTAATTGATGTTACAAAAATCATGTCACATTATCATCTGCTTTTAGTATTTTAAGCATGTTGGGTCATGAATAAACACTGTCCACTGGTAATGGAACAGTTAACCCTATATGAAGCTCTCATTGAGCCAGAATAAAGCACTTTATAAATTGACAATTAAATATTCTGTTTCACATTAGCAATTTTTTGCAAACTCCTCAGTCAATAACTCCCATTTGTATTCCATTAAGCCTGAACTACCTCGACAGACTGAGAGCCACAGGTGCAAGCTATTGTCTACCTATGGCGCGGATAAAATTTACCAAGCAAAGCGCAAGTGCAACGCTTCCCAGGACCTTGATATAGATCTGTATGAGGGGGAGCTGGTGGCTATTGTGGAATACAAGGACCCTTTAGGAAGTACTAGCAGGTGGTTGGTGGACACAGGAAGTAAGTAGAAGAACACTCAATCAAATATTGACTTTCTTTTGTAGGACTATCAGCCTGATCCACTCTCTCCGCAGTGGTTTCCTTCTTTATAATCAATTCGAAAATTGGTTCCTACTGTAATTGTCGAACATCAACATTCTGCGACTTTTTATTTCTTTAGGGACAAACATCTCAGTCTTATTTAAGAGACCATGTTACTCGTAATGTAAAGTTACCACCTCTTCCGTAAAATACTTGCAGCAAGGGTTGAATTCATAGCTGGTGTTCGGTTGCTATACACCCTTCTTCACTAAGTCATTAAGATAAAAAAATAGAAACTAAAATGGGAGGTCATAATATTACTGAAACTTCACACTAGGTTTAAAAACATATTACTGCAAGGTAACAGTAGTGTAAAAACTCTGTGACTCGGTTAAATCCTTTATAGACTTTTTTTTTCTTTCCTTTTAATACCCAGTGTGGCTCAACCCTACCTGTCGTATGTGAAAGTAGCTAGAAAAGGTTATGGACCTCTGTTATACAGTGTACAGTATGGAATACAAATAAAAAATAAAGCTTTTTAGTTAAACCCTTCACAACAAATATTCCTGACAACTGTAGTTTTAGATGCATATACAGTAGGTGCCACCCCATATACTTCACTCTGTCATATTAGCATTCCAGGTCCAAATTGCAATGTCTTAGGTGTCTATTAGCCCAGTCTCTAACGTCCTACAAGTCCATTGGTCGTGTCCTTAAAGTCGATCTGTCCTGTCATTTATCATTTTCTTCTAGCAGGTCTCCTTTACCACCCTAATGACAAACAGGCCCAATATTCAGCCATTGGGATAATAGCCAACTAAGATATTAAAGCGGATCTGTCATCAGATTATGCTGCTCTATATAAGGGCAGCATTGTATGATGACAGGTCAGCTCTCCTATCAACCGAAACGGCACAAAAAAATATTGTGCGGTTCAGCTAGTAGGAGTGTTTAAAGAAGATAAGACTCTGGTGTATTAATGAGGGGAGCGGTCCCCCTGCCCATCTCGGCTGTAATATGCACGTGCATGCACAGCCGCCCCCAATTACTGTGAGAAAGTAGGGGGAGCCCTCTCATCATCAATATAAATAGAGTGATATCAGAGTCTTTAAACACTCCCATTAGCCAAACGGCACAATATTCTTTTGCGCCATTTTGGCTAATAGGGGAGCGGGCCTGTTCACATACTATGTTGCCCTTATATAGGGACAGTATTGTCTGATAACAGATCCAGTTTAATATCTTAGTTGGCTATGGGTCAATTTTCCCAATGGCTAAATATCGTGCTTGTGAGTCATTAGGTTTGTAAAGGAGACCTGCTAGAAGTAAATTAGCAGAAAGACTCTTTAGCGTAAATGAAATAAGTTAATACCATTGTTTTAATATCTTCTTTACTAGATATGATTGCTTGAACTTTTAGGCCCAAAGCCTGAAGAGAGTCCGATGACATTTCCCCTCCAGATTTCTGTCAGGTGCAATGCTATTATGGAGACCTTGTGTGGAATCAAATGACCAAATACAACGTTATGTGTGAATGTGGAGACATGGATGTATTCAGTGATTTGCATCCACACAGTGTCCCTATGAGAATCCTGCACCTGAAAGAAATCAGAACAAGAAACGTCATGTTGTCAGAATCTCTGATCTGCAGCGTCAGGCTTTAGGCCTATACATTCAAGTGATAATAACTCTCAGCATAGAAGTAAGATATTAAAAATCAGTTTCACATTTTTTTAATGTATGCTAAAGGGTCTTTTTTAATTTTGTGTTGGTAGGACCACTTTTAGAGCAAATCCAATCTCAGAGAGAGATTTACATTGTTGTCCTCATACTGTTATACTGTATGCATAAGTATTAGTTGAGTATTTAAATGATGAGCTGATATTCTGTTTTGTGAGAATACAATGAATTATGGAGTGACGATGGCTGGTTATACAGTGGTTGTGTATATTTACTTTGGTATTATATTTTATTTCCTTACTTTCCCCTTTACAGTTGTACAAGGCTATGTCTACTCATCATTTCTAAAACCCTACAACCCAGGACGACAACAAAAAGATTCATCAGACAGTGCTTTCTGTGAAGAAGATTTTGATGACCTTAGTCTGTTTGTCTCCTCTCGGCCTTCTCGAGACAGAAACAGTCATGCATCTCAGGGAAGTGCGGGAGATAGCAGTCCATCCTCAAATGGAGACGATGAAAAACATGAGATTAACGAATCAGATACAGAAAGCTTCCAAAACAGCGAGGATTTTCATGTAAATATCACCTCTTTTTTTTCCCTTAACCCCTTCCCGCTCCTTGACGTACTATTACGTCATGGCAGCTCTATCGTTCGCGCTCCATGCCGTAATAGTACGTCTTGCAGTTAGAACAGCGGTGCGCGCGCCCGGCGCGTTCATGCGCTGTGATAGCTGCTGTTTCTGACAGCAGGCTATCACGGCATAATGGGACGGGACCATTTACTATGGTCCCGCCTCGCCGATCGCCGCTATTGGCTAGTCAGTGAGTAACTAGCCAATAGCAGCGATCGGTCTCATTCAGCACAGCAGTGCTCGAGCCCGGCGTTCCTGAGCTGTGATAGCTGCTGTTTCTGACAGCATGCTATCACAGCATAATGGGCCGGGACCATTTACTATGGTCCCGCCTCGCCGATCGCCGCTATTGGCTAGTCAGTGAGTAACTAGCCAATAGCAGCGATCATTCTCGTCACTTCCTCTCTCTGACCTCACATCCTGCTGCAACCGCCCTGAACGCCCTGTTGGAGTTAGCGAGGCGTTGAGATCGGTTGTGAGCAGAGAGTCAGAGAGAAAAGAAGTGAAAAAAAGTGAAAAAAAGTTTCTAAAACAACGTTTTTTTTGCTTCCCACCACCCCATCCACTACCCACTCCTGTTCCCTTCCTCTTTGAGTTCTACCCACGTTTTTTGGTCAGTGATCTCCTATCACTGACCACTTTTCAGTCTTCAGGACCACATTTCTTGGTCCCTGGGGATTTTTTTTTCATTTTTTTCTATATAAAACATAAAACAAAAAAAAAAATATAAAAAGAAAAAAAAGAAACAAAAAAAAATAGTTAGTTTAGCCAATTTTGAAAATTTAACTGGTTAGTTTAGTATTAGCCCCTTCCCGCTCCTTGACGTACTATTACGTCATGGCAGCTCTATCGTTCGCGCTCCATGCCGTAATAGTACGTCTTGCAGTTAGAACAGCGGTGCGCGCGCCCGGCGCGTTCATGCGCTGTGATAGCTGCTGTTTCTGACAGCAGGCTATCACGGCATAATGGGACGGGACCATTTACTATGGTCCCGCCTCGCCGATCGCCGCTATTGGCTAGTCAGTGAGTAACTAGCCAATAGCAGCGATCGGTCTCATTCAGCACAGCAGTGCTCGAGCCCGGCGTTCCTGAGCTGTGATAGCTGCTGTTTCTGACAGCATGCTATCACAGCATAATGGGCCGGGACCATTTACTATGGTCCCGCCTCGCCGATCGCCGCTATTGGCTAGTCAGTGAGTAACTAGCCAATAGCAGCGATCATTCTCGTCACTTCCTCTCTCTGACCTCACATCCTGCTGCAACCGCCCTGAACGCCCTGTTGGAGTTAGCGAGGCGTTGAGATCGGTTGTGAGCAGAGAGTCAGAGAGAAAAGAAGTGAAAAAAAGTGAAAAAAAGTTTCTAAAACAACGTTTTTTTTGCTTCCCACCACCCCATCCACTACCCACTCCTGTTCCCTTCCTCTTTGAGTTCTACCCACGTTTTTTGGTCAGTGATCTCCTATCACTGACCACTTTTCAGTCTTCAGGACCACATTTCTTGGTCCCTGGGGATTTTTTTTTCATTTTTTTCTATATAAAACATAAAACAAAAAAAAAAAATATAAAAAGAAAAAAAAGAAACAAAAAAAAATAGTTAGTTTAGCCAATTTTGAAAATTTAACTGGTTAGTTTAGTATTAGGGTTAGTTAGTGTCAGGGAACCGTCAAAAAGCGTAGTTAGGTATAGTGTCAGGGAATTTAGCGTCAGGAATCGGTCACCGTAGATAGGCTTAGCGTTAGGGATCCATCACCGTAGTTAGGTTTAGCGTCAGGGAAGCTCGGAATAATTAGATAGGTTTAGTGTCAGGCACCCGTCACCGTAGTTAGGTTTAGTGTCAGGGAAGCTTGAAATAATCTAGATAGGTTTAGTGTCAGGGAATCGTCGCCGTAGTTAGGTTTAGCGTTAGGGAAGTCCACATAAAATTTAGTTAGGTTTAGTGTTAGGAACCCTCGCCCTAGTTAGCTTTAGTGTCAGGGAAGTCCACTTGCTCTCTAAAAACAAAACACACATTTGTGCTAGTTGTGCTATCCTATTGCTCCCAGTTAGGGATTTATTTTTTTGCAGTATATAAATTTTGTCTTCGCACAACAAGCATGTCCCAACGGACATTTACTGCTGAAGAGGCGTATGCATTTCTGGCCTCCGACACAGACTCGTCGGATGGCGATACACTATTTTATTTGTCTACCTCCTCATCCAGCGATGAAGAGGAGGGACCCCCTAGGAGACGCCCCAGGACCACCACCATAGTAGAAATCCCTGAGAGAAGTGACCCCACAACAAGTGATACCCCTGAGCGAAGTGACCCCATTTGGACGCCCACACCAGACCATTATGAACCCCAAATCCCTGAGTACACGGGCAGCCCAGGCATCAAATTTAACACGGCAGGGTTCAGTGAGATGGACTTTTTCAAGTTCTTCTTCACTGATAACTTTATAGAGCTAATGGTCACCCAGACTAATTTATATGCCCAACAGTATATCACCAAGAACCCCAACTCATTTTATGCCCAATCCCAGAGGTGGACTCCTGTAAACGCAGCAGAGTTGGGCAAGTTCTGGGGACTGCTCTTGAACATGGGGCTTCTAAAAAAGCCATCCATTAGGACCTACTGGAGCACGGACATCCTATACCACACCCCGATGTACCGTATGGCCATGTCCAGGATGCGTTATGAGGCAATACTTCGCTTCCTACATTATGCCGATAATGAGCAGTGCCCACCCCGAGATGACCCCAGTTTTGACCGTTTATATAAACTGAGACCCCTATTAGACCATTTCAGTGCCCGGTTTGCCCAAGCATACACCCCCGAGAAGTGTATTTCCATTGATGAGTCCCTGGTACATTTTAAAGGGAGGCTTCAATTCCGCCAATACCTGCCAAGTAAGAGGGCAAGGTATGGCGTGAAGTTGTATAAGCTGTGCGAGAGTGCATCAGGGTATACATATAAATTCAGGATATATGAAGGGAAGGACAGCAGTATTCAGCCCCCAGAATGCCCCCCCTTACTGGGAATTAACGCAAAAATTGTGTGGGATTTGGTGCACCCACTGCTGGACCAGGGTTACCACCTCTACCTGGATAATTTTTATACCAGCGTCCCGCTCTTCAAGTGCCTCGCTTCCAGAAGGACTGCGGCATGCGGCACTGCTAGAAAAAATCTTAGAGGCCTCCCTAAAACACTGCTTGGGCAAACACTCAGAAGGGGTGAGAGCAGGGCACATTCTAGTAGCAACATATTGTGTGTCAAGTACAAGGACAAGAGAGATGTCCTTGTATTGACAACAATACATGGCCACACCAGTACCCATGTACCTGTACGAGGTACCAGTACAGAGACCCCCAAACCAGATTGCATCCTGGACTACAATAGGTACATGGGAGGGGTGGACTTGTCAGATCAAGTCCTGAAGCCCTACAGCGCTACGCGGAAATCGAGGGTGTGGTATAAGAAGCTGGCCGTGCACATCATACAGATGGCATTGTACAATGCGTACGTGCTACGTCGATGTGCAGGCCAGAGGGGAACTTTCCTGGAATTTCAAGAGGTGGTTATAAAGAACCTAATTTTTGGCGACCAGGAAGGAGGGGCACCCAGTACTTCTGGAAGCGAGGCCACACGCATCGTACCAGGGCAACACTTTCCAGGAGAAGTTCCCCAAACTGGCAAGAAGGGAAAAAGTCAAAAGAGGTGCAAAGTGTGCTATAAGAGGGGGATAAGGAAGGACACAACATACCAATGCGACACGTGTCCCGAAAAACCAGGGCTCTGTATGAAAGATTGTTTTAAAATTTACCATACATCCCTTGATTTTTAATTTACCCTGATGCACTCCGCACAGCTTATCCCCCTCATCTTTCCCTTTTGAGCCCTGCCATGTGCCCAAGCAGCAAATAACAGCCACATGTAGGGTATTGCCGTACCCGGGAGAACCCACATTACAATTTATGGGGTGTATGTCTCCAGTGGCACATGCTGGGCACAATATATCAGACACTGAAATGGCATATATGCATAGGAAATTGCAAATCTCACTTTGCACCATCTGCTGCGCATTACCTTTTACACAATAACTGTGGGGTCAAAATGCTCACTACACCACTAGATGAATGTCTTAAGGGGTGTAGTTTTTAAAATGGGTTCACTTCTCGGGGGTTTCAACTGTACTGGTACCTCAGGGGTTCTGCCTACATGACTTAGCACCAGAAAAGCTCCAGTAGGCTAAATGGTGGTCCTTCCCTTCTGAGCCCTGTCGTGTGCCCAGGCAGCTAATAACAGCCACATGTAGGGTATTGCCGTACCCGGGAGAACCCACATTACAATTTATGGGGTGTATGTCTCCAGTGGCACATGCTGGGCACAATATATCAGACACTGAAATGGCATATATGCATAGGAAATTGCAAATCTCACTTTGCACCATCTGCTGCGCATTACCTTTTACACAATAACTGTGGGGTCAAAATGCTCACTACACCACTAGATGAATGTCTTAAGGGGTGTAGTTTTTAAAATGGGGTCACTTCTCGGGGGTTTCAACTGTACTGGTACCTCAGGGGTTCTGCCTACATGACTTAGCACCAGAAAAGCTCCAGTAGGCTAAATGGTGGTCCTTCCCTTCTGAGCCCTGTCGTGTGCCCAGGCAGCTAATAACAGCCACATGTAGGGTATTGCCGTACCCGGGAGAACCCACATTACAATTTATGGGGTGTATGTCTCCAGTGGCACATGCTGGGCACAATATATCAGACACTGAAATGGCATATATGCATAGGAAATTGCAAATCTCACTTTGCACCATCTGCTGCGCATTACCTTTTACACAATAACTGTGGGGTCAAAATGCTCACTACACCACTAGATGAATGTCTTAAGGGGTGTAGTTTTTAAAATGGGGTCACTTCTCGGGGGTTTCAACTGTACTGGTACCTCAGGGGTTCTGCCTACATGACTTAGCACCAGAAAAGCTCCAGTAGGCTAAATGGTGGTCCTTCCCTTCTGAGCCCTGTCGTGTGCCCAGGCAGCTAATAACAGCCACATGTAGGGTATTGCCGTACCCGGGAGAACCCACATTACAATTTATGGGGTGTATGTCTCCAGTGGCACATGCTGGGCACAATATATCAGACACTGAAATGGCATATATGCATAGGAAATTGCAAATCTCACTTTGCACCATCTGCTGCGCATTACCTTTTACACAATAACTGTGGGGTCAAAATGCTCACTACACCACTAGATGAATGTCTTAAGGGGTGTAGTTTTTAAAATGGGTTCACTTCTCGGGTGTTTCAACTGTACTGGTACCTCAGGGGTTCTGCCTACATGACTTAGCACCAGAAAAGCTCCAGTAGGCTAAATGGTGGTCCTTCCCTTCTGAGCCCTGTCGTGTGCCCAGGCAGCTAATAACAGCCACATGTAGGGTATTGCCGTACCCGGGAGAACCCACATTACAATTTATGGGGTGTATGTCTCCAGTGGCACATGCTGGGCACAATATATCAGACACTGAAATGGCATATATGCATAGGAAATTGCAAATCTCACTTTGCACCATCTGCTGCGCATTACCTTTTACACAATAACTGTGGGGTCAAAATGCTCACTACACCACTAGATGAATGTCTTAAGGGGTGTAGTTTTTAAAATGGGGTCACTTCTCGGGGGTTTCAACTGTACTGGTACCTCAGGGGTTCTGCCTACATGACTTAGCACCAGAAAAGCTCCAGTAGGCTAAATGGTGGTCCTTCCCTTCTGAGCCCTGTCGTGTGCCCAGGCAGCTAATAACAGCCACATGTAGGGTATTGCCGTACCCGGGAGAACCCACATTACAATTTATGGGGTGTATGTCTCCAGTGGCACATGCTGGGCACAATATATCAGACACTGAAATGGCATATATGCATAGGAAATTGCAAATCTCACTTTGCACCATCTGCTGCGCATTACCTTTTACACAATAACTGTGGGGTCAAAATGCTCACTACACCACTAGATGAATGTCTTAAGGGGTGTAGTTTTTAAAATGGGGTCACTTCTCGGGGGTTTCAACTGTACTGGTACCTCAGGGGTTCTGCCTACATGACTTAGCACCAGAAAAGCTCCAGTAGGCTAAATGGTGGTCCTTCCCTTCTGAGCCCTGTCGTGTGCCCAGGCAGCTAATAACAGCCACATGTAGGGTATTGCCGTACCCGGGAGAACCCACATTACAATTTATGGGGTGTATGTCTCCAGTGGCACATGCTGGGCACAATATATCAGACACTGAAATGGCATATATGCATAGGAAATTGCAAATCTCACTTTGCACCATCTGCTGCGCATTACCTTTTACACAATAACTGTGGGGTCAAAATGCTCACTACACCACTAGATGAATGTCTTAAGGGGTGTAGTTTTTAAAATGGGGTCACTTCTCGGGGGTTTCAACTGTACTGGTACCTCAGGGGTTCTGCCTACATGACTTAGCACCAGAAAAGCTCCAGTAGGCTAAATGGTGGTCCTTCCCTTCTGAGCCCTGTCGTGTGCCCAGGCAGCTAATAACAGCCACATGTAGGGTATTGCCGTACCCGGGAGAACCCACATTACAATTTATGGGGTGTATGTCTCCAGTGGCACATGCTGGGCACAATATATCAGACACTGAAATGGCATATATGCATAGGAAATTGCAAATCTCACTTTGCACCATCTGCTGCGCATTACCTTTTACACAATAACTGTGGGGTCAAAATGCTCACTACACCACTAGATGAATGTCTTAAGGGGTGTAGTTTTTAAAATGGGTTCACTTCTCGGGTGTTTCAACTGTACTGGTACCTCAGGGGTTCTGCCTACATGACTTAGCACCAGAAAAGCTCCAGTAGGCTAAATGGTGGTCCTTCCCTTCTGAGCCCTGTCGTGTGCCCAGGCAGCTAATAACAGCCACATGTAGGGTATTGCCGTACCCGGGAGAACCCACATTACAATTTATGGGGTGTATGTCTCCAGTGGCACATGCTGGGCACAATATATCAGACACTGAAATGGCATATATGCATAGGAAATTGCAAATCTCACTTTGCACCATCTGCTGCGCATTACCTTTTACACAATAACTGTGGGGTCAAAATGCTCACTACACCACTAGATGAATGTCTTAAGGGGTGTAGTTTTTAAAATGGGTTCACTTCTCGGGTGTTTCAACTGTACTGGTACCTCAGGGGTTCTGCCTACATGACTTAGCACCAGAAAAGCTCCAGTAGGCTAAATGGTGGTCCTTCCCTTCTGAGCCCTGTCGTGTGCCCAGGCAGCTAATAACAGCCACATGTAGGGTATTGCCGTACCCGGGAGAACCCACATTACAATTTATGGGGTGTATGTCTCCAGTGGCACATGCTGGGCACAATATATCAGACACTGAAATGGCATATATGCATAGGAAATTGCAAATCTCACTTTGCACCATCTGCTGCGCATTACCTTTTACACAATAACTGTGGGGTCAAAATGCTCACTACACCACTAGATGAATGTCTTAAGGGGTGTAGTTTTTAAAATGGGGTCACTTCTCGGGGGTTTCAACTGTACTGGTACCTCAGGGGTTCTGCCTACATGACTTAGCACCAGAAAAGCTCCAGTAGGCTAAATGGTGGTCCTTCCCTTCTGAGCCCTGTCGTGTGCCCAGTCAGCTAATAACAGCCACATGTAGGGTATTGCCGTACCCGGGAGAACCCACATTACAATTTATGGGGTGTATGTCTCCAGTGGCACATGCTGGGCACAATATATCAGACACTGAAATGGCATATATGCATAGGAAATTGCAAATCTCACTTTGCACCATCTGCTGCGCATTACCTTTTACACAATAACTGTGGGGTCAAAATGCTCACTACACCACTAGATGAATGTCTTAAGGGGTGTAGTTTTTAAAATGGGGTCACTTCTCGGGGGTTTCAACTGTACTGGTACCTCAGGGGTTCTGCCTACATGACTTAGCACCAGAAAAGCTCCAGTAGGCTAAATGGTGGTCCTTCCCTTCTGAGCCCTGTCGTGTGCCCAGTCAGCTAATAACAGCCACATGTAGGGTATTGCCGTACCCGGGAGAACCCACATTACAATTTATGGGGTGTATGTCTCCAGTGGCACATGCTGGGCACAATATATCAGACACTGAAATGGCATATATGCATAGGAAATTGCAAATCTCACTTTGCACCATCTGCTGCGCATTACCTTTTACACAATAACTGTGGGGTCAAAATGCTCACTACACCACTAGATGAATGTCTTAAGGGGTGTAGTTTTTAAAATGGGGTCACTTCTCGGGGGTTTTAACTGTACTGGTACCTCAGGGGCTTCTGCCTACATGACTTAGCACAAGAAAAGCTCCAGTAGGCCAAATGGTGGTCCTTTCCTTCTGAGTCCTGCCATGGGCCCAAACATCAGTTTATCACCACAAATGGGGTATTGCCGCACTCAGGACAAATTGGGCAACAAAATGGGGTGTTTTATTCCTTGTGAAAATAAGAAATTTTGAACAAAAATTACATCTTAATGGAAAAAAATATCATTTTTTTAATTCACAGCCCAATTCAAATAGGTGCTGTGAAAAAACGGTGTGGTCAAAATGATAACAACAACCATAAATGAATTCCTTGAGGGGTCTAGTTTCCAAAATGGGGTCACTTCTGGTGGGTTTCCATTGCTTTCATACCTCTGGGGCTCTGCAAATGCGACATGGAACCCGAAAACCAATCCAGCAAAATCTGGACTCCAACAAACACATAGCGCTCCTTTCCTTCTGAGTCCTCCCATGGGCCCAAACGGCAGTTTATCACCACAAATGGGGTATTGCCGCACTAAGGACAAATTGGGCAACAAAATGGGGTGTTTTATTCCTTGTGAAAATAAGAAATTTTGAACAAAAATTACATCTTAATGGAAAAAATATCATTTTTTTAATTTCACAGCCCAATTCAAATAGGTGCTGTGAAAAAACGGTGTGGTCAAAATGATAACAACAACCATAAATGAATTCCTTGAGGGGTCTAGTTTCCAAAATGGGGTCACTTCTGGTGGGTTTCCATTGCTTTCATACCTCAACACCTCTTCAAACCTGGCATGCTGCCTAAAATATATTCTAATAAAAAAGAGGCCTCAAAATGCACTAGGTGCTCCTTTGTTTCTGAGGCTTGTGTTTTATTCCACGAGCGCACTAGAGCCACATGTGGGACATTTCTAAAAACTGCAGAATCTGGACAATACATATTTAGTAGTATTTCTCTGGTAAAATCTTCTGTGTTACAGAAAAAAATGGAATAATATTGAAATTCAGCAAGAAAAATGAAATTTGCAAATTTCACCTCCACATTGCTTTAATTCCTGTGAAATGCCTGAAGGGTTAAAAAACTTTCTAAATGCTGTTTTGAATACTTTGAGGGGTCTAGTTTTTAAAATGGGGTGTTTTATGGGGGTTTCTAATACATAGGCCCCTCAAAGCCACTTCAGAACTCAAGAGGTACCTTAAAAAAAAGGCTTTTGAAATTTTCTTAAAAATATGAGAAATTGCTGTTTATGTTCTAAGCCTTGTAACGTCCAAGAAAAATAAAAGAATGTTAAAAAAACGATGCCAATCTAAAGTAGACATATGGGAAATGTGAACTAGTAACTATTTTGGGTGGTATAACCGTCTGTTTTACAAGCAGATGCATTTAAATTCTGAAAAATGCAATTTTTTCAAAATTTTCTCTAAATTTTGCAATTTTTCACCAATAAACACTGAATATATCGACCAAATTTTACCACGAACATGAAGCCCAAAGTGTCACGAGAAAACAATCTCAGAATCGCTTGGATAGGTTTAAGCATTCCGACGTTATTACCACATAAAGTGAAATATGTCAGATTTGAAAAATGGGCTCTGAGCCTTAAGGCCCAAACTAGGCTGCGTCCTTAAGGGGTTAATTTAGCTGCCAATATGCAGAATATGTCAGTTTTTTTTAGAAGCTGTAATGTCTATTTTATTACCAGGAGAGCAAATTCAAGAAATAACGGTGCAATAATGTGTTTTTATAATATGAAGGCCAAAGTTTATCAAAGTGGATCTGATGTTATAGAGCGGGAGGAGCTGAGCTAATTTATTTAGTTTATAGTGGGTAAAAGACTTTGTATAACTTAGAATTCTTTGATTTAAATCCCTGCCCATTGTTGGTTATAAGTCGAGATGGCGGTCTCACCCAGTGATTGACAGCCTTCCATATATGTCCACTCATAGTACATATAGGGTCAGTTCACATGTAGCGTAAATACTGCGGATTTTCCGCAATGGAACTCGTTGCAGAAAACTCGCAGCATAATACAGTAGCAGCAGAGTGATGAGATTTGAACAAATGCTGAGTGGAAAAAACGCTCAGAAATTGACCAGCAGTGCGTTATTTTTAGCTGCAAAAGACGCAACTCAGAAAAAAATAAATCTTATACTTACCCAGAATTCTGTCTTTCTTCGTCCAGGCCGGCCTCCTGGGATGACGTGACCATTGCAGCCAATTACAGGCTTCAGCGGTTACATGGGATGAAACCTCATCCCAGGAGGCCGAGCAGCAGGACGCGTCGCCATCGCTCCGTTAGTATGAGTTTTTTAAATTTATTTTTCTGGTGCAGCAGACATTCCGGGTGAAAAACTGCACCACAATTTGGTGCGGTTTGTCGGCCAGAATGCCCTGCGGCGCACAGGGAGGATACGATGTGAGCTTTTACGCAGCATATCCTCCCTGTCTGAACATACCCATATAGTGAAGTCTGTCAATCTTTGAGTGAAAACGCCCTCTTGACTTATAACCAACATTAGGCAGAGATTTAAATAAAAAATTATTTTTTTACAGGTTTTCCAGAATTTTTCCCACATTAAATGGAGATACAACATATGACCACTATAAAAACACTTCACATTATTTAACATGTGATGTGTGAAAATAAACGGTATTGACGATCTGATGAAGTATACATTTATAACATTTACATCTAACCGGCTATGTAATATTTTGAATATTTCAGATTTTCTATGCCGTTTATGCTTTTGAAGCTCGGAGTCAGCAGGAACTTACCCTTGAGGAACATCAGAGGGTCAGAATCCTTAAGTTTTGTGACCTGAGTGGAAACAAGGAGTGGTGGCTTGGAGAGGCACATGGCCAAAGAGGTTATGTGCCAGCGAATTATCTTGGGAAGATGACCTACGCTTAGAATTATGTTCTTCTCTATTATAACAGTGGCATTTTACATTTCCTCATCAGAAGTGTTCTATATTATCCAATGTGAAGGATCTTATTGCTGTGTTTTAGGTTTGCAAAGTATGACATAATAATGTGACATAACACGGTAACTGAAGTCAATGCATAAACCGCTGACAGGCGAAACTGATTGTAATCTCTACGGAGCACAGATATTTTTTGTTTAAAGCACTTATAATTACAGTATAATATGGTGTATGATTATAAACTGCTGCAAAGTGTATGAAGTATGATCAATGTGCGGAACTTAACACAATCCAAACATAAGCACTACCAAGCGAGAGTTAAAAAAAAAACTATAGTCAGCAATCCAGGTAAAACAAAAAAGTTGCACTAGTTTATAGTAGTGTTTATAGAGGTGGTTATTGAATGTGTCGATATCCAGTTTATCACATGGCTAATATCTGATTTAGAAAAAACATTATCCCTATCAGGGAATTCTGAGTGCGGCGGGTCCCCGACCAAGTCTCTTCTATTAGCCACAGCAGAGTGCAGCTACAAAGAGAATCTCTCGCTCTGGAAGACCGGACATGTCTTGGTATCACATGGACAGCTAGTTCAATTCATTGGGCATCCTGTAAGCCTTCATTTT
The DNA here is from genome assembly GCF_050947455.1 of Rhinoderma darwinii. Taxonomy (NCBI): domain Eukaryota; kingdom Metazoa; phylum Chordata; class Amphibia; order Anura; family Rhinodermatidae; genus Rhinoderma; species Rhinoderma darwinii. The sequence continues at coordinate 174,214,224 of NC_134687.1, read as the reverse complement.
TCCTGCTGTGGTACTGTTAAAGAATTAAACACTTATTGCTGTATTCCCGCGGAACATTTTTTTTTTTTTACTTTAGCTTGGTCTTCTAATAGGGGTCTGGTCCAGTGATATCAGTCATCTGTTGGCAAGCCAATGGCCAAATCAGTTCATACATAGAGATGTCAACCTGGGAGAGCCCTTCACAGGGTAATACTCCAGTCGACTGCGCTATTGATTCCGTAAAAAAACAAAACCCTTTCACAATGGTGACAAACAGAAACCATTAGCAAAGTATCCGTCACCATTGAGATCAAGGGTGATGCAAACGGAAGCTATAGTTTCCATTTGCCTTTCCGTTGAGGGGTTCCTCCGATGGATAGCTCAGATGGAACCCCTCAACGGAAAGACATCGCTGATGTGAACAGACCCTAATCAAATATGAACGGTACTCAGGATTGAAAGTGTCTTATTGACACTGTCAAGGCCACAAGAACAGCCTTAATATTTATCTTTGGTTTACCAGAGGAGCAGTTACATTTTTATCAGACAGTTATGAGGTCATGTCTCAAGCCCATAACAAATAATATTGAATGAAGGCTGTGACAGCATCTAGGGTAACTAAATTACTCTTACATATTGCTGTTCTTCCCTCATTGCCTCTACTAAAAGGACTTTGTTCTATTTTGATAAACCAAAAATGATAATGGATCTGAACCTAGCGGAGCAGGAGGCTTATCTGATGGCCGAAGCGAGAATGAATCTCCTTACCCTTGCATTAACATCATACCCTACTTTTCACCAAAACCTTTCCTGTCTTGCCATGTCAATACTGTCCAGTCATTTTAAAAACTTGATTTTAGAACATTTTGTATAGTTCATTATACATAAAGCAAAAAATAAAAGAATAAAAACCCTATGGCAGTTGTGAACATCTACACCACAGATAGGAAGGACGTATGGGGACTTATATTGTCTCTCGTTCCCAATTCCCTATATAGATAGCTGGAAAGTGTATTGTCAGGCTGCCGAATACAGAGCCAAATGCAAAAAGAAACGATTGCACTCCTGCTTTTGATGTTTTATACATATGGTCATGCATTGTGTTATGTATTAGAGCGTCCCCTACAGATATATATTTCTTTTTTTCTTCCCCAATATTATAAGTATATACAATAATAGTGATGCTCTTCTGATCCTAAATGAGGTATGAAGGGGGCATACTATATTGCTTTCTAGCACATCTGGAAGCGAGGGGGACTATAGTTTTGCAATTAATATGTCGGTCATTATATCTCTGTAAATCGCTGCTGAATTGGACTCTCTCAGTCCTCCTGTCATGTGAATGTTGCAGACATAGCCATAATATCCACACTGATCTACCCCTGGGTGATGCATTGTGGGTGGGGGGGTGGTCTTGTTTGTCATCGGATCTCTTTGTTTGGATAGGAGCCTCTGGCAGACAAGGCTTCCCTCTTACGTCATTGCCAATTCAGCAGGATAGGGTACTATAGTGTGACATAGCATGACAGCGGATAATGGCGTCTCCTAGCCTTCACTAGGTCAACTCTTTATGGGCCCCAGTTTGAAGTGCCCCTATCTCATGATAGAAAATATATGGCAGCTATAATAATAATGTGACATCAATAGGGGGGCATGAGAGTGTGTTTATGTAGCCTTTAATGATAGCAGTCCCTACATGTTATTGTTTTCTGTCCTATTTATACGAGTCTTGACCCGTTTTATGGCGTAGACTCTGTTGTTAATTCTGTGACAATTTCTTGTTCAGACGCGTAGTCCATGATTAACAGCGCCGTCTGAGAAGCAAGCGGTCACCATTTATCTCTGTTGCCATGGTTTCAGCTGAGGTAAAGGCCAAACAACCTATTGAGCTACACATTAATTACTTGTAAAGCTGGGCTGTGTCGCTGATTTTAGCCCGTTTAGTTATAAAATCTCTCTTCGGGCAAAGTCATGAAGCGGTTTTGTTACAAGACTCTCGGCCTTCTAATAGGCCTCCTAACACACTTATGATTCGCAGCGGTAGTAAGGAGTTTAATAATTCATATGCAATGTTTTTAGTTTATTCATGTGTGAGAACAGAGTAGATGCATGTATACTGAGGTTTAACACTTTAACTGCCAGAATGAAGTACACTGCGAAGGCTGTAACGCATATGTGCTGTGTGCGGATAGGCAGCCAATAATTCAAAGATACTGAGCATGTGAGAAGTGTCATTGTATAATGGAGTCTCAAACTTCGCTCTATAGTTATCAAATATAACATCTAGAATCTAAAATCTAGATCTTTATTACAAGCTTTGCTGTTTTTACCTATTTTTCTGTTTTAGGCGGACATCATGTTCCACCCTATGGTGCTTGATGCAGCACAATATGCTGGAGATATTCTACCCTAGGAGCAATGTTTCTAATGGAAAATACCTTTGTAATACGGCATTAAGGGAAAAAAAAAGTTCTATAGGCCCCGATATAAAACTGGAGGCATACAGAGGTACAGCAGGACCGCATAGAAGGATATGGGTTCCCTATTATGGCTCCATACAACTCAGAGGTTGTATGGGAAGTTACATACATGTGCATTAGGCCTAAGGGTATGTTCACACAGCCGAAAAATAGGAAGCAGAACGCCTCCAAACATCTGCCCATTGATTTCAATGGGAAAAACAGTGTTCTGCTCCGATGGGCCGTTTTTTACGCGGCCATTTTGAAAAACGGCCGGGTAAAAAAACGGCCGCGAAAAAGAAGTGCAGGTCCATTTGATGGATCCATTTGTTATTAGTATGTGTCTCACGTGAGTAAATAAAGTTGTACTGTTGTGAATGGGCTGTTGCATTACAGATGTACAAAATGATGCAAAATAATTTCTCAATATACTTAGCTTTCCGATCACTCTCCAGTCAGAATTAGAAATAATGCCAAAATAAAGCTGGTGGGTGACATTTGGTCATGTACTAGTTGAGGCACAATCGCAGGACTACTATGAGACAACCTCACCATATCCCTGTGGGATTACAAGATCATAGACTTGCGACAGCTGCAAAAAGTCTGCAGAAGATAGCTGCAAAGGTAAAAAGCAGATTTTTCTATTCTGAACAACGTAAAAATGAACTGAAAATTAAGTAAAAACAGCAAAAAAGATAATGAAGCAACATTACAGAGATGCTAGATTTACATTTGCGACATTGTAGCCAACGTTAGACGGAGGTGAAACTTCACTGTAATAACACCCTTTTTCTTTATAAGTAATACCCTGCTAGATGGTTGCACAAATGTAACTGTATGATAGCAAAAGATATAATTAAAAATTTTAACAATTTGTATATTTTGTCATTAACATGCAGCTGTAATTGTACAGATAGAAGTCTACTAAAGAAATTATGTATAGATGCTAATATATAATAAATGTTTATATTCGGATCAGTTTGTGTTTTTGTGTATTTTTTATAATCTATAGCTAATATTAATATGTTTTGTGAAATGATGTCTAGATTCTAAATGAAAAACATCCACTCCTATCTATTCATCTAAAATGGCTTAAAGTTAGAACTAAAACCTATACATGGAGATAGGGAGGGATCAGTGCGCTTTATGATAACAGAACATCTGCAGCCCCAATGCATGTGCAAACCTTTGTATTGTGAATGTTTGTGAACATTTATTACTTCCCCATCTCAAAGATTGAATATAATGTTCATTAAAATTGACTGTTACAATTGCCCATGAAAGATTTTTATTAGGGTATTTCAACAGCAGGATATGCCATAAATGCCTGACAGTTAGTGATCCCACCTCTGAGAACCCCACCTCTCCGGAGATCTGGGAGCCCCTCTTTTGCAATCGATCATGGTCACAAATAGGAAAAGGTGACAGCAGGCTGTGTATTCTCCTATTTCTGGCAGCCGTGGGTTGCAAAACAGGTTTCACAGCATCCCCAGCTATCAGGCAATCACGGCATATCCTGGTCAATAAATTTTTTTTTTAGGCTTGAATCACAAAAAAACATGCAATTCCAGCCTCTAGGGGATATTCCGGATTGAGAAGGGAAAAAAAAAAAAAAAAAAAAAAAAGTTATTTTTTTCCCCAGAAAGAGTGCCGCTCTTAAGTGGGCATGAGATGCAATACCAGCCACAGCCCATCGACAAGTTTCAGAGGTGGGGGGTGCCAACCACTTTAACATATGACTTCAAGCAGTAACTGTACTTTCATACTTCTGCATCCCTGCTCATCAATATGGCAGTCATCTTGTGCGTTAAACCTGAGCACACAGCCTAAACATGCATAAATCAAGCAACGTCGTTTGGTTTTCATGAACGTAAGCTAAGCCCAAAAAATGGTTGCCTCAACGCCAACAGTTTAAATTCTAAACATCTCAACACTTTAGCACCATCAATACTGGTGACAGATTAACTGCCAGTGAATAAATATGCACACATACACCACGAGAATAATATAGATGATGTCCTTTAACCCCTTCCCGCTCCTTGACGTACTATTACGTCATGGCAGCTGTATCGTTCGCGCTCCATGCCGTAATAGTACGTCTCGGGAGTAACGGCCGTTTCGGCCGTCCTCCCGACACATACAGGAGCTGTGACGCTGCTGTCTTGTTCAGCAGCTGTCACAGCTCCTACAGCGGGGACCGATCGCTGTGTCCCCGCTGATTAACCCCTTAAAAGCCGCGTTCTATAGAGATCGCGGCTTTTTAGGGGTTAAGCTGCCATCGCCGGCCTGCTACGCGATAGCGGCCGGCGATGGTGACTATGGCAACCGGACACCAAACAATGGCGTCCGGCTATGCCATAGACGGAAGCCTAGTGGGTCCTGACAACGTCAGGACCCACTATGCTTGCTGTCAGTGAGTAGCTGACAGTTCTAATACACTGCACTACGCATGTAGTGCAGTGTATTAGAATAGCGATCAGGGCCTCCTGCCCTCAAGTCCCCTAATGGGACAAAGTAATAAAGTAAAAAAAAAGTTAAAAAAAGATGTGTAAAAATAAGAAAATAAAAGTTTTAAAAGTAATAAAAGTAAAAGTCCCACTTTTTCCCTTATCAGGCCTTTATTATTAATAAAAATATATAAACAAACAAATAAACTATACATAATTGGTATCGCCGCGTCCGTAACGGCCTGAACTACAAAATTATTTCGTTATTTATCCCGCACGGTGAACGCCGTAAAAAAAAATATTAATAAACCGTACCACAATCACAATTGTTTGGTCACTTCACCTCCCAAAAAATGGAATAAAAAGAGATCAAAAAGTCGCATGTACCTAAAAATGGTACTGATGGAAAATACAGTTCGTTACGCAAAAAATAAGTCCTCGCACGGCTTTATTGATTGAAAAATAAAAACGTTATGGCTCTTAGAATAAGGTAACACAAAAAGTGAATGATTGTTTACAAAACGTATTTTATTGTGCAAACGCCATAAGACATAAAAAAAAACTATAAACATCTGGTATCGCCGTGATCGTATCGCCCCACAGAATAAAGTGAATATGTCTTTTCTAGCGCACGGTGAACGCTGTAAAAAAAAAAGTATACAAAAACAATAGTAGAATTGCTGTTTATTAGTCACCACGCCACCTAAAAATGGAATAAAAACTGATCAAAAAGCCGCATGCACCCCATGAAAACTACAATGGATTCCTCAAGGGGTCTAGTTTCCAAATTGGGGTCACTTTTGGGGGGTTTCCAATGTTTTGGCACCACAAGACCTCTTCAAACCGGACATGGTGCCTAATAAAAAAGAGGGCTCAAAATCCGCTAGGTGCTCCTTTGCTTCGGAGGCCGGTGCTTCAGTCCATTACCGCCCGAGGGCCACATGTGGGATATTTCTCTAAACTGCAGAATCTGGGCAATAAGTATTGAGTTGCGTTTCTCTGATAAATCCTTTTGTGTTATAAAAAAAATGGTATAAAAAGAGTAAATGTCACCTCTACTTTGCTCTAAATTTCTGTGAAACACCTAAAGGGTTCATAAACTTTCTAAATGCTGTTGTGAATACTTTGAGGGGTCTAGTTTCTAAAATGGGGTGTTTGATAGGGGTTTCTAATATATGGGCCCCTCAAAGCAACTTCAGAAATTAACTGGAACCTAAAAAAATAAATAAATGAGGCAATACTTCGCTTCTTACATTATACTGATAATGAGCCGTGCCCACTCCGAGATGACCCCAGTTTTGACCGTTTGTATAAACGGAGACCCCTATTAGACCGTTCCAGTGCCCGGTTTTCCCAAGCATACACCCCCGAGAAGTGTTTTTCTATTGATGAGTCCCTGGTACATTTTAAAGGGAGGGTTCAATTCCGCCAGTACCTGCCAGGTAAGAGGGCAAGGTATGGCGTGAAGATGTATAAGCTGCGAGAGTGCATCAGGGTATACCTACAGATTTAGGATATATGAAGGAAAGGCCACCCCCAAACCAGACTGCATCCTGGACTACAATAGGTACATGGGAGGGATGGACTTGTCAAATCAAGTCCTGAAGCCCTACAGCGCCATGCGGTGAGGTATAAGAAGCTGGCCGGGCACATCATACAGATGGCTTTGTACAATGCGTATGTGCTACGTCGATGTGCAGGCCAGAGGGGAACTTTCCTGGAATTTCAAGATCTAATCTTTAGGGACCAGGAAGGGGGGGCGCATCGTACCAGGGCAACACTTTCCAGGAGAAGGTCCCCAAACCGGTGGAAAGGGAAAGAGTCAAAAGAGGTGCAGAGTCTGCTATAAGAGGGGGATAAGGAAGAACACAATATACCAATGTGACACGTGTCCCGAAAAACCAGGGCTCTGTATAAAAGATTGTTTTAAAATGTATCATACATCCCTTGATTTTCAATTTACCCTGATGCACTCCGCACAGCTTACCCCCCTCATCTTTCCCTTCTGAGCCCTGCCGTATGCCCAGGCAGCTGATAACAGCCACATGTAGGGTATTGTCGTACCCAGGAGAACCCACATTACAATTTAAGGGGTGTATATCTCCGGTGGCGCATGCTGGGCACACTATATTGGACACTGAAATGGCATATACATATATAAAATTGCAAATCTCACACTGCACCATCTGCTGCGCATTATCTTTTACACAGTACCTGTGGGGTCAAAATGCTCACTACACCTCTAGATGAATGTCTTAAGGGGTGTAGTTTTTAAAATGGGGTCACTTCTCGGGGGTTTCAACTGTACTGGTACCTCAGGGGCTTCTGCACACATGACTTAGCACCAGAAAAGCTCCAGTAGGCCAAATGGTGGTCCTTTCCTTCTGAGCCCTCCCATGGGCCCAAAGGGCAGTTTATCACCACAAATGGGGTATTGCCGCACTAAGGACAAATTGGGCAACAAAATGGGGTATGTTGTTCCTTGTGAAAATAAGAAATTTTGATCAAAAATGACATCTTATTGGAAAAAATATAATTTTTTTCATTTCACAGCCCAATTCAAATAGGTGCTGTGAAAAAACTGTGCGGTCAAAATGATAACAAAAACCATAAATGAATTCCTTGAGGGGTGTAGTTTCCAAAATGGGGTCACTTCTGGTGGGTTTCCATTGCTTTGATACCTCTGGGGCTCTGCAAATGCAACATGGCACCCGAAAACCAATCCAGCAAAATCTGGACTCCAACAAACACATAGCGCTCCTTTCCGTCTGAGCCCTCCCATGGGCCCAAACGGCAGTTTATCACCACAAATGGGGTATTGCCGCACTAAGGACAAATTGGGCAACAAAATGGGGTATGTTGTTCCCTGTGAAAATAAGAAATTTTGATCAAAAATGACATCTTATTGGAAAAAATATAATTTTTTTCATTTCACAGCCCAATTCAAATAGGTGCTGTGAAAAACCTGTGCGGTCAAAATGATAACAAAAACCATAAATGAATTCCTTGAGGGGTGTAGTTTCCAAAATGGGGTCACTTCTGGTGGGTTTCCATTGCTTTGATACCTCTGGGGCTCTGCAAATGCGACATGGCACCCGAAAACCAATCCAGCAAAATCTGGACTCCAACAAACACATAGCGCTCCTTTCCTTCTGAGCCCTCCCATGGGCCCAAACGGCAGTTTATCACCACAAATGGGGTATTGCCGCACTAAGGACAAATTGGGCAACAAAATGGGGTATGTTGTTCCCTGTGAAAATAAGAAAATTTGATCAAAAATGACATTTTATTGGAAAAAATATCATTTTTTTCATTTCACAGCCCAATTCAAATAGGTGCTGTGAAAAAACTGTGCGGTCAAAATGATAACAAAAACCATAAATGAATTCCTTGAGGGGTGTAATTTCCAAAATGGGGTCACTTCTGGTGGGTTTCCATTGTTTTGATACCTCAACGCCTCTTCAAACCTGGCATGCTGCCTAAAATATATTCTAATAAAAAAGAGGCCTCAAAATGCACTAGGTGCTTCTTTGCTTCTAGGGCTTGTGTTTTAGTCCACGAGCGCAGTAGGGCCACATGTGGGACATTTCTAAAAACTGCAGAATCTGGACAATACATATTTAGTAGTGTTTCTCTGGTAAAACCTTCTCTGTTACTAAAAAAAAATTGAATAAAATTGAAATTCAGCAGAAAAAATGAAATTTGCAAATTTAATTTCCACTTTGCTTTAATTCCTGTGAAATGCCTGAAGGGTTAAAAAACTTTCTATATGCTGTTTTGAATACTTTGAGGGGTCTAGTTTTTAAAATGGGGTGTTTTATGGGGGTTTCTAACACATAGTCCCCTCAAATCCACTTCAGAACTGAACTGGCACCTTCAAAAAAAGGCTTTTGAAATTTTCTTAAGAATATGAGAAATTGCTGTTTATGTTCTAAGCCTTGTAACGTCCAAGAAAAATAAAAGAATGTTCAAAAAACGATGCCAATCAAAAGTAGACATATGGGAAATGTGAACTAGTAACTATTTTGGGTGGTATAACCGTCTGTTTTTCAAGCAGATGCATTTAAATTCTGAAAAATGCTATTTTTTGTAAATTTTCTCTAAATTTTGCAATTTTTCACAAATAAAGACTGAATATATCGACCAAATTTTACCACGAACATGAAGCCCAAAGTGTCACGAGAAAACAATCTCAGAATCGCTTGGATAGGTTTAAGCATTCCGACGTTATTACCACATAAAGTGAAATATGTCAGATTTGAAAAATGGGCTCTGAGCCTTAAGGCCCAAACTAGGCTGCGTCCTTAAGGGGTTAAGAAAAATTATACCTTAAACCCTTAACGACATCCAATGTATGGGTACGTCGTTGTCGTTAAAGAGAACCTTTCACCTCCCCATACATGTGCAGCATGTAATGGGGAGGGCTGCACAAACCCTGGGGCACTTTACATTTTTTTCTAAGTCCCTCCATTATTTAGATATCTGTGCCGTTACATTTGGCACCCGATATTTAAATAACCCCCTGAACTGTGAAGGGGGCGTGTCACTGCTACGGACAGTGTAAGAGCTGTGGAGAGGAGAGTGGGCATGCGCGCTCTCATCTCTTGTGAGAGATCAGTCTTGTACTTTGTCTGCTGAACTGGCAAGGGGGCGTGTCCCCGCTACGGACAGTGTAAGAACTGGGGAGCGCTTGAACTGTCCGTAGCAGAGACACGCCCCCTTGCCAGTTCCTGTAGACAATACAAGACCGATCTCTCGCAAGAGCTGAAGAGATGAGAGCGCACTCTCTTCTCCACAGCACTTAGGGTATGTTCACACGCAGTGTTTTCAGGTGTATTTTGGGGCGTTTACGCCTCAAAAAACGGAAGCTGAACGCCTATAAACATCTGCCCATTGAAATCAATTGGAAAAACAGCATTTAGTTCATACAGGGCGTCTTTTTACGCCTCTGCTTCAAAAAACGGAGCATAAAAACACGCTCTGTAAAAAGAAGTAGCATGTCACTTCTTGAGGCGTTTTTTTGAGCTGATTTTCCATTGAACACTATGAAAAACGCCTCAAAAAAAGCTCCAAATTTCATTTTCAGCTTCAAAAACGCCTGAAAATCAGAGGCTGTTTTCTCTGAAAGCAGCTCCTTATTTTCAGATGTTTTTGTTAAGTGTGTGAACATACCCTAACACTGTCCGTAGCAGTGACACGCCCCCTTGCCAGTTCGGCAGAAGACTCATCTTGAAAGCTGAAGAGTGAGAGCGCGCGCGCACACTCTCTCTCTTCTCGCTGTAACACTGTCCATATCTGATTGGGCAGTGTCACAGCCATAGTAAAACGCCCCCTTGCCAGTACACGCCCAGTTGACAGTTCAGGGGGTTATTTAAATATCGGGCACCAAATATAATGGCACCGATATCTACACCGCGTTCCAAATTATTATGCAAATTTTATTTTTGGCTGATTTTCCTAAATAGTCGATGCAAATGACAGTCAGTATAATCTTCAAGCCATCAACCGTTGGAGTATAATGCAAATTTTATTGAACAAATCTAATAACAGATTTTTTTTTTAGAAGTAAAAAACTCAAAATGCACTGTTTCAAATTATTATGCACAACAGAGATCAAAACATTTTAAAGGTTGTAAAGTGAACTAAAATGGTAATTTGTTGAATTTGCAGCATCAGGAGGTCATGTTTACAGAAATCAAAAGCTCTTTCAATCAAAAAAAACTTAACAGGCCAAGTTACATGTTAACATAGGACCCCTTCTCTGATATCACCTTCACAATTCTTGCATCCATTGAATTTGTGAGTATTTGGACAGTTTCTACCTGAATATCTTTGCAGGATGTCAGAATAGCCTCCCAGAGCTTCTGTTTTGATGTGAACTGACTCCCACCCTCATAGATATTTTGCTTGAGGATGCTCCAAAGGTTCTCAATAGGGTTGAGGTCAGGGGAACATGGGGGCCACACCATGAGTTTCTCTCCTTTTATGCCCATAGCAGCCAATGACACAGAGGTATTCTTTGCAGCATGAGATGGTGTATTGTCATGCATGAAGATAATTTTGCTACGGAAGGCACGGTTCTTTTTATACCACGGAAGAAAGTGGTCAGTCATAAACTCCACGTACTTTGCAGAGGTCATTTTCACACCGTCAGGGACCCTAAAGGGGCCTACCAGCTCTCTCCCCATGATTCCAGCCCAAAACATGACTCTGCCACCTCCTTGCTGACGTCGCAGCCTTGTTGGGACATGGTGGCTATTCACCAACCATCCACTACTCCATCCATCCATCTGGACCATCCAGGGTTGCACGGCACTCATCAGTAAACTACACGGTTTGAAAATTAGTATTCATGTATTTCTGAGCCCACTGCAACCGTTTCTGCTTGTGAGCATTGTTTAGGGGTGGCCGAATAATAGCTTTATGCACACTGGAGGATCCTACACCTTGAGGTTCGCGGGACTCCAGAGGCACCAGCGGCTTCAAATACCTGTTTGCTGCTTTGCAATGGCATTTTAGCAGTTGCTCTCCTAATCCTATTAATTTGTCTGGCAGAAACCTTCCTCATTATGCCTTTATCTGAACGAATCCGTCTGTGCTCTGAATCAGCCACAAATTTTTTCACAGTACGATGATCACGCTTAAGTTTTCTTGAAATATCCAATGTTTTCATACCTTGTCCAAGGTATTGCACTATTTCACGCTTTTCGGCAGCAGAGAGATCCTTTTTCTTTCCCATATTGCTTGAAACCGGTGGCCTGCTTAATAATGTGGAACGTCCTTCTTAAGTAGTTTTCCTTTGATTGGGCACACCTGGCAAACTAATTATCACAGGTGTCTGAGATTGATTACAATGATCCAAAGAGCCCTAAGATACAATACCATCCATGAGTTTAATTGAAAAATGAATAATTAAATGTTTATGACACTTAAATCCAATGTGCATAATAATTTGGAACACGGTGTAGTGATCCTGCGTTGTTCATCTATGTGCAGCCACATACACACACATTAACGTTACTGAAGTGTCTTGACAGTAAATAGACATCATGTCCAACCAGGCACGTTACCGAAGTGTTGGGATTGTGAATAGACATTGCGTCCTGGTTGGACGTGATGTCTATTCACTGTCAAGACATTTCACAGTAACGTTAATGTGTATGTATGTGGCTGCACATAGTGAACAATGCAGGATCACTATGTGCGGAGTAAATGAATGGAGAGTCAGCGTCATACACTTCTCTTTACAATGCCCACTTGGTCAAAAGTAAAAAGACGCCCAGTTGTCTAATAAGAAAGTCATTAGCATAAAACTAAAATTGCTCATAACTTGGTGAAAATAGATCGTTTTTCTAAATAAAAAACACTGCTGTTGCCTACATTACAGCACCGATCACATTATGTACAAGATAGGGCAGTTATAAATGTAGTGACAGAGCCTCTAAAGAAACGTTGAAATAGCAGGAATGCACCGATCAATGTATGCATGCAAATTAAATTGGGGATTACATAGATACATAAGTTTCAATCCTCCTATACAAGCTGTAAGGCTATGTTCACACGTCGCAGTCAAAGCAAGTTTTTTTTTTTTTTGCAGCGATTTTAGCAAAATTAATTCCTGCAAAACTGCTCCATTTTCCCATAAATTCTCGCCAAAAAAAAAATAAAAACGCGAATTGACTGCAACTTATGAACACAGCCTACCCTTAATCAATAATCGTAAATCCCTAAACTTAATCTATTTGCTAATACAATTATTTTTTTTTTTTAAGTGAACTAGTTGTAAACGATCGTTAAGGCGACAGTCAATGGATGAAAACGTCTTTTTAGATTGACAAATCTTTTTAATCCATCATAAATGTATTAAAAATTCATCTCCAGTGATAATGGTTATTGCTATGACTGAAGCGTGTAACTTGTATATCACTAGTGAAGCGGCCAGTGGAAATCACACTACAGATCAGGTACAGACAGGATAGGTACAGTGTAATCACTTGTTTTGAAGTTAAGATTCTTGGCTCTAGCTGCGACTAGGGATGCATCGAAATTTGAATACCATTTCGATACCGTGCACCCTGAAACGGTACAACACCATCAATTTATGTATAAATCAATACTAAGCTGTGCGGCCGCACAGTTTAATATTGAGATAAATGGAGAACATGGCGCGTGCACTGTACAGCACTGGGATGTTCTCTTCCTTCTGCAACCACCCTGCTCGTCAAGAGTGCCAGCCGCGTCACCGTAGGAGGGAGGAACCATGCTGCCGTGAGTCACTGCCTGCCCGCAGGACTACTGTCCGATACTGAAAACATGATTACACTATGGGACAGTAGTCACGCGGGGAGGCAGTGACTCACATTAGCATGGATGACTATGATGCTAGGAGCCCGGCTTTCTCAACTATGTTGGATCCAGGAAAAGCGGGCGACATACGTTTCGTATCTCATGCTCCAAACACAGCCATGGGAATTAACCACATCATTTCCCGCACACATTAACCCAATGGTACAAATTATAATAAGTGATCCCATCGAGTAACTCGCTCACAGTTGTAATGGGCAACATTGGGTTAATGTGTGAGGTACATGATGGGGTTAATTACTATTAATGTGAGGCACATGGAGGTTCAAAATTGATAACACCACGTGCCTCACATCAGAAAATGGAAGGACTTTATATTTTTGAGGTTTTTTTTTATGGTTGGCAAAGTTTCGTTTTGGTATCGAGTATCGCAATACTACTCTAAATATCGGTATCGAAATCCAAATTCTGGTATCGGGACAACCCTAGCTGCGACCCAGTCTGAGTTACAGCCGTTGGTAGCAAGGACGGATCAGATATGCCCCTGGCTAATCCTGGCAGGAAGGCACATGAGGTACGGCGCTAGGGAATTCTTCAGCGTTGTCCATAGAATACATTGGAGTTCACATAACAAAATCAGTGGCCAATACCACAGATATTCTCTCTATTACATATAATAATAATGTTTAGTACTGTGAATAAAAAAACAAAATGAAATGTATTTCTAAGAATGTAATTTTACTATATTCAAGTTGTGCAGTTACATGACCAAGGCATTTTACATTAAACCTACTACAGTAGCATCTCATTCCACCAGTACAGTTGTTGAGTTTCATCTTTTTGTCTGAATGGTCATTTCTTCAGTTTTTTCTGAGCGGCTTTCTTTTTCACCATTTGGAGTCGCTTCATGGCATTTAACTGAGATTCTTGAGACGTCGGACCTTTGGCTCCGGACTGCTGAGAGCCGGGATCTACAGGAGATTTACTACTGGAGCTTCCACTGCTTCCTCCTCCATTACCACTGCTGATCTGACTTCCAGAAGAACTTATGCTCGGACTAGGAAGGCCTGTTTTGCTGACATTCTCGCTGCTCATGGTACGGCTGAGACCGGTCTTTCCCAATATTAGAGGTGGCAAAGGTTTTAACGGAATAGAATTTGTATTGCTGTTTCCAGACCCTGGCTTAGATGCTGATCCCGTTTTCAAGGGTGCCAAGCCAATTGAACCCATTGGCTTTTGACCTGCAGACAGAGTGGGAGGCTTTCCGCCAGCAGCCTGTGTTACGTTACCTAGTTTGGAGGTTGCAATTGCTGCAGAGGCAGTTTTTGCTCCAAATGCTGCCCACCCTGTAAGACCACTTGCAGCAGAGGATGATGTTCCAGAATTGGAGGAATTCCCAGATGCTACAGCGGATGCCTTGATATGTAAATAAGGAATAAAAACAGTAAGACTTCAGTAATAATATATTCAACTATTATTCTAACAACATAATTATTCAGATTGCATATTAGCATGGCAGATGGACTCAAAATATACGGATATAAAAGAGAAAAAACATTTATTTCGATCGGTTGTCACCAGAGTAACAGGGTTAAATCTAACAAATAAAATATTTTATATGAATACGCAACATTGGATGCAAATCCAGATAATTCTTGTATTTGTATATACAAATCCATGTACACACATCCAAATCTGCTCCTATCCCCTTAGCAATGAACATATGCACCCAACTATGATTTAGATAAGGCAGCACTGTGGGTGACAGAATATCGACAAAGAAAATATCAAAAATGGTTTACTCAGCACACAACATCTACCTTTCTGCATTGTTATCTTGTCTAAACAAAACATGGCCTGCCAGATGGCACACGGATCCTTTTACAACCTGTGTGGAACCGGATTATTAATAGCTGGAAAGATGATGCAGTCCATACACGGAGCGCACCTTGAGCTGCATCATGGAAACAAATACAATATTGAAGAGAGTAGCCCCGCACTGATCATTGGTTTCAGAAATGGAGTTAGCGCTAGAAATACTGCGGCACAGAAGTATTTAGGATCTCAAGAAGACGCTGTATCTTTAATTAGTAGAGGATGATAGGGATTATTGTGACGAAAGTGTAACATTAGAGAATGGGAATAGAGGAGAAAAGCCAAACCATTAAAAAAGGTGCACCTACCGTGAGACAGGTGTGCTGTCAACAGACATCTAGAGGATGTTCATAAAGGGTTAAACCAGTAAACTAGAAGTGTACCCACTATTCCGGTCACTGAAGCGGACAGATGGAAGACTGCAGCAACCGGAAACCCACTTGGGAGGCTGTATTGGGGGCGCTCCAATGAAACTTGTAAAAGATTTCTTGACGAGGTCTCATTTAAAGCGCACCTTTCTACTGCTAGATGACCTTTAAACTGTCATATCAGACGGAAAATGAAAAGGAGTTTTCCCATCGGAACAGCCTTATGGGGCATATGGACGTCATACAGATACGTACCTTTTTTTACCCATAAACGAGGAAAAAAGATAAATAAGCAATAGTTACAACAGGAAGATGCAGGAGACATGGGGCAGGGTGACATACCCTAATGTGATTCCCGGTGTCAATCTGCATGTATTTAACGATCCTGAGAAGGAAGGGGCCACAGATATTTAGCGCTGTGGCATCTTCACAGCGGCACTCCCAGCCACCCGCTATGCAGGGAACTCCAACACATATCTATTCCCAGCTCCCCAGCCAGTGACTGACAGGTAACATACAGTAATACCTTAACCTCTGTCCGTTTGAAAGCTAAGAACGTTTGCGCAGAATCGGCTTTGGTCTTCAGCTCAGGTTTGATGATGGACGGGTCCTTCACGACCAGCATTGTTGCAGAAGT
Organism: Rhinoderma darwinii; assembly: GCF_050947455.1. Taxonomy (NCBI): domain Eukaryota; kingdom Metazoa; phylum Chordata; class Amphibia; order Anura; family Rhinodermatidae; genus Rhinoderma; species Rhinoderma darwinii. The sequence continues at coordinate 174,198,155 of NC_134687.1, read as the reverse complement.
AGCTGAGGGGGAAGGCTTTTGTGAGGGTTTCTGATTCTTCTGTGCCTACAAGAACAAATGAATCAATTAGATAAGTAAATAAATGACTAGTAACAATAAAGAGCATATTAAATAGTGGGTCACATACATGGGCCTAACAACTTGGACTGAAGTGTTTTCATCTTGGGAAGAAAGTTACATACAAGGTTTGTCGTTTTTGCCCTGTTTACACAGGGAGATGCGCTGCCGACAATGATAAGATTTTCAGAATTTAAAACGATACGATCAGCTGATGAACGAGTGTTTGCCCGTTCATCAGCTGATCACTGCCCTGTTTACACAGGACAATTATCAGGCACAAGTGTACTGCGAACGCTCGTTTGTAAAAGGGCCTCAAGTCACTGGAGCTAAACGTTACATTTCACAATTAGTATCCAGTGAATTACAACACGTTTTGTGGCTCCTAATTGCAAGGTAAAGAAGCGCTCCGGCTGATCTCAGTAACAAATCCATCTTCAGTATGCTCCTCTTAGGCCTTATTCACACGAACGTGTCCGTTTTGCACGCGTAAAAAAACGCTGCGTTTTTGCTGCGTCGCAGTTCCGTGCGACTTCAGTGTATGGTGTATGTCAGCATTTTTTACGCGCGTATGTCATCCGTTCTTTACGTCAGCAAAATAAACTTTCTTTTTGTCATCATTTCTTTAGCAACTGTTGCGTGACCATGATTTTCACGCACCCATTGACTTCAATGGGTGCGTGATGCGCAAAAAATGCACAAGTATAGGAGACGCAGTGAGTTTCACGGAGCGGACACACGCTGCATGAAAAACACTGAATGTCTGAATGGCCCCATTGACTTGCATAGGTCCGGGTGACGCTCATAACACAGACGTGAAATACGCTCGTGTGAATAAGGCCTTAATGTGGCAGTGTGAAGGGAAACAGGTGATCTTTCAGGTCTTTAATCAGAAAAATAGAGCTCCAATCCAAGATAAAAATAATCAGCAAAGAATTCTGGAGTTAGATTATAAAAAGTAGACATTACAGACAGCAAAGGTGTTGTTCAGGATTAGAAAAACATTGCGGTGATCTTCCAGGACACACGCCACACCTGTCTGCAGGTTGTGTGTGGTATTGCAACTCATCCTCATTCACGCCAATTAAGTGGAGCTGCAATACTAGACACATCCCATGGATAGATGTAGCGCTGTTCTGTAAGAAAGCAGCCATGTTCTTCTTATCCTGGTCAAGAGTAGATTACATGTGATGTTACACTCTGGTGCCTCAGTAACTTGTTGCAAAAGGTTTTTTTTTGTTTGTTGTATTTTTTTTTTAACTAGACGAGCCACAACACAACTGCTATTTTTTCTGTCTTTGGCCAATGTGACGTTGTTATCTGACAGTTTTAAAATACAAGTTTATCATTTGAGAATCAGATTCCTACATTCAAGGATCTTACCATTCTCTTCATCTGCCTAGTACAGCGCGCACAGTACCAAACCAAACGGGGATCGTTCACATCCTTATCTGTGACTTGCGGTTTGTGACAATCTTGATGGTAGAGATTATGGCATTCCTGGCATTCTACCAGCTGATTACCCGAGAAAACGGTCATCTGTCTGGAATTATTGAAAAAATGTAATGTTACATGGTGTCCAAAGTGATTAATGCCTAATGACAGTTTTTTTTGTATTTTAGGCACAGTCCCCATCTGTGTCGGAGTCTCTGTCAGGAGCCTCCGCTGCAGATTCAGAAGTTTTTGCCGGACACCGTGGCAATGGGTGTAGTTGGTTTCGGTCATCCGACAGACTCGGCGGCTCTGATTTTTCGTTGTTCTGTTCCTATGACTTAGCAAAACAACGGAAAGCCCTGACGCAGATTTGAAAAGAGCCAAGGCTAATACAATGTGTCCATTAATTGCTGAGATGTCAAAAGCCATGTCTTTCTATTACAAAATAATGTAGCAAAGCGAACAATGAGTGTTACATTAATTTTCCCATAATAACATACTACCATTTGCAGTCACTCACCGACAGACAACGCAGGCTAGACCCATCTCCATGGCAAAGTCATCAGCACTAGTTTCATCAAAGCTGGACAGATCAGGCATAGGTAGGTCCTTACTAGTCTGCACAGTGATTGGAGAGGAGCGCGCCTCTGGTTTCTCCAAGCGAGGTTTCTTTGGTAAATCAACGGGATCACTAATATCCACCTTCATCTATCACCAAAAACATAAAGTAAGTAAGATACAAAAACAAACATTCTATAAACTCACTATATATTACAAGAACAGATTTATAACCAAAAGTCTAGAAAATATGTGTTCAGATCCATATGACGAAGAACCAGACCTACCTTATCTGAGGACCTCTTCTCTGCCTCTTTCTTCACCTTCTCTGTTGGCAGTGCTTTGCTCAGGACGCTGCTTGCAGTAGAACTGTTGCTAGTCTTAACGTCGGACTTAGGTTTAGGCAGTGTCACTTTAGGCTGCTCGACATCCTTCAACAAAAGAGACAAATGTCAACCTTATTCTTTTTAGGTCTCTTGTTTTTCATTACACTTACAACTACTAAATCCCCATATAAAGCTCTTCAGCTAGCTCTTATGCTTCCCTTTTTAAGAATTGAGAACTCGCTGTTCCCCCATCTGCCATACAGTTCAGTGGAGAATGACCTCATATGGGAATAGGGGACCCCTCTATTAGACATTCATGCATTACAGGCCTAGACTAATTCTCGCAAGGTCTAGAAGACAGTTCTAAAAGCTATAAGTCACCAGAGAGTGTATCAGCGTCAGGTATAACACATCACTTGAAGTTTTAACCCACGCAATAGTCAGGATAGAGCTCCCCTTAATGGAAGTCACAGAAGTGCCCCTCTATCCATATAGTAGTAAAAATTGTTTACCCCCTAGTACTCACAGCAGTCCCACCATCTAGTCACGTCATCCACTTTATCAGCATTCACAGCAGTCCCCCCCTCACTTTCCTAGTAGTCACAACTGAAGACTCTTCACATCCCCCCTCCCCATGACAGTCCTATGAAGTGCTCTGTTCATTTTTTTTTTTAGCACCTCCCCAGTAGTCAGAGCTTCTGCTTCCCTATGGAGTCACTTTCAGCAATATACCCTCTGCTGGTAGAAAGTGACGAACAAGCAGTCTATTATTATTGACTGTGCTATGTAGCCTACTTCATCAGTCTCTGCTAACATTATATGACAGCTGCCGTGTGCCGCCTCTGACCACCTTCGCTTGGAGACATTGAGCTTATATTATCATAAAATGATAGGCCATGCAGGTGCTTTGGGGAAACCACACTGACTTAAATTTTATCCTTATGCTTAGGTCAAACCTTTTGTGGAGGCCGATACCCAGAGTCAAGGCCCTTGCACAGAGATTCATCCAGCAAAGACTTCAGTCTCTCAGCAGAATCTTTGTTCTTAGAGTGGAGGTACCCAAGTGCTTTCAAAAAAACTGGGTCCAACTCTGCATTTATCACAGCCGCCATGTTTAGAACCCTGAAATGGAAAAAATATCTGCATGAAGAAATGCTATCCAGTATTCATGGAAACACAATCGAACACTAGGAGAAAAATATAGAACTACTGACAGGTCCCGAGTAGGTCACTGGTGCCTTAGGACACTTTAGTTCACAGTCATGAATTTAAAGATCATTACAGTGAAGTGTGGGAGTAAAGCAGCAGTTGTTTTTGTTATAGTCCATAGGGGGCGCTGCTTTTGTTTATGTTACCATACGAATTGTCTTTCCTCTGCTCCAATGAAACAAAGATGTGAAAAATAACCAATGTTTTTACTACATTTTGGGGAAAAAAAATTGCAAGCTTAAAATATTAAATTTGAATACATACTGTTGGTGTGTGAGAAAACTTAAACTCACCCTATGAAAGTAATGCTTTGGGCCTAAAAAAATATATGTCTTTAACAAAATGACAGTTTTGTGCAAAGACAATTTGGGCCCTACAGAGGTGGCTTCTCTTCTGCGTGAAACAAGACATTTTTGTCACAGCAGATCTTAAAGTGCACCTCCAACTACAAACATCATCTCATATTCAGGTCCACAAGTCTGTGCCAATTATTTCCTAACATATCTTTACAGGGGTCGGAGCTCTGGTGTTTTCTGATACAGGGATTTATTCTTCTGCTTCCCTCCATACTTTAGTACCTTCTGTATTATTACAGTAGAGCTCTACCTCATCAAGGTTGCCTACTCCGGATACATAGGGTGCTTTAAAATTCGTGCGCTCTGGCGATTCAGTGTTAAATAGGTTTAGTTCATGGGTTCAGAGCTAGTAAACATTCTGAAAGCCTCGAATATAGCCCACTTTGTATAGGTTTTATATTGTAAAGATGAGCAGTTTATTTAGTCTCTGTTCAGCAATAACAATAAAACCACCTGTCTAATATTGTGTAGTTCCTCCTCGGGCCACTAAAACGGACTCCACAAGACTTCTGAAAGTGTTCTATGGTATCTGGCCCCAAGATGTTAGCAGCAGATCCTCTAAGACACGTAATTAGCGATGTGGGGCCTCTATGGATCATACTTTATTTTCCAGCACATCCAACAAATGCTCTATCATATTGAGATCTGGGGAATTTGGAGGCCTAGTCAACGCCATGTACCCCTTGTCATGTTCCCCAAACCATTCCTGAACAATTTTTGCAGTGTGGCATGGCGCATTATCCTGCTGAAAGAGGCCACTGCCATTAGGGAATACCATAGCAATAAAGGGGTGCACTTTTTTCTGCCACAATGTTTATGATTATAGGACCCAAGATTTCCCAGAGCATCACAGTGCCTCCGCAGGCTTGCCTTCTTCTCATAGTGCACGCTGCTGACATCTCTTTCCCAGGTAAGCGATGCACACACTTCCAGATGTCCACATGATGTAAAAGGAAATGTGATTCATCAGACTAGGCCACCTTCTTCCATTGCTCCATGGTTCAGAACGGGCTCACGTGCCCATTGCAGGCACTTTCGCCGTTGAAAATTGATCAGCGTCGGCACGGTAACAGGTCTGCAGCTATGCAGCCCCATACACAGCAAGTCGTGATGCACTGTCTGTTCGGACAACGGTCTATCATAGACAGAATTAACTCTTTCAGCAATTTGTGCTACAGTAGATCTCGCTCCACATGCGCAAAAGACCCTGTCTGTTCATCGGTTGTCCTGCCTTGGACCACTTTTTGGTAGTTACTAACCAATGCACACCAGGAACACCCCACAAGACTTGCAGTTTTTGAGTTGCTCTGACCCAAACATCTAGCCATCACAATTTGGCACTTGTCAAAGTCGCTCAGATCCTTACCCTTGCCCATTTTTCCTGCTTCCAACACATTAACTTCAAGAACTGACTTATGCCTAATATACCCCACCTAGGGCTGGGCGATCAAATTAATTTGATTAATTGGCCCTCAAGGCCTCCGACGATTCTGTTTTTTACCAGAATCGTTAGATTATTTTTAGTGGCGCCGTGCTGCAGGAGGAAGCCCCGCCGTCTTGTCACTGCCTGATCTGCCCCTGTCTGTCCCTGCTTCCCCACGGAACTGCTGTTCTGTTGTGCACAAAATGATACAGTACAGAACAGCAGTTACACGGGGAAGCAGAGACTCCCAGTATATAAAGCCACACCGCCCTGTATATACTAACACCCCTTGCAGATCCCGCCACCAGCCCCCCCCCCCTTGCAGATCGCGCCACCAGCCCCCCCCCCCTTGCAGATCACGCCACCAGACCCCCCCCTTTCAGATCGCGCCACCACCGGGTGGGGGTGCGATCTCCAAGGGTGTGTGGAACTATATGGGGGGTGGCACTGTTACTATATGTGGGCCCTGTGTCACTATGGGGGCACTGTTACTATATGTGAGCCCTGTGTTGCTGTTACTATATGTGGGCTCTGTGACACTATATGGGGGCACTGAAGCACCATCTACGGGGGCACTGCTGTGTTTTCAGGGGATTGGGACAAAAAATACTCTGACAAAGGAAATCCATATGGAGAGGCAAGGATGGAAAACGGACATGAAAAACTGACAATTGATCAGATTTTAATGGCCATTTTTTTTCACTGTCGTGTGACTGCAGCCTACATGACTGATACCAGGAGTCCTGATCACATGTACCGTGTTTGACACACGGATCGTTTTTCACGGTTGTGTGAATCTGACCTTAATGTAATTTATTTAACATCCCATGGTGGGGCCGGTACTACACAGGGTCCTGCTCAGACTTCAGACACTATAATGTAATCTTGCCCCAAAGTGGCTGCTCGCTATCTACCTGGCCCTACTGCAATTTACACTGCTCTCGCCTGCAACGTCGGAGACCGGGTGAGGTGGTGACGGGCAGAGGGGGATGTTAGTGCACGCAGCGCATCATTTATTATAGATTCTGTTAACCTGTTCCCTGCCGGGGAACACAGAAATTATAATCAGATATACATTTTTCCAATAGTCTTTCTGATAAAGTATTTGCAGAGGTTAAAAGTTGTGAAGTTACATACAAGTATTATTATAGTAATATATGTAGTTATTTATATAAAGAAAGTAATTTATGAACTGATCGAGATTCAAATCGAAAATCGCCCATAGGCTTGAAAAAAAATCTAGATTTTATTTGGTCAAAAATCGCCCAGCCCTAACCCTACCCCATGTCAAGTGCGACTGTAAGGAGAATATCAATGTTATGGCTGAACGGTGTATGTAGCGCGGTTAATAAAAGCCATGCATTTAGTATCTGACCACTGGCACATGAAGTGATCACATAAGGGTATGGTATCTAACCAGTGCTGTATTGTAATAAATAATCATGATAGGAGAAAAGACATAGCCTGTTTAGTACATTCAATATTGTGAAGAGAACTGAGCTAAGCCGAGAGCTTAAAATGAAAAGATTTTTCCAGCTCACCGGTTTCTAGTGTCTTCAGTGATCCCTGGCACCCGCAGTTAAAAAAAAAAAAAAAAAAAAAAAAGGCATGATCCAGCACTTCATAAAGAAATCTCAGGACTTTATTGTATAAAGGCTTTGGCTAAGAACGCAGTTGGCGTTTGAAACGCGTAAGCATACTGGTCCTTTGTCTTTATGTGCTGGGTGGATTTCTAACGTTTATACAATAAAGTACGGAGATTTCATCATGAAGTGCTGGATCATAACTTTTTTTTCTCTTGCTGCCATGTCTGGGACACACATGACCTGCTGACACTGAACCCGTCAGGTCCACGGGACTGACAGATTCAGGTCTTAGCGAACAATACCGCTGCTCTATAGAGAATACAGAGTAGCTGTATCTCAAAAAGTAAGAATTTTTAATAAAAACGAATTATGACTTGTACCAATCACACACATATATATATAGCGCAATTCTACAGGAGAGAGGACGTCATGGCTCAATATAGCAATTCTACCCTGATCTCGTTTTAAAAGTCTTGACAGCCACTTTAAGGATATTTTATTGGTTTTTTAGAATATCATGAAGTTTTGTTCATCTGCAACTCAAGCATTTCGGGACAGCCTTGTAGCAGGTATAAGGACGTCCTCACAGTTTTATAAAAACATCCAATCATTGCTATTGGGTTTGTGTCATTTGTGGTCATCGGCGCTCATCTCCAAAACCGGAAGAAATGTGCGTCAGCGTATCCTCCAATCCGTGTTGATTGCTTAGGCAGCATATAAATGGGATGTTGTAAAACTTTACTCACAAGGATTGCACTTTACTTTATTGTGGATATTAGGTGCGGATTCCACAGTGAAAATCTAACAACAAAAGAAGTAAAACCGAACACATAAATAACCCCCAACAAGTTCCGAAAGGGTTAAAACAACAAAAGAATAAATATACTTTCTATTGCTGGCCATGGTGTCTACACTCTCAGAGCGAACGCATCACATGTCGTCCATACTGACGTCATGGTCACGTAGTATACAACACTTCATGGTGTCGAGGATGTAAACAAGGGCGCAGAATCAATACGGGTAGTATATTACTATAAGGACACTGCGTGCTGGGAAGCCTCCATTATCAGCAGGTCTCTCACCCGCCAGGAAGCCATACTAAACATCTGCTAGCCTTCTATTATTAGTGTAACCATAGACGTGGCTGCTGAGTACCACACATGTACCCTGTCCATACACCCACACTACACGGCTCAGTACCTGACTGCCCGGGACACAGGTCAGCGGCCACTTCCGGGTGTATGAATTAGCGGTCCGTCCTCCCCCTGTTCCGTGAACCAGAGCTGAACGTTCCGTTTGTACCTAGCTAGAAGAACAGTTCCGACGGCAACTAGTTGATGTATGCGGGAGAAGTAGCTTGTGTGTGATCGCTACCAATGGTTTATACGAGTACGAGGTGCTAGACAGGGGGACTTGTTTGGAAGTTGCACAGCTGAGCCGGAAGTGTTCTTGCACATGGATATCTGCGCGGAAGCATCATCTGCATAGACTGTAGTGAAAGCAGCTCCAGGTAGAAGACGCCTCTATGTATCCTGCGCTCTTGTAATATATGTATTGTCAATGTGACACATTCAGTGGAAAGCTATGCCTCATCCTGTCCGGACTACACGGCTAGCCAGCTCAGCCTCATCATTTATTTAGAAAGCGCATGATTTGCCTGTATACCCAAAAACACCCCTGACAATTATTGAGTTCTGGTGTTTCAGCCACACCAATTGCAAACATGCTTAAAATCATGCACACAGCCATGCAATCTCGATAAACAAAGATTGCTTGTCGTATGGGTCATACTGAAGAGCTCAGTATGTGGCACTGCCAAAGATGCCACGTGTCAGTTCATTAAATTTCGAATCTGCTGGATTTTCCCCGTCAGTTAACCCCTTCTCGCCTAAACCCTTTTTCAGATTTTCATTTTCGTTTTTTCCTCCCCACCTTTCAAAAGCCATAACGTCTTTATTTTTCCGTCTATATAGTACTATGAGGGCATGATTTTGGGCTCCGACCGCTGCATATCGTCCGTTCGGCAGAACTGCAGCTCTGTTCCTATTCACTTGAATAAAAGCAGAGCTGCAATACTGCAGCTCGGCCGCTGTTCTTTGACCGGAGCCATTTGCTTCCGGCAACATCGTCCGGCGCCCGGAGGCAGCCGTAGTGGCGGATCGGTCCGGGTGTCGGACACGCACCAATCGTATACTGATGACCGGTCATCATTTTTCAGAAAGTGGACAACCCCTTTAAGTGCTATTGTGAAGCGGAAGTGTCTAGTAATAGTAACAGCTCAGCCACGAAGCAGTAGACCACGCAAACTCACACAGCGGTGCTGAAGTGCGTATCATGTAAAAAATGCTGATTGTCGCATAGCTGACTACAGAGTTCCACACTGCCTCAGGAAGTGACATCAGCACAAGAACTGCGGCTCAGGAGCCTCATGAAATGGGTTTCCATGGTCGAGCAGCTGCAAAGATCACCATTTGCAATTCCAAGTGTTGGCTGGAGTGGTGTAAAGCACGCCAACACTGGACTCTGGAGCAGAAGAAAGGTGTTTTGTGAAGTTACCAATGATGCTTCTCTATCTAGAAGTCTGATGCACGAGTTTGGGTTTGACGAATACCAGGAGAACGCTACTTACCGGCATACAAAGTTACTATTGTAAAATTTGGTAGAGGAGGAAAATGGCAAAGGGCTTTTTTTTTCTGGGTTCGGGCTAGGTATCTTATTTCCACTGAAGGGAAATCTTAGGGCCAGTTCACACTGAGTTTTTTGATGCAGAAACCGCGTCGCAAAACGCGCCAAAAATGCCTCCTATTGATTGCAATGGGAGGCGGAGGCGTTTTTTCTCGTGAGCGGAAAAACCATCTCGCGGGAAAAAGAAGGGATATGCCCTATCTTCGGGCGTTTATGTTTCTGACCTCCCATTGACATCAATGGGAGGCAGAAGTAGGGTATTTCGCGGCGTTTTGACCCTGTAGAATACAGCTCGAAAAAACGCCACGAAAATTGCAAGTGGCTTAAAAAACGTCTGAAAATCGGGAGCTGTTTTCCCTTGAAAACAGCTCCGTATTTTCAGACGTTTTTGGTAAAGCGTGTGAACATACCCTAACGTTTCAGCATACCAAGACATTTTGGAAAATTGTATGCTTCTAATTTTGTTGGAACACTTTGGTGAAGGTCCTTTTATGTTACAGCCCCAGTGCAAAAAGCTAGTTCCATAAAGACATGGTTGGTCAAGTTTGGTGTTGAAGAACTTAGAGCCCTGACCTCAACCCTATCGAGCACCTTTAGGATAAACTAGAATGGAGATTGTGAGCCAGGCCCTCTCATTCAACATCATTGCCTGACCTCACAAATGGTCTTCTGGATGAATGGGCAAAAATTCCCACAGACACTCCAGAATATTGTGCCTGTCCAAATAAAGCCTGCCCAGAAGAGTGGAGGCTGTTAAAGCCAGAAATTTCCATATTAACACCCATGGCTTTGGACTGGGATTTTTAATAAGCTCATATAGGTGTGATGTCAGGTGTCCACATACATTTGACCATATAGTGTGTGTGTATATATTATACACAGTCTAGTCACCAGCGGCGTAGCTCCAGGGGTCGGAAATGTGACCGGGCCCCTAAACCTGGGGGAAGCCTGTCCTGCTTCATGAATGCTGGAGCAAGGAGCTGAATTCACTCTGCCGTGAGCGGCTCGGCGCACAGACTGGAGGAAAAGGATACTCCACCCGTCGGGGGAACGGCAATAGGTAAGTAATTATGTTATTATTTTTCTATTAGGCACTATGGGGCATTACACTGGGTACGGAAGGGGGGCTAATATGGTGGCTGCTATAGGAGCATTATACTGTATGGGGGCATTATACTGTGGGGGCAGCTATTGGGGCATTATACTATGGGGACAGCTATGGAGGCATTCTACTGTGGGGACAGCTATGGGGGCATTATACTGTGGGGACAGATATGGATGGCATTATACTGTGGGGGCACCTATGGGGGGCATTATATTGTGGGGCAACTATGGGGGACATAGTGTATGGCACAGCTATGGGGGCATTATACTGTATGGGAGGCATACTGTGTGGGGGCAGCTATGGAGAGCATTATACTGTATGGGGGGCATTATACTGTGTGAGGGCAGCTATGGGGTCTAATATCCAGATCACCTCCGTGGACAGCAGCTTGACGGTCTGGGGGATGACATAATAAGGTGCTGCTAGGTTGTCTTAGGTATCTGGAGCCATGCTGACTGTATTGGAAGCGACATTTGCTGGAGCGTGCGTGGGGGAGGATCCATAAAGCGAACAAGACTATCGAGGTGCAGATGGCAATAGATGCTCAATTGGGTTCAAGTCCGGCAAACTAGGGGGCCAGGGAAGTACTTGGAAATCTTGGTTGTGCTCTTCCAACCACTGTGGGACATTTCAAGCCGTGTGACATGTCGCATTGTCTTGCTGGAAGATTCCATCTGCCCCAGGGAAGACAAGCAGCATGTATGGGTGGACGGGTGATCTGCAACGACGGATTTATACCCAAATCGGTTCAGAGTGCCTTCCACATGGATGAGTGGGCCTAGAGAATGGCATGAAAAAATTCCCCAGACCATAACGCTGCCGCCACCAGCTTGTGTTCTTCCAGCAATGGTTGCAGGGTGTTTGTTCTCTGATGTTTTCCGCCTGACACGCCAACGTCCATCTGTTCGATGAAGCAGAAAACGTGAATCATCGGAGAATTCAACCCTTTGCCAATCGTCAATCGTCGGTGGTCCAATTACGATACTGGCGTGCAAATTGAAGCCTTTTTTTCTTTGTTAGCATAGGAGCAGTGACCATCTGTCTGCTTTGGAGTCCCATACGCAGTAGGGTTCGCTGAAGTATTGTTTCAGACACACGTCTGGTAGCCCACTGGTTGATTTTCATGGTGAGCTGCTCCACTATATCGTGTCATTCGGCCCACGCGCACCTTCGTAGTCGATGGTGCCATTTATCCACTCACGATACACTTTCACCACAGCAGCACGTGAACAGTTCACAAACTTCGAGTTTTGAGAAATACTGCCACTCTTGGCCCGAAATAATCGTCCCTTTTTGCAACTCTGATAAATTGCCACTTTTACCCATGGCAACAACGAGTGATATGTGTTCAGACAGCCTATCGCACACCTTATATACCCACCAAGCCAGCCCACGACACATCACTTCCTTCATGGGCTACGCGCTGCCAATGTCGAAAGTAGGAGGTGGTGATGATAATGTGACTCGACTGTTTAAATGAACCAGTCACCACCGGCTGCTCACAAGTGCCTCACTCTAGCTTACTGTTGAGCTCTGTCGGCAGGTACCCACTTAACCCCTTACCGCACCAGGACGCACCGGTACGTCCTGCATTGAAGTGCTTTAAGGAACCAGGGCGTACCGGTGCGTCCTGGCTAAAAACTGTCACCCTGTCAAAGGACAAGGTGACAGAACTGTGCCGTCAACTGTTTATGACAGTTGACCGGCACAGTAAGACGGCAGGGGACCAATCACAGCGGTCTCCTGCCGGCGATCGCTGTGATTGGTCAGTCAAAGCAGACTGACCAATCACAGCTCCATGACGTGGTGTATGTGATGGCGCTGGCTCAGCTTGAGCCAGCGCTATCACTGCCAGTAATCAGCTGTCCGGCACCCCTCTGCAACGGCCAGGACCGGAGCTAGGCTAACAATCGCTTCCTAGTACGGAAGCCTATTAGGCCCCGCCGGGAGGCGAAGCCTAATAGGCTTGCTGTCAGTGAATAGCTGACAGCTCTAATACACTGCACTATGTAGGTAGTGCAGTGTATTAGAATAGCGATCAGGGCTTCATGCCTTCAAGTTCCCTAGTGGGACACAAAAAAAGTTAAAACAAGTTAATAAAAATGTTGTAAAAAAAGTAAAAAAAAATATGTTTCATGAAAAAAATAAGTTTAAAAAAACACTATAACAGCCTTTTTTCCTATAATAAGTCTTTTATTATAGGAAAAAAATAAAAAAAAGTACACATATGTGGTATCCCCGCGTCCGTAACGACCCAAACTATAAAAATATCATGCTATTTTACCCGTACGGTGAACACCGTAAAAAAAATTAATAAAAAACTATTCCAGAATCGCTGTTTTTTAGTCACTAGCCTCGCAAAACAGAATAAAAAAAGGGATCTAAAAGTTGCATGTACCCCAAAATTATACCATTAAAAACTGCAGCCCGTCCCGCAAAAAACAAGCCATCCCGCAGCTTTTTTGACGGAAAAAAAAAAAAGTTATGGCTCTCAGAATATGGTGACACAAAAAATTAATTGTTTGAAACAAAAGTGATTTTATCGTGCAGACGCTGCAAAGCATAAGAGAAACTATATACATATGGTATCGCCGTAATCGTACCGACCCGCAGAATAAAGTAAAATTGTCATTCATAGCGCATGGCGAACGGCGTAAATTTTTTTTTATAAAAAACATCAGAATTGCAGGTTTTTGGTCACCTTCCTTGACAAAAAAAATGAAATACAAAGTGATCAAAAAAATCGCATGTACCCCAAAATGGTACCAATGAAAACTACAGATTGTCCCGCAACATATAAGCCCTCACCCAGCTCCGGTGGAGAAAAAAAAAAAGTTCTGGCTCTCAGAATATGGCGTTGCAAAATGTGCAGAGTGTTCCAAAAGTGTATAAGATCTGGCACCATTTATCAGTGCGACACCGGACATATATCTATGAATTATTATTTATTTATCCCATTATTATACCCTCTTATTATGTGCTGATGTACTCTGCACAGCTTACATATGCCCGCACATCATAAACTGAAATACCAGCAAAACCCCAAACAAAACTACCACTAAGCAAAATCTGCGCTCCAAAAGCCAAATGGCGCTCCCTCCCTTCTGAGCCCTGCAGCGTGCCCAACGGGCAGTTTATGTCCACATATATGGCATCACCATACCCGGGAGAACCCGCTTAACAGTTTGAGGTATTTGTCTTCAGTGGCATGAACTGGGCACAAAATATTGTGCACTAAAATGGCATATACCTGTGGAAATTTTCACTTTGCACCATCCACTGAGCATTCATTTATTATAGAAAAAAAAAAACCTGTGTGGTCAAAATGCTCACTACACCCTTTAATAAAATGCCTTCAGGGGTGCAGATTCCAAAATGGGGGTCACTACTTGGGGGTTTGTTTTACTATTTGACCCCAGAGCCCTGCCATTGTGGGCTAATTCTGCGAAAATCACCAAAATAGGTCTCACATGCGCCTTTCACTCCTAAGCCCTGTCATATGTCCAGGAAAATGATAACTGCCTTGAGGGGTGTAGTTTACAAAATGGGGTCACTTCTCAGGGTTTTACACTCTACTCTGGTACCTAAGGGAGCTCTGCAAATGCGACATGGCGCCCATACATCAGTCCAGCAAAATTTGCGCTCTGAAAGCCAAATGGCGCTCCTTCCATTTTGAGCTCTGCCATGTGCCCAAACAGCAGTTTAGGGCCACACATGGGGTATTGCCGTACTCGGGAGAAATTGGGTAACAAATTATGTGTTGTTTTTTCTCCTATTACCCCTTGTGGAAAAAAAAATTGGGTGCAAAACTAGATATTTTTGGGAAAAAAAAATAATTTTTCATGTTCACTTCCTCATTCTAATACAACCTATGAAACACCTGTGAGATCAAAATGCTCAGTACACCCCTAGATGATTACCCTGAGGGGTATAGTTTCCAAAATGGAGTCATTTCTCAGGGGTTTCTACTGTACGGGTATCTCAGGGGCTCTGCAAATGCGACATGGCGCACAAAAAACAATCAACCAAAATCTACATGCCAAGTAGCACTCCTGCCATTCTGAGCCCTGTGGTGTATCCAAGCAGCAGTTTATGACCACATGTGGGGTATTACCGTACTCGGGAGAAATTGGTTTACAATTGTTGGGACACTTTTTCTCCTTTATTCCTTGTGAAAATGAAAAAAATTCAACATTTTAGTGGAAAGAATGTAGATTTTCATTTTCACTGCATAATTTCAATAATTCAGCAAAAAAACTGTGGGGTCAAAATGCTCACTATACCGCGAGATAAATTCCACGAGGGGTATAGTTTCCCAAATGGGGTCACTTTTGCCGGGTTTGTACTATTTTGGCCCCTCAGTGGCTTTGCAAATGTGACATGGGGCCGCAAACCATTCCAGCAAAACTTGAGCTCCAAAAGTCAAATGGCGCTCCGTACTTTCTAACTTCCGCCATGTGTCCAAACAGCAGTTTATTACCACATATGGGGTATTGCTGTGCTCAGAAGAGTTTGCTTTACAAATATTGGGGTGTTTTTTCTCCTTTATCTATTGTAAAAATGAAAAAATCTGAGCTAAAACTACATTTTATTAGAAAAAATTTAGATTTTCAATTTCACTGCATAATTCCCATAAATTCAGCAAAAACCGTGTAGGGTCAAAATGCTAACTATACCCCTAGAAAAATTACTTGAGGGATGTAGTTTCCAAAATGGGGTCACTTTTGGGGGGTTTCCACTGTTTTGGTCCCTACAGGGCGTTGCAAATATGACATGGCACCGAAAACCATTCCAGCAAAATCTGCGCTCCAAAATCCAAATGGCCCTCGTTCCCTTCTGAGCCCTGCCGTGGGTCCAAACAGCAGTTTATTACCACATATGGGGTATTGCCGTAATCGGGAGAAATTGCTTTACAAATGTTGGGGTGCTTTTTCTCCTTTATTCCTTGTAAAAACTAAAACTTCGTATGTTTTTTCAGAAAAAAAGTAGATTTTCATTTTCACAGACCAGTTCCAATAAATTTAGCAAAAAACCTGTGGGCTAACAATGCTCACTATACCTCTTGAAAAATTCCTTGAGGGGTGTAGTTTCCAAAATGGGGTCACTTTTGGGGGGTTTCCACGGTTTTGGCACCACAAGACCTCTTCAAACCTGACATGGTGCCTAAAATGTATTCTAATAAAATAGAGGCCCCAAAATCCACTAGGTGCTCCTTTGCTTCTGAGGCCGGTGTTTCAGTCCATTACCGCACTAGAGCCACATGTGGGATATTTCTAAAAACTGCAGAATCTGGGCAATAAGTATTGAATTGCGTTTCTCTCGTAAAACCTTCTGTGTTACAGAAAAAATGTATTACAAATTAATTTCATTAAAAAAAATTTAAATTTGTAAATTTCACCTCTACTTTGCTTTATTTCCTGTGAAATGCCTAAAGGGTTAATATACTTTCTGAATGCTATTTTGAATACTTTAAGGTGTGCAGTTTTCAAAATGGGGTGATTTATGAGGACTTTCTAATATATAAGGCCCTCAAAGCCACTTCAGAACTGAACTGGTCCCTGAAAAAATAGGCATTTTAAATTTTCTTGAAAATATGAGAAATTGCTGCTAAAGTTCTAAGCCTTGTAACGTCCTAGAAAAATAAAAGAATGTTCAAAAAACGATGCAAACATAAAGTAGATATATGGGAAATATTATCTAGTAAATATTTTGTGTGGTATTACTATCTGTCTTACAAGCAGATACATTTAAATTTAGAAAAATGCAAATTTTTGCTAATTTTCTCTAAATTTTGGTGTTTTTTACAAATAAATATTGAATTTATCGATCAAATTTTTTCCCTAACATAAAGTACAATATGTCACGAGAAAACATTCTCAGAATCACTTGGATAGGTAAAAGCATTCCGGAGTTATTACCACATAAAGTGACACATGTCAGATTTGAAAAATCGGCTTCGTCCTGAAGGCCAAAACAGGCTCAGTCCTGAAGGGGTTAAAACACCACTGAACCAAAAGACAGAAGTAAAAAACCACCTAAAAAAAATGTTGTAGTGCGTTTTTATATTTTCCCACTAACGGGTCCCACCAAAAAATCCACCATCTAATTATTCATGCTGTTGGCAGGAAGATTCCTTCTCCCGTTGACTTCAATGAGTGGGGTTTGGGGTGGAATCCGCACGAAGATCGAGCAGGACGCTTCTTTTTCCCGCTAGCTTAAAAAAATAATCTAGCAGGAAAGAGAAGCGTCTGACTCCCATTAAATGAATGGGAGGTGGAATGCAAAAATTCAGCCGTGTGAACTGACCTATTTTCAGGCATAAACGAGGCGTATTATACCTCGATTTACGCCTGAAAATAGGGCTACAATACGTCGGCAAACATCTGCCCATTCGTACTGTGCCGACGACTTGTAATTTACGCGTCGTCGTTTGACAGCTGTCAAACGACGACGCGTAAATTGACTGCCTCGTCAAAGAAGTGCAGGACACTTCTTTGGACGGAATTTGAGCCGTTTTTCATTGAATTCAATGAAGAACAGCTCTAAATTACGGCCGTCAATGACGCCTCGCAAAATGCGAGGACGAGCAATTACGTCTGCAATTACGGAGCTGTTTTCTCCTGAAAACAGCTCCGTAATTTCAGACGTAAATGCAGTTTACGTGTGCACATACCCTTACTGTCATTTCATAATACTCTTGACATGTGAGAAGTTTTGATCAGTGGGAATCTGGGTGCGGAGACCCCCCACCAATTGCTGAATTGAGGCGTAGACGTTCTGTGCCCATTTGGTTTACCCCGGCTCTCAGCACCTGAAACCACACCGATCAAAAGTTTTATGAAATGACAGTGACTCTTTAAGTGATATGTAAGGCCTCATGCACGCGACCGTGCATTTGCGTCCACAATATATTTGCATTTTTGCAGATAAATTGCAAACCCATTCATTTCTATGGCCTCCTGCGCACGACCCTGGTTTTCACGAATCCGCGCTGGAGCTGCGAATCCGGATCGCAAAATCTCAAGGCAAGTCTTTTTACGGTCCGGATTTGCGGCTTCACTAAACTGGTGAAATTGTGGATCTGTGAGCCCTGAACTCTGATGACACACTGCTGCACGACAAAGGTTTTTTGCAGTCAAATGGACCGAAACGGATCTGTGGTTTTGCAGACCACAAAACCAATACGGTCATGTGCATGAGGCCTAAAGGTGTATTTACATGAGGGATTTTTTGCCATGTTTTTTTTTTACCAAAATGGGCAGGCATATGCCTAATTGCATTTGCTGGAAGTTTACTGTAACGTCCACAGCCGCGGACCATCATTCTAACTTACCCCTTGATGGCCGCAGCCATGGACGAGTGAGTGCTGGGCAGGATAACCCTCCTGAGAGACGCTGGCACTCCCTTCCGCATCACTGTGCTGGTTCCCATAGGGTGCGTGCGCTCAGCCTTAAAGGGCCAGTACGCACACATGTGTAAAATCTGTAATTAGCCCATGATCACCCTGGACTGTAAAAAGGGCTCTGCCCTTTCACTCCTTGCCTGAACGTTATTGTGTTTACCCATGTTAGTCTTATCAAATGGTCCCTTAGTGTTAACCTGTTCCCGTGCCCTGCTACCTGTATCCAGTATCCCGTGCTATATTTGTTCCTGTGCCTTAAAGTGTTGGGGTATGTTCACACGCTGAGCCAAAAACGTCTGAAAATACGGAGCAACTCACGTTTTTCGCGCCGTTTTTTCGCCCGTTTTTGGAGCTGTTTTCAATAGAGTCTATGAGAAAACAGCTCCATAAACGTCCCAAGAAGTGTCCTGCACTTTTTTTGACGAGGCTGTAATTTTACGCGTCGTCTTTTGACAGCTGTCAAATGACGACGCGTAAATGACAGGTCGTCGGCACAGTACGTCGGCAAACCCATTCAAATGAATGGGCAGATATTTGCCAACGTATTGGAGCCGTATTTTCAGGCGTAAATCGAGGCATAATACGCCTCGTTTACGCCTGAAAATAAGTTGTGTGAACCCAGCCTTGGAGTCGTGTTGTGCCACCTGTCATGCCTGCTGTTATATACCACGTCTGGTGTCATCTGCCTGCAAGTTCATCTGTGCCTAGCTTCCGCTACTGTCTGGACTATCAAAGGTACCCTTGTACTAGGACTGTTTTTTGGCCAGCTGCTACTCCGCTACGGTGGTGCGGCCTAGTGGGTCCACATTAGGGATGCGCGATGCATCAAAACTTTGATACTGTTTCGATACCGTGCACCCTCAAATTGTTCAATAACATTATTTAATGTATTTTGATACTCGGGGTATGTGCAAACGCAAAAACGTCTGAAAATACGGAGCTGTTTTCAAGGGAAAACAGCTCCTTATTTTCAGACTTTTTTAAGCCACTCGCGATTTTCGCTGCGTTTTTCACGCTGTTTTTTACGGACATTTTTGGAGCTGTTTTCAATAGGCTCTATGAAAACAGCTCCAAATACGTCCCAAGTAGTGACCTGCACTTCTTTTTCGCGGCCGTTATTTTACGCGGCCGTTTTTCAAAACGGCCGCGCAAAAAAACGGCTCGTCGGAACAGAACGCTGTTTTTTTCATTGCAATCAATGGGCAGAAGTTTGGAGGCGTTCTGCTTCCGATTTTTCATCCGTAAATAACGGCCGAAAATAGGCCATGTGAACATACCCTAAGCAGCTTAGCAATGTAACACATGAATGTTGTTAGAGCGGGGCCGCGGCTGTGTAATACAGTCATTGCCACGCTCCTGAGTCCTGACAAGTTCACGTCGTCAGCATGATGTTACATAGTTTGTACGGTTGAAAAAAGATACATGTCCATCAAGTTCAACCAAGGGATGGGAAACGGGAAGTAAAACATTTCTACACATAGGAGCTAATATTTTTTTGTTCTAGGAAATTATCTAAGCCTTTTTTAAAGCCATCTACTGTCCCTGCTGCGACCAGCTCCTGTGGTAGACTATTCCATAAATTCACCGTTCTCACAGTAAAGAAGGCCTGTGATGCGGCCGGCGCTGCACTAATGAGTGCCGGCAATGAAGACCGAACATGGTGGACGCACTGCAAAATACCCCTATGTTCTGTTTTCAGTGCCTGAACCACTGCTCATTAGTGCAGCGCCGGCCGCATCACCTCATGCTGATCGCGCCCCGCACTTATTTTCAGGAGCGGGGCAATGGCTGTATTACCTCTCATCTCCGCCGTTATTCCCCTGAATGCTGCGATCAAAGCAGACTGCAGCATTCAAAGGGAAAATGAGAAGGGAGATGTCCCTTTGATGCATCACAGGAAATCCCTGTGACGCGATTGAGGGATATACCATATATGGGCAGACAGCTCAGGGTCCAGGGCTGTCTTACCATATTTCCTGTTGTTAGGTCAAGTCCTAACAACTGCTGAGTACTATCCGTACACAGGCTAATGTACTGACATATAGAGATATGCCAGTACATGAAAGTTTAAAAATAAAGTAAAAACATTAAGTAATGTTACATTTAAAAAATACACATACACCTTTTTTTTTACAATAAACATTAAAATAAGCCTCAATACATAAAATATACGCATTCGGTATCAGCGCGGCCGTAATGACCTGCACGACAATTTTTTTGCGTCATTTATGATGTGTACGCTGTAAAAAAATAAAATAAACACTTCTTTCTTTCACTTATTAATGTAAGGCACGAGGTGTGATGAATTTAACTTCCATGTGCCTCACATTAATAGTAATTAACCCCATTATGTACCTTTCACATTAACCCATTATGACTGAGAAACATGATTGGGTTAATTACTATTAAATGTGAGGCACATCCAAAATTCATCATCACACCTCGCGCCTCACATCAGAAAATGGAAGAACTTTTTTTTTTTTTATTATTACTGTTGGCAAAGTATCGTTTTGGTATCGAAATCGCAATACTACACGAAGTATCGGTATCGAAGTCCAAATTCTGGTATCGTGACATCCCTAAGTGGGATACCTTACTGTGTGGTGGGCAATTGTGGGGGTTGCTGATGCTTGTGATGGCATCTGCCGTGTATGGAAGCCTATGAGGTCCTATGGAAGCCTCTGGCTGGTCCTCGTAGACTTACTGTCAAGAGTGACTGTGACATGACACTGACAGTTGGAATACGTTACACTACCTAGGTAGTGTAATGTATTCTAGCAGCGATCAGAGCTGCAGGTAAAAAAAGAAAGTGTAAAAAGTAAAAAAAAAAGTTAATAAACAAAAAAAAAAGTGTAAAAAGTTAATAAAAATGTTTTATAAAAGCGTAAAAATAAAAGTTTTTGTTTTCTT
Source organism: Rhinoderma darwinii (assembly GCF_050947455.1). Lineage (NCBI taxonomy): Eukaryota > Metazoa > Chordata > Amphibia > Anura > Rhinodermatidae > Rhinoderma > Rhinoderma darwinii. The sequence continues at coordinate 174,177,104 of NC_134687.1, read as the reverse complement.
ATAATAAGTCATTTATTATAGGAAAAAATGAAACCGTTAAAAAAAAAAATACACATATTTGGTATCACCGTGTTCGTAACGACCCAAACTATGAAACTATAATGTTATTTTTTCCGCATGGTGAACGCTGCAAACTAAATAAACGGAAAACTATGTCAGCATCGCTATTTTTTGGTCACCACCCCTCCCAAGATATAGAATAAAAGTGATCAAAAAGTCGCATTTACCCCAAAATAGTACCAATAAAAACTACAACCCGTCCTGCAAAAAACAAGACCTCCCACAGCTTTTTTGACTAAAAAATTAAAAAGTTACGGCTCAGAATATGGTGTCTCAGAAAATAAATTATTTTATAGAAACTTAATTTTATTGTGCAAACGCTGCAAAACGTAAAAAAAACTATATACATATGGTATGGCCGTAATCGTACCAACCCGCAGAATACAGTAAAGCGTAATTTATTGCGCACGGTGAGCGCTGTAAGAAATAAAGAATTTAAAACGCCAAAATTACCGTTTTTTGGTCAACTTAGCACTAAAAAAGATGTAATAAAAAGTGATCAGGAAGGTGTATGTACCATAAAATGGTACAGTCCTGAAAGGGTTAATTAATTTCTAATAAAAAAACATTAATGACCACATGTGGGGTATTGGCGTACTCGGGAGCAATTGCTTTACAAATGCTGGGGTGCTTCTCCTCTTTTATCCCTTGTGAAAATTAACAAATTCAACACTTTAGTGGACAAAAATGTTGATATTCATTTTAACGCCCTAATTCCACTAAATTCTACAAAAAAACCTGTGGGGTTAAAATGCTCACTATACCCCTAGAAAATGCCTTGAGGGGTGTAGTTTCCAAAATAGGGTCACTTCTGGGGTGTTTCCACTGTTTTGGTCCCTCCAGAGCGTTGCAAACCCGACATGGCACTGAAAACCAATCCAGCAACACCTGCGCTCCAAAATCCAAAAGGCGCTCCTTCCCTTCTGAGCCCTGCAGTGGGAGCAAACAGCAGTTTATTACCACATATGGGGTATTTCTATAATCGGGAACAATTGCTTTACAAATGTTGGGGTGCTTTTTCTACTTTATTCCTTGTAAAAATGAAAAAATTCTATGTTTCCACAGAATTTTTTTTTAATTTCCATCTTCACAGACTAATTCCACTAAATTCTGCAAAAAAACTGTGAGGTCAAAATGCTAATTATACCCCTAGAAAAACTCCTTGAGGGGTGTAGTTTCCAAAATGGGGTCACTTTTGGGGGGTTTTGACTGTTTAGGTACCACAAGACCTCTTCAAACCTGCCATTGTGCCTAAAATATATTCCTAAAAAAAGGTGGCCCCAAAAGCCACTAGGTGCTCCTTTGCTTCTGAGGCTGGTGCGTCAGTCCATTAGGGCACTAGTTGGATATTTCTAAAAATTGCAGAATCTGGGCAATAAATATTGAGTTGCGTTTCTCTGGTAAAATCTTCTGTGTTATAGAATTTTTTTTTTATTACAAATGAATTTCAGCAAAAAAAATTAAATTTGTAAATTTCACCTCTACCTTGCCCTAATTCCTGTGAAACGCCTAAAGAGTTAAAATACTTTCTGAATGTGGTTTTGAATACTTTGAGGGGTGCAGTTTTCAAAATGGGGTGATTTATGGGGGCTTTCCAATATATAAGGCACTCAAAGCCACTTCAGAACTGAACTGGTCCCTGAAAAAATGGCCTTTTGAAATTTTCTTGAAAATATGAGAAATTGCTGCTAAAGTTCTAAGCCTCGTAACGTCCTAGAAACATAAAAGGACGTGAAAAAGAACTATGCAAACATAAAGTACACATATGGGGGATGTTAAGTAGTAACTATTTTGTGTGGTATTACGATCTGTTTTACAAGCAAATACATTTAAATTTAGAAAAATTTAAATTTTTGCACATTTTCGCTAAAATTTGAAGTTTTTCACAAATAAATATTGAATTTATCGACCAAATTTTTTCACTAACATAAAGTACAATATATCACGATAATACAATCTCAGAATCACTTGGATAGGTAAAAGCATTCCAAAGTTATTACCACATAAAGTGACACGTCAGATTTTAAAAAATCATCTGTGTCCACGAAGCCAAAACAGGCTGTGTCCTGAATCGGTTAAAACGTTTGCAAACGCCAAAAACGCCTGTTTTCACTTTAAATCGGCCACGTATTTTTCAGCCTCAAACATATGCCGTGTTAACCAAGAGTAGCAATCGCTGGCTCCTACAACATGTAGTTGCTGTCTCCCATATCTTTCGGTAAAGAATGCCACAGCAGGTATAACGTCCAGGCATCTGCAGCATTTGGGAAGTATGCTAATAATTTTGAGTGTCATTTAACCCCATTTGTATGTGCCCTTTTTCGTAAATTCACGATTTCTTGACAACCGCCTGATTTCATGGATTATTATTTGGTTCCTGAATATATTGAAGCTGTTTAGATCAATAGCCTCATTCCAAGGTGACATCGCAGCTTCCAATTAGCCACGGGGTGCAGCTAAACCCACTGACATATTGTTTATGTTCGGAATATATTTTTGTCATGTCTTGACGGATTAAAGTCTTATTGCTAAAATGTAATTTATATTTTCCTCTTGAGGGTTTGCAGTGTTTTCCATCTTTTTTTTTCTGCATTGTGGGCTCTGAACAACATGCGCCGAGGTGGCTCATTAAGCAGCAGGTAAAATTAAGAATCACAGATTAGCGTGGATTTGGCTCACTGGCTGCTGAATATTCTTAATGTGCTAATAATACCCCTGTGCCTGACAGTCTATGTTCTGCTGCTTGGGTCCCTGATTATAATGGGATCAATGTCTGCAAGCCGGGAATGCAGAACGTACTACGAAGAAAAATCTCCCTCTTTTTTTGTTGCATCTGATGTTGCACATCATTGGCACCTTTCCAAATATTTAAAGACTATGTAAACCTTTGAATAGCTTTTTAATTTTATTATTTTTTTTATAAAAAGGTCAGTCAGTGTGATTGGCACAACTATATAAATAGTTTTTATTAAAAAATATTTTTACTTTTTCAGATAAAGCTGCTCCGTATTCTCTATACAGAGCAGCTGTATCTTTCGCTATGACCTGAATCCGTCAGTCCCGCGGATCTGACGGGTTCAGTGTCGGCGGGTCCTGCGTGTGTCTGACACACAGGATCCACCTGTAATCTATCACATCTAAGTTATGAACTTACATGTGATCGTTTGCAGGGCTGATACAGCTGCTCTGTATAGAGAATACAGAGCAACTGTATCTCAAAAACTATAAATAGTTTTTATTAAAAATAATTTTTAGTTACACTAATTACACTGATGAAAAAACAATGCCTTTTCATAGGTGTACATAGCCTTTAAAGGTTGGTTATGTTTATATCTATACTTTTATGATATAGGTTAGTGTTTTGTTTTCTTAATGAGCTGGTTCACACATTCCTGGATATCACAATGCAATCCACCTCCAATTGACAGCAGAAATGTGGGGAGGAAATTTTCAGCGCAAATTTAAAAATAGAAAATAAAAAAGTGACATGTCCGTTATTGATGCAGATTCCATGTCAAAAGGATGGCGCATTTCCACACGCGGATTAGCCGCACATCAAGCTGCAAATCCGTTTTTGTAAAACCGCATTCACTGGTATTGTAATATACTTTGGTGTGGATTTTCAGTGCGGATTCCATGACAAAAAGTCGTAGGGTAACACACAGAGTCAAAAACGTCTCAAAATACGGAGCTGTTTTCAATAGAGTCTATGTAAAAAGGCCCCAAGAAGTGTCCTGCACTTCATATTCGCGGCCGTTTTTTTACGCGTAAAAAAAACCCAGCGAAAAACGCTCCGTCGCATTCTGCTTCCGATTTTTCGGCCGTTTTTCGTGCGTTTATGGCCCGAAAAACGGCCGAAAATAGGCCGTGTGAACATACCCTCTTACATGGCACACCTTGTCTACAATCTCCAGTGATCTGTCAGGTAGAAGGTTATCCTTGCCTATGTCTCTTCTCTCAGCAAATCAGCATCTTGACTAGCCCTCTTGGCATTGTTCATTTACAGAAAGCAGTAGGATAGGTAGTGTTTAGAGGAATAAATCTTGAATCCCCAAACTACACATGAGGGGGAAGTTTTGTTTGCAGCCATAAGGTTCCGAAGGGGGCCGTGTAAACGAGCACCGATCAACGAGACAGGTCGTTGATCGGCGCTCATTTGCTCCTTTTATGAGCTATTATCAGTAATGTATGGGGACGAGCACTCGTTACTCCTATCGTTCGTCACCATACATTTCTATAATGTCGGCAGCATATCTCCCTGTTTACAAATGAGGTCACTTTTGGGGGGTTTCCACTGATTTGGCCCCGCAGGGGCTTTGCACATTGGCATGGCGCTGCAAACCATTCCAGCTAAATTTGAGCTCCAAAAGCCAAATAGCGCTCCTTCCTTTGTAAGCCCTGCCGTGGGTCAAAACAGCCGTTTATAACCACATATGTAGTATAGCCGTGCTCAGAAGAGTTTGCTTTACAAATGTTGGGTTGCTTTTTCTACTTTATCTAAAGCTGAAAAATCTGAGCTAAAACAAAATTTTATTCGAAAAAACATCCATTTTCATTTTCACGGCCTAATTCCACTAAATTCAGCTAAAAACCTGTGGGGTTAAATTGCTCACTATACCCCTTGATAAATTCCTTGAAGGGTGTAGTTTGCCAAATGTTGTGGGTGTTTCCACTGTTTTGGCACCACAAGACCGCTTCAAACCTGACATGGGTAAAATATATTCTAATAAAAACAAGGCCCGAAAATCCACTAGGTGCACCTTTACTTCTGAGGCCTGTGTTTCAGTCCATTAGCACACTAGGGCAACATGTGGTATATTTCTCAAAACTGCAGAATCTGGGCAATAAATATTGAGTTGTGTTTCTCTGGTAAAACCTTCCGTGTTACAGAAAGAAAATTAATTAAAACCGGTTTTCTGCAGCAGAAAACTGCACAGAAAAAAGACCTAAGGATACTTACCATGGCGACGCATCCCTGTGATGGCATGACGCTAAGTTAGGCTTTATTCAGACAAACGGGAATCACGTCCGTGCAACGTGCGTGATTTGCACGCGCGTTGCACGGACCTATATTAGTCTATGGGGCGTGAGTCCGCTGAACAAAAGTCACGACATGTCCGTTCTTTCGGCGGTTTTCGCGCATCACGCACCCATTGAAGTCAATGGGTGCGTGAAATCCACGCATGCCGCACGGAAGCACTTCCGTGCGAACTGCGTGATTCGCGCAAGAGCTGTCAAACTCTGAATGTAAACCGAAAAGCACCACGTGCTTTTCTGTTTACAAATATCCAAACGGAGTGTCTTTGAGATGAGCGAACCCGGACAACCGAACCGAACTTCACCGGGTTTGGCGGAACTAGTTTTGACCGAACCCGGCAAAAAAAATTTCCGGTACGCGACGTCAGGAGATAGTCACTGTCCAGGGTGCTGAAAGAGTTAAACTGTTTCAGCACCCTGGACAGTGACTTCCGATCACAATATACATGAACGTGTAAAAAAAAAAAGAAGTTCTGACTTACCGATAACTCCCTGCTTCTTCCTCCAGTCTGACCTCCCGGGATGACAATTCAGTCCAAGTGACAGCTCCAGCCAATCACAGGCCAAGCACAGGCTGCAGCGGTCACATGGACCGCCGCGTCATCCAGGGAGGTGGGGCCAGATGTCTAGAGAGGGACGCGTCACCAAGGCAACGGCCGGAGGGAAGTTCTCGGTAAGTACGAACGTCTTTTTTTTTTTTTTTAACAGGTTGCTCGATATTGTGATCGGAATTCACTGTCGAGGGTGCTGAAAGAGTTACTGCCGATCAGTTAACTCTTTCAGCACCCTGGACAGTGACTATTTACTGCCGTCGACTAGCCTCATCTCTATGATGGCGGCTGCGCGAAAATCACGCAGCCGCGCATCATACACTGATGACACACGGAGCGGTCAAGTGGTTTTTGCACGTGCAAAACGCAGCGTTTTTGCGTCCGCAAAAATGCCACACTCGTGTGAATCCAGCCTTACCCTGGGATGATGTTTCATCCCATATGACCGCTGCAGCCTGTGATTGGCTGCAGCGGTCACATGGGATGAAACGTCATCCCAGGAGCCTCGTCCAGACGAAGAAGCTCAGAATTCTGGATAATTCTAAGATTTTTTTTTCTCTGAGTTGCGTTTTTTGCTTCGGAATCACAGCGATTCCACCACACCGTATGTAAATTTTTTCCGCTCTGCATTTACGCAGCATGTGGATGAGTATTGTTCAAAACGTATCCACTTTGCTGCTACTTTATGATGCTGCGGATTTTCCTCAACAAAATCCATTGCGGAAAAATCCGCAGTTTTTACGCTACGTGTGAACAGACCTTAACAATTTTTTTAAAGAAAAAAAGTGGCTGAAACAAACGAACATTGGATGCTGGTATAAAACACTGCAATACTTATGGGTTTTGATTTTTACCAGCTCCTATTAATCTCTGGCAGGGCTTAATCAGACCATGAACATGGCAGACCTAGGGGACTTCATAAGGCCCTCGGCTGTCATGACAACCATCATCACTCAGCGATAGCATTCTGGGGGGCTGATGGAGTGACAGAGATGGCTTCCCTCTCTTTCTAAAGGATTAGTTTCATTGGTTGCTAAACGGCAGGGATTGGAGTTATCCCCTATCCCTGTGATTAGTGCGGTGTCCGCTGTATTACGCATCTGACATTACGCAGCGTGTGGCACGAGCTCAGCATGTGAGCACTCTCCAAACCCCCACTACCGTCTATGACTAAGGCGGAATTCACACGACAGGGTTTCCCGGCCGGGTGCCGGCCGTTCATAAATCGGCTGGCACCTGGCTGCATTAGGAACAATAGACCCCTAATGGGTCTATTCACACGACCGATTTTTTGACGGGCCGGGAAAACCGGCCGTCAAAAAATGGGACATGCCCTATTTTCGGCCGTGTACCCGGCCGCCCGGCTCCCATAGAAGTCTATGGGGCCAGGTAATACACGGCCATCACCGTAATGTGTCCCGAGTGATGGCCGGGTCTACCATCGCTCGCGCTCTCTCTCCTCCTCCTCCTCACAGTGCAGAGTGCATGTGAGGAGGAGGAGGGTCTTTTTTTGCTCCCTGTAGGAGTCGGAATCCCCAATCCCCGGCCATATTTACTTGAAGGTGTACGACTTTCTAGGACATCAGCTATCTCCCTATAGCCATCTGACGCTCCCCCTGATGTGGTGTATGTACCTGGGATCCATGTATCTCTTTCCTCCCTTTGTTTTTAATCCTCATGTCAATTTCATAGTCTTATTTTTGTAAGGAATTACTATGTTAAGATTGACTTAGTTATATGTTCTATATTACATCGAGAATTTATATGACATATTATGTGATGTTATGATGTAAATGAAGTGACAACTTTCTAAACTCATGATATGCTCTAATTGTGTATACATATTTCTTTAGTGCCCGACGAAGGTCGTATGACCGAAACGTCGACGTCGCACGTGTAGCCTCTGGCATCCATCTTGAGAATTCAATAAATATAATTTCTGAAACGCAAGCAAGGTGTGCCGACTACAAATTCTTGACCTACATCCGGGTTGGGACCCTACCTCGAGCACCCAAGGAAACCTGTGCTATCTGAACACAACCATAATATGATATAGATTCATGATTTAAATCTAGATGGACGTTGTATCTGGATGTATGTATAACAATCGTAACGTTTTCTCGGTGCTCTATGGGTCATTGTGTGTTTCTATGACACGTAGGAGGATCTGTAATACTGGTACACAGTGCCACCTAGTGACTAGAGGAAAGATGCAAATTAACCTTTTACTATTTTGGTCACAGTGTGAAATTATATTCAAAAATGTACCCTATACATAAGTCATAGATCATATTATGTTACCGTCTTGGGAAACATTTTTTTTTTCATGTTATGCAATTAGGGAAAGTTACAATCGAGAAAGAGAGACAATATTTTTTGATATAAATTAGATTTTTTATAATCGTCACGTTCTGACATCATAACCGATTATACAGAGATAAGCAGAACTATACAGGTGCCTCTTTTCTCTCTTGGTAGAAGCAGTCTGTTAGTTTATAGACAGAGAGATTATCACTGGTGGGGGTGGGGAGTCATTCTGGCTGACTTTTGGGGACACATTGTGAATGAGACGGTAGGCCTGATTGCGACTGGGGGAGTATTGTGGCTGCCATTGGGGACACACTGGCTGGAACTGTATAATGACGTTATGGCTGGCATTGTAAAGAAGTCCTGCAGCAGCTGTTATTAGAAGGAATAATCTACCTACTATTTAATGTATACCTATAAGTGATTACAAATATTAGAAACCTTTTGTTTTAATATGGCGATATGGAAATTATTGTCTTACTGAATGCTCATCCTCCTGGCACATTCAAATGTTTGTTGTGGTAGTATCTAGTAGTGGCCCCTGGATTCTGTCTAGACATGATCTGTGTGCGCGTGCGTGCGTGCGTGCGTCCCGTGGCACCAGTCAGATTTCAGCTCTCTTTTGTTTGCCATAGATTTTGTTCATCTAAATTAGTTAGATTAATTTGCCCTCAAGGCCTCTGACTATCCTCTTTTTTAACAGAATCGTTGAATCTATTTTTTTTAGTGGCGCCTTGCTGCAGGAGGAAGCCGTCACTGCCTGGTCTGCCCCGTCTGACAAGCTGCTCCCCGTTCTTTCCCTGCTTCCCCACGGAACTGCCGTTCTGTACTCAACAAAATCATACAGTGCGAAACAGCAGTTCGGTGGGGAAGCAGGGACTCCTAGTATATAGCCACACCGCCCTGTAGATATTACCTCTCCTTGTAGATAGCACCACCACCCTGCCTTGCAGATCGCAGCACCCCCCTTGCAGATCGCACCGCACCACCAACCCCCTTGCAGATCGCACCACCACCCGCCCTTGTAGATCGCACCCCCTACCCCCATCCTTCTTGTAGATAGCGCCACTGTAGCTCCCTCTAGGATCTGAATCCCTGGTCAGAGCGTCGTCAACCTCTGGCCGGGAATTTATTTCCTATTGGCAGCTACAGTGGCACTATACGTGGGCACTGTGGCACTATATGTGGGCACTGTGGCACTATACGTGGGCACTGTGGCACTATCTACATGGGCACTGTGGTGTTTTCAGGGGATTGGGACAAAAAAAAACCTGACAAAGGGAATCCATTTGGAGACACTGATGCAAAATGGACATGAAAAACTGACAATTGATCAGTTTTTAATGGCCATTTTTCGTGTGACTGTAGCCTAAATGACTAATGACCTAAATGTAGCCTAAATGACCAGGAGTCCCTTTCACATGTACCGTGGCCGGGTCGGGAAATCCGTCTGACACACGGACTGTTTTTCACAGTCCAATCACGGTCATGTGAATCCAGCCTTTTTATTTGTCATTTATTTAGACCTCCATTGTGGGGCCAGTATTGTACAGGGTCCTGATAAAGACTTCAGACACTATAATGTAATCTTGCCCCAAAGTGCCCGCTCGCTATATGCCTGGCCCTGCTGCAATTTACACTGCTCTCGTTTGTTAGTAGTATTGCCCTGGAGCTTGGTATCCTGGTATCATTTGAAAGATTAAACTTGGGGCTTTAAAGGACGGGTGTTGCGAAAAAAAAATTTTTTTATATCAATTTGCTTTTAGTGTTTTATTAAAAAATGTTTTATTTATTTGTGTGTTTGTGTTTTCCTATTTTGTATTTTTGAACTTTTTCTTCTCTATGGGGGCTGCCATTTTTTTTTCCATCTCTGTATGTGTCGATTAACGACACATACAGACATGGAATACGGAACATACAGCCCCATAGTGAATGCGAACGGGACCCGTTCCATTCACTACGCTGTACGCCGTCTGTGTGGGAACGGCGCATGCGCCGCTCCCACACAGTCCAAATGGAAGGTCTTCGGCCGAGCGAAGCCCGGCGCCATTTTCTTGTGGATCGGAAGCCGCGGCCTTACAGTAAGAATACTACTTCCGGTCGCGGCTTCCGGACTTGTGCACTTGGAGCGGAGGGAGCAGACGGAGCGGACAGCCCAGAGGGAGCGGTGGCGGCAGGAGCAGGTAAGTTATTTCTGTGTATATACGTGTTTTAGTGTGATTACTACTGTATGTAAACCTACTACACTGTGTGTTCGCTCAAAAAATGGCGACACACAGTGTAGGAGGTTTGAACGTTCAACCCCCTCGTTTATCCCGGCACTAGCCAGGATAAGGGAGGGGGGATTCTGTGAGCTCACTAGAGCGAGTGTGTCTTCTCAAATTTTGCAGCATAAAGCAATATGGTTGCTTTACCACATGCCAATGCAGCAATTTTGGGAATTGCCCCATCTAGTGACCAGCACTGGGAAATGTTAAAAATTAGAACCTAATTTTATAATATTTCCTGACTCGTGAAAAAATAAAAAAAATTAGAACAATGTTTAATCATTTATACACTAACTGTTTAACTAAAAAAAAATAATAATAATTTTCTAGCGACACATTCCCTTTAAAATGATACTGGAAGCAAAGCTAGTCCTTATATTCTTGTGGCGGCAATCGTGACGTATTGCTTATATCCTTGGCAGTGAACGGGTTACTCTGCTGCTGTGTTCTAGCACGTTCCATTAGTAGTGCTGGTCACCAATAAATTCCCCATAAATACTTTGCTGTGTGGCGCAGCTGGAATTTAATAAATAATCGGCAGTATTCTGTTATTCTGAGAAGGAGAAATAAACACTGGCAGAGCAGATTGATTTTTTTTTTCTTTCTGTGTACAGCAGTGGTGAGGCTTAATTTTAAGAATGTATGAAAGACATGCTTTTATATTCCCAGAAACGGAATCCAATTTTAGATAATCCATAGGACAAAGCAGCTGCGCCATGTGCATCAGGCTTTGTATTGATAAGCATGTCTAGAATACATTATTTCAGGGCGGCATAGCTGGCAGCAGCACTAACATCAACACTTAGATGTTAAAGGAAGAGTCCGCACCTTATCTAGCTTCCTCCTAAAGCGTAACTCCACTCAAAATCTATACAGGTGTTCACCTACCTCCTCTCTGCCAATGTTATGGTCAGAGTGCTCCAGGAACCTAATGTGGGGAGTTTTGAGCTCCTTAACCCCAGCCTGTTTCGGCCTTGTGGACACAGATGATTTTTTCAAATCGGACATGTGTCACTTTATGTGGTAATAACTCCGGAATGCTTTTATCTATCCAAGCGATTCTGAGATTGTTTTCTCGTGACATGTTGTATTTATGTTAGTAAAAAAATGTGGTCGATAAATTCAATATTTATTTGTGAAAAACGTCAAATTCTAGCGAAAATTAGCAAAAATTAGAATTTTTCTACATTTAAATGTATTTGCTTGTAAAACAGATAGTAATACCACACAAAATAGTTACTAGTTAACATCCCTCATATGTCTACTTTATGTTTGCATCATTTTTTTTCACGTCCTTTTATTTTTCTAGGACGTTACAAGGCTTAGAACTTTAGCAGCAATTTCTCACATTTTCAAGAAAGTTTCAAAAGACAATTTTTTCAAGCACCAGTTCAATTCTGAAGTGGCTTTGAGGGCCTTATATATTAGAAAGTCCCCATAAATCACCCCATTTTGAAAACTGCACCCCTCAAAGTATTCAAAACCACATTCAGAAAGTATTTTAACGCTTTAGGCGTTTCACAGGAATTAAGGCAAAGTAGAGGTGTAATTTACAAATGTCTTTTTTTTGCTGAAATTCATTTGTAATAAAAAAATTCTGTAACACAGAATGTTTTACATGAGAAACGCAACTCAATATTTATTGCTCAGATTCTGCAACTTTTAGAAATATCCCACATGTGGCCCTAGTGTCCTAATGGACTGAAACACAGGCCTAGGAAGCAGAGGAGCACTTAGTGGATTTTGGGGCCTGCTTTTTTTAGGAATATATTTTAGGCATGGCATGTCTTGTGGTACCTAAACAGTCGAACCCCCCAAAAGTGACCCCATTTTGGAAACTACACCCCTCAAGGCATTTTTCTAGGGGTATAGTTAGCATTTTAACCCCACAGTTTTTTTGCAGAATTTAGTGGAATTAGTCTGTGAAGATGAAAATCACCTTTTTTTCTGTGGAAACATAGATTTTTTTCATTTTTACAAGGAATAAAGGAGAAAAAGCATGCCAACATTTGTAAAGCAATTTCCCCCGATTACGGCAATACCCCATATGTGGTCGTAAACTGATGTTTGGACCCACAGCAAGGCCCAGGAGGGAAGGAGTGCCTTTTGGATTTTGGAGCACAGATTTTGCTGGATTGGTTTTCAGTGCCATGTCGGGTTTGCAACGCCCCGGAGGGACCAAAACAGTGGAAACCCCCCAAAAGTTACCCTATTTTGGAAACTACACCACTCAAGGAATTTGTATAGTGAGTATTTTGACCCCACAGGATCTTTTTTAGAGCTAAGGTGACCAAAAAACAGCGATTTTGGCGTTTTAATTTCTTTATTTCTTACAGCGTTCACTGTGCGCAATAAATTACGTTTTACTTTATTCTGCGGGTCGGTACGATTACGCCGATACTATATGTGTATAGTTTTGCAGCGTTTGCACAATAAAATTACGTTTCTATAAAATATTTGAGACGTAACTTTTTTATTTTTTTCGTCAAAAAAGCTGTGGGAGGTCTTGTTTTTTGCGGGACAGGTTGTCGTTTTTATTGGTACTATTTTGGGGTAAATGCGACTTTTTGATCACTTTTTATTCTATATCTTGGGAGGGGTGGTGACCAAAAAATAGCGATGCTGACATAGTTTTCCGTTTATTTTGTTTGCGGCGTTTACCGTGCGGAAAAAATAACATTATAGTTTTATAGTTTGGGTTGTTACGAACACGGTGATACCAAATATGTGCACTTTTTTTAATGTTTTAATTTTTTTTCTAAATGTCTTATAGGAAAACAAAAACTTTGATTTTTACACTTTTATAAAACATTTTTATTAACTTTTTTTTTACTTTTTACACTTAATTTTTTTGACCTGCAGCTCTGATCGCTGCTAGAATACATTACACTACCTAGGTAGTGTAATGTATTCCAACTGTCAGTGTGACGTCACAGTCACTCTGACAGTAAGTCTACGAGGACCAGCTAGAGGTTGGTCCTCAGAGACTTCCATACATGGCAGACCTGGAGGCCGTTGCCTGGCCTCCGGATGCCATCACAAGTATCAGCAGCCCCCACAATTGCATGGGGGCTGCTGATGTGCTACAAACCCCCTAAATGTGGCGATCGCAATCGAGCACCCCATTTATCGGGTTAATTTCCGAAATCAGAGGCGATGGAGTGTCAGGTGTCGGGGATATCTGATCTCCCAGTTCCCGATGCACACCTTGTCGCCGACAGTGTGCATCGGGAACGACACAGTGACTTCCTGTCACTCTGACAGGAAGCCTATCAGGACCAGCCGAAGGTTGGTCCTGATGTGCTTCCGTCCATGGCAGACACCGATTCCATTGTTTGGCTTCCGTTTGCCATGCTAACTATCGGCAAACCCCGCGATTTCGGACCGGGGTCTGCCGATATGCTAGAAACCCCTAAAATTTGGCGATTGCAACCGATCGCCGAATTAAGGGATTAATTCGCCTAAATCAGTGGCAAATCACCGCTGGTCGGCAAGAGTGGAGTGTCAGCTGTCGGCGACAGCTGACTTCTTGATGCACACTGTCGCTGACTGTGCACCGGAAACAACTCAGTAACTATACGTCCTCGTGCGGGAAGTAACCTCCCGCGACGACGTATAGTTACGTACTCGTGCGGGTAGGGGTTAAAGGGGTATTCCATTTTTATAGCACATACAGTGAAGGAAATAAGTATTTGATCCCTTGCTGATTTTGTAAGTTTGCCCACTGTCAAAGTCATGAACAGTCTAGAATTTTTAGGCTAGGTTAATTTTACCAGTTAGAGATAAATTATATAAGAAAAAAAAAAGAAAATCACATTGTCAAAATTATATATATTTATTTGCATTGTGCACAGAGAAATAAGTATTTGATCCCTTTGGCAAACAAGACTTAATACTTGGTGGCAAAACCCTTGTTGGCAAGCACAGCAGTCAGACATTTTTTGTAGCTGATGATGAGGTTTGCACACATGTTAGATGGAATTTTGGCCCACTCCTCTTTGCAGATCATCTGTAAATCATTAAGATTTCGAGGCTGTCGCTTGACAAAGTGCAGAGATTGTGAATAGACATCCCGTGGAATGTCTATTCACTGTCTAAACACTTCAGTATTGTTAATGTGTAAGTATAAGACAGCACATAAGGATCTAGCAGTATTCCTATGCGCTGAGTAAATGAATGGAGAGGAGTGCATGAGGCTGATTGGTCAGCGTCATACACTCCCCTGTACAACGCCCACTTGGTCTAAAGTAAAAATACACCCACTTGGGCATTAAGCAACTCATTAGCATAAATCTAAAATCGCTAATAAAGTGGTAAAAACAGATCGTTTTTTCGAAATAAAAAGCACTGATGTCACCTACATTATAGCGCCGATCTTCTTATGTAGGAGATAGGCCACTTATAATGTGGTGACAGAGCCTCTTTAAGGGTATGTTCAGACATCTTGGATTTGAAAAATCTCTGTTTACATGTAGCGGAAAAAATCAACACGGAATTCAGGGCATGCTGCAGATTTTCACGTTAATTCCACCACATCTGAGCGTGGCCTAAAATACCACGGTTTTCACATTCACTTGTAGACTCATGCCAGTTTTTGTTCTTTTTCTTTCAGATTTTCCATTGCCGTGAATATGAAAGATTCCGAAAGCTTCAAGAATACTGAAGAGCAACTTTTCCTTGCTATTGACTTTCACCACGAGGACACAGTATTACCTCTTCATACATCCATTGTACTGTTTTTAATGTCTTATTGTGATTGCAAGTTGTATAAAACGTTTGCAGTAGTACCAGAAGACAAGCACAGCATATCCAAGGAAGGTTTGTTCCCAAGGAGCCTGGATGTCTCCATCATCTCCAGAAAAGATCTTCCAGCCATTGTCCAGAGCTGTCGCCTGCCTGCTGTTATTGAGGGATCTGGTGTGTTCTGTAGAGCAGGTCTGGCCGTGGTCCTTAGACACATCATACAGAATACGTACATTGCCGATCCCTCGAGAAAGGATGTCCTGGAACTTCTAGGTTTCAAAAAGACCTGTTTAAAGGCTTGCGCTGAAGTAAGTTCAATATTCTTGCTCTCAATTTGGGGTTCTGGGTAGATGTAGAATATTGGGGTGTTTTATAAAAATGTTTTCACGACAATATCACAAAATGCTTTCATGTTTGGCCCTTAAAAGCAGATATCAAGAATATGCTTCTAGATGTTGACTGCATCAGTCCGGGCCTATAATTATTAGATGCTAGGAGTCTCCTAAGTTGCTTTGAACTGGTCATCTGCTTCTCTTCAATTAGGCAATATATTGTTTAATGGGTTTTTTTCCGACCTGTATTGAATTCCCAAGCAGACCCTAAATTGCTAAAAAAACAACAACAGTAATGTACTTACCTTTTAAATTCCACTCTATTCCCCGCTGCTCTTGTATTTCTCTTATGTTGGCGGTATGATGTGTTCTATACATGACCGTGCAGCCAGTCTCAGCGGTGACCTCCGTTCATACTGACGTTACTGCTGCAGCCAACATTTGACTGTGCGATTACTTATTTGTGAAATGTAAAAAAGTGTGTACAATACTGTTTGGTATTTCTACCTGCTGTCAGATATTTTATAAAGGGGGGTAACCCCTTTAAAGGTAGATTGACAAGCAGCAGTTTTTGTTTTTTTTTAAATGCCACGTTTTTCGTAGCTTAAAGTCAATGAGGAAATATAAAATGCCCTACAAACATAGCTCGTGGCACTTTTTCTAAATTGCAGCAAGACTGGCTTTGGCGGTTTTTTCCAGCATTTAGTGGCGTTTTTCTCTCATAAAGCTCCATAGTTTTTTTTTGCCTTTTCCAAAAAAACTAAAAACGCGTGTGTGTGCTGTTTTTTCAGAATAAATCATGTATCGCAAAGAGGAAACTTTGAATCACATGATCTTTAAATCACATGATTTGCAATGCAAAATGCAATATGAAAAACGGCACCTAAAAAAAAACGCAGGTAGTAAAAAAAAAATTTTTTAGATACGTTTTCCTAGCCAACTAGGATTAGTTGGTCACCTTGTTTTTAGATAAGGTAAAGGACTTGTCAACTACATAATACATTCTAAGACTGAAGCAGCCCTTTATCATTGCTGACCGCTACAGATTCCGGTGATCGCTGGTCATCTGATATTGCCGGGGGGAAGCTGCGTGCTGCCACTTATATATGCTGCTTTATTCCGCCCATGTAATATATGATCATGCTGGCAGAGTGGGTGCTGCTCTCTCTAGCGGCTCTCCCCTCTGAGCATACATTACCCAACGACACACTTTTCTGGGCAGCGGGAAAAACGGATGTTACATTAATGTTAATGAGATCTGTAAAAATCACGTTTTTGGAAACCTTGCGGCTATTAAGACAATTTATTCAATGTACTCCCTTTTAATCAAGATTTACCCTATTTAAATGTTGAGCGTGCCAACAAGCGTAACTGGTGTATGTGATGAGGACATGCCATGTTTCAATTAAGTTATTTCATGACATTTCTGCTGTTACAATGTGGCTTGGTAAGTGTTTATATATTTGATGCCAGGAAGCTGTACACGGTTCAGAGACATGTTGGAGCAGACCTCGCCTGCGCTGGAGAAACTCTACCTTAATTAACCTCTAATTATGTCTAGCGCGATACGCTTACATCTGTCTGCCATGTCAGGTACTAATCTCCTCCGAATGCTGAGGAACATTTAGGAAGAAATGTTTTGTCTCACATCCTAGCATTGGATTTCCAAAAATGTATCTTTTTCCATTAAGATGGTCATGACAGATGTTTGTTATTGTAACATGTCAGGTGCCAACTTTACTTGAAAATGTCTCATAGGGATTTTGTGTCGGACTGGAAAACATATTGGTTCCATCACCGGTGTACAGGGGTAATGTAGTACATAAGTACAACATTTATCAACCATTTCTAATACGTTGTGAGAGAAGCTACTGATAGTTGTCAGCTGTACTACTTTTGATACATACCATCCGCTAAATAGGAAAATAGTGACTTGATGACTGGTCCGGCGTATATTTATGTCATACCTTCAGATATTACTATTTGGTTTTTTTTGGTTTTTACCTGTGAGAAGGCACCATATAATCTTATAATACTCCAAAGACACAGAAACTTCTCTTTTCCTGTAGCCCTATTCTTTTGTAACCAAACCTCTTTAAGATTTGCCTTTGCACTCCTATACCTCCCCTCCAAGCCCTATATAGGTCTGTTTAATAAAATATTGAACATAACAAGTACTGTGGCAGAGAAATCGGAGCTAAATACGACCTATCATGACAGAAGTGATCTGTGAACGATCGTTCCTCCTCTCGTTTAGCAGCCACGAATAGGTCACTCATATAGGAGAAGAGGAAAGAACAAGAGGGGCATTAGCTGGTTAATAGGGTGCTGTGACTTACACCTGGGGGCATTGTGGCTGACACTAAGGGAGCATTTTGTTTGACATGAGGTGGCACTGGGGGGCATTCTGACTGTTGTTGCTGGCACTAGGGAGGGCATTCTGGCTAGAAATGGGGGCTGCGATAGTGGGGGGTATTGTTGCTGACAATAATGGGATGGATGTTCCAGCTGGTAGTAGGAAAGAGGACTGAGGCTGACACCGTGGGAGTTCAGGCTGAGGCTGACACTCTATGAGGGCCATACTATGACTGTAATAGGCAACTCTAATTTTGAAGTAGACCCTTCTTTGCATTTATCTTGACGGTCATTTAAGATCCAAACCTCTGTAGATATAAGGGATATCTTTTTTAAATATTTCATATGTATCATAGAAATTGCAAAGCTTAACATCAATCTAAGTATAAGGCTGGGTTAACACGACCTATTTTCAGACGTAAACGAGGCGTATTATGCCTCGTTTTACGTCTGAAAATAGGGCTACAATACGTCGGCAAACATCTGCCCATTCATTTGAATGGGTTTGCCGACGTACTGTGCAGACAACCTGTCATTTACGCGTCGTCGTTTGACAGCTGTCAAACGACGACGCGTAAAAATACAGCCTCGTCAAAAGAAGTGCAGGGCACTTATATACATTATATGCAGGACACTTCTTTCAGACGTAATTTGAGCCGTTCTTCATTGAACTCAATGTGGAGCAGCTCAAAATTTACGGCTGTCAGAGAAGCCTCGCAAAGTGCGAGGAGGAGCAATTACGACTGAAACGAGGCAGCTGTTTTCTCCTGAAAACAGTCTGTCATTTCAGCCGTAAAAGCCTCTCATCGTGTGCACATACCCTAAATCTAAGTATAAATCTAAAACATATGAATATATTTAGAGGGGTTGTCCGGTTTCAGCAAATGAATGTTGTTTTTGTAGAGTTAAAAGTTATACCATTTTTCAATATACTTTCTGTATTAATTCCTCACGGTTTTCAAGATCTCTGCTTGTTATTCGGTAAGAACCTTCATTGTTGACTTCCAGTGGATACAATTCTGTCCATGGTCATGTGATGGACACACAGGTGCTCATTAGAAGACACAGCTCTCATACGCATCCTGTAACTGTAACGATCCCAGCACCTGTGTCCATGGACAGAATTTTATCTAGTGGAAGTAAACAATGAATGTTCCTAACTGAATAAGAAGCAGAGATCTTGAAATCCGTGAGAAATTAATACAGAAAGTATATTGGAAAATTGTATAACTATTAATAATACAAAAAAATAACATTCATTTGCTGAAACCAGACAATCCTTTTAAGTTAAATTGGGCAAAGGTGTGACATCATGCAGGTTAACTGTCTGAAATGGAAGCAGAAGTTTGCTTGCTCTCATCTACCTACTCCTACATGTGGTTTTCAAATGAAACATATAATATATGAGTCCCTATAATATGTTCTTTATAGGTTAGCCAGTGGACCAGGCTCTGTGAGATCAGCATCCCTTTGGCTGTGGAAAACTTTCTAAAAGACCCATCTGCCACCATTCCTGCAGAAGTTGTTCAGCTGGAAAGAAAGCTTGGCGAACCAGTTAGAGTCCACAATGATGACAAAATACGTCGACAAAAGATGCAGCAACAAATGAAATCCAATGAGACTGGTAAAAGAAATGAAGTACGTGGAGAAACCTCGCAAATCAACCTTCAAACACCTCCTAGTGTGGAATTGACAGCAGCTTTGTCCAAACTAAGTGTTCAAGACGTGCCATCAAAAACAGCAAGAGAACCGGCACACATCAGGAAGGTCAAGATCTCAGATCTGCCATCTCTCGAGCATGTCTTTGCTGAGGGCCTTTATTTTACTCTTAGTGATGTTGTTCTACTGCCGTGCATCCACCATTACCTGGTAAGAAACGCATTCATTCTTTCTTCTTAAAAAAAACAAACCTTTGAACTGTTTAGAGAAAGAGTATGCAGCATTTGTGCCTGGAAGCAGCCAGACATCCCTTTATCAGCTAGTAACCCGGAAATCTCGCAAAGAGACAAAGGGTTGTCGAGGCCGGACAACCCCTTTAGGAGCCTCACACATCAGCGTGTGCGGTCCGTGATATACGGTCCGTATGTCGGCCGCATTTTCCGGACCGAACACACTGCAGGGAGCCGGGCTACTAGCATCATAGTTATCTATGACGCTAGGTGTCACTGCCTTCCTACGGAAATACTGTCCCGTACTGAAAACATGATTACAGTACGGGACAGTTGTCCCGCAGCGAGGCAGTGACACCTAGCGTCATAGATAACTATGATGCTAGTAGCCCGGCTCCCTGCAGTGTGTTCGGTCCGGGAAATGCGGCCGACATACGGACCGTATATCTCGTGTGCGGGGAGGCCTTAATTCTGTATGTTCTTTGCCCAGTTCACTTTGTAACTTTTTTTTTTTTCTACAAGCCTACATAACAGTAGGTCAGTAAAATCCTCAGGCACTCTTGTGGGCAAAGAGCACTTTCTTTATTAAAGGTGTTGTCGTGCGGTTTCAGCAAATGAATCATTTTTTTGTATAATTAAAAGCTCTAAAAAAAATAATTCAATATACTTTCTGTATTCCTCACAGTTTTCAAGATCTCTGCTTGCTGTTATTCAGTAGGAACATTCATAGTTTACTTCCAGTGGATACAATTCTGTCCATGGTCATGTGATGGACACACAGGTGCACAACTCATTACAAGACAGCTGTGATACACGTACTGTAACAATCCCATCACCTGTGTTCATCACATGACCATGGACAGAATTGTATCCGCCGGAAGTAAACTATGAATGTTCCTACTGAATAACAGCAAGCAGAGATCTTGAGAACCGTGAGGAACTACTACAGGAAATACATTGAAAAATTGTATAACTTTTTAAAATTATACAAAAAAAAGATAACGTTTGCTGAAACCGGACGACCCCTTTTAAAGGTTTCATTGGTGGTGCATATTATATTCCCTTTAAATGTGAAGTGAACGGAAACCAAAATATTTTCTCAAACTACATTCTGCAATTGTGTGCTCTTAGGCAGATACAGTTGTAAAGGTAATGGAGCAATTGTTGGGTATTTTCTTTGTTTCCGTAGTACTTCATAGTAAATAAATGTTTGCAGGTGATGACTTCATACCTGTACTCATAGAATATCATATTACAGGTAGACCTGACACATCTCAACTCCTTGGGTTATCTGACAAGACATGGGTAGACACGTCTTCTACGAAAACAAAGCTGTGCAGACACCGAGGCTCCATAATTCCGGCTGATACCTTCTACAATAATTAGTGGTTTCTGATATCACATGTTCAGACGACTGTCATGACCATCATAGATCTCCACTAGCATGTCAAACATGTTGTCTACATCAGGGATGTTAAAAAGATTATTGCCTTCCAAATGACAGGACATTGGCATACTTTAGTGTTATTTATTATTATTAGTATTTTTTTTTAAATATAGCACCAACATATTATGCAGCGCTGCGCAGATTGTAGTCGCTTACATAAGTCCATGCCCCTTAGATTTGCATTACAGAAGCAACGTAGACCTAAGAAATTATCCTATTGACTTCTATGGGAGAATTTTGTGGGCATGCTCTGTGACCTGCTGGTGTACTGGAAGGGGGAGGAGGGGGGCTGTGTCCATCAGCTTTTGTCAATCGTGTGACCCTGTGTTATCGGACTCCAGCTGTATAATAGAGGTGTTACCTTCATTGTAATTCTGCCTGATGATAATGAGATGACAGCTGAAAAGTGATCTCTACAGAACAGGAAGTGTCAATCTATTGGGAGGATCAGTGGAAAGTGTAATTTCAGGATTATTTTTAATAAAGATATTGACATAGAAAAAATAAAAAATCACCAGTTCCTGTAAATATTTATGATCTTAGCGCTTTCATGTTCCATGAATGATTCACCAGACCAGGCCATCTTCTTCCATTGCTCCCTGGTCCAGTTCCGATGCTCATTGTAGGCTGTTTTGGTGGTGGACGGTGATCAGCATGGGCACTCTGACCAGTCAGCGGCTACACAGCCACAAACGCAGCAAGCTGCAGCGCACTGTGTGTTCTGACACCTTTCTATCATAGCAAGCATTAACTTGTGCTACAGAATCTCTTCTGTGGGATCGGGCCAGCCCCGTCTGCGTGCAGTGTAACTATGCATAGTTTTACTGTTTGTGGTTTGTAATCCAAAGAATCAGCTGCCATCTAAGGAAATCCTCCTCCATTGTCTTCTTAATATACGGTATCACCTGCTTCAGTTCCTGTCGAGTATTTGTGACATGTTTAGAACATGTGAAAAATGCATTGCTAATTCGAGCCATACATTAAGTTTAATAGACTGTGAAAGCCAATAAGAAATTTCTCCTATAATACAGTAGCAGTTTTTTGCGCTTTAGGTGTATTTTCTTAGGAGCAAGGTGACACAATGTCACAATACACTTTATGTGGCTTTTTATGTTACATTAATGTTGATATGTAATAACAGCAATGTTATTGATATAGTGATCAGTTCAGTGTTACCGGTTTACATACATACATACATACATACATACATACATACACACACACATACATTGTTTTATATGCTTCATGTTTTTACTGATGTAAATTATATCCAATATTGATTTTGTGTTCGGGTTCGTTCACATCTGCATTGGGACTCCGCTCATGGGTTCCGTCGGACCATTCTGTCAGGGGAACCCATGAATGGAATCCAAACTAAAACAAACGGAAACCATAGGTTTCCCTTTGCATCACCATTGATTTCGATGGTGACGGATCCGATGCAAAAGGTTTCCGTTTGTCACCGTTGTGTAAGGGTTCCGTTGTTTTGACAGAATGAATAGCGCAGTCAACTACAGTATTTATTCTGTCACAACAACAGAACCCTTACACTACAGTGACAAACGGATACCATTTCACCGGATCCGTCACCAGTGAAATCAATGGTGATGCAAACGGGTACCCAGGGTTTCCGTTTGTTTCAGTCAGGGTTTCGTTCATGGGTTCCCCTGACGGAAAGGTCCGACGTAACCCATGAACGGAGTCCCAACGCAGATGTGAATCATAATATACCCCCATACCATATATTGTGAAAATGCCATCCAGCATTTTATACTCATGGGTGCCTTCATGCAATTTTGCATTAAAATGTTAACATTATGTAAGAAATATATAAAATGTCAAGTTTATGGCTAAAAATGTAACCCAAGCAGAGCTTGAGATGCACAACTTTGTCTAAAAATAAAAGCTTAAGATGTGCAGAGTTAATACATGAAACTTGTGCCTATGTCTACTTTCACATATAGCTTCATATAATCACCAGAACTGAAGAGACCAAAAATGTCTGTGATCCAAATGCCAACAAACATCCCAGTCAACAAACAAATGGTCTGACGCATCTGCTAATCTTCTCACCGCTGTAGTAGGAAAAAAAGGAGCCCCTAAATGTGACAATCAGAGAGCACATATCCTTTCTCATTGATAAGAGGGGTGATAACATGAAGAACAGTTCATGTATCCCCCCCCCTGTGGTCACTGGAAGGCTGTACAGGGGGAGAGATGACAGTGACAGGCTGTGATCATTCTTCCAGCTGTGACTTTGCAGCTTCTCCCCTCCCTTACACAGACACAAAACCAGGAACTAAAACTTTTCTAGCTTCTCCCCGGCTTCAAAACAATGCTGTACCCCGAATACTGCACCTACAATATTGAGCCTGGTGTAATATGAAAGCTAAGATTCTGGGCTTTAATATGTCACCATTTAAGAGATCTAAGCATTAGCCCTTATAGTCTAGTTGAGACAAACGGTATACATCCTTATCAGTTTAAGGGTTAATGATTTTTGGTTAGACCATGTGTGTTTAAGACGGGATCTTTCTGCTTTCCTGTAATTGATGTGTGTTGGAAATTCAATCAATACAATTTTTCTCCTGGGACCCCCAGCATTCTCCTCAACAAAGTACCGGAATCTACTTGGCACTGCTCAGGTTTTTCAGTAATGGGTAAAATCTTTCAATCTGCTCATTGAATACATTTAGGGTTTGCGTACACCAGACAGTCAATGTGCGGTAACAGAAATTATTGAGTAGAATGAACGTTTGATATGATGATGTGGATAGATTCTAGTATTGTCTTCTATTTGAAGGAAGCAAAGTCACTGGCAATTTCTTGTCCTGATTGAGTTTTCTATATCTTTACATAATTCTAGCACACAAGAAAATGGTGACAGCACACTGCGAACACTAATGCCACCTAAGCCACTAAATATAAATAAATATGCATTACTACTAAATCTACTTACAATAGGGAGGTTCTTAGCGCACATTTGGATCAAATTGTGTGAGCCCACCTGCCACGACAAGGTGACCTCTATGAGGTGGGAACCTACGCTGCACATACACCCAGAACTCGGGCTAAACCTACATATTGGGTATGGTAGTAACCAGCATTAAACAAATTAAAATCACCCAGGGCAGAATGGGAGGAGTGCAAGATCAAAAATGGAGGCAGTCACTAACCCCACATATATGAATCACATAAACAACACACAAATTTGAACAGCACATTCCAACAAAATGAATGATTTTGGGGTGATTTTAATTAGTTTAATGAGGGTTCCTACCATCCCCAAGAATATGTAGGTTTAGTCCCAGTTCTGGGTGTATGTGAAGCGTAGGTTCCCACCTTATAGAGGTCGCCTTGTCGTGGCAGGTGGGCTCACACAATTTGATCAAAATGTGCGCTAAGAACCTCCCTATTGTTAGTAGATTTAGTAGTAATGCATATTTATTTATATTTAGTGGCTTAGGTGGCATTAGTGTTCGCAGTGTGCTGTCGCCATTTTTTTGTGTGCTGTATAAATTTGCAGTCACAGACGTTCTTGCCCCTGTATACAAGTTTTGTTTCATTTTGTTGGAATGTGCTGTTCAAACTTTTGTGTAGTTTATATAATTCTACATATTCTCTCTGGAACGAATAGAAGTTTATGCAGAGGGAATAGTCCAGTTATTTCCTATTGATAAACCGCAGCCTGCCAATATAATAAAATTTTAGTTAATTTGTGACAAGAGTATCTCTCCAGATGAATTGTTATATTTGGGCAGTGATGTAGTATTGAGACCAAGTTGTCACTGGAGATAATGTCGTACTTGATACTTTTGTCACCGGTGAACTTAAATTACATTTCAATCTGATCATGGAATACTTTTCATCATTTGGAATATTTCTGAACCCATAACAGTGGGTTTTTGGAAATGTTCCCTTTTAAGATTCTCTTCTGTAGAAAGGATTGCTGCATATAGACAAGATTTACACAGTGGGGCTAGGTTAGGGTCTCGTGTGGGCTTCAGTTTTTGGATCTTATGGCATATGGCACAGCCCCTATTTTGGAAAACTTTCAAGAAATATACTTTTTGTATGCTCCATTGTAGGTTGCTCTCCAGAAAATATCACCAGAGAAGATCTATGGGCTTCCTCTTATAAAAGGCTGGTATGAACGGGTCCGACAGGTCCAAGGAGTGCAGACGGCAGCTGCTGATTGTAATATCGTCTTTCTCCACTTTCTTCATGTGGATTCCCAGCACCAAGAGCCTTCAGCATCCTTCAAAATAGACACTGAAGAAAAAGGAATCCCAGAAAGCCATTTTTTAGGAGGACCCAGACCAACCATGACCAAGCTAAAAGTAAGAATATCCAAAAGCATAGATTGATCCTAATGTTCATCATTCCTTGCTCTGTACTCCTGTAGATTGACTCCAGTATTGGTGACCACTGTCTTTACACGTAGTACAGTTTACCTGAATATAGCAATAGCATTAAAAAAGACATTGGCTTCTATCTCAAATACATTGTCCATACTGTCCAATTACAGGAATAATTTTTAACTTTTTTCAAAACTTTAACTTTGAACACCCCCCACCCCTTTTAAAGTAGTCCTTGTATGCTTCCTGACATCTCTGATGGCAAGAAAAGTGCAATCTTCAGCGCTATATTTGCCAACAAAAATACCCGAACTCTAATGGGAACATGACAGACCGGATTTTTAGGATTTGATTCCACAGAATTTGTTGGATCTGGCATAGCTCTGTTAAGAACGGAAGCAATGACACTAGAGGGAAGAGAGTCTAAGCGCAAATAAGGTTATGTTCACATTTGCGTTGTGGCTTCCATTCATAATGTAAGTATAAACTCTGCCGGATCCGGCGTACAACGGATACCACCGACTCCTGACAAATCATTGACTTATTCCTTGAGTTGAGTCCTAAGGGTGATTTTCCATCAAATATGTCGGAATCTGCGTCTAAGACTCTGAACGGAGCCTCCAACACAGATGTGAACAGAGCCTAAGTTTTACTTTGCACACACAGAGATTGGAAGAATTTTAAAAAACAAACAAACATACACATACAGTGCATGAGATGGCTTTTGCTAATGGAATAATAAAAATGATGTAATACTTGTAACATTTATATACCTAAATAATTATCAATGGCTCAATGGTTAGCACTGTGGCCACGCAGCACTGGTGTTTGGTGTCCAACCAGAAGCAATATCTGCATACAATTGGTTAGTCGCCCCAGCTGCATATGGGCTGTAATAACAGATAAGCCCATACCCACACCCAGTCACTGCAGTGTTAATGTACCAAAATGACACATGACCTCTGCAGCCAATCACTGGCCACAGTGGTGATTCCAGTATAGATGTGCCATCCCTTACCTGCTCTCTAAATCCGGCAAAACCTGAGATGTCTGGCGCAAGATTTTAAACAAACCTGTAAAAAAAAAAGGTTTACTTCCGGCGGATACGATCCGTCAGCCATTCATCGCCCATAGACTCCCATGTTAAAAAAAGGTCTTCATCACAGCCGTCAGTAAAAAAAAAAGGTCTACTTTAAACGTATTAATTTTTACCTATGGGCAATGGATGGCATTCATCAGAGACATCTGTCGGCCATCCGTCTTCCATAGCTTATTCCATGTTAAAAAAAGACGTATACATTCAACGTATACTTTTTTTATATTACTGGATGGCGCGAGATCGTATTGAATTGCGATCATGACAAATTGAATAACATAACGTCGTTCAAGAAAGAGTCGGGGTAGACACATCTGTATGTACCATATAAAAAGAAAGCTGATGCCCACCATAGGATTTAAAAGAGAGTCCAGACGTGGCAGATATGGTGGAATTCTCCATTCACATGAGTCATACTGTAAATTGTTGCAGATTTTTGGCGTGGATTTCGTACTAAATATCCATGACAAATATGTAACATGTGAATTTAACCAAAAGGCGAGTGTTATTTTAGCTCTTAAGCAACTGCCAATTTTTTTTTAATTTTTTTTATGCTCGACATCCCCTTTTTCATAGGTCATAGCTGTATTTATAAGTCTACTGGTACCCTTAGAAGCTGACAGCAGTTAGTCTCGAATTTGCTGTCGGCTATGTGACGTATTATGTGTCATGTAGGCTCCCATCATGCACTGCTCTCTGGTAATTCAGAATTTTAGTTTTGGATGTGAATTCATAATCAATGCAAGATAAGTAAAGCAATTGTAGTCGTAAGTTGTGTTTCAAAGGTGGAGTTTCCCTTTAAAATGTTTTTTGTTTTTTTTGGAATCTACAGAGATTTGTGAACCATGGATGTTCAGAAGTTGTATTTCATTGTTTTGTTAAATAACAGATCCTAAGCAGCTGCTAATGAAAGCAATGTGCCGCCTGCATTCCATGCTCGCTACTCATGTACTTTTTGGTTTAAACTTGAAAGACCGTAAAGTAAATATTATATTAGAAAAGGTAAATGTTAATATTAGAGAAATTGGCTGTGTAAGGGTGATATAATAATATAGTAGTAGGTGGAACTACATGTGACCAGTAAATGTATTTTATGGTTTAAAATCTTACATTTCATAATGTTTCATTATTTTTTTTCTAATACGGTATAAAACAAATTCTGTGCTGATTAATTTCCTAATATATCTTTACAGGGGTTGGATCTCCTTTCTTCTGATAGAAAGTCCCTATCTCATAGCCATAGTTGCTTTTTCACTAGGAAGAGCTGATTAGACAGATTTAGAGAGCTCCTATTGAACTCAGTAATACATCCATTTGCAGTAAGCTCCTTAGCTCCCTCTAGTGGCCCATGCCGGCAGCCAGCATTATATAATTCATTTCTATGACAGTGTAAAGGAACAAGGAGATTTCATTTGGAGCTTTGTCACAAAGTACCAAAGGTCTAACACTTAGGCTGGGTTCACACTGAGTTTTTTTTTGCAAGAGGTAAATATGGCTCAAAATTGTGTTTCAAATTTTGAAGCAGATTTTCCTCTGCCTGCACGCCGATTTTCACGGCGTTTTTTCTCCCGCGGCTATTCAGCGCTCCGGGCATAAAACACAGCGAAATACGCTTTCTCTGGCTCCCATTGATGTCAATGGGAGGTCAGAGGCGTTAAAGCCCAAAGATAGGGCATGTCCCTTCTTTTTCCTGCAAGCCGGTATTTCCGCTCGCGGGAAAAAAACGCCTTTGCCTCCCATTGAAATCAATGGGAGGCATTTTTGGCGCGCTTTGCGGTGCGGTTTCCGCATCAAAAAACTCTGTGTGAACTCCCCCTTATAAAGGTATATTGTATTAGTAATTAGCACAGAATTTAAGACCTATTTAGAAAAAAAAAAAGAGAAATGGTACTGTAACGGCAGGGGGTAGGGAGACGGACAAGTGAGCCCTAATCTACCCGCCACTCTGTCCCTGCCTACTTGCAACGACCCGCCCTAGGCGACGGGGTACAACTGGGCGGCGGACCCTTCGCTCAGTAAGTTCACGACAAACACAAGCAAACATACAAGGAACACAAGCAAGGAAAAGGGGCCGTTGCCCACGGCAACACCGTGAGCAACCAGAGTGGTGAACGAGCCGAGTCAAGCCAGGAGTGTGCGAGGTACAAAACGAAAAGCAGAAGAGTAGTCGGTAAGCCAGGGTCGGTATGGAGCAGGATCAAAAATAGCAGGAGCTGTAGCTGGGCCAGGAACCACAAGGAAGGAAACAAAAGCAATAACAAGCACCGAGGGACAGGAAGTGCAGGCTTAAATAGACCGAGGGCGGGAGCTAGCTGAGTCTGGCCAGGTTACGATAGGCTCTCCCACTCCTAAGCCTGCCAGCCTGAATGGTGGAAGCAGGAGTCAGTCTCAGGGATGTATTCTCAGGTGCTGACTGATTAGTTCTGGGAGTTAACCCCGCAGTGCCTGGCAGATCCTTTACAGGTACACTGTGGTGATATGAATCCTGTGTCTCCCTCAGAGCCTGCATTGGTAAAGGTAGAACGTACAGAGTGGATTAGACAGATTTATAATAATTCCATAGAATTTTTGCATATTACATTCTCGATTTACAGTGAGTTCTGTGACTTTTAGTACCACTTTTCACTACTGCAGTCAACAGACACAATCAATCTGTCACTATGACAAACGCTCTTGAATTCAAGTGTATCTAACTTTTCAGATGACTTTTCAGAATAAGCTGTCATATGTTTACATGAAGAATAACACTATTTCTGGCCATTATATGACTTGTTTTTTGCATCTTATAGCAGTTTCCCCTCTACAGGCTTTATGTCTAAATCTCTGTTTTCTCTGAGCTAATGGGTGGAACATAACTGCTATCGTGTCTTCTATACACCGCACACATAGAAGAGGAGAATCCAACTCTCCTATCTCTAGCTATCACACATATATATATATATATATATATATATATATATATATAATGTGTGTGTGTATGTGTGTATATATATATATATATATATATATATATATATATATATATATAAAAGCTGCAGCAGAATGGAGGAGATTATACAGCAGTACAGACCAGTGTAGCTGGGAATCCAGCACTAGGGGGAGAAATAACACTTACCAGGAAGCTGCAGCGCGTCTGTTTGTGTCTTTCTACTTAACTAAATTTTAGCAAAAAGTAAATTACAAAGTTGAACTATATCAGGTATACTATTAGATTAACATAAGTTCTTTGAAACGTTAGTGTCCATTTAAGAGCATCTACAAGGCGTAAAATTAGATTCATACAATACAATTCATATTGCTTTATAGGTACTGCCTAAAAATAATTACTGTATTTTAGATTTTAGATCAGGTGGGTGCTGGATTAAGGGATGTTTAGGGCATAAAATAAAACAGCCTGTTCTAGAATGTGCCATAAGATTGTAACATACTCTTGAATTATAGTATCAGTACAGTTGTTTATATGTTATTTGCTATAATATTTTATCTTTGTCATACAGGACCATGGCGTTGATGCGTTCTTTTCTCCTCATCCCTGCCCAGCCCAGACTATTGACTGGGGAAGTCTTCCTGCAGCAGTATGCCCAGCAGAAGGTCAGTGGGAATATTCCTAACAAGAGTTAATACATTTAACTTGGTTGAATAAAGTATATTTCCATTGACCAAAAATGCTATTTCTAACTTTTATCTAACATATATTTTTTTTAACTTATAGAAACATATTGTGAACTATATCTACAAAATGTTCATATAAAATTCAGTATATATAAATTATATTTGCATTTGCCTAACTTTAAACCTTGATACCATTTTGGTTCATCTCGTGACTTAATGGAACATTCAATATTAAAAACAAATCTTCAAGATTGTTTTATTAGTCTGCAGAAGCTGCTTTTGCTTTCTGTTTTTAGTTTTCCTCATGTGAAGCACCTTTGGGCTTTAGCTAATTGTTTAAATAGAAATGTACTATTACAGTGTGTTCTAATTCTCTATAAGGGTATGTTCACACTGAGTTATTTGCAGGCTGAAAATTCTGCCTCAAAAATCCATATGGAATTTTAAAGGGAGATTTTGATCTGCCTGTACGCCGTTTACCGTGGGCAAAAACGATGTAAAAAACGCTTTCTCTACCTCCCATTGATGTCAATGGGAGGTCAGAGACTTAAACGCCCGAAGATAGGGCATGTCGCTTCTTTTTCCCGAGAGCCGGTTTTACCGCTCGTGGGAATAAAACGCCTCCGCCTCTTATTCAAATCAATGGGAGGCATTTTTGGCCGTGTTTTGGCGCATTTTCAGACGCGGTTTCCGCGTCAAAATTTTTTGTAAAAGAGAAGCAGACTGGAAATTATAGCCACCATTCGCTAACCCAGTCCCCATTGTAACAGTGCTCTATTACCTTCTGGCCACCTCTAACTAGATTTTTAGAAGAGAATAATCTGGCTTCTGTCTGCTATCCTGATTGTAGAAATCACTGTCTGCATGCAGTAACTGTAGTAACTCCATATCCCATGATGCCTTGCCCAGGCATCACATAGGGAGATGTGGCTAAATCACATATATCTGAAGCTATAGTTATATAGATCATTTCAAATTGTGATCAGGATGCTGGAGAGCCACATATGAAGGAGTAAGAAACCATAAGATGCACAGGATAGGCTGTAGACTGTGCTCTATGCAGCAGCATGCATGGCACAGGCAGTGTGCAAACTCTATCCCACTGCAAGGGCGGATAGAGATAATTGGTTGGCAATAGCCTTACATCATCTACAGGAAGCAGTCTGGAGAAGATTTAGTGACAACCGCAGAATACACAGGGCTAAGAAGATTTTCCATTGTCACCCAGTGCATTCTTGGATTGTTGCTATACAACAACCAAGGCACATTCTGCCTGACATTTTAATATTCAGAAACTTCAAGGGATAGCAACTATAGTTTTCATCTGAATTTCCATTTAAGCTCCGGGAATGATATTGCAAACCTCACTCAGTTCTTCATTGTGACAGACCACTTCTCTACGTTTTTATACATGTGCCACGTAAGCCTGTTTTCCGGACCACTTTTTCCTCAACTCTCCTTTGTGTCAGACCATTTTTTCTTAGCTTTCCTTTGTGCCAGAACACTCCTCCCAAGTTCTTTTATGTGTTCCAGACTACTCCATCACCCAGGTCTCCTACGTAGGAGAGCACTCTCTCATAGCTCTCCCATATGAGAAATCACTCCTTCGCCAGCCGTATGGTTTGGGACACCTCCTATGACTGAGCTAAAGGGCTAAAGTTTTTCCTCCCACAGCCATTTTCAAGTCTATAGATTTTACCTTTAAAAAGTAGGCTGAGAAGTACACTAGGCAAAGAAAACCTAAAGCTACAGCCTCAGGCAGGCAGTAATAGAAATAGTAGCTTTCACCTGCTTCACTTTTTCAAGTCTATGGGATTTAAGAAACTTGCAAATGTCAGCACTCCAAAAATATGTGAAATCCGAAGTTTTAAACTTGCATAATAAATTAAATATAGATTTATTTACTTTTTCAGCCACAAATATCCTTACAAATGCAGCACTTTATTACACATAATATATTTTAACCGCCTTTCTTAAAAATAACTTTAGTAGATTTAAGTAAATTTGAAGAGGTATTGTTAGGGATCTGCCAGGTACTTCATCTAGGTATACTCCTGGGATTAATCAATCCACACCTGAGGCCAGACCTGTTCGACTGACACCATCTCCCACCAACCAGGGTGGCAGGCTCAGGAGTGGGAGAGCCTATCGCGGCCTGGTCTGTCGGAGTTAGCTCCGCCCCCTGTCCTTTATTACCTGCCCTGTTCTCTCCCTCAGTGCTTGTAATTCTTTTGGATTCCTGGCCCCACTGCTGCTTGCTCCAGCCTGCTTCTGCCGTGCTTCTGCCTTGCTGCAGTTCTGCTTGACCTGCTTTGCTTTGCCCCTGGCTTGCTTCTGTCTCCTTGCCCGCTTGGGTGTACTCACTTCGTCCTGGTCCTGACTGTCCGTTCGCCGCTCCGTTTCCTCGTGGCGTTCCGTGGCTACTGCCCCTTCCCTTGCATGTTCCCTGTTTGTTTTCCTGTGCACTTAGACAGCGTAGGGACCGCCGCCCAGTTGTACCTCGTCGCCTAGGGCGGGTCGTTGCAAGTAGGCAGGGACAGGGCGGTGGGTAGATTAGGGCTCACTTTCCCTTCACCTCCTTCCGGCCATTACATAATTACAAGCCCTTACCTAGTCTACCATTTCTCCTACGCTGACGCTATCATGGACCCCCTTGAGACCCTGGCCCAGCAGATGCAGGGCCTCTCCCTACAGGTCCAGGCCCTGGCCCAAAGGGTCAATCAGGGTGACGCTGCTTTAGTAGTACCCCTCACCTCACCTCTAGAACCCGACCTCAAGTTACCTGACCGGTTCTCAGGGGACCGTAAGACGTTTCTCTCCTTCCGGGAGAGTTGCAGACTGTATTTCCGCCTAAAGCCCCACTCCTCAGGTTCCGAGAACCAGCGGGTGGGTATCATCATATCCCGACTCCAGGAAGGGCCCCAAGAGTGGGCCTTCTCCTTGGCTCCTGACGCCCCTGAACTTTCCTCTGTTGATCGTTTTTTCTCTGCCCTCGGACTCATTTACGACGAGACTGACAGGACTGCCTTAGCCGAGAGTCAGCTGGTGACCTTACGTCAGGGTAGGAGACCGGTTGAGGAATACTGTTCTGATTTTAGGAAGTGGTGCGTAGCTTCTCAGTGGAACGATCCGGCCCTAAGGTGCCAGTTTAGGTTAGGATTATCTGACGCCCTGAAGGATCTGCTGGTTAGCTACCCCTCGTCTGACTCCCTTGACCAGGTTATGGCCCTAGCAGTACGACTTGACCGACGTCTCAGGGAACGTCAGCTAGAACGCTTCAGTGTGCTTCCCTCTGACTTTTCTGCGATCCCCCCCGAGGTCCCGTCTCCTCGCCCCTCCACGGAGGACTCGGAGGTACCTATGCAACTCGGGGCCTCCATGTCCCCTCGACAACGTAGGGAGTTTCGCAGAATGAATGGTCTCTGCTTCTACTGTGGGGACGACAAGCATCTACTGAACACCTGTCCCAGGCGCAAGAATAAGAAGCCGGAAAACTTCCGCGCCTAAGTGATCATCGGGGAGGTCACTTGGGCGCACAGGTATTTCCCGTTAATGTGAAACGCAATAAAATTTTGCTTCCCTTTCAGGTCTCGTTTGCTGGCCGGGCTGCCACGGGCAGTGCTTTCGTGGATTCAGGGTCATCTGCTAATATCATGTCTGCGGAATTTGCTATGTCTCTAAAGATGCCTTGTATTGATTTACCTTATCCTATCCCTGTAGTAGGTATCGACTCAACTCCCCTTGCTAATGGTTATTTTACTCAGCATACTCCTGTTTTTGAACTCCTTGTTGGCTCCATGCATTTGGAGCAATGCTCTGTACTGGTGATGCAGGGATTATCTGATCTGGTTTTAGGCCTTCCCTGGTTGCAGTTGCATAATCCCACGTTTGATTGGAATACTGGGGATCTCACCAAATGGGGTAATGAATGTCTTATGTCATGTCTTTCTGTTAACTCTATTTCTCCCCGGGAGGAGGTAAACACGCTTCCTGAGTTTGTTCAGGACTTCGCCGATGTGTTTTCTAAGGAGGCCTCCGAGGTGTTGCCCCCCCATAGAGATTACGATTGCGCTATCGATTTGGTGCCTGGTGCCAAGCTTCCTAAGGGTAGGATATTTAATCTTTTATGTCCTGAACGTGAAGCCATGAGGGTGTATATCCAAGAATGCCTGGCCAAGGGTTTCATTCGCCCCTCGACTTCTCCTATAGGTGCTGGCTTCTTCTTCGTGGGGAAGAAGGATGGTGGTCTTAGGCCGTGCATTGATTATCGTAACCTGAATAAGGTCACCGTAAGGAACCAGTACCCACTTCCTTTGATTCCGGATCTTTTTAATCAGGTTCAGGGAGCCCAATGGTTTTCTAAGTTCGATCTACGGGGGGCATATAACCTTATCCGCATCAAAGAGGGGGATGAGTGGAAAACTGCGTTCAACACACCCGAGGGTCATTTCGAATACCTGGTCATGCCCTTTGGGTTGTGTAATGCCCCTGCTGTCTTCCAGAATTTTATTAATGAAATCCTGAGAGAGTACCTGGGTAATTTTCTTGTTGTGTACCTTGATGACATACTGGTGTTTTCCAAGGACTGGTCCTCCCACGTGGAGCATGTCAGGAAGGTGCTCCAGGTCCTTCGGGAGAATAATCTGTTTGCTAAGACTGAAAAATGTGTCTTTGGGGTACAGGAGATACCATTTTTAGGGCAAATCCTCACTCCTCATGAATTCCGCATGGACCCTGCCAAGGTTCAGGCTGTGGCGGAATGGGTCCAACCTGCCTCCCTTAAGGCGTTACAGTGTTTTTTAGGGTTCGCCAACTATTACAGGAGATTTATTGCCAACTTCTCGGTCGTCGCTAAGCCTCTTACGGACCTTACCCGCAAGGGTGCTGATGTCCTCCATTGGCCCCCTGAGGCCGTCCTGGCCTTTGAGACCCTCAAGAAGTGCTTTATCTCGGCCCCCGTGCTGATTCAGCCCAACCAAGAGGAGCCATTTATTGTGGAGGTTGACGCTTCCGAGGTGGGAGTGGGGGCCGTCTTGTCCCAGGGTACCAGCTCCCTCACCCATCTCCGCCCCTGTGCTTACTTCTCTAGGAAGTTTTCGCCCACGGAGAGTAACTATGATATTGGCAACCGCGAACTTCTAGCCATTAAATGGGCTTTTGAGGAGTGGCGGCACTTCCTGGAGGGGGCCAGACACCAGGTAACGGTCCTTACGGATCACAAGAATCTGGTTTTCCTAGAATCGGCCCGGAGGCTTAATCCTAGACAAGCTCGGTGGGCACTATTCTTTACCAGATTTAATTTCTTGGTTACCTATAGGGCTGGGTCCAAGAATATTAAGGCTGATGCTCTGTCACGTAGTTTCATGGCCAATCCTCCTTCTGAGAAGGATCCTGCTTGTATTTTACCCCCTGGTATAATCGTCTCTGCCACGGATTCTGATTTAGCTTCTGATATCGCGGCTGATCAGGGTGCAGCTCCCGGGAACGTCCCTGGGGACAAACTGTTTGTTCCCCTGCAATACCGGCTGAGGGTACTCAGGGAAAACCATGACTCCGCTCTATCTGGTCATCCTGGCATCTTGGGCACCAAACACCTCATTACCAGAAACTATTGGTGGCCTGGGTTGCCTAAAGACGTTAGGGCTTACGTCGCCGCTTGTGAGGTTTGCGCTAGGTCCAAAACCCCTAGGTCCCGACCTGCGGGCCTACTACGTTCCTTGCCCATTCCCCAGAGACCTTGGACCCATATCTCCATGGATTTTATCACCGATTTGCCTCCATCTCAGGGCAAGTCGGTGGTGTGGGTGGTAGTCGACCGCTTCAGCAAGATGTGCCACTTTGTGCCCCTTAAGAAGCTACCTAACGCCAAGACGTTAGCTTCTTTGTTTGTGAAACACATCCTGCGTCTCCATGGCGCCCCAGTCAATATCGTTTCTGACAGAGGGGTACAATTTGTTTCCTTATTTTGGAGAGCTTTTTGTAAAAAGTTGGAGATTGATCTGTCCTTCTCCTCCGCCTTCCATCCCGAAACTAATGGCCAAACGGAAAGGACCAACCAATCCCTGGAACAATATTTAAGATGTTTCATCTCTGACTGTCAATTCGATTGGGTCTCATTCCTTCCCCTTGCTGAATTTTCCTTGAATAACCGGGTCAGTAACTCGTCAGGGGTCTCCCCGTTTTTCTGTAATTTCGGGTTTAACCCAAGATTCTCCTCCGTCTCCCCTGGTTGTTCCAATAATCCTGAGGTAGAGGATGTTCATCGGGAACTGTGCACTGTCTGGGCCCAGGTTCAGAAGAACCTAGAGGCGTCCCAGAGCGCACAAAAGATTCAGGCGGATAGTAGACGTTCTGCTAACCCCCGGTTTGTCGTCGGGGATTTGGTCTGGTTGTCGTCCAGGAACTTGCGCCTTAAGGTCCCGTCCAGGAAGTTTGCTCCCCGATTTATTGGACCTTATAAGATCATTGAAGTCCTCAACCCTGTATCCTTCCGTCTGGAGCTCCCCCCATCATTTCGCATACATGACGTCTTCCATGCCTCCCTCCTTAAACGCTGCTCCCCGTCCTGGTCCCCCTCGAGGATACCTCCTGTTCCCGTTCTCACCCCTGAGGGGGTGGAATTCGAGGTGGCCAAGATTATGGACAGTAGGATGGTCCAGGGCTCCCTCCAGTACCTGGTCCATTGGAGAGGACTTGGGTACCTGCCCGTGATGTTCACGCTGGGGTATTGATCAGGAGGTTCCACCTTCTCTTCCCCACTAAACCGGGTCCCCTTAGTAAGGGTCCGGTGGCCCCTCATAAAAGGGGGAGTACTGTTAGGGATCTGCCAGGTACTTCATCTAGGTATACTCCTGGGATTAATCAATCCACACCTGAGGCCAGACCTGTTCGACTGACACCATCTCCCACCAACCAGGGTGGCAGGCTCAGGAGTGGGAGAGCCTATCGCGGCCTGGTCTGTCGGAGTTAGCTCCGCCCCCTGTCCTTTATTACCTGCCCTGTTCTCTCCCTCAGTGCTTGTAATTCTTTTGGATTCCTGGCCCCACTGCTGCTTGCTCCAGCCTGCTTCTGCCGTGCTTCTGCCTTGCTGCAGTTCTGCTTGACCTGCTTTGCTTTGCCCCTGGCTTGCTTCTGTCTCCTTGCCCGCTTGGGTGTACTCACTTCGTCCTGGTCCTGACTGTCCGTTCGCCGCTCCGTTTCCTCGTGGCGTTCCGTGGCTACTGCCCCTTCCCTTGCATGTTCCCTGTTTGTTTTCCTGTGCACTTAGACAGCGTAGGGACCGCCGCCCAGTTGTACCTCGTCGCCTAGGGCGGGTCGTTGCAAGTAGGCAGGGACAGGGCGGTGGGTAGATTAGGGCTCACTTTCCCTTCACCTCCTTCCGGCCATTACAGGTATTCTAGTTTCCGCAAATAAATTATATTCTTTGTATAATGAAAAGTTATACAATTTTCCAATTTATTTTCTGTGTCTTTTCTTTGTGGTTCTCAAGAGCTCCACTTGCTGTTAGTGAATAAGAACCGTCATTGTTTACTTCCAGGATAATGAAAATCTATCCTTGGTCATGTGATGGACACACAGAACTCTGATGCACATAATGTAACTGTAATGATCCATGCATCTGTTT
This sequence comes from Rhinoderma darwinii, assembly GCF_050947455.1. Classification (NCBI taxonomy): domain Eukaryota; kingdom Metazoa; phylum Chordata; class Amphibia; order Anura; family Rhinodermatidae; genus Rhinoderma; species Rhinoderma darwinii. Next base: position 174,139,426 of record NC_134687.1, on the reverse strand, counting down.
GTTCATCACGTGACCAGGACAAATTTTCATTCACTGGAAGTAAACAATGAAGGTTCGCATTGATTGACAGCAGGCAGAGGTTTTGAAAACAGTATAGATTTAATACAGATAGTATATTGGAAAATTGTATATCTTTTCAGTATACAATGATTAATATTTCCTTGCTGAAAGCGGAATACACCTTTAAGTGTTTTAAATATAAGTTCAGTACTTTATTCATGACATTGACGTATCCACCTGTCTTTGGAATGAAACATATTAAATAAAAAATATTAACGTTAAACAAATGATAATAATCCTGGTGTAATGTCCGTGGCTGCGGGCCGTCAGCTCCAATCTCCCCTTGACAGCCGCAGCCACGAGTCGGCGAGCGCTCACGTGCACTCGCCTCACCCGGATCCCGTAGGGTGCGCGCGCACGCTCGTGCCCGTTCTTAAAGGGGCAACACGCGCACCGGACTTCTGATGAACTTGAACCTGTGAGTACCCTGGACTATAAGAGGGCTCCAGTCCCCTGCTTCTATGCCTGAACGTTGTTGATGTTTCCTAAGTTTGTCTATGTGATGGCCTCCTAGTGTTTTCCTGTTCCCTGCATTCCATACTATCCTAGTCGAGCACTGTGCTGTGCCAATGTCGTGTCGTGCTGTATCCCACGTCTGACCTGCTTCACTTCGCCTGATGTCTACCTGCTGCCTAGTCCCAGCCGAGCCTGCCCTGTTGCTGCCACAGGTACCTATAGGAACTATAGATATTGACCTTCACCCTGTTGGCCAGCTGCCTTACCGCCAAGGCGCTACGGCCCAGTGGGTCCACAGACCCTTCATGACACCAGATAAGTATCATATATTAGTGTTGTGATAGAAAAATAGCATATTTGATGCACAATTTCTAGCTTACATTTGTTTGATACACTTGATATATGGTACAATGGAAGATGCTACAATCTTTGTTAACCTGGAAACCACCTGACTGACTCACAAGAAGTCACTAAAATACACTTTTCAAGAAAAACTTAGAATTTAGGATCTTTAAGAAATTCAAGGTTTAAAAAATTCCATCTTTAGAATCGGTTGATAACGAGTTTATCATCAAAAAGTTCATTTATTTCAGAAATTAAATTCAAAAAGTGAAACTCATATATTACATAGATCCATTACACAACAGAGTGATCTATTTCCAGCATTTTTTTCTTTTAATGTTGAATATTATGGCTAACAGTTAATGAAAACCCAAAATTTATTATCTCTGACAATTAGAATATTAGGTAAAAGTTGAAGATTGTAGACTCATGGTGTCACACTCTAATCAGCTTATCTACACAAAACACCTGCAAAGGTTTCCTAAGCCTCTAAATGATCCAACAGTCGGGTTTAGTAGCTACACAATCAAAGGGAATACGGCTGACTTGACAAATGTCCAGAAGACCGTGATTGACATCCTCCACAAGGAGGGTAAGCCACAAAAGGACATTGCTAAAGAAGCTGGCTGTTCACAGAGTGCTGTATCCAAGCATATTAATGGAAGGCTGAGAGGAATGAAAAAGTGTGGTAGAAAAAGGTGCACAAGCATCAGGGATAACCGCAGCCTTGAAAGGATTGTCAAGAAAAGGCTATTCAAGAATCTGGGGGAGATTCACAGGGAGTGGACTGCGGTTGGAGTCAGTGCTTCAAGAGCCACCACACACAGACGAATCCAGGACATGGGCTACAACTGTCGCATTTCTTGTGTCAAGCCTCTCATGACCCAGAGACAACGTCAGAAGCGTCTTACCTGGGCTAAGGAGAAAAAGGACTGGTCTGTTGCTCAGTGGTCCAAAGTCCTGTTTTCAGGAGAAAGTAAATTTTTGCATTTTATTTGGAAATCTCGGTCCCAGAGTCTGGAGGAAGAGTGGAGAGGCATTAATCCAAGTTGCTTGCGGTCCAGTGTGAAGTTTCCACAGTCACTACTCCATCCATCTGGACCATCCAGGGTTGCACGGCACTCATCAGTAAACAACACGGTTTGAAAATTAGTCTTCATGTATTTCTGAGCCCACTGCAACCGTTTCTGCTTGTGAGCATTGTTTAGGGGTGGCCGAATAATAGCTTTATGCACACTTGCAAACCTCTGAAGGATCCTATACCTTGAGGTTCGCGGGACTCCAGAGGCACCAGCGGCTTCAAATACCTGTTTGCTGCTTTGCAATGGCATTTTAGCAGCTGCTCTCCTAATCCTATTAATTTGACTGGCAGAAACCTTCCTCATTATGCCTTTATCTCAACGAACCCGTCTGTGCTCTGAATCAGCCACAAATCTTTTCACAGTACTATGATCACGCTTAAGTTTTCTTGAAATATCCAATGTTTTCATACCTTGTCCAAGGTATTGCACTATTTTACGCTTTTCGTCAGCAGAGAGATCCTTTTTCTTTCCCATATTGCTTGAAACCTGTGGCCTGCTTAATAATGTGGAACGTCCTTCTTAAGTAGTTTTCCTTTGATTGTGCACACCTGGAAAACGAATTATCACAGGTGTATGAGATTGATTACAATGATCCAAAGAGCCCTAAGACACAATACCATCCATGAGTTTAATTGAAAAACTAATAATTAAATGTTTATGACTCTTAAATCCAATGTGCATAATAATTTGGAACACGGTGTAAGAGGGTATAATAATGCGGTAAATAAATAATAATTCATAGATATGTGGCCAGTGTCGCACTGATAAATTGCGCCCGATCTTATCCACTTTTGGAACAATCTGGACATTGTGTGTCGCCATATTCTGAGAGCCAGAACTTTTATATTTTTTCTCCACTGGAGCTGTGTGTGGGCTTATTTGTTGTGGGACAATCTGTAGTTTTCATTGGTACCATTTTGGGTACACGCGATTTTTTGATCACTTTTATTCAATTTTTTGGCAAGCAAGGTGACCCAAAACCATCAATTCTGACAATGTTTTTTATTCTTTTTTTTTACAGCGTTCACCATGGGCTTTACATGACAATTTTATTTTATTCTGCGCGTCAATACGATTACGCCGATACCACATGTATATAGTTGTTTTTTTAAGTTTTGCAGCGTTTGCACAATAAAATCACTTTTTTATTTATTTATTTTGTGTCACCATATTCTGAGAGCCATAACTGTGTAAGGGCTTGTTTTTTGCGGGACGGGTTGTAGTTTTCATTGGTACTATTTTGGGGTACATGCGACTTTTTGATCAGTTTTTATTCCATGTTTTGGGAGGAGTGGTGATAAAAAAACAATGCCAGAGTCACTATTTTTTTTTGCGGTGTTCACCATGCGGGAAAAACATTGTAGTTTTATAGTTTGGGGCGTTACGGATGCGGCAATACCAAATATGTGTACTTTTTTTTTTAACGTTTTCCGTTTTTTCCTATAATAACCGACTTATTATAGGAAAAAAGGCAGTGTTTGTTTTTATTAACTTGAAACGTTTATTTTTACACTTTTTTCAACATTTGTTTTTTGTCCCACTAGGGGACTTGAAGGCCTGCACCTCTGATCTTTACTCTAATGCATTGCACTACCCACGTAGTGCAATGCATTAGAGCTGTCAGTCATTTACTGACCGCAAGCCTGTTAGGTCCCATCTCTGGGGACAGGGCCTAATAGGCTATCGTACGTGGAAGGACAAGGAGGCCATTGTTAGGCCTCTGGTTGTCATAGTGATGATCGGCAGCTTCACGATCACATCGTATTGCTGCCGATCGCTACAAACTACTAAGATGCCGCGATTGCTTTTGATCGCGGCATCTAAGGAATTAGTGGAAGCTAGCTCCGTTCCCCGCCGTTACAGCATGGTGTCAGCTGTAACATACAGCTGACACCACCCTCTGATGTCGCAGGCTCCACTTTTGCGCCATCTTTATTTTGCGGCCGGAAGCCTTTTAGCAGGCTTTTGTACTTGGCAGACAGGAGGCCATTGTTAGGCCTCCAGTCTGCCAGAACAGCCATTGGAACCCCGTGATTGGCATTGCGGGGTTCCGATCTGCTAGGAAATACCATAGATCAGGGGTCTCAAACTCGGCCAGGTAAGTGGGCCGCATATAGAAAAAATGGGAAGTTGACGGGCCGCATTACTTTCAAATTTGATACAATACAAAATTATTGTTAATCAATTAGTTATTTGAACTGCTATAACACTATATTACTATAATAATACCGCTAGGTTTAAAATTTGAGATATTTCTCCACATGCTTATTTCAACAATCCAGCTTTCCAGTTTAAGTGTCGCTAAATGCAGATGCTGCCGCAGAGTCCTCCGTAGATGCTGCCGCAGAGTCCTCCGTAGATGCTGCCGCAGAGTCCTCCGTAGATGCTGCCGCAGTGTGCCCTCCGTAGATGCTGCCGCAGTGTGCCCTCCGTTGATGCTGTTGCAGTGTGCCCTCCGTTGATGCTGCCGCAGTGTGCCCTCCGTTGATGCTGCCGCAGTGTGCCCTCCGTTGATGCTGCCGCAGTGCCGTCAGGGGCTTGCCTAGAGCTGGCGTCCCGGAGTGCTTCTGGCACTCTGCCTGGGATTCCAGCTCTTCTCCTGACATCACTGTCCATATATAGACAGAGATGTCAGGGGCAACCCCAGAGCTGGAGTCCCGGGCAGAGCGCTAGTAGGCTCTTCCTGGGACTCCAGCTGGGCTCCTGACATCACTGGGACTCCTGCTCTGGGGAAGCCCCTGACATCATTGTCGATGTATGGACAGCGATGTCAGAGGCTTCCCCAGAGTCCCGGAGCAGAGCCGATAATAGAGCTCTGCCCGGGACTCCGCTCTGGGGAAGACCCTGACACACTGTCCACATATGGGCAGCGATGTCAGGGAATTCCACAGAGTCCCGGAGCAGAGCCGACACCAGCGCTCTGCTCGGGACTCCGGCTCTGGGGAAGCCCCAGACATCGCTGTTCATATGTGGACAGCGATGTCAGGGAATTCCACAGAGTCCCGGAGCAGAGCCGACACCAGCGCTCTGCTCGGGACTCCGGCTCTGGGGAAGCCCCAGACATCGCTGTTCATATGTGGACAGCGATGTCAGGGAATTCCACAGAGTCCAGATCGGAGGCTATCTCCAGTCCTGGCCATGCAGCAGAGTGTCAGCTGTAATATACACCTGACACCTGCTGGCGATGGTGCTCAGCTTCTGAGCCCGCATCAGCAACACAACGTATCAGTACGTTGTGTTGCGTTAAGTCCTTAACGACAACAACAGACTATTGCATTGGATGTCGTTAAGGGGTTAAAGAATGACTCTTTCCCTGGAGTACACAATACATCTGTGCATTACACAGATGACCCACTGATATCAATGGACACTGTGTAGTGCGCTATTTCCCCTGTGGTGGCGCTGCAGCGACATTGAGCATTGCTGCCAGGTTTTCCTGCAAATTACAGCAGTTCGCTTAGTGTCCAAGCAGTAGGACAACCTGTGATCAGCTTATTGTCATGGAGCCCTTACTAAAAGGGATTGTCCAAATATATTAACAAATAATTGTATTGTCCTGAATTTAATCTTTTGTCTTATTCTTAAAATTTTGTCTCTCTTTTTTTACTTTTTATTTCTCTCAAATGTTTGGAAAGGCAGTCTGCCTTTACAAACATTTGTGAAAGAATGAGTCGTTCTAAAGAGATCACTTAATTTGAGTGTGGTACTGTAATAGGATGCCACCGTTGCCAGAAGTCAGTTTGTGATATTCCACAATCATCTGTGAATGATATCATTGCAAAGTAGAACCACAGCAACTCAGCCACGAAGTGGCAGACTTCGTAAAGTTATAGAGTGGGGTCGCCGAGTGCTGAGGGGCATAAAGGTCACCAACACTCTGCTGACTCCATAACTTTAAAGTTCCAAAACTCCTCTGACATTAACCCCTTAGTGACCAGCCCATTTTAGGCCCTAATGACCGAGCTATTTTATTCGTTTTTCTATCGTCGCATTCAAAGAGCTATAACTTTTTTATTTTTTCGTCTACATAGCTGTATGAGGACTTGTTTTTTGCGGGATTAGTTGTACTTTTTAATAGCACCATTTTTGGGTACATATAATTTTTTTATTAACTTTTATTAACTTTTTTGGGGGGATTATAAAAAAAACCTGAAATTCCGCCATTGTTCTATGCGTTTTTAAATTGACGCCGTTCACTGTGCAGCATAAATAACATGTTACCTTTATTCTATGGGTTGGTACGGTTACGGCGATACCACATATGTAGAGGTTTTTTATGTTTTACGACTTTTGCACAATAAAAACAGTTTTGAACTAAAATTATTTGTTTTTGCATCGTTGCTTTCCAAGAGCCGTAACTTTTTTATTTTTCCATCAATGTAGTGATTTTTTGGGCTTGTTATCTGCGGGACGAGACGTAGTTTTGAATGGTACTGTTTTGGAGTGCATGGCACTTATTGATTCATTTTTATTATGACTTTTTGGGGGGGGCAATGGAAAAAAATTGCAATTTCGCCATTGTTTTTGCGTTTTTTTTTTACGGTGTTCACCTTGCGGTTTAAATGACATATTAACTTTATTAATGGAGGCATTACGGTCGCGGCGATACCATATATGTGTACTTTTTTTTTTTTTACACTTTTACTAAATAAAACCACTTTTTATGGAAAAAAATTGATTTATTTTTTTACTGTAATTTTTATTATCTTTATTTCACATTTATTATTTATTTCATTAGTCCCACTAGGGGACTTTACTATGCGATCTTCAGATCGCTGCTATAATGCTCTGGTATACTTCGTATACCAGAGCATTATTGCCTGTCAGTGTAAATCGGAGGCACGTCCTAACAGGCATATGTCCAGGGCAGACCTGGGGGCTTTTATCAAGCCCCCAGCTGCCATGACACCCCATCGGAGACCCGCGATTGCATTTGCGGGCCGCCGATGGGTGACAGAGGGAGCTCACTCCCTCTGTAAACAAAGTTAAATGCCGCGGTCGCTATTGACGGCGGCATTTAACGGGTTAAACGGCCGCGATCGAAGTAAACTTCGATCGCGGGCGTTGGAGCAGAAGCTCAGCTGTCATCAGACAGCTGAGCCCCCGGCTCCAGCCTGCACGGGAGACCCGTGCAGGACTTAGACTAGGCTCACGTCAATAGGTGTCAGCCTAGCCTAAGGCCCCTTAGTGACTCAGGCGTGAAAAGGCGTATTGGTGGTTACTAAGGGGTTAACATCCGCAGAAAAGCTGTGCTCTGGGAGCTTCATGGCATGGGTCTCCATGGCCGAGCAGCTGCATGCGAGCGTTACATCACCAAGCACAATGCTAAGCGTTGGATGGAGTTGTGTAAAGCACAGCACCACTGGACTCTGGAGCAGTGGTAACATGTTCTATGGAGTGACGAATCACCCTTCTCTATCCAGCAGTCTGATGGGCCGGTCTGGGTTTGGTGAATGCCAGGAGAACGTTACCTGCCTGACTGTATTGTGCCAACTGTAAAGTTTAGTGGTGGAGGGATAATCCTATGGGATTGTTTTTCCGAGGTTAGCCTAGCCCCTTTAATTCCAGTGAAGGGAAATCTTTATGCTTCAGGATACCAAGACATTTTGGACAATTGTTTTCTTCCATCTTTGTGGGAACAGTTTGGGGAAGGCCCTTTTCTGTTCCAGCATGACTGTGCCCCAGTGCACAAAGCAAGGTCCATAAAGGCATGGTTGGGTGAGTTTGTTGTGGAAGAATTTGATTAGTTTGCACAAAGCCCTGACCTCAACCCCCATTGAACACCTTTGGGATGAACGAGAACGGAGATTGTGAGGTTAGACAATGATATTGAACGAGAGGGCCTGCCTCGCAACCGCTTTTCTGGATGAATGGGAAAAAATTCCCATAGACACAGTCCAAAATCTTGTCTAAAGCGTTCCCAGAAGAGTGGAAGCTGTTTTAGCTGCAAATAGGGAACAAACTCCATATTAATGCCTATGGATTTAGAATGGGATGTCATAAAATCTCCTGTAGGTGTAATTTGTGTACATGTATGTATGTGTATAAAAATGGCAGCACTCCAGCAGGATCAGTGAAAGAGGTGGACTTTATTCACCTTGCAACGTTTCAGCTCATGGAATTGAGCCTTTCTCAAGCTTGAGAAAGGCACCATTGAGTGAGCTGAAACGTTGCAAGATAAATAAAGTCCACCTCTTTCACTGATCCTGCTGGAGTGCTGCCATTTTTTTGCTTTTTATATACAATCTTAATGCTGGATTGGTATTTAAGGGCTTGCACCCGGATTATCTTTATCATCACTGTGCTGCTTTCCTGCTGTTTATATATACAGACCAGGCCACATAAGGTTGAAAATTTCCTTGAAAATGTGAGAAATTGCTGCTAAAGTTCTAAGCCTTGTAATGTCCTAGAAAAATAAAATAATGTTCAAAAAACAATGCAAATATAAAGTAGACATATGGGGGATGTTAATTAGCAACTATTTTGTGTGGTATTACTATCTGTTTTACAAGTAGATCACGTTTAAAATTATAAAAATTATAATTTTTGCAAATTTTCTTACAATTTTGGTGTTTTTCACAAATAAGCTATGAATTTATTGACCAAATTTTTCCACTAACATAAAGTACAATATGTCACGAGAAAACAATCTCTGAATCGCTTGGATAGGCAAAAGCATTCCACAGTTATTACCACATAAAATTACACGTCAGATTTGAAAAAATGGGGCTGGTCATTGAGGCATCGATTACCCTTGGGCCTGAAATGGTTAATCCATAATTTTACATTTTTGTTTCCTCGACCCACATTAAACTTAATTTGCCATTTCTCTGCTCAAACCTCCAGCTACCCCAAATCCCTCTGTAATATTACATTATCATCCTCTGTGTTGATTACTTTACAGAGCTTAGTATCATCTACTAATACTGAAATTATGCTCTGTAAACCCTCTACAAGGCCATTAATTAACATGTTAAAAAGAATAGGACCCAATACTGGAACCCCACTGGAAATTGTGACCCACTCTGAGGATGTACCATTAATAACCACTTTCTGTTTTCTATCACTGAGCCAGTTGTTAACCCAATTTCACATATTTTCCCCCAGTCCCAGTATTTTAATTTTATATACCAACCTTTTATGCGGTACAGTATTGGCGTGAACCCAACCTCCATGAACTAGTACATGAAAATCAGACTTTAAAGGCTATGAGCGCTTTTGAATTATTTATTTCTTTTTTTAAATAGTGTATCAGTGTGATTGGTGAAACTTTCTAATTACTTTTTAATAAAAATTATTTTTACTTTTTGAGATACATCTGCTTTGTATCCTGTATACAGAGCAGCTGTATCTTGCGCTGAGACGTGAATCCGTCAGGACAGCGGGACTGACGGGTTCAGTGACAGCGGGCCACGCAGCATCCACGTGTTATCGATCACATCTAAATTATGAACTTAGATGTGATTGATAACAGCTTGATCCTGCGTGTCAGAGACACAGAGGGCTCGCTGACACTGAACCCGTCAGTGCCGCTGAGCTGGCAGATACAGGTTTCAGGTCTAGGTACTGCTGTTCAGTATACAGGATGCAAAGCAGCTGTATCTGAAAAAGTAAAAATTATTTTAATAATAAGTAATTAGAAAGTTGCACAAAACACAATGATGCACATTTTTATATAAAAAAAAATAGTTTTCAAAGGCATACATAGTCGTTAATATTCTCTGAACTTAGAGAGTGCCTTTTATCAGTAGTGGATGTGCTGTTTAAGTCCTGAGATGTGGGAACATTAATTCTCTTGTGTTATCTATGTCTTATCTCTGGCACATTAAACAAGGAATTTACTTTTTGCATTTTTGACTTGTAAAACCTTTGATAAATTCTACATAGCCATTTAAATTCCTTACATATTTACTGTTATCTACATTGATCTATTCCTGTGTTATATATACACAAGGCAACCAGTCCATTCTAGGAGAAATGGACTATATTATTATTGATAGTATGTCGTTTTTATTACATAGTTTATACCTTTTTATGTGGCTTCTTTTACTTACCTAGTTTTTTTCTGACAGCATTCTGGCCAATCAAGGTTACAAGCCATATCCATTCTTATTCTGTTTTAGCATGCTTTAAAAGCAGTAATAAATATATAATAAACCCTATGTGTAGTCAAATCTTGTGTCACCCCCTTCCATCTGCCCCCTCTTCTACGGTCTGTAGGTTACCAAGAACATAAAATTAATTTTCACGTTTTAACACATTATTGTTTTTAGGTCCGGAGTTCTGTGCTGATTATTTTCTTATTATGTATTTAGAATTTCCTGATACATAGCTCCAAATCGCCTGCATGGACATAAAACTAAATTAAACAGTTCTGGCTTCCTTCTGCCACAACTAGAGGGAGCCCTACATGCTTTTTTATTATTGTGTTCAATGTATAAACAGTATGCAGTAAGCGCCTAAGCTCCCTCTAGTGGTGGTTGCAGGCAGACTTTTTATTATGTATTTTTTCATGAAAAAAATATGGATTGTGCTTTGTATATGTACCCGAACGTATGCCAGCTAAACAATGTTAGGCTTATTTTGGTATCTTTTTGACCGATCGTTCTGTACTATACATGAAAAAACGCTGTAGAAGATGACTGATAGGGGCTGTACTGCTCTTCACTGATGTCTGCCACCACTCCGGCATTATTCCGGCACTGAGTTCCCTTAGATCCCACAGTGCAGTGCGGCTCCCTCTGGAGCGCATATCTGCTTTTGCCCAATGAGCTATCAGTAGCTCAGAAACATGGAAACATGCACAGTCACAATCTATTACAGATGTACTAAGGCACAGTGCATCAGGTTTCGGCCTGGAGCGTGCACGTTGATGAAACATCTATGGAGCTGAATATGAATATTCCATAACAGGATGGGTGACAAGGGCGGACATTCAACATGGATTTTAACACGAAAGCTAACAGTTTGAGGTAAATATAGTAAAAAGCATTATATATCGCTTAATCTGTACATTGAAAAAAAACAAAATGCAAATGACAATTACACTTTAACTCAATGTTTATGCAGGGGATTTGGTGCTCTGTATCAGAAAAACTGAACTTTGACCGCTATAAAAATAAATAAGGAAAATTAATCAACACATAATTCTGGGCCTATTTAGGAAAAAAAAAAATGGTGTTACATAGGTTGAAAAAAGACATAGGTCCATCAGGTCCAACGTTTCTCAATAAATTACTCATCATTCATTGCTTGATTAATTATGCTCAAAACATTCCCGTTATCGTCTCTGGCAGGCATTTTAAGGGGTTTTCCAGGCTTTAAAAATTGATGAATCAATATATAGACTCCAAACAGAATTATAATAGAGGCTGGAGACTGTTTAAACCACCACTGTCCCCCCATGTCATCTAGGCGGCTCCATGTACTAATCAATATAACACAGAGAAACAATTGAGAGCCTTTGACGCCAATGTATGAATATACATTTTTTTTATTTTATTAAACAAACACCATATAAGTTAAAATCAACAGAAAGATATGACTCTAGTATAGCAAGCGGAGACCGCACACACAAATTGTTGCTGACTATAGTCTATGGGCAAACATGTGAATATATTAGACCAACCTCCTTCAGGAATATATTACCAAAGACAGTGCATTAAACAGAGTTAACTGGTCAAAATCATGGACTTACCCATAAATAGCAACAAAGAGTGGAAAGAGTGTCTGCTCCGCCGTATAAACCCCGACGCGCGTTTCTCCACGTATGCTTCCTCAAGGGGATGTTACATATATGTATATATGTTATATATACTCCTGAAGGAGGTTGGTCTAATATATTCACATGTTTGCCCATAGACTATAGTCAGCAACAATTTGTGTGTGCGGTCTCCGCTTGCTATACTAGAGTCATATCTTTCTGTTGATTTTAACTTATATGGTGTTTGTTTAATAAAATAAAAAAAATGTATATTCATACATTGGCGTCAAAGGCTCTCAATTGTTTCTCTGTGTTATATTTAAAAATTGATGGCCTTATCCTTAGATGTTCTACACCATGTGACCCCCACAGAATCACAAAGTGCTCTCTTTTCAACCTCAACGGTTTTCATGGAATGGTCACATGAAACGAGGGGCTGGAGCTTCAGCAAATGTGTCCAAAATGGACATTTCTGGGAGGTCTTATGGTCGTTCCTATGCAGATTGAGGGCTGGGCTTAAAATGTCCCACTAAAGGGATTGTGGAGGTATGGTAATTGTATCCACTATATAACCTACAAGAATTCTGAGCACACGAGGCTACGTGGGTATATATTAACAATAGTCAGTGCTCATTGAGTAGCAGCAACTTTAGCTTGTGTCAAGTTTTCCAATTTTTGTAAATTTACTTTATCCATTTTACAGATTGAACAGAAAAACCTAGAAGAAGAAAAAAGCACCATTGGATGTCCTTTTGCCAGACTGATTGTATTAAAGATATCAGTATGATACCATAATACGTTGTACTAGTGGCTACATTTAGAAATACCAATAAGGCAACCACGGGGGGGGGAAATATGCAGCTCAAAAGTGTAAAAACCCCTGACAGGAATAATAGTAACAGCCGTGCTCGGCAATGCAGTATATAACCTACAAGAATTATCAGAAAGCAAGGCTACAATATACAAAATGACAACTTTATTGTATGAAAAAATCATAAATCTTCTGTAATTCCTGGATTTGCCCCTTAACGACCAGGCATATTTTGGCCTTAAAGAAGCACTCCACGTTTTATTATTTATTTCCCCCTCCATTTGTACATTGGTGTTTCAGTGCGGTGCTGTGTGCAGAAATACTTAACGATCCGTGCATCACGTCATTTTCGGGTTCAGCGCCGCCCACGTGATCACATTCTGACATGGTCTGGAATCGCTATGCTTTTAGAAAACCGGAACTCAGGCTCTTAATGCATTCGTATGGGAGCCAGAACGAGGGAGATCTTTCTCTACCTCTTCCAGTTGGATGAATTCATCCAATTCTTCCGGCAAAGATAATTTTCCGTTAGAAGGAGAGCTGAGCTCTTCAGATGATTCCTCTGGGGGGGTGGGGGGGATAAAAATCAGTTTTTAGCTGAGGATGTGGATCAGCTCCTTAAAACTGTAAGAGTAACAATGAATATTGATGACCCCAAAGAACCCCGTTCTGTCCAGGACATAATGTTTGTGGGTTTAGGGCCTAGAAAGCAAAGAACTTTTCCTATTCATAAAAATGTAGCAAGTCTCATTAAAAGGGACTAAAAGAACCCCGATAGAAAGATTGGTATCCCCTAATTAGGAAATATCCTTTTGAGGAGGAGGTCTGTGGAGATTGGGATAGTACCTCTAGACTTGACGCTCCAGTTCAAAAATTTCAAGGAAGAATGCTTTACCTTTTTGAGTATCTAGGTTCCCTCTCTGACCCTATGGATAGAAAGGCAGATTACTATCTAAAAAGAACCTGGGAAGCTTCTACATGGGGTATTGCGGCCACTTGTGTGGCAAGATCGTTAAAAATTTGGCTCGCACAATTAGAGCTTCATATTAGAGCGAAAACCTTTGGAGAGCAGATCCTCTCCTCTCTCCCAGTTCTATCTAAGGCGGCAGATTTTTTGGCTGACACCTCGGTAGATTCTGGATAGCTCTCTAATAGATCAGCAGCCCTTTCAAATTCAGCTAGGAGGGCTATCTGGCTGAAGAATTGAAAGGGAAACATAGGCTCAAAAGGGAGACTGTGCTCCATTCCTTGTTCAGGGAATTTTTGTTTGGACCCCCACTAGATGATTTATTAGAAAAGGCCTCTGATAGAAAAAAGGGGTTCCCTACTCAAGGGAAACAAAACAAAATAATTTTGTCCCAGAAGGATTTAGGCCGCATGCACATATCCTTCACTGTTTTTACGTCCGTTTAAAACGTATCTGTGTCTGTTGTGACATTCGTGTGGTTTCCGTGATGACTCCGCATCTGTTCCGTTTTAAACAGACGTTTTGTTTTCTGTTTTAAACAGTCCGTTAAAATCCATCTTGTGTGTTTAATGCAGGGAGCTTTGGCACGCCCTGCCGTTGCTTGGCAATGGATCCATGAAAAACTGATGGCACACAGATGCCTTTCATGTGCCGTTCGTTGTTTTGACGGACCCATAGGCTTCAGTGGGCCAGACGGACACTGAACAATGGACAGAAGTAGGATAACTGTTAAAACAACGGAAGTGTTCATTGCCCCTTAGAAATGAATGTGTCATAGTGCTATCCGTTAGAAAAACAGATAGCACCCTGAAGAAAATAACTGAAGTTGGCATGAGGCCTTAAAGGCCTCAAAGTTTCCTAGGAAGAATAAAGGCTTATTTTTCAGGCCTCAAAATGACCTAAAAAACAAGGATCACCAACAATGACACCAAAAGAAGCGCAGTGGGGGGTTGTCTATCCCTGTTCTACCAAAATTGGGAATATATCTCTGCCAATCAGTGAATCCTGGGAATTATGAGATCGGGATATGTTCTAGAATTCAAGTCCTTTCCCCCAGACAGGTTCCTTGCTGCAAAAGTTAAAAGACCTGCTAGAAAAGCAGGTAGCCTTAGAGTCAGAATTTTTTTCCCTTATAAAAAGGGTTTCTGATTTCAGTTCCAAGTCTAGAGATAGGGAAGGGCTTCTATTCCCCTCTATTTTTAGTAAGGAAATCAGAAGGGAAATAAATATAAAAGAACTAAATACATACCTAGTCTACAAAAATTTTGCATGGAGAGTATTCCATCGACTATAAATCTTCTCTTCAATGACTGTGTGATGGCATCATTAGATCTGGAGGATGCATATTATCATGTCCCAATATGCAATTCTCACCAAAGATATCTACGGGTCGCAGTGACCCGCAATAACTTAGTATTCCACCTTCAGTACAGAGTCCTCTCCTTTGGCATTTCACAAGCCCGAAGGGTCTTCACCAAGTTGATTGCAGAGAAGACGTCATACATCAGGACGAGGGACATCCTCCTGTCCCCTTATCAAGACGATTTCTTAATAGTAGCAGAGTCAGCACTTCAGATAGAAATAGTTCGTTCTATCCTATTAAGGTTGGTGTGGAACACAAATTTTAAAAAGTAAAATCTGATTCTTTCGAACAAATGAATTTTCTTAGGGTTTCTTCTCGATTCCTCCAGGCAGATGTCTTTCCATCCACAGGGGAAGACCCAACTTCTGATAGACAGGTTCTCAGAACTTTATTTAAACCTTACGACATCTTTCAGAAGAGCTATGTCAGACCTGGGCCTCTTGATGTCATGCATTTGAGCAGTAATGTGGGCTCAGTTCAGATCCAGGGCTCTACATCTGGACATTCTAAGGAAATGGGGCAAGAGCAGTTTCTCTTTAGATCATTCCCGTCACATTTCATCTTAGGCTGTCTCTCAGATGGTGGTTGAACAAAGAAAATCTAAGTAGGAGTATTTCATGGGTAACTACAGTCAGTATAAGCCACGGATGTTAGCCCTTGGTGTTGGGGAACTCACTGAGACTCCGAGCTAGCGGAAGTTTTTCAGGCTTTGAAAAACTCTATACCAACAATTTTGGGTCGGAATATAAGAATCTATTCCGAAAAATTCGACAGCAGTGGCGTATATAAGCCACCAGGGGGGGGCACAAGATCGATCCCACTGATGGATTAATCCTCACAGATATTGATCCTCTCAGCCGTCTATCTAAAGGGAAGGGATAATCAGGTGGCAGACTTCTTAAAGAGGCTCTGTCACCACATTATAAGTGCCCCATCTCCTACATAATGAGATCGGCGCTGTAATGTAGGTAACAGCAGTGAAAAACTATCTATTTTCACTAAGTTGTGAGCGATTTTAGCTTTATGCAGATGACTTTCTTAATGCCCAACTGGGGGTGTTTTTACTTTTGACCAAGTGGGCGTTGTGGAGAGAAGTGTATGACGCTGACCAATCGGCGTCATACATTTCTCTCCATTCATGTATTCAGCACAGCGTGTGCTGTCACTTACTCACACATTAACGTAACTGAAGTGTTTTGACAGTGAATAGACATCACCTCCAGGACGGAATGTCTATTCACAATCCTGACACTTCGGTAACGTTTGTGTGGGACTTACAGCACAGCAAGTGTCATACACTTCCCTCCACAACGCCCACTTGGTCAAAAGTAAAAACACGCCCAGTTGGGCATTAAGAAAGTCATTAGCATAAAGCTAAAATCGCTCATAACTTGGTGAAAATAGATCGTTTTTCAAAATAAAAAACACTGCTGTTACCTACATTACAGCGCCGATCTCATTATGTAATAGATAGGGCACTTATAATGTGGTGACAGAGCCTCTTTAAGCAGAAAGAGGTTGCTCCAGTCAGAGTGGTCACTAAATTCGTAAAGATAGTGTACAAATGGGGTGTTCCCTCAATAGGCCTGTTTGCTTCCATGGAAAACAGGAAGGTCAAGAGATTTTTTTCCCTAGATCCCACAGACTACCCAGCAGCAGTAGACGCATTTGCCTAATGTTGGAGCCAGGAGAAGGGTTATGCCCCCCCCCCCCCCCCCCGCTTTATGTCTGCTATCAAGGGTAAAAAGGAAGATCAAGGACAGGGCCTCAGTCATTCTAATAGCCCCCTTCTTGCCAAAGAGGCCCTGGTTCACATGGTTGAGGAGAATGTCCTCAGATCAACCTTGGATTCTCCCGACCATATCCGATCTCCTGTCCCAGTAATACACCCAGAAATATCAAAACTCCATTTGACAGCCTGGCAACTGAAAGGGTAATTCTTAGGCAAAGATGGTTCTCTGAGTCCGTCAGTTCCACTCTGCTAGCCAGTAGGAAACAGGTTACCTCAGATATATATTTGAGTCTAGAGAACATTTATAAATAGACATAGATCCCCTAGCTAAACCAGATATCCCTTTAATTTTAGATTTTCTCCAGGTAGTGTTGAATAAAAACCTCAAGCCAAAGACTTTAAAGGTCAAGATCTCTGCCCTGAGTTCCTTTTTTGTCTTTAGGTTGGCAGAACACCCCTGGGTCAGGAGATTTCTGACAGCTTAAACCCCAGAATAGGTCTTCAGTCCCTCCATGGGATTTAAACACTGTTCTCACTGCTATGACAACTTTGCCTTTTGAACCCATAGACACTGTAACCCTCAAGATGCTGACACTCAAGATAACGTTTCTATTAGCCATACTACAGTCCGTAGAGTGAGTGATATACAGGCCCTCTCTGCCTTTCCTCCATATACTCTGCTGTTAGAAGATAGAGTTATCATGAAGACTTTACCGGGATTCCTTCCCAAAGTAGTCTCTCCATTCCATCAAGATCAAGAGATTATAACATATCTGGGTCTGAGTAGAATACAAATAATACATTTTAAATATATCATGCACTAAAATAAACCCACTTATGACTGAGGATATCAGGCCGGGTGCAGGCAAAAAAAAGAAAGGGTATTAATGTGCAAATATAGGGATCAACTAGATCCACATAGAATAACCCTAAATAGCATTAAAATAAAGAGAAGGATACCGCAGCACTCCAGTGGAAAAATTTGTCCTTAATTCACCAACATATCACCTGCAACGTTTCAACCTTCACAGGGTCATTTTAAAGCATAAAAAAAAGACCCTGTGAGAATTGAAACGTTGCAGGTGATATGTTGGTGGATTAAAGACACATTTTTCCACTGGAGTGCTACGGTTTCCTTCTCTTTATTTGGATCTGCTATTTCCCCTGGACTGGGACTATCTTCTGCGAGCACCCCCCTGAAGTTGGGATTTCTATGTGGTACCTATGGTCTGGTTGCTGGTTGTGTTGCTGATATTTATTTTCTCTCCTACATAGCATTAAGCATGCAGCCAGACTGTGATGCCAGGTCAAGG
This sequence comes from Rhinoderma darwinii, assembly GCF_050947455.1. NCBI lineage: Eukaryota > Metazoa > Chordata > Amphibia > Anura > Rhinodermatidae > Rhinoderma > Rhinoderma darwinii. The sequence continues at coordinate 174,121,597 of NC_134687.1, read as the reverse complement.
ATATTAATAAAGTGGACTATAAATAAATGAAGTACCACAGAAAAAATAAAAAATACATTTAGATGGTACAATGTACATACCGAACTATACGTAGGTAAAAGAGACGTAACTCTGGAACCAATAAATATAGTGAGTACTAGTAACCAGGTGGCCATGATGGGAGTCTGGGGAAAGACAAAGGAGGGCACTGCAAGCTCGCCTCAACGCACGTTTCGCCTATAGCTTCGTCAAGAGGCTAATGTGAACTAAAAAAACGGTATATATAGGGCAAAAGTAATGAGGGTATGTATGTGGCAAAACATCTGCATATCAGGCAGCCATGGCGCGACTCCGCCATGATGGAAACAGTGCAACGATCAGCCGATAAATTACCAAATGCACCTTCATTGCCTGATCATATCGTTTATGCAACATGTAATATTGTCGTTGTCGACAGCACAACTCTCTGTGTAAACAGGGAGATATGCTGCCGACATGATAGAAATTTATGGGGACGAGCGATCGTAGTAACAAGCTCTCATCCCCATACTAGCTCCTTGTGAAAGGAGCAAATGAGCGCCGATCAATGAGCTGTCTCATTGATCGGCGCTCGTTTACACAGCCCATGTCGGCCGTGTAAGGGGACCCTTAAGGGGCATCTGATGGTGCTTTTTTTTTCTTCTAGGTTTTCCTGTTCAATATGTCAAATGGATAAAGTAAATTTAGAAAAATTGGGAACCTTGACACAACTTAAAGTTGCTGCTACGCAATGACCGCTGACCATTGTAAATCTATACCCTATGATGTGACCCACAGTCAGACAATCGTTCCGATATTTCAGTGGCTTCTGTGCATGCATGTACACTTAGAATAGTTGGGGAATTTATTATATTCATTTCAGCCTGCACTGTTGCCCCCCATCCAATGGGGATGGTTATTGTAGCCAACGTATAGAGATTCCGACTATGGTGTGTCATTCAAGTTTGGATTGTAATATGTAAATGTAGCATAAATCTCTTTTTTTTTTTTAGCCAAACTGAATATGTTATACAGTTTTGTGTGGATAAAAAAAAAATCACAGAAAAATCCTCAGCGTCTGCTGTGAGCTTCTCTAAATGCACCTGCATATGTATATCCTGGCAAAGACAGCTGATGGAGTTAAAAGCTTCCGTTCCAGACGGATCTACAGGGACATGCTTATGTCTTTGACCTAAGCAAACCACTTCTGTATGTGTTAATCCCTTGTAAAGCTACGAACTCACAGGTTATTGACTGGGATGCTGAGTGATTATTGGGGTTGGCTGAATCCTAATGACCCTTCTTGGCAGAATGCATCTCCTTACTATTGGCACGGGATTTTCCATCTAAAGCTCAGACATTTCATCATTGCTTAAAGAAGAATTTTTGGAGGGGATTTTAAACAAATCACATACCGTAGCTGAACACAGAAAAAGCATCTAGTAAAAAATACCCAAATCCCTCACGGCAGACAGTGTGATTTATTTCCTGAAAGCTTCTGTGCTTTTTTTTCCCCTTTTAAGGGAATAAAGGAATATTGTAAACCTGGCTATTGACACACAGATGGATTGTCTTCTGGGAAATGCACTTAATCTTGTGACGCAGCACAAGACACTGGGCAGGTGGCAAGCAAATGTGTATTGTGGGTACATACAGGCAAAACGCGTGTGTGAACTGTGGCCTAAGGCAGATACGAGGCAGCTGTCATAAATGGCTTTATTACGTTATGATTTGTTTTAGCCCAACCAACTGTTTCTATCATTTGAACTTTTTATTATAAATGATATCTAGATTCTGCTATGTCATAACTAAGACAATGCATAGTTCTTATGTCTGTATAAAGAGAAAGTATTATTTAAGGGGAAATGGGATCGTTTAAAGGGGTTGTCCGGTTTCAGCAAATGAATGTTATTTTTTATTGTTTTGTATAATGAAAAGTTATACAATTTTCCAATATACTTTCTGTATTAATGCCTCAAAGTTTGCAAGATCTACTTGTTGTTATTCAGTAGGAACATTCATTATTTACTTCTAGTGGATAAAAATCTGTCCATGGTCATGTGATGAACAATGAATTCCGTTAGGAATTCATACATAACGTATAGTGGAAAATTGTATAATGTTTAATTATACAAAAAATAACATCAATAACAGTAATTTGCTAAAAACCTGACAACCCCTTTAATGCATGCAGGTTAGCTATGTAAAAGCCCTTCATTACGAGAAAGAGACATTTTAAAAGGGTTTTCCCACGAGGGAAATTTATGACATATCCACAGGATATGTCATAAACGTCAGATAGATGCGGGTCCCACCTCGCTGATCTACGCTGTTTCCGTAAGCCCCATAGAACGGAATGGTTGTTATGGAAACAAAGTAGCTCGCATTCTATGCTGCTTCAGTAACTGCTATTCACTACTATGGGAGTTACGGAAACAGCGTAGCTCAGCGGGCTATTCTGTTTTTCGTAACTCCTGACCATAAAGTCAGGAAGTGGCCGGGAGTACGTTATAGCAGACAAAGCTAGAACGGGGTTTAGGGGGCCCCGTTCTAGAGATAGGTGCGGGTCCCAGAGGTGGGACCTGCATCTATCTGACATTTATGACATATCCTGTGCATAGGTCATAAATGTCCCTCGTGGGGAAAACCCCTTTAAGGGTAAGTGCACATGCGGCAGCTTTTTCTGTAGAAAATTTCCATAGCAAATCTGCTGTCAGCTGCAGGAAAATCCACAGCGACAAATACATACCAAATTGTGCAAATTTCCCTGCGGAAAAGTAGCTGAGCATCTGCAAAAAAAAAAGCAAAACACTATATTTACCTTCCCTGAGGCTCCCATGGCAATGCATCCCTCAGTCCTTGTACACCCGGCCGCTATGGATGATGGGTTATGTCGACACGTGACCACAGGTTAATTAATGCGCAGAAAATTTCTGTAGCTTGTGGATGAGATTTGTTCAAATCTCATCTATTTTGTTGCTACTGTATTCCGCTGTAGATTTTCTATTTGCAAAATCCGGACAGAAAATCTGCAGCATTTCCTCTACAGGTAAGCGTAGCCTAAATAAGGGCATTCTATAAGAGGCCTATTAAGGGTTTACTATTGGTAAAACATGCATACAACAATACCATTTTTCACTGGTCAGGGACGGGGCTTACGTAAATTTTGTATTAAAAAAAAGAGCATTTCTAGTAATTTCCAGACAGAATGGGGTCAGACCTTCCTACAATTTGGGATTCAAATGTTACTCAATTTAAACAGGTATAAGCATCAGAGTGTTTAGAACCGTTGCATAATTATGAAATTTTATATATATATATATATATATATATATATATATATATATATACACACTGTATATAGATATACATATATATATTTGTATTATTTTTTTTTCATGAACCAGGAAACTCAGAATGAGCAGAACTATAATTCCGTACAGAGAACTGTAAGAGTATGTTCACATGCAGCAAACTTGTTGCACATATTACTGCAACTGTTTAATACATCTGAATGGTGTTTGTAAAAATCCATGCACATGCTTCTAAAAGAACCCCATTCATATTTATGGAACACATTTTTAGTTGCAGAAATTTCAGCAATAAATCTACCATATTTGAACATAGCCCTACAGTGAATGTAAATGTGTAGGACACTAGAAATAAAATGACTTTCCGGGTATGTTCACACAGAGCAGATACGCTGCGTAAAAGCACACAGCATATCCGCCCTGTGTGCCGCAGGGAATTCCGGCCCAAAAAAACGCACCAAATTGTGGTGCAGTATTCCGCCCGGAATGTCCGCTGCAGAAAACTGCACAGAAAAAAAAAAGAATACTTGCCATGGCGACACGTCGTTCCGACGTCCTGCAGTCACATGGGATGAAACGTCATCCCAGGAGGCCGGCCTGGACGAAGACACACAGACTTATGGGTATGGCGATTCTGCCGCAAAAAAACCGCAACATCTGCTATTTGTTGCGGGTTTTACCTCCCCATTAAATTCAATCCCGGGAAATCACGCAACACATAAGCAGCCTTTACGCAAATACAATTGACATGCGGATTGAAAAAGCGCACCGCATGTCAATTTCTGAGCAGTTTTTCCACTCCGCATTTACGTAGCGTGGATGAGATTTGTTCAAATCTCATCCACTCTGCTGCAACTGTAGTATGCGGCAGATTTTCCACAGTATTTACGCTACGTGTGAACTCAGCCTCAAACGTTAGCTCAATACGGAATATTATGTGTATGTACTGTGTGTGTGTGCACATGTGTGTATCATATATATATATATATATATATATATATATATATATATATATATATACATAGGTCACTTGGTATAGCTGTTGTTTCCAGGCAAAATATGCATTCAGGACGTGTTTTGTTTTTTTTAAACATATGTGCAGCACCATTAGCATTGCTGGATTATCAGATTTTACTGTATCAAACTACAGCATAAAGCAGCAATTATTAAAGGAAGGAACAATAATTGGAATTTAAAGCCCCTTGGGGCATTTTAATGTTAATTTCTAGAACAGTCCATCACAGCGAGTAGTGGTCACATTTGATAAGATCAATCCCAAACGTCAAGAGTCATCGACTAGAACTGCACAGGCAAGCGGTTCCCTTATGAATAATGCCAAGCCTTGAAATGGTGTTACTTTCGAAAACCTTTCCTTCTCCATTATATTTTAATGATGGCAAAAAAAATGATCACACAAAAACTATTATACTGTTGTACGGTAGCATTAGACAAATGATCAATGACAAAAATATACATTGTAGACTTTATATTGGAAATTCCTGTTGTGATATTTTGCTACATCTTTGTTCCTTTTTTTTTCCCAATTATGGTTGGAAACCGTAATGTAAAAATAGTAAAAAACTTTGTTTTTTTTCCTTCTTCCATTAAAACTTTTTCTTTTGTTATTATTCAATCGTTTGGTACAAACACTAGAGGGCAGCAGAATCTATTCATGAAGAAGCTCTACATCACATACAGCTTCCCTGGGTGCGAGTGATGTAGTAAATTTTCATGCTTTCATTGTTTATAGGAAATGGTGATGGAAATATTTTCATGTAAGGATTTCTACAAAGAATGGTATATGTAATTATTTCATTTTGGTAGAGGCACAGTATAATCAATCATACCATCACTCATATATATATATATATATATATATATATATACAGGAACCGTAAAAATCTAAGTTTTAGATTGTATAAAGTTCTTTATACTCCATAATGCATAATAGTCTGTCCCCACCGTTTCCCGAAAAGCAGATGATACTTGACAGGGCAGGATCGTGTTGCCCATTTTCTGGCCTCTGCTCCCCACTTCTGCAATTATGATTGGATTGTGGTGGAGCAAAAATCCACACCACAGAAAACACATGTATGCAATGTTTTTTCCCATTAAAATCAATGGAGAAAGCATACTGCACAAATGCCAGTATAGGGCACCCTGTGTTTTTTTTTTATGAGTATCCTTGTTTCCGCTTTTTATTAGAGTCTGTGGAGGACCTGCATTGAACTGTCTTATTGCATGATTCAGTTTTTCCAAAGTGTATATTCACATATCGTTTAGCAACTTAAAGGGGTTTTCCACATTCTGACAACTAATGATCTATCCACCGTATAGGTCATCAGTATATGATCGGTGCGGGTCTGACACCCGGACTCCGCACCGATCACCTTCTGTGGCAGCGTCTGGACATCGGATGATATTTCCGGAAGCAGATGGTGTCGGTCAACGAATAGCGGCCGAGCTGCAGTATTGCAGCTCTGCTCCTATTCAAATGAATAGGAGCAGAGCCGCAGTTCTGCCGAACGGCCGCTATGCAGTGGTCGGAGCCATCTGCTTCCAGCCCCAACTACTGCATACCGTTCCAAACATCTGATGCCTGGAAGCAGCCGGATCAGCTCATCGGTGCGGGGTCCGGGTGTCGGACATGCACCGATCATATACTGATGACCTATCCGGTGGATAGGTCATCAGTTGTCAGAAAGTGGAAAACCCCTTTAAAGTTCAGCTAAACATTTGACAAACTTCTGACATGTCATAGTGACATGACAGAAGTTTGGATTGATGGGGATCCGATCACTGAGACCCCCACCAATCGCTAGAACGAAGCAGCTGAAGGTCTTGTGTGAGCACTCATCCGCTTCGTGTCTGTTCGGCTTTTTCCGGAAAGCCGATGTATCGGAGTACGGGCTCATAGACTTTCTATTGAGTCCGTACACCGATACATTTATTTACGGAAAGCCGAACAAACACGAAGCGGCTGAGCGCTCACACGAGACCTTCAGCTGCTTCGTTCTGGAGATTGGTGGGGGTCTCAGTGCTTGGATCCCCATCAATCCAAACTTCTGTCATGTCACTATGACATGTCAGAAGTTTATCAAACGTTTAGCTGCACTTTAACTGTAGATTTAATATACATGTACTGTATCTCTAATTAATAATGTCTAATAAATTAGCCACATATGTGGCACTCTAAAGGTATGTTCTGTTTTTTTTTTGTTTGTTTTTTTAAGGAGACCTGTTTGTATGAAATCTTTATTCAAAGAATTTTTCGGTCTTTAAAAATCTGTACAAATAGTGTAACTGCAGTAAGATCAGTCACTGTCTGTAGCTGAATTGCCTCTGTAAACCAGTCCTACATTGTCACATGACAATGCTCCTGTTGCTCGTCTCGTGCTTGTGTGACGTTTTGTACACTGATTACATGGTTAATTCCCCTCTCCCCCACTCCCTGAAGTCTCGATTGCTCGCCGCTCTCCACCCTCCCTCCACGTCTCTGGAGGGTACATGTTTCCCATGCTGGGCAGCAGATAGTGCAGAGTCTATCAGCAGAACGGCAGAGCTGCGTCTCCGTGGCAGAGAGTAAGTAATTAAAACACTACTTTACACCTTGTAATAGAAGGGCACTCAGGCAGTTGTAAATATAGGCATTCTATAGCAGGGGAGAGGAATCCTGTTAGCTGTAGGCTTTTACATGGTAATCCTGCCCACAAAAGTCCTTGCTGCATCAAAACCACAATAATGCACAGAGTTGAGCAAGATGATGAAAAATAACTACTTCTGAGCTATGGTGGCACCATTTGGTGAGCATTCAGACACATAGAGGTCCTTTTTGGAAAACCTCTTTAAATGTTGAGTACATTTTTGAAAACATGTCAGACATTTTCATTGATGGGGATACTGATGTTACATGTGTAGCTGTCATCACTGCTCTAACTTTATTTATTTTGGAATAAGCACAGTGTACTGTGCCAAAAAAACCAACACTATTTTGTTGAGAGTGTAGGCTGCCGCTACTTCAAATGATTGCTTCTAGCCATACATACTAGTCCTTCTCAATGAATTAGAATATCATCAAAAAGTTAATTTATTTCAGTAATTCAATTCAAAAAGTGAAGCTCATATTGTCATGGCTGTGGTCGCGGACCGCTGCCGTGTCTTACCTGGCGACGCCCACAGCCACAGTCCATTGGCTTTCTGCCGGCGTCTCCCTCCTAGGAAACGCCAGCACTCGCGGCCGGCTGGTCCTGCTCTCACTGTTAAGGTGCACGCGCGCTTGGCCCCGGCCATAAAGGGCCAGCGCGCGCACATGTTTAAATTTCCCTAATCAACCCCTGTCCATCCTGGACTATAAGAAGGGCTTCACCCTTCCACTCCCTGCTTGAGAGTTGTTGTAGTTTTCCCATGTCTGTATTGCAAGTGGTCCCTTGGTGTTTTTTCCTGCTCACAGTTTTCCCTTGTCCTGCCTCCTATATCCTGTATCCCTTGCTCTGCCTTGTTTCCGAGCCTGTATATTACCTGAGATGTGGCTTGCCCCACCTGCTGGAATATTCCACGTCTGCTGTCGACTGTCATCCCGGATACCATCCGCCAACTCACCACCTCCAGCCCCATCTGTGCCAGAGCCTTTGCCGCCATCCGGACTATCCCAGGTACACTTGGGCTACACTCCTACCATAGACTTTGTGCATAGACTGTGGGTTGGTCAGCTGCCTCTCCGTTACGGAGGAGCGGCCTTGTGGGTCCACATACCCCTAGATCGGGCCATGGAACCAGCTGGCCAGCCTAACACCGCAGTCTAGAGGATACAGACCTATATGCATGACCTTCGGGCACGTCAGGGTCAACTCTTTGAGGCTGTAAACTCCATCATGGCCCGACTGGATCAACTCCCTGTTCCACCTCCGGCGGCTCCTCCAGAGATTGCTGCTGTTCCACTGCCTGTTACTTCTCCTGTTTGTTCCGGATCCACAGTTTCACTGCTTCTTCCTCCTCATTATGACGGTGACCCTAGAGCTTGTAGAGGGTTTATCAATCAATGCACCATTCGTTTTAGACTACGAGCTCATCTCTTCCTCTCTGAGGAGGCCAAAGTAGCATTTATTATCTCCCTTCTCGCTGGCAAGGCCCTCGCATGGGCGAACCCCATCTTGGAACAACAGGGACCTGAATCCTCGGACCTACCTTTTGTTCCTGCAGTCTTTCCATGCCGTATTCGAGGAGCCGGGCCGAACATCTTCTGCCGCAGCATCTCTGCTAACCCTCAAGCAATGAGGCTCCACAGTAGGAGAGTATGCCATCTCCTTTCATACCCTGGCAGCAGAGTTGGCATGGAACAATGAGGCATTGGTTGCGACCTTTTGGCAGGGACTGTCCTCACACATCAAGGATGAGCTAGCAGCCCGCGACCTTCCTTCTACTTTGGATGCCCTCATCCTGTTGGCCACCCGGGTCAACGTGTGAGCCGGTTTCACAGACTAGCACCCTCGGTCCAGAGACCACTATTGCCTTCCCCTGGTGCGCTACCTGAAAAACCAATGCAGATACACAGAGTCAAGTTGTCCGAGAAGGAGAAACAGCGCAGACGCTCTTCTGGTATATGTCTGTATTGCGGCCTTAAGGGTAATTTCGTGTGCCAATGTCCACAGAAGCTGGGAAACTCCAGCACCTAGGGTTGGTTGGAGATGCAACTCTAGGGGAGACGACTCCAAGCGTCAAAACCTCTTACAAATGATCTATTCCTGTGATCATCATCTCTGGAGAAACATCACATTCCTCCTCTGCCTATCTTGATTCCGGAGCAGCTGCAAATTTCATGCAGCAGGATTTAGTGCATTGTCTACATCTACATCTACCCACAGTTCTTCTAAAGAGATCCCTGGCTGATGCCTCTGTAAATGGACTACCTTTGCCCGATCCTATTGTGTCTATCTCCAAACCACTGACCATACAAACCGGAGTTCTTCACTCGAGAAAGATCACCTTCCTTGTCCAGCCTAAAGCCATCAATCCTGTCCTGTTGGGCCTGTTTTGACTCAGACTACATGCTCTGGTTCTCGACTGGCGTTCCGGTGAGGTCCTCCAATGGGGTCACAAGTACCTTGTCCGCTGCCTGCCACAGGTTCGTCCTGTTTTCCCGCTACTGCCTAAGTTACTCTCCGATCTACCATCAGAGTATGCCAGTTTTGCGGACGTCTTCAGTAAGAAGAAGACAGAGATGCTTTCCCCCCCCCCATCGTATCTATGATTTCCCTGTTGAATTACTTCCTAACGCATCGCCACCTCGAGGTTGAGTTTATCATCTCTCCCTTCCAGAGACCCTAGCCATGTCTGCCCATGTTAAGGAGAACCACAAGAGAGGGTTCATCCGGAAGTCATGAGTTCTTCTTCGTGAAGAAAAAGAACGGATCTCTTCGTCCATGCATCGCCTACCAGGGTCTGAACCAAATTATGGTCAAGAATAAGTACCCCCTACCACTCCTCTCCGATCTTTTTGATAGAATTCGTGGGGCCAAGGTGTTCACGAAGCTGGATCTACGCGGGGCTTATAACTTGATCCGTATCCACAAGGGTGACGAGTGGAAAACCGCATTTAACACCCGAGACGGCCATTATGAATACCTCATAATGCCTTTTGGACTATGTAACGCCCCAGCTGTGTTCCAGGAATTTGTGAACAACATTTTCAGAGACTTACTGCATGTCTGTGTGGTGGTCTATCTGGACGACATCCTGATTTACTCACCTGATTTGTTGACACATCGGAAGCACATTCACCAAGTTCTCTTGCGGTTAAGGGGGAGCAGTCTATATGCTAAATTCGGGAAATGTGTGTCCTTCCTGGGCTACATCGTGTCTGACCGTGGTCTCAAGATGGATGCTGAGAAGGTGAGATCCGTTTTAGAATAGCCACGACCTCAGGGTCTTTGTTCCATACAACGATTTATGGGATTTGCAAACTTCTATCGGCAGTTTATCCAGAAATTCTCATCTCTGACTGCTCGAATCTCGGCCCTCACCGAAAGGGGGTGAACGCCAAGGTCTGGCCTCCGGAGGCAGAATCTGCATTTTCTGATCTCAAGAGCGCTTTCACCACCGCATCTGTTCTCCTCCTCCCTGATGCTTCTCGGCAATTTCTTCTGGAGGTAGACGCCTGTTCCGTAGGCATGGGAGCACTACTGTGCAAAGAGTTCCAAAAGCAAGATGGTGGCTTGTGGCTTTTTCTCAAAATTCTTCTCCCCAGGAGAACGCAACTATTCCATCGGGGATCAGGAATTGCTGACCGTCAAGTTGGCCTAAGAGGAGTGGAGACACTTGCTGGAGGGTGCTATTCATGCTATTATCATCTATACATACCACAAGAACTTCACATACCTACAGTCGGCCCAATTTTGCTTCACTTCCGTTCTGCAAACAAGAATGTGAAGGCAGATGCCCTGTCTCGCTCCTTCAAAACCAATGACTAAGGAGACTTCTCAATACATCATAGATCCTTCTAGGATTATTGCTGCTAACCCCCTGCAAATCAGAGACATCCCGCCTGGAAAAATTTTTGTCCGTCATGCTGACAAGAAGAAAATTCTCCGCTGGGGCCACAACTCTAAACTAGCTGGGCACTCTGGTGTTCGTAAGACATAAGATTTGATAGCTCGTCACTATTGATGGTCCACTCTGCCTTGTGATGTTGCAGACTATGTCTCTTCATGTACGAACTGTGCCTCAAACTAATCTACCCGCACCAAACCTGCTGCCCTACTATTACCCCTGCCTGTTCCTGATGCCCCTTGGCAGCATATTGCGATGGACTTCATCACTGACCTTCCTTCTTCCGCTGGATCTACTACAATCTGGGTAGTGGTGGATCGTTTCTCAAAAATGGCACATTTTGTTCCACTGACTGGCCTTCTGTCTGCCCCTCGCCTGGCAAATTTGTTTATTCTACACATCTTCCGTTTGTACGGCCTTCCTCTGCATATTGTCTCGGACCAGGGAGTACACTTTGCATCCCAAGTTCTGGAGAGTCCTGTGCAACCTTTTAGGCAGAGGAGAAGTCCAGCTTTACATCTATCACCCACAGTCCAATGGTCAAGTGGAGAGGACCAATCTAATTTTGGATAACTGTCTCCGCCATTTCGTTTCTGCCCAACATGACAATTGGGTGCAACTTCTGCCTTGGACGGAGTTCTCATACAATAATCACACAAGTGAGTCTACTGCCCTGTCTCCCTTCTACATCGTGTACAGCCAGCATCCTCGAGTTCCTCTCTCTGTGCCAGCCATAACTCAGGTACCAGCAGACAGTTCTTCTTTTGGGACGTTTATTCATATCTGGCAGCCGACTAAGTCTGCGATTCTCCAAGCAGTGGACCACATGAAAAAGCATGCCGATAAAAGGAGAAATGTTCGTCCTCACTTCTCCCCTGGAGTCAACGTCTGGCTATCCTTGAGAAACATTCATCTCAAGATGCCCTCCCACAAATTCGCTCCCAGGTTCCTCGGTCCTTTCGAAGTTCCTCAACGGATTAACCCTGCATCCTATAAATTTCGGTTGCCTCCCACTCTCAAGATCCCCAACTCATTCCATGTGTCCCTCCTTAAGCCTGTGGTTCTGAATCGCTTCTGCGTAGCATGCAAATAGTGGATGTGGCATACAAAAAGGGATGTGGCCTAAATAATAGTTCAATAATCGTAATCGAGGTTACATGTTCAATTAATCATCATTTTGAATTAAGTCATAATTGCCCAGCCCTATGTCTGATTGACATTTCACAAAAAGCCATTTAAATGGAAATCCAGTCAAAATGTTTTTTTGATATATCATAGCCACCTTTGAGAAGGTCACATTGGGGAAGTCTGTGATCTTGGACTATCACTACTTTCCAGAGTAAAAAGGTTCTATAAAATGCATAAACCTCTTCTCAGAGATTTCTGTTACTGAAAATCTGACGCAACATTTTACAATACTTGCTGGTGAGTGCCATTGTGCAAAAAGTTATCAGCCCCGATCCCTCCAATTGACTGCATGTTTGGCTTAGATAAACATGTATGTTATTTTGATAGAATGGAGGCACCACGTATTTTCTTATCCATGTTTTTCTCAATGGCAGCCATTGGTGAGAATGACCTAATGTCTTTGAGCATCTTTACACTTCTACTCTGTTTTTTGTTTAGGAGCATTCTAGTGCTAAATACAAGCTAACTGATGTGTTAGGCTGGGTTCACACGACCATGTTACGTCTGTAAAGTACGGAACGTATTTCGGCCGGAAGACCCGGACCGAACACAGTGCAGGGAGCCGGGCTCCTAGCATCATAGTGATGTACGATGCTAGGAGTCCCTGCCTCGCTGCAGGACAACTGTCCCGTACTGTAATCATGATTACAGTACGGGACAGTAGTTCCACGCAGAGGCAGGGACTCCTAGCGTCGTACATCACTATGATGCTAGGAGCCCGGCCCCCTGCACTGTGTTCGGTCCGGGTCTTCCGGCCGAAATACGTTCCGTACATTACGGACGTAACATGGTCGTGTGAACCCAGCCTTATTCTGTTGCATCCCATACAGACCATGTACAACATAAAAATGGACATTACTTATCCTATAAAGTATTGTGAAAAGCAAAAGTGGCCAATGAAGTCTCTCCTTTCGTTTTGAAACCTCTCCAGAAAATGACAGCTGGAATCTGATTGGTTGCTATGAGCGACGCTTCGATTTTTTACACTTCCTTTCATAAATGTCCGTCATTTGGCATATGAAGAACGAATGAAATTCAATTAATGTGTGCACATGAGATCTCAGTGAACTTCTTGATGGGACATTTCTGCTCTGCACATTCATTAGTTATGTGTACTCTTCAGATTAAGTTAATAGAATATAGAATTCAGTGCGTTCATCCCAAATGCACATCCATCATTTCAGTCCATCATCGTAACTCATTATCCCCGTACTTCAAGCTGTCAAATGCATTTCTTTTCACAGATTTTACTTAATGTTCTTGGCAAACCAGATCAGTATGCTCATCTTCTATATTACATCATGTGTGCTTAGAGGTTTCTTGTCATTGCAGTTTTTATTAACCGCTGACAGTTTTGTCATTATTTTAACATACTGCATTCTATTTCTTGTACACAAATACTGGCAAACTGACTTTAGATTCAAAGCTGATATTTTCTCTGGATTATAAAACATAATAACAAGACTAAGGCTTCATGCACATGACTGTAGTTTTCATCTTTAATTACGGATCAGGTAATTACGGATGACATTTCGGACCCATTAATTTCTGTAGGCCACGTACACCTTTCTGTATATTTATGGATGTGTGTCCGGGCCATAGAAATGATTCGCAAAATATAGAACATGTCTTATTCCTGTCCGCAATCGCGCTACAGACTCGCCAATAGAAGCCAATGGGCACCGCCGCAATTGCGGACGTTACGGATCTGCATCCTTTTTTGCAGATCCGTATTTGCGGACAGTAAAAACCCTTACGGTCGTGTGCATGAGGCCTAATTCGTGAATAGCATTTACTGTTTGCATTTATATTCATGTTTGTGACATCTAAGCTCATGTTGTGTCTTCATCTCAACCCTGCAACCCCTTTGACATAAGCAATAGACTACTGAAGCAGGTGTTGTGTCTCAGTTTGTTTTTTTTTCATCTCCTGTTAAAAGGCCAGGTGTTTTGGATTACCCTCAATGTATACCTTGAGCTAGAAATGTATTTCTAGTCCTCCGGGGGTCATGTATTAAAACTGTCAGAGATGTGAATTGGAGTCAGGTGACTAAATTTAATTTATTTAACACTGTCATTTTCTTAAATTGTTTCAACATTAGCAACACTGTTCAGAAAAGGGGCGTGACTAATAGGGTTGTCTTTTTTTGACAACCCATTTTTATTTGAAAAATCACCCTGAAAATAAGCTGATCACAGGATACCCTGTTGCTCGGACCCCCAGCGATAAGCTGTGATCTGCAGGGGAACCTGGCAGCAAGTGTTTCATTTTCCCACAGCACCACCACAGGTGAAATGACACATTACATGTTTCCCTTGTAAATCACTAGGCTGTACAAGAAATGCACAGATGTTTTGGGTCCTCCAGTGACAGAAATGCATTATGCTGGGGATATGGGCTCTGGACTTTTACTTCCTGCTGTTCTCTTCCATGGCCATTCTCTTCTTGCCTAGTCATGTTTTATCTAGCTCTCGATGCCCAGTCTGAGTGGTGTAGTTATGGAGGATGCAGAGGCTGCAGTCACAACCCGGGCCTCTACTCTAGCAGCACTGTGTGTGGACAATGTGGAGGCACTACAGTACATACCATGTTAATCCTAGTAATATCTGTGAAATGATGAACCGTGCAACACACAAAAGCCAAAGGTGTACTGGTGGAAATTGGCAATTGCATACATAGTAGTTTGCTAATATGTTATTTTGGATAATTGTAAAAGTATAAATAATACATGTAGAAAAACAGGAAACATAGTAAAACCATGTTCAGACTTGGCTAATTTTAGCGTTTTTCCACACCGCCAATTTATGGATTTGAGGTGGATTTTCGTTCTAGCTGTGCCTCTAGTAGTGAAATTAGTCTGCAAGCATCATTGTCTTCTGATGTTTTCATAAACAGAGGAAAGATAAAGCAAAGGAAAAACAACAGGAACCTCTCTGAGGGCGCTGCTGACTAAGAAACAAGCAGTAGTGGTAGTATATAGTATAGCAAGATTACTTTATTTGTGGCTATGCATTTCGAAGCTGGACTAGCATCTTCCTCAGGCCGGTAATACAAAGTTATAAAGTAACACATAACATTCATAGAATACATATAATATAATGTAGATAATAGATTATTTAAAAAGGCAAAAGGTGTATATATACAAATGAAAATGATTGAACATATATATATACTCCAATAGAAACATATTAAATACATTAGTCCATGTACTGGTTTATCCATAAACATATGAACCATTATCGATGTCATCTGACTTGCTTGCATCAACAAGGTATTATCTGGCAACCTACAATGCATTCGGAAATTCTTCAGACCCTTTCAAGTTTTTCACATTTTGTTATGTCGAGGTCTTTTGTTTTATTTTAGCACAAGGCCTAAACATAACAAAATGTGAAAAAAGTGAAAGGGTCTGAAGACTTTCCGAATGCACCTTCCGTCCCGTGCAACTAAAATAGGTAATAAAATAATGGCCATATGCACATAACTTTAGGTACTTTGGTGGAAAATGTGCAGCTCCTATACAAGACCTTCAAACTATTCCTCCGTAAAGTACGTCATTATTCCGGCTCTTTTCATTTTTTTTTTCTTTCCTGGACAATTCGTCTAATTAAATGTATTCGTTAAGCCGGTCGCTGTTTGCCTGTAATTATTCAGATAGCTGGTTTTCTAAGAAAGAAGAAAATACAAGCCAAGGGCTATGAGGTTCATGAGGTTCCTACTTCTGGCTTGCTGCCAGTGTTTATCTAGCTGAAGATACAAATGAATGTAGAGGTGTAGGGGAAGGAGTCTGGTGTGGCAGCAGCAGCTGACAGTATTATGATAAGAAGCAGATCTTCACGGCACATTACTTGACAGATAAAAACAAAGGGCTTACTGTAAATCTGTCATTCCATTGCCTTAGGAATGTTCCAGGTAGGGAGGGACAGCATGATAAAATTAATCCTCCCCTAGCATAGCAATTCATTTTTTTTCTCTTCTAATATTTATCAATCAGCGTGGGTTTTGTGGGAAAGCTTTGTTAGTTTTTCCATTAGTAGACTTTTTATATGTTGCTGAAGAATTGCCTTTTTTTGTTTGCCTGTTTAAGCCGCGTCAATCTTGAAGGGGGTTTTAGTCATTACTGTGCATAGCAGCACACTGGCACATGTAGCGTATACTGACAGTCACTTAAAGAGACAGGTGCAGCTAGTCTCTTTTAACCTGCTTATGTGTAACCAAATGGCCTTAAAAGTCACAGCATGTCATTTATTTATTTGCTTTAAGAATCACGTCAGACAACGCCATATATTTTCTGTTATACTGGCCACACGCAATGATGACTGAAGCCGCAGTATTGTGTTTTCATGACCTTTTGTCTTCTTAAACAAGTCTCCATTGATCAGATTATAAGATCAGGCGTTTTGGGCAGTGGTAGATTAAGTAGACCATAAACCCTGGGCTGTTCCACAAACTTGGGCCCCTCTTCCCCACCGCCGCTCTGCTGTGTCTATAGTGAACACTACCTTTCTGTGAGAGAATTGACAAATGGGTGTTACGATTCCTCTTGTCAAAGGGCTGTGTCCCTACATACTGACAGTCTCCAACCATCGCTAACTGTGTCACACATCCTCTTGACAATGGGAATGGTAACACATTTTTCTATTAGTTCTTGGTACGCAAAGACTTTATGTGGAATACAAGGATTTCCTACGACAGACATGTCCGTAGAGGGGACATATCCTCTATAGATCCAGTGACTCACAAGTGACGTCTACTCTGATTGGAGTCATTCTCTTTTCTTCTACATCTGACACAGACCAGTATGGCGACTTCTCCTGTTGAGACATCTTTTCCTCTCGCTTCTGCAGTCATTTCCAGCCTTTATAGAAACACAAAAATTCAGACACCGAGGCCCGGAACCAAACATTAAAGGGGTTGTCTGGGTATGGACTGGTTTGTCATACTGGTGATCTATCGATGTGCCGGGACAACTCCTTTTACTCAGACTAATAAATACAGACCCCAGACCTTCTAAACAATTTCAGTCCCCAGACCAGAACCCCCTAAACAAATACAGACCCCACAATAAGCACCCTAAATAAATACAGACCCCAGAACAAGCACCATAAATAAATACAGACTCCAGAACAAGCACCCTAAATACAGACCCCAGATCTGATCACCTAAACTAATATTGACTCCAGACTTGACTCCCTAAACTAATACAGACCCCAGACCAGACCCCCTAAACTAATATAGACCCAAGATCAGTCCCCCTAAATACAGACCCCCAGACCTGACATGCCTAAACTAATAGAGACCCTAGACCAGGCCCCCTAAATACACACCCCCTAAACTAATAATGACCCCAGACCTGACTCCCTAAACTAATACAGACCCCAGACAAGACCCCCTAAATACGGACCCCATAAACTAATACAGACCCCAGACCAGACCCCCTAAATATAGACCCCAGACCTCCTAAATACAGACCCCCAGACCAGACTCTTAAAGGAAGGGTGTCGCGAAAAAAAATAATTTTATATCAATTTGCTTTTAGTGTTTTATTAAAAAATGTTTTATTTGTGTGTTTGTGTTTTACTTTTTTTTACTTTTGAACTTTTTCTTGTCTATGGGGGCTGCCATTTTTCTTTTTCATCTATGTATGTGTCTATTAACGACACATACAGACATGGAATACGGCACATACAGCCCCATAGTGAATGCGAAAGGTACCCGTTCCATTCACTATGCTGTACGCCGTCTGTGTGGGAACGGCGCATATGCCGCTCCCACACAGTCCAAATGGAAGGTTTTCGGCCGAGCGAATTGTGTTCTAATGCAAGCACTTGGAGCGGAGGGAGCGGCGGCGGCAGGAGCAGGTAAGTTATTTCTGTGTATATACGTGTTTTAGTGTGTGATTACTACTGTATGTAAACCTACTACACTGTGTGTTCGCTCAAAAAATGGCGACACACAGTGTAGGAGGTTTGAACGTTCAATCCCCTCCTTTCTCCTGGCACTAGCCAGGATAAGGGAGAGGGGATTCTGTGAGCTCACTAGAGCGAGTCTGTCTTCTCAAATTTTGCAGCATAAAGCAATGTGGTTGCTTTACCACATGCCAATGCTGCAATTTCGGGAATTGATCCATCTAGTGACCAGCACTGGGAAATGTTATAAATTAGAATCTAATTTATAATATTTCCTGACTCGTGAAAAAATTAGAACAATGTTTAATCATTTATACACTAACTGTTTAACTAAAAAATAAAAAATAAATTTTTCTAGCGACACATTCCCTTTAAATATAGACCCCAGACCAGACCTCTTAAACTACTACAGACCCCTAAATAAAGACCCCATAAACTAATACAGACCCCAGACCGGACCCCCTAAATATAGACCCCTTATACTAATACAGACTCCAGACCAGACCCCCTAAATACATACCCCAGACCACCTAAATACAGACCCCCTAAACACACACCCCAGACCCCTTAAACAAATCCATGATCCCCCTATACTTAACTCGCAGCTCACCTCACGGTCTTCTCTCTTGCTGCTGTTCTAGGAGCTGCGGTCATGTGACCAGCAGGTCTCTAGTCTGTAACAAGAACTGCAGACATAAGGTCATGTGACATTTATGTCTGCAGGTCCTTTACATGATATACACAATGCCGTTTTGTCACGTTTTTTGCGGCGATTCGCGTCAAAAAAGTATTGTGCTTGGGGTGGCCATGGGCCCCCCAGGAGCCTCAGGCCACGTGCGGCCGCCCAAAACACCCAATGATGATCTGCCATTGGTTTTGGGTCAAGTATTTGGTTAATTACTTTCAATACATAATGTGCAGTCATCTCCTAGTCCAAGTGACAGGCCTCTCTTAAGGGTGCATGGTTAGTATACTATCAATTAGAGTGTTATGAAGAGGAAGGATGAGAAATATTATTTTTGAACTTTTATTATTTAGACCAAAGCAGTGGCAACAAATCGCATAGTTAAAGGGGTATTTCCATAATAATTAATTATCACCTATTGCACCAACGCTCCATTCCTATGGGACTACCAGGAGCAACCATGGTAAGCCCGTTCTCGTGATCAGTGGGGTTCCCAGCGGTCGGACTCCCTACTGATCACATATCCTGTGGATAGGTGATCTATCTTGATTATGGGAAATCCCCTTAACCCCTTCCCGCTCCTGGACGTACTATTAGGTCATGGTAACCATAGCGTTCGCGCTCCATGACCTAATAGTACGTCTCGGGAGTAACGGCCGTCCTCCCGACACATATAGGAGCTGTGACAGCTGCTGTCTCGTACAGCAGCTGTCACAGCTCCTACAGCGGGGACCGATCGCTGTGTCCCCGCTGATTAACCCCTGAAAAGCAGTGTTCAATAGCGATCACGGCTTTTTAGGGGTTAAGCTGCCATCGCCGGCCTGCTACACGATAGCGGCCGGCGATGGTGACTATGGCAACCGGACACCAAACAATGGCGTACGGCTATGCCATCGACGGAAGCCTAGTGGGTCCTGACGAAGTCAGGACCCACTATGCTTGCTGTCAGTGAGTAGCTGACAGCTCTGATACACTGCACTACGCATGTAGTGCAGTGTATTAGAATAGCGATCAGGGCCTCCTGCCCTCAAGTCCCCTAATGGGAAAAAGTAATAAAGTAAAAAAAAAGTTAAAAAAAGATGTATAAAAATAAGAAAATAAAAGATTTAAAAGTAATAAAAGTAAAAATCCCCCCTTTTCCCTTATCAGTCCGTTATTATTAATAAAAATATATAAATAAACAAATAAACTATACATAATTGGTATCGCCGCGTCCGTAACGGCCTGAACTACAAAATTATTTCGTTATTCGCCGTAAAAGAAAATAATAATAAACCGTACCAGAATCACAATTGTTTGGTCACTTCACCTCCCAAAAAATGGAATAAAAAGAGATCAAAAAGTCGCATGTACCTAAAAATGGTACTGATCGAAATTACAGTTCGTTACGCAAAAAATAAGTCCTCGCACGGCTTTATTGATGGAAAAATAAAAAAGTTCTGGCTCTTAGAATAAGGTAACACAAAAAGTGAATGATTTTTTACAAAACATATTTTATTGTGCAAACGCCATAAGACATAAAAAAAAAACTATAAACATCTGGTATCGCCGTAATCGTATCGCCCCGCAGAATAAAGTGAATATGTCATTTATAGCGCACGGTGAACGCTGTAAAAAATATCTAATAAAAAAACAATGGTAGAATTGCTGTTTTTTTAGTCACCACGCCACCTAAAAATAGAATAAAAACTGATCAAAAAGCCGCATGCACCCCAAGAAAACTACAATGAATTCCTCAAGGGGTCTAGTTTCCAAAATGGGGTCACTTTTGGGGGGTTTCCACTGTTTTGGCACCACAAGACCTCTTCAAACCGGACATGGTCCCTAATAAAAAAGACTCCTCAAAATCCACTAGGTGCGCCTTTGCTTCGGAGGCCGGTGCATCAGTCCATTACCGCACTAGTGCCACATGTGGGATATTTCTCAAAACTGTAGAATCTGGGCAATAAATATTGAGTTGCGTTTCTCTGATAAAACTTTTTGTGTTATAAAAAAAATGGTATAAAGAGGATTTTCTGACAAAAACAAATATGTAAATTTCACCTCTACTTTGCTCTAAATTTCTGTGAAACACCTAAAGGGTTCATAAACTTTCTAAATGCTGTTGTGAATACTTTGAGGGGTCTAGTTTCTAAAATGGGGTGTTTGATAGGGGTTTCTAATATATGGGCCCCTCAAAGCAACTTCAGAACTGAACTGTAACCTAAAAAAATAAATAAATTGGGCAATACTTAGTTTCTTACATTATACTGATAATGAGCCGTGCCCACCCCGAGATGACCCCAGTTTTGACCGTTTGTATAAACGGAGACCCCTATTAGACCGTTTCAGTGCCCGGTTTTCCCAAGCATACACCCCCGAGAAGTGTATTTCTATTGATGAGTCCTTGGTACATTTTAAAGGGAGGGTTCAATTCCGCGAGTACCTGCCGGGTAAGAGGGCAAGGTATGGCGTGAAGATGTATAAGCATAAGAGTGCATAAGGGTATACCTACAGATTTAGGATATATGAAGGGAAGGACACCAGTATTCAGCCCCCAGAATGCCCCCCCCCCTTACTGGGAATTAATGCAAAAATTGTGTTGGATTTGGTGCACCCACTGCTGGACCAGGGTTACCACCTCCTACCTGGATAATTTTTATACCAGCGTCCCGCTCTTCAACTGCCTCGCTTCCAGAAGTCCTGCGGCATGCGGCACTGCTAGAAGAAATCTGAGAGGCCTCCCTAAGACTCTGCTTGGGCAAACAAGAAGGGGTGAGAGCAGGGTACAATCTAGCAGCAACATATTGTGTGTCAAGTACAAGGACAAGAGAGCTGTCCCACCTGTACCCATGTACCTGTACGAGGTACCAGTACAGAGACCCCCAAACCAGACTGCATCCTGGACTACAATAGGTACATGGGAGGGGTGGACTTGTCAGATCAAGTCCTGAAGCCCTACAGCGCCATGCGGTGTGGTATAAGAAGCTGGCCGTGCACCTCATACAGATGGCATTGTACAATGCGTACGTGCTACGTCGATGTTCAGGTCAGAGGGGAACTTTCCTGGAATTTCAAGAGGTGATTATCAAGAATGTAATCTTTAGGGACCAAGAAGGGGGGGGGGCACCCAGTACTTCTGGAAGCGAGGCCACACGCATCGTACCAGGGCAACACTTTCCAGGAGAAGTTCCCCAAACTGGCAAGAAGGGAAAAAGTCAAAAGTGGTGCAAAGTCTGCTATAAGGGAGGACACAATATATCAATGTGACACGTGTCCCGAAAAACCAGAGCTCTGTATGAAAGAGTGTTTTAAAATTTATCATACATCCCTTGGTTTATAGTTTACCCCAATTTTACTTACCCTGATGTACTCCGCACAGCTTATCCCCTCTCGTCTTTCCCCTCTGGGCCCTGCTGTGTGCCCAGGCAGCTGATAACATCCACATGTAGGGTATTGCCGTACCCAGGAGAACCCACATTACAGTTTATGGGGTGTATGTCTCCGGTCAAAATGCTCACTACACCTCTAGATGAATGCCTTAAGGGTGTAGTTTTTAAAACGGGGTCACTTCTTGCGGGTTTCAACTGTACTGGTACCTCAGGGGCTTCTGCATACATGACCGCACCAGAAAATCCCCAGTAGGCCAAATGGTGGTCCTTTCCTTCTGAGCCCTCCCATGGGCCCAAACCGTAGTTTATCACCACAAATGGGGTATTGCGGCACTCAGAACAAATTGCGCAACAGAATGGGGTATTTTGTTTCTTGTGAAAATAAGAAATTTTCAGCCAAAACTACATATTATTGGAAAAAAAAAATTTTGTTTTAATTCCCAGCCCAATTCATATAAGTTCTGTGAAAAAACTATGTGGTCAAAATGGTCACAACACCCATAAATGAATTCCTTGAGGGGTGTAGTTTCCAAAATGGGGTAATTTCTGGTTGATTTCCATTGCTTTGATACCTCTGGGGCTCTGCAAATGCGACATGGCACCCAAAAACCAAACCAGCAAAATCTGGACTCCAAAGAACAAATAGCGCTCCTTTCCTTCTGAGCCCTCCCATGGGCCCAAACGGCAGTTTATCACCACAAATGGGGTATTGCCGTACTCAGGAGAAATTGGGAAACAAAATTGGGTATTTTGTTCCCTGTGAAAATAAGACATTTTGATAGAAAATGACATCTTATTGGAAAAAATGACATTTTTTTCATTTCACAGCCCAATTCAAATAGGTGCTGTGAAAAAACTGTGCGGTCAAAATGGTAACAACAACCATAAATGAATTCCTTGAGGGGTGTAGTTTCCCAAATGGGATCACTATTGGGGGATTCCTACTGTTTTGGCACCTCAACACCTTTTCAAACCTGGCATGCTGCCTAAAATATATTCTAATAAAAAAAGAGGCCTCAAAATGCACTAGGTGCTTCCTTGCTTCTGGGGCTTGTGTTTTATTCCACGAGCGCCGTAGAGCCACATGTGGGACATTTCTAAAAACTGCAGAATCTGGACAATACATATTTAGTAGTGTCTCTCTGGTAAAACCTTCTGTGTTACAGAATTTTTTTTTAATAAAATTGAAATTCAGCAAGAAAAATGAAATTTGCAAATTTCACCTACACTTTGCTTTAATTCCTGTGAAATGCCTGAAGGGTTAAAAAACTTTCTAAATGCTGTTTTGAATACTTTGAGGGGTCTAGTTTTTAAAATGGGGTGTTTTATCAGGGTTTCTAATACATAGGCCCCTCAAAGACACTTCAGAACTGAAGAGGTACCTTAAAAAAAAGGCTTTTGACATTTTCTTAAAAATATGAGAAATTGCTGTTTATGTTCTAAGCCTTGTAACGTCCAAGAAAAATAAAAGAATGTTCAAAAAACGATGCCAATCTAAAGTAGACATATGGGAAATGTGAACTAGTAACTATTTTGGGTGGTATAACCATCTGTTTTACAAGCAGATGCATTTAAATTCAGAAAAATGCTATTTTTTCAAAATTTTCTCACAATTTTCCAATTTTTCACCAATAAACACTGAATATATCACCAAATTTTACCACGAACATGAAGCCCAATGTGTCATGAGAAAACAATCTCAGAATCGCTTGGATAGGTTTAACCCCTTCCCGCTCCTTGACGTACTATTACGTCATGGCAGCTGTATCGTTCGCGCTCCATGCCGTAATAGTACGTCTCGGGAGTAACGGCCGTTTCGGCCGTCCTCCCGACACATACAGGAGCTGTGACGCTGCTGTCTTGTTCAGCAGCTGTCACAGCTCCTACAGCGGGGACCGATCGCTGTGTCCCCGCTGATTAACCCCTTAAAAGCCGCGTTCTATAGAGATCGCGGCTTTTTAGGGGTTAAGCTGCCATCGCCGGCCTGCTACGCGATAGCGGCCGGCGATGGTGACTATGGCAACCGGACACCAAACAATGGCGTCCGGCTATGCCATAGACGGAAGCCTAGTGGGTCCTGACAACGTCAGGACCCACTATGCTTGCTGTCAGTGAGTAGCTGACAGTTCTAATACACTGCACTACGCATGTAGTGCAGTGTATTAGAATAGCGATCAGGGCCTCCTGCCCTCATGTCCCCTAGTGGGACAAAGTAATAAAGTAAAAAAAAAGTTAAAAAAAGATGTGTAAAAATAAGAAAATAAAAGTTTTAAAAGTAATAAAAGTAAAAGTCCCACTTTTTCCCTTATCAGGCCTTTATTATTAATAAAAATATATAAACAAACAAATAAACTATACATAATTGGTATCGCCGCGTCTGTAACGGCCTGAACTACAAAAATATTTTGTTATTTATCCCGCACGGTGAACGCCGTAAAAAAAAATATTAATAAACCGTACCACAATCACAATTGTTTGGTCACTTCACCTCCCAAAAAATGGAATAAAAAGAGATCAAAAAGTCGCATGTACCGAAAAATGGTACTGATGGAAAATACAGTTCGTTACGCAAAAAATAAGTCCTCGCACGGCTTTATTGATTGAAAAATAAAAACGTTATGGCTCTTAGAATAAGGTAACACAAAAAGTGAATGATTGTTTACAAAACGTACTTTATTGTGCAAACGCCATAAGACATAAAAAAAAACTATAAACATCTGGTATCGCCGTGATCGTATCGCCCCGCAGAATAAAGTTAATATATCATTTATAGCGCACGGTGAATGCTGTAAAAAAAAAAAGTATACAAAAACAATAGTACAATTGCTGTTTTTTAGGCACCACGCCACCTAAAAATGGAATAAAAACTGATCAAAAAGCCGCATGCACCCCATGAAAACTACAATGGATTCCTCAAGGGGTCTAGTTTCCAAATTGGGGTCACTTTTGGGGGGTTTCCAATGTTTTGGCACCACAAGACCTCTTCAAACCGGACATGGTGCCTAATAAAAACGAGGGCTCAAAATCCGCTAGGTGCTCCTTTGCTTCGGAGGCCGGTGCTTCAGTCCATTACCGCCCGAGGGCCACATGTGGGATATTTCTCTAAACTGCAGAATCTGGGCAATAAGTATTGAGTTGCGTTTCTCTGATAAATCCTTTTGTGTTATAAAAAAAATGGTATAAAAAGAGTAAATGTCACCTCTACTTTGCTCTAAATTTCTGTGAAACACCTAAAGGGTTCATAAACTTTCTAAATGCTGTTGTGAATACTTTGAGGGGTCTAGTTTCTAAAATGGGGTGTTTGATAGGGGTTTCTAATATATGGGCCCCTCAAAGCAACTTCAGAAATGAACTGGAACCTAAAAAAATAAATAAATGAGGCAATACTTCGCTTCTTACATTATACTGATAATGAGCCGTGCCCACTCCGAGATGACCCCAGTTTTGACCGTTTGTATAAACGGAGACCCCTATTAGACCGTTCCAGTGCCCGGTTTTCCCAAGCATACACCCCCGAGAAGTGTTTTTCTATTGATGAGTCCCTGGTACATTTTAAAGGGAGGGTTCAATTCCGCCAGTACCTGCCAGGTAAGAGGGCAAGGTATGGCGTGAAGATGTATAAGCTGCGAGAGTGCATCAGGGTATACCTACAGGTTTAGGATATATGAAGGAAAGGCCACCCCCAAACCAGACTGCATCCTGGACTACAATAGGTACATGGGAGGGATGGACTTGTCAAATCAAGTCCTGAAGCCCTACAGCGCCATGCGGTGAGGTATAAGAAGCTGGCCGGGCACATCATACAGATGGCTTTGTACAATGCGTATGTGCTACGTCGATGTGCAGGCCAGAGGGGAACTTTCCTGGAATTTCAAGATCTAATCTTTAGGGACCAGGAAGGGGGGGCGCATCGTACCAGGGCAACACTTTCCAGGAGAAGGTCCCCAAACCGGTGGAAAGGGAAAGAGTCAAAAGAGGTGCAGAGTCTGCTATAAGAGGGGGATAAGGAAGAACACAATATACCAATGTGACACGTGTCCCGAAAAACCAGGGCTCTGTATAAAAGATTGTTTTAAAATGTATCATACATCCCTTGATTTTTAATTTACCCTGATGCACTCCGCACAGCTTACCCCCCTCATCTTTCCCTTCTGAGCCCTGCCGTATGCCCAGGCAGCTGATAACAGCCACATGTAGGGTATTGTCGTACCCAGGAGAACCCACATTACAATTTAAGGGGTGTATATCTCCGGTGGCGCATGCTGGGCACACTATATTGGACACTGAAATGGCATATACATATATAAAATTGCAAATCTCACACTGCACCATCTGCTGCGCATTATCTTTTACACAGTACCTGTGGGGTCAAAATGCTCACTACACCTCTAGATGAATGTCTTAAGGGGTGTAGTTTTTAAAATGGGGTCACTTCTCGGGGGTTTCAACTGTACTGGTACCTCAGGGGCTTCTGCACACATGACTTAGCACCAGAAAAGCTCCAGTAGGCCAAATGGTGGTCCTTTCCTTCTGAGCCCTCCCATGGGCCCAAAGGGCAGTTTATCACCACAAATGGGGTATTGCCGCACTAAGGACAAATTGGGCAACAAAATGGGGTATGTTGTTCCTTGTGAAAATAAGAAATTTTGATCAAAAATGACATCTTATTGGAAAAAATATCATTTTTTTCATTTCACAGCCCAATTCAAATAGGTGCTGTGAAAAAACTGTGCGGTCAAAATGATAACAAAAACCATAAATGAATTCCTTGAGGGGTGTAGTTTCCAAAATGGGGTCACTTCTGGTGGGTTTCCATTGCTTTGATACCTCTGGGGCTCTGCAAATGCAACATGGCACCCGAAAACCAATCCAGCAAAATCTGGACTCCAACAAACACATAGCGCTCCTTTCCGTCTGAGCCCTCCCATGGGCCCAAACGGCAGTTTATCACCACAAATGGGGTATTGCCGCACTAAGGACAAATTGGGCAACAAAATGGGGTATGTTGTTCCCTGTGAAAATAAGAAATTTTGATCAAAAATGACATCTTATTGGAAAAAATATAATTTTTTTCATTTCACAGCCCAATTCAAATAGGTGCTGTGAAAAACCTGTGCGGTCAAAATGATAACAAAAACCATAAATGAATTCCTTGAGGGGTGTAGTTTCCAAAATGGGGTCACTTCTGGTGGGTTTCCATTGCTTTGATACCTCTGGGGCTCTGCAAATGCGACATGGCACCCGAAAACCAATCCAGCAAAATCTGGACTCCAACAAACACATAGCGCTCCTTTCCTTCTGAGCCCTCCCATGGGCCCAAACGGCAGTTTATCACCACAAATGGGGTATTGCCGCACTAAGGACAAATTGGGCAACAAAATGGGGTATGTTGTTCCCTGTGAAAATAAGAAAATTTGATCAAAAATGACATTTTATTGGAAAAAATATCATTTTTTTCATTTCACAGCCCAATTCAAATAGGTGCTGTGAAAAAACTGTGCGGTCAAAATGATAACAAAAACCATAAATGAATTCCTTGAGGGGTGTAATTTCCAAAATGGGGTCACTTCTGGTGGGTTTCCATTGTTTTGATACCTCAACGCCTCTTCAAACCTGGCATGCTGCCTAAAATATATTCTAATAAAAAAGAGGCCTCAAAATGCACTAGGTGCTTCTTTGCTTCTAGGGCTTGTGTTTTAGTCCACGAGCGCAGTAGGGCCACATGTGGGACATTTCTAAAAACTGCAGAATCTGGACAATACATATTTAGTAGTGTTTCTCTGGTAAAACCTTCTCTGTTACTAAAAAAAAATTGAATAAAATTGAAATTCAGCAGAAAAAATGAAATTTGCAAATTTAATTTCCACTTTGCTTTAATTCCTGTGAAATGCCTGAAGGGTTAAAAAACTTTCTATATGCTGTTTTGAATACTTTGAGGGGTCTAGTTTTTAAAATGGGGTGTTTTATGGGGGTTTCTAACACATAGTCCCCTCAAATCCACTTCAGAACTGAACTGGCACCTTCAAAAAAAGGCTTTTGAAATTTTCTTAAGAATATGAGAAATTGCTGTTTATGTTCTAAGCCTTGTAACGTCCAAGAAAAATAAAAGAATGTTCAAAAAACGATGCCAATCAAAAGTAGACATATGGGAAATGTGAACTAGTAACTATTTTGGGTGGTATAACCGTCTGTTTTTCAAGCAGATGCATTTAAATTCTGAAAAATGCTATTTTTTGTAAATTTTCTCTAAATTTTGCAATTTTTCACAAATAAAGACTGAATATATCGACCAAATTTTACCACGAACA
The DNA here is from genome assembly GCF_050947455.1 of Rhinoderma darwinii. Lineage (NCBI taxonomy): Eukaryota > Metazoa > Chordata > Amphibia > Anura > Rhinodermatidae > Rhinoderma > Rhinoderma darwinii. Next base: position 174,093,283 of record NC_134687.1, on the reverse strand, counting down.
TGAAGCCCAAAGTGTCACGAGAAAACAATCTCAGAATCGCTTGGATAGGTTTAAGCATTCCGACGTTATTACCACATAAAGTGAAATATGTCAGATTTGAAAAATGGGCTCTGAGCCTTAAGGCCCAAACTAGGCTGCGTCCTTAAGGGGTTAAGCATTCCGACGTTATTACCACATAAAGTGAAATATGTCAGATTTGAAAAATGGGCTCTGAGCCTTAAGGCCCAAACTAGGCTGCGTCCTTAAGGGGTTAAGGACATGGCCAATTTTAGCCTTGAGGACAGAACAATTTTTTTATATTTCTCTCTTTGCATCCCGACGCTCATAACTCTTTAATTTTTTTTGTACGACGTAGTTGTATGAGACTTTTTTGGTATAAATACATTGTCGCTTAATTTCTATAAATTTTTATTTTGGCGAAAATGCAGAAAAAAGCACTTCCGCTCCAGTTTTATTATTTCATTTTTTTACACCATAAACCGATCATCATAAATAATGTTATACATGTGTTGTTCAGGTTGTTATGGTCGATACCAAATATGTCTATATTATTTCATGTTTTGGGACTTATATTTTAAAAAGATTATTAATTGTAAAAAATGTGTATTTCTGTGTATTTTTTTAATTTAACATTAAAGAGAACCTTTCACCTGCCCATACATGTGCAGCTGAGTGCAGCTTGTAATAGGGTCTTCACAAACACTGTCTCACTTGAAATCATTTTTCTAACTTCTTCTGTTATTTACATATCAGTGCCGTTATATTTGGCACCCGATATGTAAATAAGCCCCTGAACTGTCAATGGGGCGTTTCTATCTAACTAAATGGCAAGGGAGCGTGTTGTCTTCGCTCTGACACTGTCCAATCATCTACAGACAGTGTCAGGGCGGCTTGCGCTGTGTTCCGAAGAAGAACATAGGCTGGTGGTTCTTCAGCGCTCTCTGTCTGTGTGCGTACTCGTGGGAGGAAACACAGCGTGAGCCGCCCTGACACTGTCCGTAGCTGATTGGACAGTGTCATAGCGAAGCCATCACGTCCCCTTGCCATTTACACGCCCCATTGACAGTTCAGGGGCTTATTTACATATCGGACGCCAAATATAACGGCATCGATATGTAAATAACGGAGGAAGTTAGAAAAATTATTTCAAGTGAGACAGTGTTTGTGAAGCCTGCCTATTACATCCTGCACTCAGCTTCACATGTATGGGCAGGTAAAAGGTTCTCTTTAAGTTGTTTTTTTTTTTTTTAATTAATGTAACTTTTTTTTTTAAGCCCATCAAGGGATTTTTCATCTTGATTTAGATTTTTTAACTGTAATGATCTGACATATATCTATATGCCAGTACATTAGCCTGTGTACTGATTGTACACAGGCAGTCGTTAGGGCATACCTCAGTATGCCCTAACAACAGGAAATATGGTCAGACAGCCCTGGGGTCCTTCAATTGACCCTAGGATGTCTGGATTTTCTGTGACCTGATCAAAGGGCAGTCCCCACTCCTTTTATTTACTTTGAATGCCGCGATCAGCTTTGATCGCGACATTCAAGGGGTTAACGGCGGAGAGAAGAGGTTTCTCTTCTCTGATAGAGCGGGGCTGCGGCTGTGTATTACAGCCGTTCCTTTGCTCCCGATCTCGTGCGGACACGGCTGTTGAGAGAATGCTCGTCCTAATGTATGAAGTACCCACCGCTCAGCAAGAACATTAACGTCCTGTGTCGGCAACAAGTTAAGTATGTGGTAGTTGTATCTTATAACTTTTGCAAGGTATGTTTAACCCCTGGACTACTACTTAAGGACCAGGCCACTTGCATATTTTCTCATTTTAATTTTTTCCTCCCCACCTTCCAAGGCGCAGAACTTATTTTTCCAACGTCATAGCCGTGTAAGGGCTTGTTTTTTGCAGGACGAGTTGTAGTTTTTAAGGGCACCCCTATATAATGTACTAAAAAAAACTGAAAAATTCTGTGTGGCGTGGAATAGAAAAAAAAACAGCAATTCTGCAATTTTATTTTTTTTAGGTTTTATTTTTACAGCGTTCACCGTGCGGTAAAAATGACATGTTTACGTTATTCTGCAGGTCAATACAGTTAGGCGATACCAAATTTGTATTTTTTTTTTAATTATTTACTACTTTTAAAAGAAAAAACAATTAGTTAAAAAAATATATATTTTGTGTCGCCATATTCTGAGAGATATACTGGTTGTTTTTTTTTGCTTATGGAGCAATGTTCAGAACGAAACATGGGTTCAAACCAAGAAACAGGCAAAGGATAGAATGCAACAGATTAGGGATCTCACGATACCAGAATTTGGACTTCGATACCGATACTTTGTGTAGTATTGTGATTTCGATACCAAAACGATACTTTGCCAACAGTAATAAAAAAAAAAAGTTCCTCCATTTTCTGATGTGAGGCGCGAGGTGTGATGAATTTTGAATGTGCCTCACATTAATAGTAATTAATCCTATCATAATTCTCAGTCATAATGTGTTAATGTGTAAGGTACATGATGGGGTTAATTACTATTAATGTGAGGCACATGGAGGTTAAATTCATCACACCTCGTGCCTTACAATAAGTGAAAGAAAGCAGTTTTTATTTTATTTTTTTACAGCGTACACATCATAAATGATGAAAAAAAAATAGTTGTGCAGGTTATTACGGCCGCGCCAATACCCAATATGTGTATATTTTATGTATTGAGACTTATTTTATTGTAAAAAAGGTGTATGTGTATTATTTTTTTTTATTTAACTTTGTTTTTACTTTATTTTTAAACTTTAATGTACTGGCATATATCTATACACTGATAATACACAGGCATATATCTATATGTCAGTATACTAGCCTGTGTACTGATAGTACATAGGCAGTTGTTAGGACATACCTAAGTATGCCCTAACAACAGGAAATATGGTAGGACAGCCCTGGGGTCCTTCAATGGGCCCTTGGCTGTCTGCCCATATATGGTATGTCCCTCAATCACGTCACAGGGATTCCTGTGATGTGATCCAAGGGGCATCCCCCATCTCACTTCCTCTTGAATGCTGCAGTCAGCTTTGATCGTAGCTTACAGGGGAATAGCGGTGGAGATCAGAGGTTTATCTGATCTCCGCCGTTATAGAGCGGGGCTGTGGATATGTAACACAGCCATTGCCCGTCTCCTGACATTAGGTGCGCGCGGTCAACATGAAGTTATGCGGCCGGCGCCGCACTAATGAGCGCTGGCCGCATCACATCATTCTGACGGCGAACACTTGTCAGGTCTCAGGAGCGGGGCGATGGCTGTATAACACAGCCGCAGCCCCGCTGTCATACATTCATGACTATACTTAGCTGTGCGGCCACACAGCTTAGTATTGAAATACATGAAATAACGGTATCGAACCGTTTGGTGATGCACAGTATCGAAACAGTATCGAAGTTTCGATGCATCGTGCATCCCTACAACAGATAATTCACAGCAAACTTACCTGAGGTTCAGGCAAGGTCTGGAGGCCAGGGGAGATTCATATGGGCCATCTGTGGTAATGACAGCAGGCTGCTCTGGTTGCCATGGCAACCTGACACGGACAGCAGCGGAAAGCAATAAGATATCAACGGAGGCAGGAGGGTCACGGTAGACTGCAGCAAGATGAGTAACATTATTCTTAATCTGAGTCCTTCAGACTTCTTGGTGGATAATCTACAGTTAGGGCCAAACTTGCTAAGCAATGCCCAACTTCGTTCAGGCATTTTGGCCACTAGAGATGATGGATGGCTAAACGGATGTTAGATTAATTGGATGTTATACCATTTCTGTATCAGGACCATTACATTACAGACTTTGAATGGAATACACTTTCCAGATCTTTTTACAAAGAAGGTAGCATATTGAACACACCATATCTGCCTGTGTGGACAGGAGTCTCGTAAGCAGTGGTGGCTTCATCCTAGATGTTCAGGTCTTCTCCAACTATTCAAACACTATTCTCCAAGTATGAAAGCTAAAACAGTAGAGGAGATCTTGTAATATTCCACTCAATCTTGTGACACAATGTTTGTGTTAAATAATTGTGTAAACTAAACTTTTCACAAGTTCTATGTACATACAAGTATAAGATTTGTTTTCATATAAGCATCACAAAATATCCATGTTCCTCTATATGAAATATTGTGCATGCATCAAGCATGTTATTATTATCATTCTTCTACCACACACAAGTGTACGTCTGAGTGTTTTTCTCATTATCTTGTTACATGACTTCTTGGCTATAAGGTTTTTTTTATTTCTGCCAAAACAGAAGTCATTAGAAAAAAAATTCAAGCAAAGATGTGTTGAAAGAGTCATAGGTAATGTTTCGAAACAGTGAGTGTAGACTTGTATAGTAGTGAGATCACATTTGTCCTCAGACTCCGGTCTTGTCTCATGGTACATATTAGTCAGATTGGTAGACATACACTATGATTAATAGAGGTAAATCTAAGCATATCTCTAAATGTAGACTGGTAATGAAGAATGTAGTGCCAACTTGACAAGATCCACAATAACTGGGAAGGCATCTCCTGTGTTATTAGTGCATATCCTGTCCTATTAGTGTAAGAACGGTATGGTATGCACACTCACTCATCTGTTTCCATATCCCCCATTCATTATAATGGTCAGTGACTGCCCTTGTGCAGCCACTTCACCACGGGGAATGGAAACTCCCATACCCTCCTGTTTTCTTGATCAGTTGGGGTCTGACGGCTTGTGGATCATGACCACTTCTCTGCCAGGAATGGGAACAAGGTCTCATTGGCCAAACCTTTTTTAGATAAGCCTTTTATGGCATATGGAGTCAATGTGCCATAAAAGTCTGTGTTTGAGAAATTTTTAAAATGTGAAATGGGGAAAAATTTGAAAAAAATCTGTATTTTGTAGATGCAACTTTAGCAGCAGTTGAGTCTATGAGAATTGGTGTGAACAGTGCAAATGTCCTCATCATTTTTCCCCACTCTTCTTTGCTAAATTATTCAAGGGGAATGTAAGCAGCCATGTCTCAATCCGATTGAGATCTAGATTCTGTCTTGGTCACTCTAGGACAGGGGTCTCAAACTCGGCCGGGTAAGTGGGCCACATATAGAAAAAATTAGAAGTTGACGGGCCGCATTTCAACAATCCAGTTTTCCAGTTTGTGTCGCTAAATGCAGTCCGGCGGCTCAGTTGCCAGCGTTTGGCAGACACACAAATGTCAAGATTGGGCAGCCCCTTTTAAGATAGTGCCACAGTGCCCTCGGTAGATAATGGCACACACCCATAGATAATGCCACAGTGTCCTCTGTAGATACTGCCACACACCCACCCATAGATTATATCACAGTGCCCTCTGTAGATGCTGCCACTGTGCCCTCTGTAGATGCTGCCACCGTGCCCTCTGTAGATGCTGCCACCGTGCCCTCTGTAGATGCTGCCACTGTGCCCTCTGTAGATGCTGCCACAGTGCCCTCTGTAGATGCTGCCACAGTGCCCTCTGTAGAGGCTGCCACAGAGCCCTCTGTAGAGGCTGCCACAGAGCCCTCTGTAGAGGCTGCCACAATGCCATATATGGACAGTGATGTCAGGGGCTTGCCCAGAGCTGGAGTCCCGTAGCAGAGCCCCTTCTAGCACTCTGCCTGGGACTACAGCTATGCTCCTGACATCACTGTCCAGCTCTGGGGAAGCCCTAGACATCGCTGTCCATATGTGGACAGTGATGTCAGGGGATTCCACAGAGTCCCGGAGCAGAGCCTATACTAGCGCTTTGCCCGGGACTCCGCTCTGGGGAAGACCCTGACAACACTGTCCGTATATGGACAGCGATGTCAGGGAATTCCACAGAGTCCCGGAGCAGAGCCTATACTAGCTCTCTGCTTGGACTCCGCTCTTGGGGAGACCCTGACAACACTGTCCATATATGGACAGCGATGTCAGGGAATTCCACAGAGTCCCGGAGCAGAGCCTGTACTAGCGCTCAGCCCGGGACTCCGCTCTGGGGAAGACCCTGACAACACTGTCAATGTGCAGTTCTCTAGCAGACTGCAACGTTTCTTCCGGGATCTCCAGGTATTTATTTTAACCTCTACACTAATAAAGGCTTCCATGGCCTGATGCAAAGATTCATCTCTGCAGCATGATGTCGCCACCACCATGCTTTATGGCAGGGATGGCATGAGTTTTGACTGTGTGCAATTTTTGGCTTTTGCAAAGCGTAGCACTTTTTTTGATGGCGAAAAAGCTGCATTTGGGCCGTATCAGATCATAGGGCTTGTTTTACTTGATTCCAGATTTTCCTACAGGCCTTTTAGCCAACTATGCAGTAAGTCCTCAAGTTTGTTTTTAGTAGTGTCTCTTCTTTCTGACCTCTCAGATCTGTCATTGCTCTCATGATGGCCAAAAGGCATGTGGAGAATGTCCAATCAAGGGGAAAAGGTCCAATTGTCTAATGAGTCCAAAATTTAGCTTTTTAGCCATTAAAAATAAATTTTTATGTATCCATCCCCAGACTGGTACTTTTAATAACCTTGGTATAATATGGTGTGTTCTTATGTTTTCTTAGTGTCATTTGTTTTGCCAGGTACTGACTGACCAGCAGTTGGACCCTCCAGATACAGATATATTTATACTGTAATCCCCTGAAACAGTGAAGCAGTGATTGAAAGAGATCATTATATTAAATAGAGCTTTAAAGTGCCTCTGTATGAGATATGTTGGGTTCAATTCCAAAATGATCAATATAACTATATTAAAAACGGGTGTCCGATTAGAATATAGATCTTCAATGCTTTTTATAGACACATTGCAAATAGTGCACCCAAATTATAGTAAACCCCTGCTGTTTTCAAGCATTCTTGGCATATAGCATATCTATAAATGTCTGAGAGTCCATCTAGTCTATTTTTATGTTGCACATGTTATTAGTGTGTCTAGTTCTCTACATTCAATTGGTTTGTATTCTGATTTGATGGCTATGGACTTTCTTATTTTCTTGCATAAATCCTTAATAAATAAATACAGGGAAAAAAGTATTTTTAGCTTTGTAATTACGATTGAGCTTTACTTTTCAGATTTTTAGTACACCTTGGGATGTGAGATACATTAGGACATAGTGATTTACTTTGAGGCTGATTTTTCTATATTGGATTATGTTGGAGACAATTGTTGAATTTTATGAAGCTTTCTGTTTCTCACATGAGAAATCCAATCATTCTTTTACAACATTTTAGTCCAAGCAGAATTCATACATCTGTCGTACAAGCATAACACACTGTGTACACGCATTTATATACATGGTTTTGTTCCCTCAAAGCCCACAGTGGGTGGTAGAATGATTTTCCTAGAAAGGGAATGGAATCTGCTTTGAAAAGGATTGTGCCATTCTTCTTGAAACACGGCAGGAATGTGTATTCATCACGCTACCTGACGACTTCCTAAACATTGCGGCACTGAAGGTGAAATGTGCTATGTAACCGATCATAACCGCCAGTATTGGAGAATTTTGTCTATTGCTGTTGTCAGGATGTAAAGATATTGTTTTTACATTCAGATGGTTTTTAACTGATAAATAGTTCATATACCAGATCTTTATTTCTGGGTTGGGTCAGCATGGCTAGTCAGAATGAAATACTTGAACTACTATTAGAGGTTAAAGGGAAGGTGTCATGATTTTTTTTTTTTATCATCATATTGCTTTTAATATAATATTTTCAAAAATTTTAATTGTTTTCTCATGTTTTACTATTTAATGTATTCTTACTTTTACTTCCCTTTGGGGGCTGCCATTTTTTTTTTCATCTTTGTATGTGTCGATTAACGACACATACAGAGATGCTATACGGCACATACAACCCCATAGAGAATGCGAACGGGAGCCGTTCCATTCTCAGTTGCGTGCACGTCTATATGGGAACGGCGCATGCGCCGCTCCCACACAGACTAAAACTAAGCTCGTTTGTAGAGCGAAATCCGGCGCCATTTTCAGGTGGACCGGAAGCTGCTGCCAGACAGTAAAATGATGACTTCCGGCCGCGGCTTCCGGCCATATGTTCAATGAAGCAAAGATGCAAGGAAGAGGAGAGTAGACCAGCGGAGGCGGTGGCAGGAGCAGGTAATTTATGTTTGTATGTAATGTGTGTATTATGTTCGTGTATGTTCGTGTATGTTCGTGTGATACTGTCTGCTGAGCCCTGTATCTAATCCTCCTACACTGTGCAGTCACTCAGAAAATGGCGACATACAGTGTAGGAGGTTTGAAGACATTGAAACCCCTCCTTCTCCTGGCACTAGCCAGAAGAAGGGAGGGGGGATTGTGTGAGGACACTAGAGGAGAGTGTGTCCACCCCAAATTTGCAGCATAAATCAATGAGGTTGCTTTACCACAGTAACCATGCTGCAATTTTGGGAACTGATCCCTCTAGTGGCCAGCACATGGAAATGTTATAAATTAGAATCTAATTTATAATATTTCCTGATTTGTGAAAAAATTAAAACAATGTGTAATCACTTAAATACTAATTGTTTAACTGAAAAAAATAAAAATAATTTCTAGTGACACATTCCCTTTATTTGATACCGAACCTCTAGACGCTAGCCAGAATGGAATTTGCATTTGTATGTATCGTAAGCTTCTGAAAAGTTGTAATTTGTTAAGATGGCTGTATACATAAAATTATATGGAACGACAGCAATCTTGCTAACCTCACTATAAAGATGCACGCTCGGATTCATTGGGGAGACAAACCACCGCCAGATATTTCTCCCAGCAGAACAAAAGGATTTGGCATGTAAAATCCAATCCCCGTTTCCCTCACCTTCTGCCGTCTAAGGACATTAATATAGTATGTATGGGAAGCTTTAGATTTGAAATAGCTGTTTAAAAATGTATATTCAACGCCTGCATTTGTATATACAATGGTCAAGTTCTCCAATGGAGGGGAAACTGTAATGATCGGCATCGTTTTTATTCTCCAGTTCTCTAGACTGTAAACTGTATGGCAGCATTCTGTGCTAGTCCTCATTCTCATCAGTCTATCTTATGTAAGTATATGGAGCTTATGTTAGTCAAATACAGTTATTCATGTGTTTATATATTTCAGGTTTATATTTTAAATATGCAGAATATTTTGTTGTCCATAAAGGTACTATATTTTCTTCATAAAAGTAAATGGAGCCCGGAAAAATTACCCTATAAGTTTTATCCATATCCATATATATTATGGCAGTAAATACGGATGAAAAGAACAATGAAAACACTGACCAAAAAAAAGCTTAAAAATCAATATGGAAATAAATATGACCTTAAATTTAAAAAGAGACAGATTCGTATTTCTTTCTACATTTATGCCCATATTTTGACATGCCCCTCTACTACTTTACCAAGCAAATATGCCAATTAGAGCTCTAGTAAAGCTGTGGAGCTATAATTGTGGACATATAAGTCATCACCCAATTTTACCAGAAACGGATATTGAGAATTGGTTGAATAATTCAGACATAGAGAACTTTTGTTTACTGGTAATTTTTTATTTTAGTAGGATAAACCCCATAAGGGATGGATTGCTTGACGGCACCATCCAGAGACTAGGCATCGTTGTAATGGAAGTAGAGATGCCGATGCCAACACTTTCTCTTTGGGACTGACTACTGTATTCTCTAGTTCCTCTTGGTTTGGACCCCGATTTGAGCAGTAAAGAACGTTGTAACTTTAAACTTTCGATGATCGAGCTTGAACAGCTGATTTGTTGAAGATATGAATGAATGACAGGAAGGAAGATAATATATTTGGAGAAGATGTATAGATTGTGAAGGTGATGAAAGCAGCGTGTATGGCTCTGAGTTGCAGGTAAACCTTGGTGTAGCATTCAGGCCTGCATGATACTAATTGCTACGCAATCGCTCTTTGTATAAGTCATTCAGCGGTAAGAATATCCTGGGTTTACCCAGGAAGATAAGGAGAAAGAGAGACAGGAGATTGAGGTTACCACTACATGTCAGTTCCTGACTGCGCCTGTTTATGTTTACATTGGGGCTACATCTATCAGCTATGTGTATACCGATGCGCCTGGAGCTGTTCACTCTTCCACTTGCTGACAGGGAGACTGATCATTGAGATCTTTAGCAAACTGCAGGAGAAACCCCCCATGGAATGTCGGACAGAATAATGAATCTTCTGGAGAACAAATACTTAGCAGAAAAGCTTTCTGGTTCAGGGCGAAGGGAATATTTAAAACTCAGTTGCCTGTGTACAGAATTCTATTTAAAGCTTAGCTCCTATTACTGTTCTCTGCCGGATAAAAAAAGATTTTATGAGGAAGTTAACCCTTATCGTGGCTAGGGAAATATTGTAGCTGGTTTTCTGAAAAGTTAACAACAGTTTTATTCCCTCCTACTTATGGGTAGTTCTTACTTGAAATGTGTTTTCTTAAGTGTTGGGGGCAGGGCTGTTTTTTTTGTTTTTGCTCTACTCAAGCTATGATCAGTGACTTTAGCCTGCATGGTCTAATGGGAGTCTATGGGCCCTTTTACACGGCCCAATGATCAGGCAAAAAAGCATTCATATGAACACTCGTTCCCGATCATGATGAAACTGTATGGGGACGATTCATTGCAGTAATGATTGTTCTTCCTCATACATTACCGATCATCGCTCCTTGGCAAAGAAGCAAATGAGTGCCGATTGACGAGCTGATTATTGTGTAGTACCACCTTCTATGAAAGTAACCAGCCAGATCACTAAAAAAAAAAGGGGGTTCTCTAAGGTACTAGAGCTTTTTTAAAGAAAAAAAAATTCAAGCTAAAATGATTAAAATGTGAGCACCATTTTTGGTTGTTCATAATAATCGTCACAACAAGATATCATACGTATAGATTTGTTTGGTCCCAATGGCTGCAAGCTCAGTAAAGTCGATCTCCAGTCACTTGGATTCTGTTATCATCTAAATATGAACTATTTTGGAGGCAAAGGGACTTCTTTCAGTAGAGCTAATGAAGTCCTTTTGCTTTCAATACGTTTTACAGCCACATTACCTCGTAGATTTTAGTTGGTTAATGAATGCACATGCTTAGTCCATTTAGTCCAGCTGTGTTTTCTCAAGAAACATGAAAGCTGGCACACACAATCACAAATTGCACGGCAAGCAGGTGCCAGATAAGAGTTAACTTCCTGTCATTTCTAAATATGAAAATGTTGCTTTTATGGATGCTCTTCTATAAATGATGGTGCTGAGATCGAGGTGATTTAACAATGGTGCTCCAAGTCCACTCAAGGAAATCCTATAAACTTTTATAAATATTTCATCATACAAATATAAAACACAAAAAAAGCGATAAAAGTCTCCAACCCATGAAACAAAGTATCGTACAACATCAGTAAAAACCCGCCCAACCAGTACATCACAAATAAACCAGCTGGTCCAACTGGCTAATACTGCAGAATTACTCACGTCACAACACCTCTATGAGCCAGACCGACTGTAGCAGCAACTATAATTAAGCCACTTACTTAACTAAAACTATCTATGCTCAAACTCAGCTGCCACCAAAAGTTCCTCCACTTAGCCCAACTTATATTAAATACCAGTCACCTGGTAAGAGCTTTATGACCTCTAAACTTTTGCCGTTTTCAGATCCTAATTGATAATATTGACCAGAACAGATACTCTTGTAGAAGAAAAACACCTATCCCAATAAACCCTAAATATCCCCTAAAAGGGGGGGGGTTGCAGAGAGAGGAAAAAAAGAAATAAATTATATACACACGCGTTTTTCCCCTAACTTTATGTTAGGTTATAAGTTCTTTCAAAAAGCATGACCCTATTCACCCTATAATGCCATACTATATCACATGGCGGATTTTTGGAAGTAACGTTTTGAATAATAACCAACCTTGCAAGGAACAAAATCTTCCTAATTAATCCTCTACAACCACAATCTTTCATTGAATCAGCTATTCCAAAGAGAAATAGAGCCATAGAGCAATAGAGTCATTTTAGCAATAGTTTCTGCAAACCTACTGCAGTACCTGTGGAGTTTGGGGCAACTCCATAACAAATTAATTAGGTCAGCATGATGTACTGAGCATCTTTGACATTTATCATTGTTTCTTAGCCCCATCACTTTTAGAAGCATCGGGATAAAATAAAGTCTATGATTTACCATAAAACAAACAAAATTATGTGAATGATTTAGTGAAACTTTCCCAATATGTTTGTAAACTGTCTCCCAGTCAATCATAATCCCAAGATCCATATCACATTTTTCTTGTGATATTAAACATTCTAAAGACAAAAAAAGGTGTAAGTTTAAACCTTGATTTATAATTAACCCCTTCCCTCTTTAGCCACTTTTGACCTTCCTGACAGAGCCTCATTTTTCAAATCTGACAAGTTTCACTTTATGTGGTAATAACGTCTGAATGCTTTCACCTATCCAAGAGATTCTGAGATCGTTTTCTCGTGACACATTGCACTTTAAGTTACTGGCAAAATTTGCTCTATATGTTCAGTATTTAACCGCTTCCCGACCGCCCACTGTATATTCACGTCGGCACTTGCTGGGCTCTGTGCAGTGCCGACGTGAATTCACGGTGGGTGTTAAAAGCGCGATCCGGGTGTCTCAGAGTAGCGCTGACACCCGGATCGCGCTGTTATCACCTGCCTCTGGTCCCGGAGATATGATCGGGACCTGATTAGTTCAGGTCCCGGTCATGTGATCGCAGGGAAAGTGTGTTGTAGCAACGAACTGGAAAGTTTGTTGCTATAACAAACTGGAAAGTTTGTTGCTACAACAAACTTTCCCGGGGACCGATTGCTGGTGCTGCAGTCGGTTATAAGGCAGAACTGGGGGCCATATAACAGCCCCCGGGTCTGCCATGCACAGCAGCCTATGAGAACCAGCCGGATGCTGGTTCTCATATGCTTCCTGTCAGTGTGACTCTCAGCGTCACACTGACAGTTTATAATACGTTACACTACCTAGGTAGCGTAATGTATTATAGCAGCGATCAGTGCTGCCAGGCTTCAAGTAAAACAAGTAAAAAGTAACAAATAAAGTAATAAAAAAGTTTTATAAAAGTGTAAAAACAAGTTATAAAAGTTACAAAAAAAAAAGAATGCTTTTTTTCCTATAATAAGTCTTTTATTATAGGAAAAAAATGAAAATGTTAAAAAAGTACACATATTTGGTATGACCTCGTTCGTAACGACCCAAACTATAAAACTATAATATTATTTTTCCCGCACGGTGAACACCGCAAAAAAAATAATTAAAAAACTATGTCAGAATCACTTTTTTTTGGTCATCAACCCTCCCAAAATATAGAATAAAAAGTGATCAAAAAGTCGCATGTACCCCAAAATAGTACCAATAAAAACTACAACCCGTCCCGCAAAAAACAAGCCCTTACACCGCTTTTTTGACGGAAAAATATAAAATTATGACTCTCAGAATATGGTGACACAAAAAATAAATAATTTTATCAAAGTGATTTTATTGCGCAATCGCCACAAAACATAAAAAACCTATATACATATGGTATCGCCGCAATCGTACCGACCCGCAGAATAAAGTAAAATGTCATTTATACCGCACGGTGAATACTGTAAAAAAAAAAAAATACAAAAAACATTGTCAGAATTTATGTTTCTTTGTCACTTTGCTTCCAAAAAAATCTAATAAAAAGTGATTAAAAAAAATCACATGTACCCTAAAATGGTACTAATGAAAAGTACAGATTGTCCCGCAACAAATAAGCCCTCACACAGCTCCGTTGGAGAAAAAATAAAAAAGTTCTGGCTCTCAGAATATGGCGATGCAAAATGTGCAGAGTGTTCCAAAAGCGGATAAGATCGGGCGCCATTTATCAGTGCGACACCGGCCACATATCTGCAAATTATTATTTATGTACCCCATTATTATACCATCTTATTATGCCCTGATGTACCCCGCACAGCTTACATATACCCCCACATCATAAACTGAAATACCAGCAAAACCCCAAACAGAACAGTTACCAAGCAAAATCTGCGCTCCAAAAGCCAAATGGTGTTCCCTCCCTTCTGAGCCCCACAGCGTGTCCAAACACCAACTTACGTCCACATATATGACATTTTATATCCGGGAGAACCCGCTCAACATTGTATGAGGTATTTGTCTTCAGTGGCACAAACTGGGCACAATATATTGTGCATTAAATTGGCATATCAGTGGAAAATTTTAATTTTCACTTTGCTCCATCCGCTGCACATTAACGCCTTGGCGCACCACGACTTAATAGCATGTCGTGGTGCGAGGAGTTATTTATGGAGCGGGCTCATGCACTGTGCACGCTCCATATTCTGCAGGTGTCCACTGTGTATTACAGCTGACACCCGGGACTAACGGACAGGAACAGCGATCGCGCTGTTACAGGAGCCTGTAAAATGAAATTATACTGCAATACATTAGTATTGCAGTGTATTGTACCAGCGACCTAATAATCGCTCGTTCCAGTCCCCTAAAGGGACTTTTGGGAGGTTTCCACTATTTTGGTACCTCAGGGGTTTTGCATATGCGACATGACCCCCGAAAACCGTTCCAGCTAAATTTGAGCTCCAAAAGCCAAATATTGTTCCTTCCCTCCTGAGTCCTGCCAAGGGTCCAAACAGCAGTTTATTACCACATATGGCGTATTGCTGTAATCAGGACAAATTGCTTTACAAATTTTGGGGTAATTTTTCTCCTTTATTCATTGTAAAAATTAAACATTTCTATGTTTTTTCAGAAAAAAGTAGATTTTCATTTTCACGGCCTAATTCCACTAAATTCAGCAAAAAAACTGTGGGGTCAAAATGCTAACTATACCCCTAGAACAATTCCTTGAGGGGTGTAGTCTTCAAAATGGGGTCAGTTTTGGGGGGATTCCACTGTTTTGCTTACTCCAGGGCGTTGCAAACGCGACATGGAACTGAAAAACAATCCAGCAAAATCTGCGCTTCAAAATCCAAATGGCGCTCCTTCCCTTCTGAGCTCTGCCGTGGGTCCAAACAGCAGTTTAGTACCACATATGGGGTATTGGCGTAATCGGGAGAAGTAGCTTTACAAGTTCTGGGGTGCTTTTTAATCTTTATTCCTTGCAAATATAATTTTTTTTTATATTTTTTCAGAAAAAAAGTAGATTTTCACTTTCACAGACAAACTCCAATAAATATAGCAAAATACCTGTGGGGTCAAGATGCTAACTATACCCCTAGATAAATTCCTTGAGGTGTGTAGTTTCCAAAACCGTGTCACTTTTGGGGGATTTCCACTGTTTTGGCACCACAAGACCTCTTCAAACCTGACATGGTGCCTAAAATATATTCTAAAAAAAGGAGGCCCCAAAATCCACTAAGTGCTCCTTTGCTTCTGAGGCCTGTGGTTCAGTCCATTATCACACTAGAGCCACATGTGGGATATTTCTAAAAACTGCAGAATCTGGGCAATAAATATTGAGTTGCATTTCTCGGGTAAAACCTTCTGTGTTACAGAATTTTTTTTATTACAAATGAATTTCAGCAAAAAAAATTAAATTTGTAAATTTCAACTCTACTTTGCTTTAATTCCTGTGAAGCGTCTAATGGGTTAAGAAACTTTCTGAATGCTATTTTGAATACTTTGAGGGGTGCAGTTTTTAAATTGGGGTGATTTATGGGGTCTATCTAGTACATAAGGCCCTCAAAGCCACTTCAGAACTGAACTGGTCCCTGTAAAAATAGCCTTTTGAAATTTTCTTGAAAATGTGAGAAATTGCTGCTAAAGTTCTAAACGTTGTAACGTCCTAGAAAAATAAAATAATGTTCAAAAAACTATGCAAATATAAAGTAGACATATGGAATATGTGAAATAGTAACTATTTTGTGTGGTATTACTATCTGTTTTACAAGCAGATACATTTAAAATTAGAAAAATCATAATTTTTGCAAATTTTCTCAAAATTTTGGTGTTTTTCACAAATAAGCAATGAATTTATTGACCACATTTTTCCACTAACATAAAGTACAATATGTCACGAGAAAACAATCTCAGAATCGCTTGGATAGGCAAAAGCATTCCGGAGTTATTACCACATAAAGAGACACATGTCAGATTTGAGAAAATGGGGCTGGTCATGAAGGTCAAAATGAGCTCGGTCTTGAAAGGGTTAATTGTGAAAAACACCAAAATTTAGCGAAAAATTGCAAAAATTAGAATTTTTCTCAATTTAAATGTATCTGCTTGTAAGACAGGCAGTTATACCACACAAAATTGTTGATAATTAACATCCCCATGTGTCTACTTTAGATTGGCATAGTTTTTTGAACATCCTTTTATTTTTCTATGACATCACAAGGTTTAGAACTTTAGCAGCAATTTCTCACATTTTCAAGAAAATTTCAAAAGGCTATTTTCACAGAGGCCAGTTCAGTTGTGAAGTGGCTTTGAGGGCCTTATATATTAGAAACCCCCAAAAAGTCACCCCATTTTAAAAACTTCACCCCTCAAAGTATTCAAAACAGCATTTAGAAAATGTCTTAACCCTTTACACATTTCACAGGAATTAAAGCAAAGTAGAGGTGAAATTTACAAATTTCATATTTTTTTTTTAATACAATATTTTTTATAACACAGAAGGTTTTACCAGAGAAATGCAACAAGTATGATGCCCAGTTTCTGCAGTTTTAGGAAATATCCCACATGTGGCCGTAGTGTGCTACTGGACTGAAGCACCGGCCTCAGAAGCAAAGGAGTACCTAGTGGATTTTGGGGCCTTATTTTTGTTCGAATATATTTTAGGCACCATGTCAGGTTTGAAGGGCTCTTGCGTTGCCAAAACAGTGAAAATCCCCCAAAAGTGACCCCATCTGGGAAACTACACACCTCAAGGAAATTATCTAGGGGTATAGTGAGCATTTTGACCGCACAGGTTTTTTACAGAAATTATTGGAATTAGGCCGTAAAAATTAAAATCTACATTTTTTCAAAGAAAATGTAGGTTTAGCGATCTTTTATCTAATTTCCACAAGGACTAAAGGAGAAAAAGCACCGCAAAATTTGTAAAGCAATTTCTCCCAAGTAAAACAATACCCCACATGTGGTAATAAACGGCTGTGTGGACACACAGCGGGGCTTAGAAGGGAAAGAGCGCTATTTGGCTTTTGGAGCTCAAATTTAGCAGGAATAGTTTGCGGAGGCCATGTCACATTTACAAAGCCCCTGAGGGGACAAAACAGTGGAAACCCCCCACAAGTGACCCCATTTTGGAAACTACACCCATTGAGGAAATTATCTAGGGGTATAGTGAGCATTTTGACCCCACAGGTTTTTTGCATAAATTATTGGAAGTAGGCCCTGAAAATGACAATCTAAATTTTTTCAAAGAAAATTTAGGTTTTTTCTCATTTCCACAAGGATTGAAGGAGAAAAAGCATCGTAAAATTTGCAAAGCAATTTCTCCCGAGTAAAACAATACCCCACATGTGGTAATAACCGGCTGTTTGAACACACAGCGGGGCTTAGAAGGGAAAGAGCACTATTTGGCTTTTGGAGAACACATTTAGCAGAAATAGTTTGCGGAGGCCAGGTCACATTTGCAAAGCCCCTGAGGGGACAAAACAATGAAAACGCCCAAAAAGTGACTCCATTTAGGAAACTACACCTCTTGAGGAATTCATCTAGGGGTGTAGTGAGCGTTTTGACCCCACAGATGTTTCATAGAATTTATTAGAATTGGGCAGTGAAAATAAAAACAATTGTAATGATGGGGGTAAGGAAACAGACAAGTGAGCCCTAATCTACCCGCCACTCAGTCCCTGCCTACTTGCAACGACCCGCCCTAGGCGACGGGGTACAACTGGGCGACGGTCCCTACGCTCAATAAGTGCCCGACAGACAAACAGACAAGGGTACACAGAAGCAAGGGAAAAGGGGCAGTTGCCCACGGCAACACCGTGAGCAACAAGAGTGGTGAACGAGCCGAGTCAAACCAGGAGTGTACGAGGTACCAAACGCAGAGCAGGAGAGTAGTAAACAAGCCGAGTCAAACCAGGAGTGTACGAGGTACCAAACGCAGAGCAGGAGAGTAGTCAGTAAGCCAGGGTCGATATGAAGCAGGGTCAAATGGTTAAAGAAGCTGCAGCAGGGCCAGGAAGCAAAACAAGAATCACAAGCAAGGAGGAACAGGAAAGGCAGGTATAAATAGACAGAGGGCGGGAGCTAGCTCCGTCTGGCCAGGCTGTGATAGGCTCTCCCACTCCTAAGCCTGCCATCCTGAGTGGTGGAAGATGGAGTCAGTCTCACAGACATAGAAGCAGGTGCAGACTGATTACCTATGGGCGTGGATACAGAAGCTGTGCCTGGCAGATCCTTAACAACAATCCTTTTTCTTCAATAAGACGTAGCTTTAGCGCAAATTTTTTCATTTTCTAAACAAATAAAGGAAAAAAAGAACCCAACATTTGTAACGCAATTTCTCCCGAGTACGGCAATACCCCATATGTGGTCATAAACTGCTGTTTGGGCAAACGGCAGGGCTCAGAAGGGAAGGACCGACCATTTGGAGTTCAGATGTTGCTGGATTGATTTCTGGGCGCCTGTGGGCCCAAAACAGTGGAAACACCCCAGAAGTGACCCAATTTTGGAAACTACACCCCTCAATTCATTTACCTAGGGGTGTAGTAAGCATTTTAAGCCTGCAGGTGTTTTGTAGAAATTAGTGTGCACTCGATGTTGCAGAGTGAAAATGGGATTTTTTCCATATATATGCCAATATGTGGTGCCCAGCTTGTGCCACCATAACAAGACAGCTCTCTAATGATTATACTGGGTTTCCTGGTTTTAGTAACACCCTACATGGGGCACTAATCTTTTGCCTGGACATACGACCAGGCTCAGGAGTGAAAGCGTACCATGTCAAATTGAGGCCTAATTTGGCGATTTACAAAGTATTGGTTCACAACTGCAGAGGCTCAGATGTGAAATAATAAAAAGAAACTCCTGAGAAGTGACCCCCATTATGGAAACTGCACCCCTCAAGGCATTTATTAAGGGGTGTAGTGAGCATTTTCACCCCACAGGTCTTTTCCATAAATGATTGCACTGCGGATAGTGCAAATTCTAAATTTATATTTTTCCCTAGATATGCCATTCAGTGGCAAATAAGTCATGCCCAGCTTATGACGCTGGAGACACACACCCCAAAAATTGTTAAAAGGGTTCTCCCGGGTATGACGATGCCATATATGTGGAAGGAAACTGCTGTTTGGGCACGCTGTAGGGTTCAGAGCAGAGGGAGCACCATTTGCCTTTTGGAGAGCGGATTTTGGAGTATTGCTGGTGTTTCCATTTATAATGTGGGGGTACATGTAAGCCGGGCGGAGTATATAAGGGGCATAGTCAGGTGGTATAATAATGGGGTAAAAAAATAATAAAATAATCCATAGATGTGTGTTATGCTGTGAAGCAATCCTTTCTGCACAGGCTGGTGTCGCACTGATAAATGGCGTCCTTTCTTATCCCCCTTTTGGTCCACACTCCGCACCTTTGCAGTTTGGGGAATTTTGCTGGGAAGTGTTGTCCTAGTATAATACGGGCACCGTCGCTTCCAGCGGATATGTTTGGGCTCTCCCCTTCCTGGTTCCCTAATTTTAGGTCCTTGATAAATCGCCTCTTGAAACAGAAGAAATGTTCCCTTCGGACCTGCACAACTGCATATTTTTTTATTTCCTGACTTATTGGAGCCATAACTAATTTTATTTTTCATAGACGTAGTGGTATGAGGGCTGGTTTGTTGTGGGACGAGCTGTAGTTATTATTGGTACCATTTTGGCGTACATGCAACTTTTTGATCACCTTTTATCCTATTTTTTTGGGAGGCCAGGTAAACAAAAAAAACGTAATTCTGGCACAGCTTTTTTAGTTTTTTTTATACAGCGTTCACCATGCGTTAAATTACATGTTGTCTTTATTCTGCGGGTCAGTACGATTCCGGCGATACCTAATTTATAGCACTTTTTTATGTTTTACAACTTTTTGCTAAATAAAATTACTTTTGTAAAAAGAATGTATTTATTCTGTCGCCAAGTTAGAACCATAACTTTTCAATTTTTTTTTGTCGACGGAGCTGTATGAGGGCTTGTTTTTTCGCGGGACGAGCTATAGTTTTTATAGGTACCAATTTTGGATACGTGCGACTTTTTAATCACTTTTTATTCCAATATTTGTAGGGCAAGGTGACCAAAAAACAGAAACTCTGGTAAAGTTTAAGTTTTTTTTTTACGCTGTTCACCGCGTTCAATAAATAATATAATATTTTGATACCTCACATCGTTACAGTCGCGGCGATACCAAATACGTATGGTTTATTATTATTTTTCAATAATAAATGACTTGATAAGGGTAAAAGGGGGATTGTGTTTTATTTTATTACTTGAAACTTTTATTGTTTTCAAACTTTTATTTTTTGCACTTTTTTATACTTTTTTTACACTTTTTCTCAAGTCCCACTAGGAGACTTGAAGGTCCAATGGTCAGATTTTTTTTTTTTCTAATACATTGCACTACCTACGTAGTGCAATGTATTAGATCTGTCAGTCATTGACTGACAGCAAGCCGATTAGGCTTCTCCTCCCGGCGAGGCCTAAATCGGCTTCCGTAATGGCAGAGCAGGGGACCATTGTGTCTCCTGTTGCCATAGCAGCAGTCGCCAGTCCTGATTGCCTGTCAGGGCTGGCGATCTGCTAGTAACCGCTACGATGCAGCAATCGCTTTCGATTGCTGCATCGAAGGGGTTAATGGCAGGGATCGGAGCTAGCTCCGGTTCCTGCCGTTACAGGTGGATGTCAGCTGTAATATACAGCTGACTTCCACCGCTGATGACGCCAGATCAGCTCCTGAGCCGGCGCCATCTTTCCGGCGGCTACGGTAGCCGATCAGGCTCCGCCGCTGGGCGGATCTTGACCGGCTTCGGTGCTAGGCAGTCCGGGAGGCCAGTATTAGGTCTCCGGTTGCCATTTCAGCCACCGGAACCCCCGGCAATTTCATTGCTGGGGTTCCGATGAGCTGCAAACACCTTAAGTGCAGCAGTCGCGTTTGAGCGCTGCACTTAAGGGGTTAATGGCGGGGATCTAAGCTAATTTCGGTCCCCGCCATTACAGCCGGATGTCAGCTGTCAGATACAGCTGAGATCCGGCGATTATGGCACCGACTCAGCTTCTGAGCCTGTGCCAAACATTTGTTGTAAGTATACGACCTTTTGCAGGAAGCACTGGCTTTCCATGACGTATACTTACGACAAATGTCGGGAAGGGGTTAATGGCCGAAAAGGAGTGTTTTATTTGAAAGTATCTAAAGAGCCCGTAATCAGGGACCTTATACAGTCTCTGCAATTGGGTAAAACGTTTTAATTGTGCATTATCAAATAAGTGTGACACTCTAGTGATATGGTACTTTTGCCAAAATTGGGAGTCTGGAAGACCGGCAAACTCGGTAATATCCTTGTTGCCTCATAGCGGGGTAACTTCCATTTTTATCTTTTCAATAGCCTTAACCGCATTCCAGACCCTTTTTTTGATTTTTCATACACACACCCTAATCCCAATTCTGAAGACATCAAAACTCCAGCCTTTAGTAGTACAAACATTCTAATCCAATTGTCACCTAGTGTCGCCACCAGAGAATTATTGGCACCTAACCTCTCCCAGTCCCGTAAATACTGGAATTGTGAAGCCAAAAATTATTTTCTCCAATTTGGAAGGGCAAAGCCCCCTTTGCTTACTAATTTAGTAAAGGCAGAATACTTAATGCGGTTTTTTTCCCCCTCCAAATTAAGTTATTAACAATAGCTTCCAGTGTTTTAAATTTTTTATCCAGAAGCCAGATCGGGCAATTAGTAACGAAATTTAATACTTTGGGCAAAAAGATCATTTTTACCAATGCTATTCTAGCTGCTATAGTCAAGGGTAATTTATTCCATACTCTAACTTTACTTCTCAGATATACAAAGAGAGGAATTATATTTAATGTAATATAATATTCTGACTTTATAGAGAATTTCACCCCTAGGTATTGAAATACCTCAACTAGATTCAAGGAGGAATCCGTGTTGGCATTTACCTCAGCTGAGATTTTTAGCAGACTTGTTTTATTCGAATTAATTTGGAGACCGGCTAAATTCCTGAAGTCTTGATATAAGCGGACTACATGATCCACCGAGGCTAGATTACCAGTAAACAGAAGAACATCGTCTGCATATAGCGAAATCTTATTGACCTTAGTCCCAAATTGAAAACTCTCTATATTCTCAGCTGTCCTGATCTTCATAGCCAAGTTCTCGATTACCAGAGTAAATAAGAGAGGAGAGAGGGGACAGCCCTGTCGCACCCCTCTTTCCAGGTTAAAGTAAGGTGATTTATGTCCATTCAGACTTAATCTAGCCATTGGTCTATATAATAGTTTGATCCAATCTATAAATTTTTTCCCTATACCAAAATGGCCCAGTACCTGAAAAAGAAAATGCCACTCTAATGTATCGAAGGCTTTCATCACATCAACTGAGAGGATAGCCCCACCCATAGCATACATTTTCATCAACTGGAAATTAGAGAAAACACGGCGAACATTATTTGCCATAAAACTCCAGGGTGTTCATTACGTTTATCATCTGTTGGCCAAAACTTTGGCCAGCAACTTGACATCTTGAGCAGTATAGGTCTTGATAGTATCCCTTAAATTCCTGTACGATTTGATGTATCTCATGTAAAAGTTGCCCTCTATTATATTAATAGAAGTGATGTACTTGGGGGATTGTTGGTTATTTACAATATGAGCTAAAAATTTACTAGTTTTATTAGCTTCAAAATAATGTTGTTTGCAACTTTAAAAAGTCACATTGTGCTTCTTCCATCAATAGATTATCATACTTCATTTGTATATATTCCCATTGGGTTTCAACCGCCTCTGAGGGATTTTCTATAAATAATTTTTCCTCTTCAGCCAGTTATTTTTTAATTATATCACTCTGCTTATTCTTAGCCGCTTTAATAATCTTTTGATTTTAAAAAGATAATACCCCTAGTATATGTGTTTAGGGTGGCCCATACAATCCCAAATCCGGAAAACCGGAGTTGGCTGCCAAGAATACTTAATAGTTCACTATCTATTTTCTGAAGTTGTATTTTCATCAGAACCGAAGGAAAGATCTTATAGTCCTTATTAGCCGATCCCTGTCTCAGGTCAACTCCACCATAAGAGGAGCATGATCTGAGATCCCTCGTGATTCATAAGACACCTTATTTATGTACTTCAGAATGAATTCATTTGTAAAGGTTATATCAATTCTCGACATCACAATCCTGGAACTAGAATAGCATGAAAATTTCTTAGCATATGGATTCCTCATCCATTAAATATCAAACCAGTCAAGCTCAGATGTTAACCCTGCTAATTTAGCTGCCAACCTCTGTGTTGTTATTAGATTTTCCTAAAACAGTCTGTCACGTTGGGTATTTGGACCCATTGGGCCGTACCGTATCTGATGAACCGCCAGGAGCCACTCCAGGACTAGGAATCTTGGAGTAGCGGTTCAGGACCACAGGTTTCAGAAGGGAGACACGGAAGGAGTTGGGGATCTTGAGGGTACGAGGCAGTCGAAGCTTGTAGGAGACAGCGTTGATTTGTTGCAAAATCTCGAAGGGTCCGAGGAACCTGGGAGCAAACTTGTACGATGGCACCCTCAGGCGGATATTCTTAGAGGACAGCCAGACCTTAGTGCCTGGAAGAAACTGGGGAGGCTCTCGTCTTCTTGTGTCTGCCTTTCTTTTCATGCTTTCTTGCTCAGCCCAAGGAAGCGGCTGCACCCAGTCATCATGCTGCCTGGAGATAAAGTGTCGTAGATAGTTCTCCATAAT
This sequence comes from Rhinoderma darwinii, assembly GCF_050947455.1. Classification (NCBI taxonomy): domain Eukaryota; kingdom Metazoa; phylum Chordata; class Amphibia; order Anura; family Rhinodermatidae; genus Rhinoderma; species Rhinoderma darwinii. The sequence goes on along the minus strand of NC_134687.1, from coordinate 174,069,382 downwards.
CTCATTTATTCTCTCGACTTGACCAGTGGACTGGGGATGGTAGGCTGAGGAAAAGTCCAACTTCACACGAGGAGTCCGCAGAGGGCTCTCCAGAACTTTGAGGTGAACTGAACCCCCCGATCCAACACAATATGCAGAGGCAAGCTGTGCAGACGGAAGATGTGTTGGATTAAGAGATCAGCCAGTCGGGAAGCAGAAGATAGGCCGGTGAGTGGAACAAAATGAGCCATCTTGGAGAATCGGTCCACCACCACCCAGACCGTACTGCATCCAGCAGAGGGAGGCAGGTCCGTGAAAAAGTCCATAGCAATATGTTGCCAGGGGGCATCGGGCACAGGCAGCTGCTGGAGCAGGCCAGCCGGTTTGGAGTGGGCAACTTTATTGCAGGAGGAGACAAAGTCTGTGATGTCTTTGGGCAGCATGGGCCACCAGAACTAACGAGCAATCAGGTCTCGGGTCTTACGGGCACCCGCTTGATCTGCCAGTTTGGAACTGTGTCCCCAGCGGAGGATTCGTCTTCTGTCTGACAGACGCACAAAAGTCCTCCCCGGGTGAATGTCTCTAACTTGCAGAGGGTTGACAGGGATGATACAGGATGGATTCATGATATTCTGTGGAGACTCCATAGTGTCCTCTGTCTCGAACGACCTGGACAAGGCATCAGCCCTCACATTCTTGTCGGCCGGATGGTAGTGGAGCTCAAACTGGAACCGGACAAAGAACAGTGACCACCTTGCCTGACTGGGATTCAGTTGTTGGGCCGTTTGAAGATACGTGAGGTTCTTGTGGTCCGTGAATATCAAGATGGGATGAACTGCACCCTCTAGTAGATGTCTCCACTCCTCCAGAGCCAATTTGATGGCCAGTAACTCCTGATCCCTAATCCAGTAGTTGCGTTCTGTGTAAGAGAAGAGTTTAGAGTAATAGCCACATACCATAGTCTTGCCCTTGGAACCTCTCTGGAACAGGAGTGCACCAGCACCGACAGAGGAGGCGTCCACCTCCAACGAGAACTGTCGAGATACATCTGGATGATGGAGGATAGAGGCTGACGTGAAGGCACTCTTCAGGCTGTTAAATGCGAATTCCACCTCAGGAGTCCACACCTTGGCGTTCATGCCTTTCTTGGTGAGGGTAGTGATAGGAGATGTCAGTGAGGAGAAGTTTGGAATCAACTGTCTGTAGAAATTAGCGAATCCCAGGAAGCGCTGCGTGGCCATTCCAGGATGGCCTTTACCTTCTCAGGATCCATCTTGAGGCCTTGATCCGAGATGATGTAGCCCAGGAAGGGTAGAGCATTTTTCTCAAACACGCACTTCTCTAACTTGGCATACAGGCGATTCTCCCTTAACCGCAGCAAAACGTGACGGACATGTCTCTGATGGATCTGGAGAAAAAAATCAAGATGTCATCAAGATAGACCACGACACAAACATAGAGGAAGATGTCATTATAGAAATTTTGGAAGAACGCGGGAGCATTACACAGGCCGAAGGGCATTACTAGATATTCATAATGTCCGTCACGGGTGTTAAATGCCGTCTTCCATTCGTCACCCCGGCAAATCCGGATTAGGTTGTAAGCCTCACGCAGGTCTAGCTTCGGAAAAAATCTTGGCTCCTCATATACAATCAAACAGTTCAGAAATCAATGGCAATGGATATAATTTTTTTTACCGTGATCTGGTTGAGACCCCGGTAGTCGATGCAGGGACGCAGAGAACCATCCTTTTTCTTGACACAGAAGAACCCAGCTCCTGCCGGGGAGAAAGACTTCCGTATGAAGCCCATCTCCAAGTTCTCCTTAACATAGGCGGACATGGACTGAGTCTCTTTCAAGGAGAGAGGATATAGCCTACCACGGGGAAGGGATGCACCAGGAATCAGCTCGATAGGACAGCCATACGCCCGGTGTGGGGGCAGCGTCTCCGCCTCTTTCTTGCTGAAGACATCCGAGAACGCAGAATAATGACAAGGCAATCCTGCCAAGGACTGAGGCAGAGTAGGCTGAGCCGGATGAACCTGTACCAGGCAGCGGTTGAGACACTCGGGACCCCACTGGAGAACCTCTCCAGAATTCCAGTCCAGGACTGGGGCATGGAGTCAGAGCCAGGGCAGGCCCAGCAGAACAGGGTTGACGGCCTTATCCAGGACAAAGAACGAGAGGAGCTCGGAATGGAGGGCTCCCACTTGGACCCTGAGCGGCTTGGTCACAGCTACAACTGGGTCTGGCAGAGGTAGTACATTCACAGAAGCAACCATCAAAGGCCTCTCCAGAGGGGTTGTGGGCAACTGGAGAAGATCCACTAGGTCTCTCCGAATGAAGTTAGCAGCGGATCCAGAGTCCAGATAAGCAGCGACGGTGCGTTTTTTCGTCGGACATTATGGTCACTGGAATGGACAATTTAGAAAAAATAAGTTCTTCACCTAGGGTTGTCTCTCCAACCAACCCTAGGCTCTTGGGCTTTTGGGGGCACAGCCGCACAAGATGGCCTCCAAGGCCGCAATACAGACAGTCCCGAAGTGCGTCGTCTGCGATGTCTCTCCAGGGTAGACAGCTTGAGATGGTCCATCTTCAAAGACTCCTTTGGAGGAACAGCTGATGAGGACAGCAGGGGTTGCTGCAAAGTAGGAACCGGGCTAGGGAGTCCTCCCTCCCGGCGAGCCTCTTAGAACCGTTCTCGGATCCTTATATCAATCCGGGTGGCCAGAAGCTCTCGGGCCGTAAGCTCGTCCTTAATTTCAGGAGACAGTCCCTGCCAGAATGTAGCCACCAGGGCCTCATTGTTCCACAACAATTCTCCCGACAGGGTGCGGAAGGCGATGGCGTACTCGCCAACGGAAGTGGCGTAGGTTCAGCAAGGAGGTGGCTGCAGACGAGACACGTCCAGGCTCCTCAAACACCGTGCGAAATGTCCGTAGGAACCCCTGGAAGTCACGGGTCTCTGGTCTTTGTCTTTCCCAGATAGGGTTCGCCCATGCAAGGGCCCTGCCAGTGAGCAGAGGGATGATGAAAGCAACCCCTGCACCATCAGTCGAAAATACCCTTGCATACAGGTTAAAGTGGATCTGGCACTGGTTCAAAAATCCACCGCAGGTCTTCGCGTCTCCATCATAGCGGTGAGCTAGCGGCAAAGAAAATCGTGGATCAGCACTGCCAGGAGGTGTAGTCGGAGGATCTGTACTGCCAGGAGGTTTAGTAGGAGGAACGGCAGCTTGCACATCCAGCTGATGTGCAATAATGTTCAATGCCTGGAGGAGTTGGTCCTGTTTAGACCGGAGGTCTAGTATATCCGCCAGCATCTCTTGTGATGTCATCATGGTCTTGGATTGTCCAGCGGGGTCCATGGCCCTAGCTTACTGTCACGTTGGGTATGTGGACCCACTGGGCCGCACCGCCTTTGACGGTATGGCAGCTTTCCAACAGGACACAGGTCACAGTGTATAGTTCGTATAGGTGTACTTGTGGTAGCTCAGACAGTAGCAAGACCGGCTCGGCTGGGACTAGGTAGCAGGCAGGCACCAGGCGTGGTGTAGCAGGACAGGCGTGGTACTCAGCGCAGCACGACTCCAACTCAATACGGCACTTGGACCAGGATAGCACTGGATGCAGGTTACAGGTAGTAGGAACGTGAAACACTGGGAACTGGAAAACACTTAGGAGACCATTTGCAAAGACAGACTAGGGTAATGACAACAAAGCTAAGGCAATGCGGAAAGCGGCAGATCCCTTCTTATAGCCCAGGGTGCTCATGGGCTAATTTGGTACTTTAACTCAGGTGCACGCTTTGGCCCTTTAAGAGCGGGCACGAGCGTGCGCACGCACCCTACGGGACCCGGCCGAGAGAAACGGAACTGAGTGCTGGCGTCTCCTGAGGAGGAGATGGGGGCCAACGCTCACAGATCTATGGCTGCGGCCGTCAAAAGGTGAGTGAGCCTGACAACCTGCGGCTATGGGCATGACACAGTCTAACGTTTCATCTATCACTTCATTGAAATCACCTATTATCAAAAAGGGGCACTTCGATTTAGAGATCACGTATTGTAAAATCAACTTGAAGAGAGGGGCGGGGGATGTAAACCGATTCAAGAACACAGATCAAACCATCCATATAATATAATATACTTTCCCTCAGTATCAATAGAAATTTCATAAATCTGAGCATCTACCTTCTGATGTATTAGTATAGGGGCCCCTATTGAGGAGGATGTATAAATCGAGTGATATGACTGGGATATCCAGCCTCTCTGAAAACAACCAGTTTTGTCTTTAACCAGATGGGTCTCCTGAAGACATATAATTAAAGATGGCATATTTTTTTTATGCTTGCACCGGCCCCCCTAATATGCCATGACACTATTTTCAACATAATTGTCCTTTATATATAACCTTTGGATATAAAAAGTGAAGAGAAAAAAAAAAAAAAATAATTCCTCCCTCTGCCCACCCCCCCAGCTGAACACCACCCCATTTCGCCACCTATAGTTCCCCGATGCACCAACCACTCCGTGCATCAGAAAAACTCCTAATCAACATCCCACACTCCCTCCTCTCCCTCCCACGGGCCCACAAGATGGAAAAATACATAGGTTCACAAAAGAGCTATCATGCATAAGAAAATGACAAAATGCGCTTCAAATACCCTTAGAACCTAAACACGAGGCCACTTCTTTTGCCAGTGTAACAAGCAAAACAGTTCCTTCATGACCAATCTTAAAGAGGCTCTGTCACCACATTATAAGTGCCCTATCTTCTACATAATGTTATCGGTGCTGTAATGTAAATTACAGCAGTGTTTTTTTATTTAGAAAAACGATCAATTTTGACCTATTATATTTATGCCAATGACTTTCTTAATGCTCAACTGGGCGTGTTTTTACTTTTTGACCAAGTTGGCATTGTGGAGAGAAGTGTATGATGCTGACCAATCAGTGTCATACACTTCTCTCCATTCATTTACTCAGCACATAGTGATCTTGAGAGATCACGATGTGCTGTCACTTACTCACACATTAACTTTACTGGAGTGTCTTGAGAGTGACTAGACATGGCTTCCAGCCAGGACGCGATATCTGTTCACAATCCCGACACTTCGGTAACGTTTGTGTGGGACTTAATGACAGCAAGCGTGATCTCGCGAGATCACGCTGTAATTTAACCCCTCTTTAAGCATTTCCTCATCAACCTCTTTTTTTAGCCTTAACTATATTTGTAGCCATAGAAAAATCTAGAAAAGAATAAGACCCGAGCCTGTACAGATACCTTCTCTTCCCTTTCTCACAAGGAATCGTGTCCCTATCGTGATAACACAAAAATGTTAACAATTTAGGCCCAAGAGAAATTCCCGCTGGTCTATAGGGTCTGACCAATATTAAAATCCGGTGGACTCGTTCCAGACAGAAAAAAAAAAAATACATTTTTTTCTCCTTCAGATGCCCTTAGAATCTAAATACTGGGCCGTTTCTTTTGCTGACATGAAAAACAAAACAATTGCTTCATGAACAATCTTAAGCTTTATCAAAGACGGGAAAGTACTGGATATTTGCCCTCGTCAGCTTCTTTTTAACCTCCAAAAAACTCAGGTTTTTTGCAGCCATAGTAAAATCTGGATAAATTAAAATCCGAGCCCTATTGAAAAACAGATGCCCCTTCTTTCTTTTCTCACAAAGAATTGTGTTGCTATCTTAATAGCACAGCAGTTTTAACAATATGGTCCCAAGGGAAATTCCTGCTGGGTTATAAAATCTGACCAAAATCCAGTGGACTCAATCCACACAGAAATTTTTCTTAACATTTTTTTTTTTATAGGAGCTCCGAACCTAGCTGCAAACAGCAGAGCGCCACGCCGGCGTAGGAACACATGGGCCGGAGAAAAAATGAGAATGGACACACACACACACGTCCGCTCATATGACCGCACTCCAAGGAAATCCTATAAACATTAATAACTAGGAATACAGGGATAATGTGCACTAAGCAAAATGCCTTCCACACAATGTTCAATAGTATTTTTATATTTTGTTTAGGTAAAATGTCCAGTGACCGTGCATTGAGGAAACAGCAGCAACTGAATAATCTCTTATCTGTCGTCACTAATATGGCAAAACCAGGAGACACAATTGTGGACTTTTGCAGTGGAGGGGTAATGTATCTTGTGTTATATACTGTTTTGGTTCTTTTTGTCTTTTTAGTTCTCACTTAATCATCCAGTTACATTGCATGTTATATAAGGATTATTATTGGCCGATCCTGATACAGTGACCTCCGCATAGACATCTCTATCTCTATGGGTTACATCTTCACCATTTATATGGCATTTTTTAGCAGTTACCCCCCCCCCCCCCCCCTGTAGGCTCTATCTTTAATTGTCATTTGCCCCTAAGCTCCAAGGGTGCAGGAGACTAGCTGATATGATTCTCACCTTGCATAAATAACAAAAGAAAAAAGGCCCTAGTAAGTGGTAAAAGCAGGTAAATTTTATAAATATCCACTACGATTTGCCATTAATGCAATAAAACCCTATTTCCCACTCTACTATTCCAATGTATCTGGGTTTTAATCTTAGCAATCAGAACTATTTAACCCCTTAACGACATGTCACGTACATGTACGTGACAGCCGGTAGGGGAAGTATTGAGTGGGCACACGGGCTGAGCTCGCTCCATACTTAGCAGGTGATGGCTGTGTTATACAGCCAACACCTCACTGCAATAGACAGAATCCAAGATCACTTTGAGCCCACCCGCGTAAATGCAGCGGTAAATCGTGACCGTGACATTTAAATAATAAGAATCGGGGTGCCCCCCCCCAATGTGCCATCATGGCCCGCGGTAGCGATTTGCAGTCGCTCTCCATGTACTATACATGTATAAAGTACCGATTGCTACTGAATACACTTCCTCTACTGCTAGATAGCAGAGATTGATAGGCCTTTTATATATATATATATATATATATATATATATATATATATAGTGACTTGTTGACAAAACACTAAGGGCCCTTTTATACGAGACAATAATCAGACAAAACGACCTCTCATATAAATGCTCGTTCACGAGCAATTGCCCTGTGTAAACAGGGCAACGATCAACCGATGAACGAGCAAATCGTATTGTTTATGCTGCAAGAAATATTATTGTTGTCGGCAGCACATCTCTCTGTGTAAACAGAGAGATGTGCTGCCAACATGATAGAAATGTATGGGGACGAGCGATCGTAGTAACAAGCACTCTTCCCCTTACATTATTGAGCATAGATCCTTGTGAAAGGAGCAAATGAGCACCGATTAATGAGCTGTCTCGTTGACTGGTGCTCGTTTTTACGGCCAACATTGGACCCCAAGTGGGGTTCAAATCTGTGAGGCTAAGTGCCTTCTAGTAAAGGTTATCATTTTAAATGTTTCTGATTACTAAGAATAAATCCAGATTCATTGGAATAGTAGAGTGGGAAATAGGGTTTTGTTGTCTTAATGGCAAATTGTAGTGGTTATTAGCTGCTATGATGGCTCCCATACACAGCACACAGAGAAAAGATCCTAGTCGCCCATCTTTCTTACACACTCAGAAATAGCAGCAGCATGGAGGTCATTATACAGTAGTAATAAGCAGGGTAGCTGAGAATCCTGCACTGGAGCAAGACAGTAAAGCACTTACTAGAAGCATCAGTCTCGGTTTTGAAGCCTCAAAACTGCTAAACATGTAAACTGTAAACATCGCTATATAGGGGAAATGGAGGACGAAGGCATTGTTACATTTTTACTGCCTCCATGTAGGAAAACTGTCCCGTACTGTAATCATGTTTTCAGCAGGGGACAGTAGTTCCACGGGGAGTCAGGGATACCTAGCGTCATATATAACTATGATGCTAGGAGCCCGGCTCCCTGTGACGGGAAATGCGGCCGACAAGCGGTCCGTATATCACGGACCGAACACGGTGGTGTGAATTAGGCCTTAGAAGCAGTTAACAGGATATTTTGCCGCTGGCACCCACAATGTTCAGCTGTAGTCTGTGAGGGAACACAGCAGCAAGTGTTTAGTTACCTTGAAGTGCCACCACAGGGGAAAGAAAGCATTACAATCAATCATTTTGTTTATGGGTCACTTGGATGTTGTTAAATAATCTAAACTATATTGGGTGGTGTATTGGAGGAGATACCTTGTATTATACACAGACTTATTCCAATATATGGGGACTTCCCTCTACATTGCCCACAATCCAGAGCAGGTGACTTACAACATTGTGGTTTCCCATTCACATGTATTCTCATCTCAAGTGACCTGATTGGTTTGCTATTTGCAAACTGTGTTTTCTTCTCATACAGGGTCACGTTGGGATTGTTTTGGCATATATGCTGCGATCATGTCAGGTAAGCATCTGCAATATATAAGAGAGCTTCGGATCACACACGTACATGGTTTTGCATGAAAGCATTCTTCTATTTTATAGGATGTTTAATTTGTTTATTTATTAACTTTTTTTTAACAGCTGTTTCTTTGTGTGGTAGCCAGAAAAGGAAAAAGGAAAAAAATTAAATAAGTTTAGATAAACTGCTAAAACAAAGGAAATAGGAGGAGATCCAGCGTTATAGACCAGCTGTTTTATTTTGGATGTTAACCTAGTCCTTATAAAATTGGTGGTAGCTGCACATTTTACTAAAATTGACATTAAATCATTGCTGTGGTGTTGTAGCATATAGTAAGGATTTGCTTCTTTGCAGAAGTAGGTGTTCAAAGTTATTACTATAAACCAGATGTCATAACTTTCTTTAACTCTTTAAGGAAAGGGCCAATTTTGGCCTTGAGGACAGAACAATTTTTTTATATTTCCCTCTTTGCATCCCGATGCTCATAACTCTTTTATTTTTTGTACGAGGTAGTTGTATGAGACTTTGTTTTTTGCGGGACGAGTTGTACTTTATGTAGGTACCATTTTTTGGTACAAATACATTATCGTTTAATTTCTATAAATTTTTATTTTGGCGAAAATGCAGAAAAAAAGCAGTTCCGCAGCAGTTTTAATATATTTTTTTTTTACACCATACACCGATCATCATAAATAATGTTATACATTTGTTGTACAGCTTGTTAGGGTCGTGGCGATACCAAATATGTCTATATTATTTCATGTTTTGGGACTTATATTTTAAAAAGTCTATTTATTATAAAACAAAATGTGTGTGTTTCTGTGTATTTTTTTACTTTTTATTTATTTATCATTAATTTTTTTTACATTCCTTTTAACTTTTTTTTTTAATCCCATAAAGGATTATCATTTTGATTTTTATTTTGTAACTGTAATGTACTGGCATCGATCTATATTACAGTACATTAGCCTGTGTACTGATTGTACACAGGCAGTTGTTAGGGCATACCTCAGTATGCCCTAACAACAGGAAATAAGTTCAAACAGCCCTGGGGTCCTTCAATGGACCCTGGGCTGTCTGGCCATACAAGTTGTGGGCTTTGATCGCGTCACATTTATCTTCTGTGACGCGATCAAAGTGCAGTCCCCTCTCCTTGAACGCCGTGATCAGCTTTCATCGCAGCATTCAAAGGGTTAATGGCAGAGAGAAGAGGTTTCTCTCCTCTCCGCTGTCAGAGCGGGGCCGTGGCTGTGTATTACAGCTATTGCCCCGCTCTCGATCGCGTGCACCGACGGCTGTCACACTGGACGAGAATGCTCATCCTAATGCGCCAAGTACTTGCCGCCCGCAGCCGCTGTGTCGGCAACCAGTTAAAGACCCTTTTACACCGGCCGATAATTATCGGCCGATGCAGCGAGTGCCGATCAACAAGACATCATTGATCGGCGCTCGTTTGCTCCTCTCACAAGGAGCTATGGATGGGGACGAGCGGTCGTTACTCCGATCGCTCGTCCCTATACGTTATGATGTCGGAAGCACGTCTCCCTGTTTACACAGGGAGATGTGCTGCCGACAACAATAATGTTTTACTTTTTTAAAACGATACGATCAGCAGATGATCGAGCGCTTGCTCGTTCATCTGCTGATCGCTGCCCTGTTTACACATTGTCTGCCTGATACTCGCCCAGTGTAAAACCCCCTTAACTTTAAATACATTTTAATTAAAACGAATTAGAAAGTTGCACCAAACACACTGATTCATATTTTTATAAAAAAACAAAAACAAAATAGCTGTCGAAGGTGTACACAGCATTTAAGTAAACCATAGACTCTGGGCTGTTCCCCAAACTCCACCTTCCCCTGCCACTCTGTGTCTATACTGTCAAGACAAACTCGAGCACTCCGTTTGAACATGCAATTAAAGGATTATTCAGAAGTATGCAACAAATAGAGATTTATAACGTTTCAGGCCAATACATCTGGCCTTTGTCAAACTCTATTGCCGCTCGTCAATTGTGTAAATGCTGGTGGAAAGTAGCGCTGCAGTAGGGGCTATGTAATACCAATGATAGGTGCTGTCTGCCAGATGTATTGGCCGAGACGTTATAAGTCTCAATTTGTTGCCTACTTCCGAATTAACCTTTAATTGCATATTCAAACGGAGTGCTCGAGTTTGTCTTTACAGTATTGATGGGGTGGGAACCCTACCTACAGCACCCGGAAAATTAACAGAGTGCCACAGTTTATATTCATACGCTTTGTCAATAGTCCATACCACCTTTCTTTGCAAGCAGGTTTAATTATGGTCAAACAATAAGCCCTTGCTCTGCTTGTATGAATAAATTGGCAAATGAGTGTTACCATTCAATTTGTAAAAGGGGAATATCCCTACACAGTCTGACACTGTCAAATTATCGCTGACCGTATCGGTCTGACAAGGGAAATAGTAATACCCAGTTTTCAGTTAGGCCTGGGCTATTTAGAGACTATATGTAGCGCTACTTGATCGAGTGATAGCTGCAGTCCACAAGATTGCTTGCAACTCAATGTGTTGCTTGGTACTACAGCTGTAGTTCAATAGGTAAAATTAATAAGTTGCATTACAAAAAGTCTACTTGTAGGCCAGGCCTTATTCATACATTTCCAGGAGTGCTATCTCATGGGCAATACAAGTATTTACTAAAACAGGCATGTCAGGCGAGCACACAGGTCTTCTATAAACCCAGTGACTCACCGGTAACATCTTCTCTGATTGGAGTATTATTTTTTCTTTTCGTCTCCATCCGGCCCAGACCGTTGACGACTTATCCTGTCGACTGCAAAATTTGCTGCTGAGACATTTCTGACCCCAAACTTCTGCAGCCCATCCCCAGCTTCTATTACAATACAAATAAATTCTGACCCTAGAGCAGACGCCTAAATAATTCCGCCACCAGACTTCTAAATTAATTCAGAGTCCAGACCAGACCCCTAACTTAATTCAAACCCCAGACCATAACTAAATTAATTCATAACCCAGTCCAATAAATAAATTTAGATCCTTATGCCAGACCCCAGACCAAACTCCTAAATAAATTCAGACCCCCAAACCACACCCATACATTAAATAGAATAAAACTGGGGATAGCAGAACAAGAGACGGACCTTGGTATTCTGGTTACAGGTAAGTTAAGCAGCAGTACTCAATGTCAAGCAGCAGCTGCAAAAGCAAATATGATTTGAGGGTGTATAAAAAGGGAGATAAAAACCTGGGATTCAAATTTAATGTTACCTCTCTTTAAAGAGGCTCTGTCATCAGATTATAAATGCCCTCTCTCCTACATAGTCTGATCGGCGCTGTAATGTAGATAACAGCAGTGGTTTTTATTTTGAAAAACGATCATTTTTAAGCAAGTTATGAGCAATTTTAGATTTATGCTCATTTGATTCTTAAAGACCAACTGGGCGTGTTTTTTACTTTTGACCAAGTGGGTGTTGTAAAGAAGTATATGACGCTGACCAATCAGTGAGCAATCGGCGTCATACACTTCTCATTGTTCCAGCCCAGCTTCTTTCACTGCACAATCACACTGTGCTGTGGATCATGCTGGGCTGGAACAATGAGAAGTGTATGAGGCTGATTGGTCACTGATTGGTCAGCGTCATACACTTCTTTACAACACCCACTTGGTCAAAAGTAAAAACACGCCCGGTTGGTCTTTAAGAAACTAATTAGCATAAATCTAAAATTGTTTATAACTTGCTCAAAAATGATTGTTTTTCTAAATAAAAACCACTGCTGTTATCTACATTACAGCGCCGATCAGATTATGTAGGACATGGGGCACTTATAAACTGGTGACAGAGCCTCTTTAAGTCACTTATAAAGCCACATCTTGAATATGGGATTCAGTTCTGGGCTCCACGTTGTAAAAAGGATATGAGAGCTGGAGAAGGTGCAAAGCCGGTTGACTAGATTATTATATGGAATAGGAGGTCTCTCTTTCAATGAAAGGCTAGAAAATTGGGCTTTATTTAATTTGGAAAATAGATGCCTTAGAGTTGATCTTATTAACATGTATATATGTGTGGTCAATATAAAGAACTAGCACATGGTTTGTTCTTTCAAAGGACCAGGGGACATTCATTGTGTGTGTATGAAAAGCGTTTCAGACATCAATATAGGAAAGGGTTTTTTACAGTTAGAGTAGTCAAACTATGGAATGCCCTACCCCAAGAGCTAGTAATGGCAGATACTATGTCATCATTAAAAAAGGCCTAGATGTTTATTTACTCATGAATGGCATTGAGGGTTATATTTAATCTAGCAATGAAAGACAAGTATTTGATTGAGAAAAGTTGAATTTGATGGACCTGTGTCTTTTTTCCAGCTATGTAACAGACCAGACCCCAAAATTTATTCAGACCACAGACCAGTCCCCTAAATTAATCCAGACCTCTAAATTAAAGTGGTATTCTTCATTTAGGGGCATATCCACATGATAGTTGCAGGTCCTGCACTTATTTAGAGAACAGGAGTTAACCAACCCCCATTCTGCCTGGTGGATCGGCCACAATCCAGACTGGTGGCTCTTTCCATTATGTTCATTGTGAGTTGCGGAAACAGCTCGAGCAGCGCTTAGACCCGCATCTTTGAGACATTTATGGCATAACTGGTGGAAATGGCATACATATCTATGTTGGGAATAACCCTGTAATTCAGACCCAAGATCAGGCCTCTAACTGAATAAATTCAGATTATTTTTCATATTAAAAGATGAATGAAACATATTTTGCTATAGGTCTTTCTATAATTTATATAGAGTTGCATGAAAAACGAAGTGAACCCTTTGGAATTACCTGGTTTTCTTCATTGATTACTAATAAAATGTGGTCTGATTGTTACCTAAGTCACAATTCTAGACCGACACAATCTAAACATAACACACTAACAGTTGTACTGGTCATGTCTTTTATTGAGCACATTGAGTATACAACACAGTGGAGGGAGAAAAAGTAAGTGAACCCTTTAGCAGGAATCGCCTTTACCAAACGTTTCTTGTAGCTGCAAATAAGATTTGAACAACGTTGAGAAGGAAATTTGGACCATCCCTCCCTACAAATGTGTTTCCATTCATCAATATTTCTGGGAAGCTTTACATGCACAACCCTCTTCAGGTCATTCACAGCATCTTGATAGGGTTAAGGAAATTAGTTAACCTGACAAAATGTAGCATTTCCCCAGCCACAAACCATTGTCATTCATAGTGTTCACTGGAATATCACAACGCTGTTTATATAACTCACTGGTAGATACCCTCTAGCTGTGCAATATGCTATATGATAAACTATTGATCTTTAGGTTCATAGCTACAGGGGTAGCATTGTTTACATAGGTCCATAGTATATAGAGATCTGTATATGTATCCCTATCCCATTCAAATGGACAAGACATACAGTTTGTACACTGCCTCTTCACCATTCTTCATCCCCATCCCCATTCATTGCCGTTTCCAAATTAGCACTTACGGGCTAAACTCCAGCACAGTATTTTATAATGTCTATTACTCGGTAATATTGGGATTTATTATGGTGGGGAAATTAATTTTATAATTCAGTACTTCTATTATAACTCAGGAGCAATAGCTCGAATCCAGAGATTCAGAAACATATCAGCAGTTGCTTTATCTCAACCCATCCGCTTCATTCTTCATAAAGGACAACCACAGATTGATGTGAAGGAAGGAACCATGGGGTGAACAGTTCTAGTCATGCTTTACTGTATGATGTTGCCGCAGTACGTCCCAGCAGTGGATGACAGTTATCACCATGGTGGCTATATATGTTATTTATTTCTGTTGCTTACAGTACAAATAGAAATAGACAGAACAGTCATATTCATGTAATACAATAACATAAGACGTTTTGCTTCTCTGACTTCAGATCGTTCTGATAGAGAATAAAGAGGAGTCTTTGATGCGGGCCAGGGACAGAAGTAATGAATTAGGATTAACGAATATCTGGTTCGTTCAAGCAAACCTGGATTACTTTACAGGAGAGTTTAATATTGGGGTAAGTAATTTGTCACGTCTAGTTATGTTTTCTGTTGGAATTTCTATGTAATGTCGTTTTAGATATTTTTTTGTCGGATTTATGTTGGTACTGTATATTTCTTTGGTATTGTTCTGTTATATTGGAAAACCTGGTAAATACATTTCATTTATTATTTGTAAGCCAGTAACTAGATCTATAGGCGGAGGTGGGCCTCTAATGTAAACGTTATATAATTAAAATTCATAAATTTACAGTACAGTATACATTCTGTATTCATTCCTCACAGTTTTCAAGATTTCTGCGTGTTGTTATTCAGTAGGAACATTCATTGTTTACTTCTAGTGGATAAAATTCTGTCCATGGTCATGTGATGGACGCACAGGTGCAGGATTGATTACAGTATGTGTATCACAGCTGTGTCTTCTAACGATCCCAGCACCTGTGTGTCCATCACATGACCATGGACAGAATTTTATCCACTGGTAGTAAACAATAAATGTTCCTACTGAATAACAACAAGCAGAGATCTGGAAAACTGTCAGAAATTAATACTGATAGTGTATTGGATAACTGTATAATTTTTAATTATACAAAAAATAACATTCATTTGCTGAACCCGGACAACCCCTTTTAAGTGTCTGGATGGCCCATCAAGAGAATAGACTGGTAAGACAATTTTACATAAGAGGCCCATTGCCTGCTATACCTTTCTACGACAACCACTAGATTACGCCTAAAATAAAATTTACCACTCGAACAGGATTTCTAGGGGTGATACCTTAACTCACACGTAAGCTCTCGTAAGATATCTTCATTACACATTCCCTTTAGAGGCTACATTTCACCACTTTAGAATTTCTTCATTGAGAATTCATCTATATATTCCTTTCTAAGTTTTAAGGTGATCTTTATCACTACCTGTGGACTTACCCAATCATCCAAACATTTTTTGGGAAAAATGAAAACTTCTGCCACATATAGTCTTACCAACTGCTCTTCCCTAGGCCTGATTTGGCCCATCTTGAGGCACTTACCACCCAGTGCTGATTGATGTACCAAAATAGTAGAAATTAAAAATGTCTGCAACTGCACATAAGCTAATCCTACAAGTATATGTAGAATTTACGTTTCCCACCTAAAGTAGCAAATGGAGATGGACAAACTCTTTTTAAAAATGGTCGGGGCTTCAGCCACAGTCTAAAATAATATATAAAATAAAACCCCTTCTCGCTATGAATGTCACTCATGAAGATACTACCAAGCCACATCAACCAAACTCAAATCAAACAGTTTGGGATAGCAACAGGGTATACAGAATAATAATTGGATAATAAAGTAAAAACGGCAGTCATCCGAGATGGTGTCTAGCGTTTTGGCTCCAAGAGGGTATGTTTGTGCTGTTATTTGCGGGTTAGCTCTTTTTCTCTGTTTCCCGCAGAGTGCTGCTGCTTCCTTGTGTTTGTTTGCATCGCAGTCACAGCAGATTAGCACCTGCACATTTATTTCACCTTGTTAGAAGGTGCTGACTAAATTTGTCTTTTGCATAAATGTACAGGGGTGATCGCTGCAAACAAACCAAATACAAAAAGTAAATTTCATATAGATATAAACATGGTCAAAAAAATATAATGACAAAGACCTGGACAATGACGTCATCCCCACAATATGTAGCAATAAGATATTAAACTGGTGAAAAGTAATGTCATTTTGAACTTATCAGTAATATTTTTTCTGCTCTCCACGGCCACGTTTACAGGCATATTAATGGTAGAAATTCATTCCATACATCTGAATGGGTTTGTTTCTGCAGAATGTGCTTGTGATTTTTATAAACCCCAACATTTGTATATACAACATTTTAGGTCTCCACTATCTAAAAAAAACAAACAAACTGGAAACTACTGGAAATTCTGCAGCCTAAAGAGATGTCCACCATTTACATGCATAATAATTGCAGTACATACTATAGTTGTTAATAATGAAAGATTTAATTAAAGGGTTGAGCATATCTTTCTCTTTTAACGTTCTCAATTTCTGATATGGACCCCTGACTGCTGTGTTTATGGAAGGGTTCCCTTGTCTCAATGACAATTCACAGGTTTATATTAAAGGAGAAGTCCATCTTCACAACCATTTTTGATAATTGTTCCAATGCATTTAAAATAAAAAATGAAATAACTTTGCAAATGGTCATGATTAAGCATATCCTATCATTTTGTGTCTATAGCTCAGATGCAGACCTATATTTCTCCATAGTAACAGACTACAAACAAAAACTCCTGTGTAGTCTGATCCTTCAGTCACACTCCCTTACATATTTTTTCTACTCTTCACTACATTCAGTAGGTTAGCAAAAAAAATAGAGGACAAGTGGATGGCAATATGACTGAAGAATCAGACTACACAGGGTTTGTTACCATGGAGATGTATAGATATGCAGGAGCTGTAGACACAAAATGATAGGATATTTTTAATCATGTCCTCTATTTGCAAAGTTAATTCATTTTATATTTTAGGTGCATTGAAACAATAATAACGTCTGTTTGTGTGACTTCAATGCATTTCAATTAAGGGTATGTGCACACGATAGCAGGCATTTACGTCTGAAAAGACAGACTGTTTTCAGAAGAAAACAGCTGCCTCGTTTCAGACGTAAATGCTCCTCCTCGCATTTTGCGAGGCTTCTCTGACAGCCGTAAATTTTGAGCTGCTCTACATTGAGTTCAATGAAGAACGGCTCAAATTACGTCTGAAAGAAGTGTCCTGCACTTCTTTTGCCGAGGCTGTATTTTTACGCGTCGTTGTTTGACAGATGTCAAACGACGACGCGTAAATGACAGGTTGTCTGCACAGTACGTCGGCAAACCCATTCAAATGAATGGGCAGATGTTTGCCGACGTATTGTAGCCCTATTTCAGACGTTAAACAAGGCATAATACGCCTCGTTTACGTCTGAAAATAGGTCGTGTGAACCCAGCCTAACAGTTCATGTTAATTCTAATCATAGGAAAACATTGCTTCAAATAGATGAATTTTAGCTTTTAATCTCTTATTCCTTTATCCATAAGTTCTTCTATTCAGATCAGATAAGTTCATTACTGTCAGGAAAAAATGAGGTAATGTTAATAAATTCTCCATGTTGCTATTTGATGAGTAAAGTGTGTGGAAAACTTATGACTCAGTCAATGATAAAATTAACACATTGCAAAATAGCATTGATTTTGAAGTTGATTAATAAATACAAAAGTGATTGTGAAATTTGACTTGACTTTATATATTTATTTGGTTTAATCTAAAAATGTGGCAAGCCAAATGTATAAGGGCCTGTTCCTTTTGGCCTCTGTCGGACTGGTATACTTTTTTTTCTTTTTAAGGATGAAAGTAGTAGACTACGCTGTTGCATCCTTGAGGGATCCCGCAAAACAATGTGTACCGCATTGTATACGTTTTTTTTTTTTACATGGGATCTTGTGCATGACGGATGCCACTGTATGGCTTTAGTCACATATATACGTTAAACGTATACGTTGGGCAGTTTCCCCAGGGCCGGAGTCTCCAGGAAGAGCATCAGGTAGCACTCGTCCCAGAGATTCGAGCCCTGGGAAAGCCCCTAAAGTCACTGTCCACATTGCTGACACTATCGTCGGGGATTCCGGCATCTTTACTTGTTTCTTATTATGCCCCCTTCATTAGAGTTTCAGTGGGGTGCTGTTCGGAGAAAAACGTACTGATCCCGCATCATATAGTTTTCGGGTCCGGCACTGCCCACGTGATCTTCACTCTGATCTGTCTGTGCTCACTGTGCTTTTCAGTAAACCGGAACTCAGGCTCTCAATGCATTCCTATGGGAGCCTCGTTCTGGCTCCCATAGGAATGCATTGAGAGCTTGAGTTCCGGTTTACTCAAAAGCACAGTGAGCACAGACAGGTCAGAGTGAAGATCACGTGGGCAGTGCCGGACCGAAAACTATATGACGTAGGAATCGGTAAGTTTTTCTGCACACAGCACCCCACTTAAACACAAATGTACAAATAAAGGGAAGAAAAAGTGGAGTGCTTCTTCAAAGGGGTATTCCGGTTACAACAAATTACCCCCTATACTTATTGGGTGTCCAACAGCTCTAACCCCTACCATTTACGAGAACTTGGGTACCGAACTCCTCGTTTGAACCGAACGGCAGGTCGTTCGTATGCACTGCCGCTCCATTAATTCTCTATGGGAGCGCCAGAGATTTTCCGGCGCTGTCATAGAGAATGAATGGTGCGGCAGGGTGCATGAGCGCCCTGCCGCTCGGTTCAAACGAGGGGTTCGGGACCCCCATTCTGGTAAATGGTGGCAGTCCGAGCTGTAGGACACTCACCGATCAGCAAGTTACCCCTTACCCTACGGATAGGGGTAAGTTGTTGTAACCGAAATACCCCTTTAAAGCTCCTAACTTCACTGTCCACATATAAACAGTGACGTCAGGGGCTTCTCCAGGTGCAGAATCCCCCACCAGAACATTGCCGGCGCTCTGGCTGGGGATTTCAGCATCCTAAAGCTTTTAGCCGCACTATGCATTAGGTACTATGCATTCCGTAAGGTAGCGTTCTCCTGGCATCGGCCAAACCCAGATTCGTCTATAAGACTACCAGATAGTGAAACATGATTAATCACTCCAGAGAACGTTTCCACTGCTCCAGTTGCAGTGTGCTTTACACTACTGCATCCGACGCTTGGCACTGCACATGGTGACCTTAGGCTTGTGTGCTGCTCGACCATGGAAACCCATTTCATGAAGCTCCTGACGCACAGTTCTTGTTCTGATGTCACTTCCAGATGCTGTTTGAAACTCTGTAGTGAGTGATGCACCAGAGGATGGG
This sequence comes from Rhinoderma darwinii, assembly GCF_050947455.1. NCBI lineage: Eukaryota > Metazoa > Chordata > Amphibia > Anura > Rhinodermatidae > Rhinoderma > Rhinoderma darwinii. Next base: position 174,050,122 of record NC_134687.1, on the reverse strand, counting down.
CGATTTTTTACACGCCACGCGCTTCAACACTCAGTGGCCCCGCTCTGTGAGTTTGCGCTGTCAACCACTTTATGGCTGTACTTCTAGAGGCTTCCACTTCACAATAACAGCAGTTTACCATGGCAGATCTAGCAGATCAGAAATTTCACATGCTAACTTGTGGCAAAAAAAAGACTTCTTATTTGCTAAGTAATAATAATTAATACCTAGTTATACTCTTCAGCAGTGTTCCCTATAATGTGCGTGGCTGCGCGGCCGCGCACCTTCCACATTCCGCATGCTCAGTAAAGCTTAAACGGGTGGTGGGTGGATGCAGTGGCGTCGCTAGCACCGGAGGGGGCTTGGGTGCTAGTGACAGCCACATTCACTTGTATGTGCGTCCTCAGGACGCACATACATATGAATACTATAAGCTATAGGCCACATTAGGCCTGCAGCCTATAAGACGCTGGGAAGACTCCCTGCGCAGGCCGGCGTGATGACATCACATGACATCACATCACGCTGGGCTGCGCATGCGTCCCGCCCGAGAGGCAGTGTAGCGCTCTGCCGTGGGAGCGGGGCAAGGTAAGTACAATCTTTTTTTTTTTTTTTGAGGGGGCTGTGTGGTAATATACAGGGGGATTGCTGTGTAGCACTATCTAAAAGGGGAAGGGGGGCTGTGTAGCAGTATATACAAGGGGAAGGGGGGCTTTGTAGCAGTATATGCAAGGGGAGGGGTGCTGTGTAGCAGTATATACAAGGGGAGAGGGGGGCTGTGTAGCACTATACAGGGGGAGATTGCTGTGTAGCACTATACAAGGGGAGATTGCTGTGTGTCAGTATATACAAGGGAATGGGGGCTGTGTGGCAGTATATATACAAGGGAAGGGGGCTGTGTGGCAGTATATACAAGGGGAGGAGGGATTGCTGTGTGGCAGTATATACAACTGGAGGAGGGATTGATGTGTGGCAGTATATACAAGGGGAGGAGGGATTGATGTGTGGCAGTATATACAAGGGGAGGAGGGATTGATGTGTGGCAGTATATACAAGGGGAGGGGGATTGCTGTGTGGCAGTATATACAAGGGGAGGGGGAATTCCTGTGTTGCAGTATATACAAGGGGAGGAGGGGATTGCTGTGTGGCAGTATATACAAGGGGAGGACGGATTGCTGTGTGGCAGCATATACAAGGGGAGGGGAGCTGTGTGGCAGTATATACAAGGGGATGGGGATTGCTGTGTGACAGAATATACAAAGGGAGGAGGGACTGCTGTGTGGCAGTATATACAATGGGAGGGGGGTTGCTGTGTGGCAGTATATACAATGGGAGTGGGGGATTGCAGTGTGGCAGTATATACAAGGGGAGGGGGGATTGCTCTGTAACAGTATATACAAGGGTAGGGGGGCTGTGTGGCAGTATATACAAGAGGGGATTGCCGTATGACAGCATATACAAGGGGAGGGGGATTGCTGTGTGGCAGTATATTCAATGGGAGGGGGGATTGCTGTGTGGCAGTATATTCAAGGGGAGGGGGGATTGCTGTGTGGCAGTATATACAAGGGGAGGGGGATTGTTGTGTGGCAGTATATTCAAGGGGAGGGGGGATTGCTGTGTGGCAGTATATACAAGGGGTGGGGGATTGCTGTGTGGCAGTATATTCAAGGGGAGGGGGGATTGCTGTGTGGCAGTATATACAAGGGGAGGGGGATTGTTGTGTGGCAGTATATACAAGGGGAGGGGGGATTGCTGTGTGACAATATATACAAGAGGAGGGGGGATTGCTGTGTTGCAGTATATACAAGGAGGGATTGCTGTGTGACAGTATATACCAGGGGAGGGGGGGATTGCTGTTTGACAGTATATACAAGGGGAGGGGTATTGCTGTGTGGCAGCATATACAAGGGGAGGGGGGCTGTGTGGCAGTATATAAAAGGGGAGGGGCTGTGTGGCAGTATATACAAGGGGAGGGTGATTGCTATGTGGCATTATATACAAGGGGAGGGGAGATTGCTGAGTGGCAGTATATAAAAGGGGATTGGCGATTGCTGTGTGGCAGTATATATAAGGGGAGTGGGGATTGCTGTGTGGCATAATATACAAGGGGAGGGGGGATTGTGGAGTGGCAGTATATACAAGGGGATTGGCAATTGCTGTGTGGCAGTATATACAGTCTGTACTATGAGATCTACTGTGTACCAAAAGTGTCGCACAGCTTCATGAAATATTTTGGCGATCAGTAGTGTGTGTTTCACACATATTTGGAGTACGTAACCTCAACAGACAACTTGAAGAGTGTATATACCATTGTAAAGTAAAACAATCATGCATTTTGTACACATTTCTCAGTTGAAGCGGTTCAAAACAAGATGTCCGTGTGGAATTTTTTAATTTTTTTTGAGACTGAGCTTGGGTAAACAATGTACCAGATTAGCAAGTCTCCTAAAGATGTTGGAGGAATGCTGACCTATAATGTGGTTTTACCCAGTGATGAAAGCGATTTGCCATGACCTGTTCTCCCACAATGCCGTATATACGAGTCATGTGCAAGTGTATTATCATCATCCTGTCAGTTCTGACCTCTGACAATTACATCTCCTCAGCCTTTAAAAAGCAATAGTTTTGCAAGGAATTGGACCCTCCAGATCATGGCCATTTCTCATCGTATCTGAAGAAGCCTTGCTTGTTTTAAGTGTTTCTACATTCCTGGAGCTTAGTGCTGCGCTTCATTTACTACAGATTTTGTTTGCAATGTATCACGACAGACACATATTCCACAGCGCTCTACAGAGATTGTCATCAGTTCCTATTCCTAACAATCTAATTTCCCTCTTCAGATACAGACACACTAGAGCCAATTCATTGGAAATCAATTATCTTAGAATGTTTTTTTTTTTTGGGGGGGGGGGGGGGCCACGCAAACACACCTGAAAATACAAACTCTATGCAGATGTCTTCCCTGTCAGATTGAAGCCTGTGGCCCTAGTGTTGCAAATACACATCTTACTAGGTTTTGAATGTGGTTTTGCACAGTTACCTCTATTGAAATACATTACCATTCTAAGAGGTCTTTGCATTACAAGCACCCAAGGTGAAATTGGCCCTTTGTGAACTCAGGGTGCCCATCACTTTTCTAGTAATCCAAACAGTCTCAGAAAGCACAAGCATGTGACTATGAGACTAACATACATAATAATGACTGACATGGAAGAGGTGGGAGGCAGGAGAGTGAAGAGCAGTGTAAGGAACTACATAACCGTACATCGTTGATGTGACTGAGTGGAAATTTCATTTTTCTCATACTTACCAAAATGGCTGCCTATGGTTGCAACTTCCTTTCTCCAGTTACAGAAGGATGAGAAGCTGCTCTAAGAAGGAAAATACTATGCGTAATACTAAGGCCTCATTCAGATGGCCGTAATGAGGCCGAATTTAAGCGTCTGTAATAGGGTATGTTCACACGCAGTAGCAAAATACGTCTGAAATTACGGAGCTGTTTCCGCCTGAAAACAACTCCTGATTTTCAGCCGTTTTTTAACAACGCCCGTTTTTCGAGTCGTATTTTACAGACTTTATTGGAGCTGTTTTTCAATGAAGTCAATGAAAAACGGCTCCAAAAACGTCCCAAGAAGTGACATGCACTTCTTTGACGCGGGTGTATTTTTACGCGCCATCTTTTGACAGCGACTCGTAAAATTACACCTCGTGGGAACAGAACATCGTAAAACCCATTGATTATGTTGTGGACCTCTTTAATAGAATCATTTTATATTGTTTTCCCAGACTATTTATCTCCTATCGTTACACAATTCTTCTTTCCCTCATTGGGATATCATTTGTCATGTAACAAGTCTACATATATCCCTGAATGTGTGTTTTGTAGGTGGCACTACACGCATGTGGAGTGGCAACAGATATGGTGATAGAGCACTGCATCATTGCTGGAGCGGCATTCGTCATCTGCCCGTGCTGCTACGGTTTTATACAGAATACAGTCAAGGCCACATTTCCACGAAGGTAAAAGAAATATATCTCCATTAACGTACTGTATTATTTCATGTATATTCCCAATGCAGACATGAATTATAATATGTGATCGCATGGTGCTAGTGTGCGGTATATGATTCTTCGCTTTAGATGGTCCACATTTTATATGCGCACGGTTATTACAGTTATTCTTAGCTGAATGAAGGTTCCATGAATTAGGAGCCATGTTTTGCTATACCAAATCAGTTGCCCTAACCTGGTAGGCTCATGTTCATATTGACTGGCATGACGAAATGGTATTATTGTCCGCCCTGACCTAATGTTGATTTCCCATTCACATTAGTATATACGACTCTTTATACTATGATGTACAGGAATAATGGAAAAGATGATATATCCAGCAACCATTAAATACTTCTTATCTCTAATTGCAGTTGCCGCTTTCAGAAAGTACTGTCTAACAAGGTAATTTTCCTGTTCTGTCATTATTATATGGGTTAATGTTTTATAGATTGTGACTACTGTATGTACAGTAGGGTATCATTATAGAGAACTGCAAGGTATGTGTTTACAAGTGTTTTGTCTGTGAACTTAAAGGGTTTTTATACTGTAATATAATGGAGCCAGCATTTGGGACAGGGTCCAACTTTCTAATAAACACCCCGTCTCCCCATGCCAATCGTGAGGTTTGCAGGTGGGGGGGACGTTGAGCCAGAGTCTCCATGGAAGTCGCTAAGCTTAGGAGGCTTGTGAGACATTAGCAACATTGGAAGAAAAAAGGTGAAACACGAAACAATCAATACATGCAAAAATCCAGATGAAACATATCCCTTTCCTGCATTCAGATCCATATTATCATGTGTGAACAAGGCCTGAGATATAAAACCTATGATTTAGCTGCTTGGATATTGAAGTTAATATTGGATCTGCACAGTCAGGTCTCTATTACACAATTGCAGCTTAATGAACAGAAGTCCTCCCTGGACATAGCATTTATGGAACAATATAGTCTGAAAACATACTTCTTGTTAATCCTTTTAAGTAGTGTGGGAGGTTTCATTTTCCTGTAGGGTCACCGACCTCCTGGTTAATTAATTCTCAGACGAGGATCTCTTTAGTCAGCTTAAGCTATTTGGTTGTTGTCTTAGTAAGTCAGCCAGGTCATATTCTCACAGTTCATGCTCTCATATGATTTGTGTCTTACTGCATGTACCCAAGTATTTACAGCCTAATCCTAAAACGGAACGCTGTAGCTGTAGTGGAGACCCTATAGGAAGTCCACGTAGTGCAGATCAGTTCTAAATCGACAACTACTGGTGAACGGACGCCTTTCAAAGAATATAATGTAGGGTTGTTGTTGCTGCATCAGGTGCCCTCACCGTTTTTCTGAATATAGGTTTCCACTATGCGTATTAACGAAAATATATCCCTGACCTTTACTAAGTTTACCTTTACGAATCTTCTGACATGTCATTCAATGGGAGTTTTCTTGAATAAGGGGACCACAGTAATCTTATGGGTTCTGTGCGCCTTCAAGTTTTAACTTCTAGATAATGGGTCTTGGTTGACAGAGCTGCCTTGGAAATGAATTGGACTGTAAATACGCAAGCTGTTCATTCTAAAGATCAGTGGAAGTCCCAGCTGGTCCCACCAATGAAGTCTTCTGACATGACTCAGTGACAGGTCTGAGGATGTGTAAAGATGAACATTCAGTTTAAGGGCTCATGCACACGGGGCCATAATAGGGCTTCCAGAGAGGTGCATGAGCTTTCTACTGTACATCTGGATACCTCTGGAGGCATACAAAGGTTTTTTTCTGTCGGATTCTGTATGAATGTAGCAGAAATGATTCATTGAGGTATCTTCAATTAGACTCCGTATGTCCGGCGGTATTTCCCCTTAGAAGCAATCCTAGGCAGAATATCTCTGTACCCACGGAGTCCGACGTAGCCTGTGCAGATCTGTATTGTATAAACCATACAGGTTCTAGGCCACTGTGCATGAGCCTTTAGGCTGGATTCACAAGTGCAGTTTTTTGTTTCAGCCAAAGCCAGGAGTGGATCCAAAATAAAGTAGAAAAAAAAACACTTGTATTCTCCTTTCTTTTGTATCTACTACTGTGTTTGGTTAAAAAAAAAACTGCTTTAAAAAGCAAGTAATATTACACAATACATATCACATAATCTCAATAATAACCATTGCCAAGCACCATGTAAACAGCATCAGAGTCACATAGTGTCTCTTAAAATGTCATACGTGAGCCGTATTATCCCCTTTTGTGGGAGGAGAAATTTTTACTTATATGTAAGTGATCTTCCAGAAAAGAGAGGACTAGTTTCTGCGACAGGAACACTGGCTTGATGGATGCAGCCACAGTGTACTAAAAGTCCAAAACGTAACATTACATGACTAAATGTGAGCTCAAAATAGCTTCATACAAGTATACTGGACCATTTATATTAAAGGGGTATTCCCATCTTAGGCATCTATGACATATCCACAGGAGATGCCATAAATGTCTGATAGATGCGGGTCCAAGCTCTCGGACCTGCAGCTATCTTGAAAACGGGGCTCCCCCAATTCCATCCCACCTGGTGAAGCGGCCACTGCCTCTAGTCAGAGACTGTGGAGATGCGGCCGGGCTTACAGAAAAAGCGAATGGTAGTTACGGAAGCAGATTAGCACAGCGAGCTATGCTGTTTCCGTAAGCAGTGCCACCTCTCCACACAGTCTCCACCTGGATGCAGCAGCCGCTTTACCTGATGGGATCTGGGTACCTCTCTTGTCGAGATAGGTGCAGGTCCCAGACCCGCATCTGTCACACATTTCTTGTGGATATGCCATAAATGTCTTAGATGGGAATACCCCTTTAATAAACAACCTGCCATCTCACAGCTGAGCTGCTGTTCATATATGACCAGGACTGACTTTTAACCACCGCAAGTAAACAACGAAGCTTCCTATTGAATGACCGCAAGCAGAGACAGGGAAAAAGGCAGACAATTGATAGAGACAGTATATTAGGAAATTGTATAACTTTACATTACACAATGAATAAGCTTTATTTGCCAAAAAATAGAATACCCCTTTAAGTTGCATTTGAGATTAAACCACTGAAAGTTGTGTCAGAAACTGAGAGGAACACCCTCTCTGTGCAATGCACGGGTGTGCCATACAATATATAGAAGATTATGTATGCGCTCAGTTTAGTGGGTTCCGTATTGTCGGAAGGCATTTTCGTTAAACGTGTAATTGAAATACTTCCTAAATAAGTGGGCTAAGTAAAAAAAAAAAAAGAAATCCTGGAAAACCCTTCTAAGGCCCGGTTCACACAGTTTTGTTTATGCTGATTTCGACTCGGAAGCCGCGTCAGTATCAGCGGCAAAAAAAGTCAGAAACAGATTCCCATTGATTTCAATGGGAGGGCAGCGGCGTTTTTTTTCGTGGTAAAAAAAAACGCCATGCTCTTTCTTGACGTGGTTTCACATCTGACCTCCTATTGAAATCAATGGCCGCGGGCGAAAAATGCAGGTCAAGTTTTCTTCCTTTCCATTTTCAATCTGTGGAAAAAAAGACGTTTTTATGTGAAAAGTTTAGACTAGTCATATTCCTCTTTTATATTGTATATTGCCCGGACCCCAGGAGCCATTTGTAAGAATGTGAGGAGGCAATGTGTTTGCACAAGCTACAGGACAGAATGCATCAATTTATGGACGCTAATGCTGGTAGGGATGTGTGGTACTTTTAATAGGTCTATTTCTGGACTTAGCCTTTATAACTGGCGGAAGGCCCAATATTCAGACATTGTCCCCGTGGCTGGACAAGCAGATTTAGTCCTCTCGTCCATCAATTATCTAAGCTAAATCCCACTTTGATGGAGTTACACAGTTTAAAGATTTTTCTTTATTCATACTCTGAAAGCCAATACTTAAAATGTGTAGTGTGGCGAGGAATTCACGTATTTCAAAGGTTTTCTTAATTAGGTTGCTTGGAAAAAGAAATCTTAGGGTAAAATACACACAATGTCTGGTGCAAATCTCAGTATCTGTAATGTTTGTATTCACAGTTATCCGAAACACGAATATTTTATAAACTGCTTTCTAAATAAATGACTAGACTTCAAGCTCTAGACCATTCTCTCCGGTATTAAGAAGACATGCTATTCTAATGCTAAGTGGCCTTTACTAGATGTGAGTCTTGTTCCCCAAGCACCACTTTTCTTTCTTAAAGAATCTGTGCAGTCCTATGTGGCTCCGTAGTACATATATACCATACTCCACTTGGAGCCGAAGTATAGTATGTCCCCATGCACCTCTGTGGGTGCCCTATTACTTATCTGTACTAAAGGGAGCCGTAATAAGGCCACCTGCATGATACCTAAGAATTAATATGCAATTCAGAGTGGGTAAAGTCTCCTATTAGTGATCACCCAACATCTTTTACCTGTGTAGAATAACAATATGAATGTTATGTACATTCCAAAAATATAGGTATGTTTTTGGTAAATTTGTTGCAATTTCAATGGGGACTGTGCTAAAATATGTCTTTCCTGTGATAAAATAGTAAGATTTCTTAAAATATCTTGTATGCCTACATGATTCAGTAGATGTTCTCTCCCCATTTCCAGGAGCACATGATGCTGTGTAGATTTGCGGATCAGACAGCTGTCCAGCTTCCTCCGGAGCGGAGGCTGATAGGTATGCATGTGCTATGCTGTCTACTTCTAGTATGCATGTTCTCGGTTTCTAGAATGTGAAGAACACTTAAGATAACATTTTGGCTATTTAAATATCATTATATGAATACTAAATAAAAGCTCAGCAAATTAGCGGGTGCTCACTGAGGTTTTACGTTTCAGTTACTAGTTAGAATTACTCGTGATGGTCTTGTTTTTGAATCTACCAAGTACGAACTCATATGTATGCCGTCAGAGAAGATGGGGTTTACGAGACCTTGATGCCGACTCATGGGTGGGCCAAGAACCAGCCATTATCCTACTCGACCTTATTGTTGTGATTTTTAAAACTGTAAAGTAATTGAAGGTATTCTCTACTAGAAGCTTTGCATTTAGGGGAGATAACGGTGTCTCGAGAAGGGCACTATACAGCGGCACATGGGAATTTCTACTGGTCCGTAATATAACTTTTTGTATGGTATACCACATTTAAGTGTATATGCTCACTCAGTTGTCAGTCTTATAGCATAGACTTTTGAGACCGAGTGTGTATAGGGAAGTGTATTTGTGTTCTAAACTGCTTTTTGTGTTCTTTTGCAGGAAAGAACTGCATGGGTTTGGTTGACCTGGATCGAGCATGGGCCGCTGAACAATATGGCTACAAAGCCCAGGTTATCTCAATGGAACCAGAGAGTTGTTCACCAAAAAATAACTTGATTGTTGGGTGCCCCACTTGAGTTGATGTTTTGTTTTTTTATTGCATTCTTATATTGTCCACATATAACCTAGTACTGAGTAATTTATCTTAGTCTAAAGAATAATTATAGCTGTGCCTAAAGATAATCCAGTAGAAATTAATCCTAAATCAGTTGTACAGAATAAAAAAAAACATGGCTGCTTTCTTCCAAAAACAATGCCACACCTGCCCTTCAGTTGTGTGTGGTATTATCTCTCAGCATCATTCACTTCAGTCCAGCAGAGCTGCAATATCAGACACAACTGAAGGATAGGTTTTAACCGAAGGACACTGTTTAAAGAAAGCAGCCATGTTTTTCTAATCCTTTACAACCCCTTTAAGTGACTGGAATTGACTTGGTGAAATAATTGTGTGGCCTGATTGACTCTTCCATATACCAAGAATACTTCATGTTATTATTATTTTTTATAAATTCTTCTCAGTATGTTTTAATTTGTTTTATTTACACGCCAAAAGTTCTATAATAAAGGAGATCAAAACTTTAATTTGTATTTCTTTATAATTTTCTCAAGTGTGAAATTTTGTTAATAAAATTCAAGAGGTTTTCCTCTTTCTCGGTCTACATATTTTCTTTGAATGTAAGGCTTTGTTCACATATGTGTTATAAATTTTGTTTTTCTCTTCCGTCGTAAGAGCAGAAAGGCGGAGTGCAATACTGTAATGGATTCATCACATGACGGACCCCCATGGCGCAGACGGACCCCATTGACTTCAATGGGGTCCACCGGGTTTCCGTCATGGTGTTCGTCATTGTACCTTAAAAAATAGCGCAGCATGCTGAGATATTTTTTTCCGACATTATTGATGGAATCTGCAACAGAGGCTACAACGCAGTTGTGTACACAGCTATACCTTACAAAGATAAAAAGAGTTGACGTGTGGTCTTTTTTGTTTTTCTTCAACTGCGTTTTTATTGAAAGGGTTTTTTCAGATACAAAAACAAAGAGAAAAACAAACAAAAAATAAAAAGAAACAAGCTCTGCTCTGCGATAATAAGGGCTTACGTAACGGAATTGCTGCATATTTTCCGTCCGGAATTGTCCGGACGTAAAAAAATACGCAGCAGAATACAGTAGGAGCACGGTGGGTGAGATTTAACAAATCTCATTCACACGCCGCGTAAAATTTCTGTCCTGAAATTCACCTGCGGTGCGTATTTTTTAGTTTCACAGCATGTCAATTCCTGCTGTGGAAAGTAAAATGAATTGCTGCGTTTTTCGGAGGTGATATCACTGACTTGTAAAAAAAATGAAGAAAAATCCGCAACATTTTCTGCGTAAAAAAATGCAGGAAATTGTGCTTTTTTCCGCAGTGGAATGTCTGTGCGTTTTAGCGGAAATGCTGCAGAAATTTTCTGCAATAATTCTATTACGTGTGGACAAGCCCTAACCATGAACAAGGTAGGTAGACAATCACATCACTATTGTACTTCTAGCATCACATCAATGCAAGTTAAGCATATCTACGGCATATAAACAGTAATAACATACCAGTTAGAAAGTATCAATTCACTTGCTTTTGTGATGAGCAGAATGACAAAAACATAGAAGACATACGTAACGAGACAAGGAGTACAATAAGGGCAAAAGGGGAGGGATTGCAGGGTTCCTGACCATTTTGTTTCAGTCAGAATAAGGTTGAGGGGGCAATTGTCACTATCTGTAAATGACATGTAAAAACATCCCATGTGAGGTCACCTTTTGAGAAATCCTCTAGGCGATCAAAAATCCCCGCAGTAAGATGTTCTAAACATCTAATATCTTTAATCCTGGAGTATACGTGAGTTAGCATGGGAGGTTGCTTACTGCAGCGAGCTATGAGACATCTGGCCGCTGTCAAAATGTGTAAGAGAAGTCCTAGGGAAAGCTTCCCTATTGGGACGGGCAGGACATTCAACAGGAATGATAGAGGATCCAACGGGACGTCCAAGTGAAGAGTATTGAATATGATTTGTTTAGCTCCATCCCACAAGAATCCTATTCTTGGACATTCACAAAAAATATGAAATTAAGACCCCCTAGCACTTTGACATCTCCAGCAAGTAGCAGGGATCGTTAGGTTCAGGTGGTGAAGGAATTCGGGTGTATGGTATCGGTGTATCAACACTTTATATTGGTTCTCCCTATAAATACATACCAAGGTTTTAGCAGCCCTCCTCCAGATGTAGTAGCTGAAATTGGTCTCCCTAAATACCCCTCCCACCGCTGCATGTAAGAGTGTGTGGGTAATTGGTCAGGTGCTGGATAAAGCAAAATGTTATAGATAGCAGAAATAAGGCCCTTAGTGGAGGTGCCCAGCAGGGGCAGATTGGCTATTGTAATTACCAGGAAGATTCCTGGTGGGCCGCTCGTATATAAGACATATTGGGCTGCCTGGCCCACCCGTCCCTCCTCTGCGCTTACATTTATTGTGTATATCTTTTCTCCCCCTGGCCAGACACAGTGTGCTGGCCAATGACAGAGCATTGTGAGCGGCGCCAGCGTCAATGTTCTTGGTGGGGCTAGCGCTGCCTGGCCATCAGACTCAGAGACAGTATTTGTCTACCGCCTCCCACACTTCCGCCGCTTCCATTGTCTTCCGTCTCCTAAGCTGAGCTGAGTTTGAAGTGTGTGTGTCTATGTTTAGTAGCCATATTTTTTTTTCCATGCTGATATCTATTACTTATGCCCCCAAGGCTAGAGGCTGATTACTTATGTATGAGCTCACATGATTTCTGTACCAGTGGCTGATATAACTTATGGATCCTAGGGGCTAATTATCAGCGCCTAGTACAGAAATCATGTCAGCCCAGGCTAGGGGATACATGTGTGATCGCTGGGGGTCTAACCGTTTGGACCCTCAGCGATGAGGAGAATGGGGGACGAAAATTACCCTGAAGTGCTCGATGAGAATGGAGCGCTGGTGCACATGAACGGCCAGCGCTCCCTTAATTTCTATGAGACATCTGAGACTGCTGTCTCCGGCAGCTCTATAGAAATTAATGGTGCACTGGTCGTTCATGAGCACCACCGCTCTATTCTCATCGAGCACTTCAGCGGAATTTCGGTCCCCCGTTCTCTTCTTTGCTGGGTGTCCCAGCGGTCGGACCCCCAGCGATCACACGTGTATCCCCCTATCCCATGTATAGGGGATACATGTGTTTTGTAGGAACCCCTTTAATGTGAAATAATATTTATTAAAAAACTGCATAGTAACGTAGTACGGTGTAAACAAAATAAAAAAATACACATATATAGTATTGCCCTAATCGTAACGACCCGAACAATAAAGTTAACATGTTATTTAAACCACATGGTGAACAGCCTAAGTAAAAAATGCATTAAAAAACTGCAAAATTGCTTTTTTTTCCCATCCCCATGCCCAAAAAAAGTGATAAAAGTTAATTAATAAGTCCCATGTACCCCAAAATTATACAAATAAAAACTACAGCCCATCCCGCAAATATCAAGCCTGCTTATGGTTACATCAACAGAAAAATGTAAACGTTATGCAGAGATGCCCAAACAAATTATTTTCTAATAAAATAATTTTTATTGTGCAAAAGTAGTAGAACATGAAAAACCTATACATATTTGATATCGCCGTAATCATATTAAACCATAGAATAAAGGTAGCTTGTTATTTTTATCGCACGGTGAACGGTGTAGATTTTAATAGCAAAAAATAATTGTGGAATTGCTGGTTTTTTTTTCCAATCCCCATCCCAAAAGTTAATAAAAGTTAATCAATAAAGTATATGTAAGTCAAAATAGTTCCATTAAAAAATACAACTCGTCCCGCAAAAAAACAAAAATAAAAGTTATGGCTCTTAAAATATGGTGACACAAAAACAAATCGTTTTGAAAAAAGTGTTTTTACTGTGTAAGGCTACATTCACACAACAGTGAAAAACTGCCATTTTCAGAACAGTAAAGTAAAATAGGTCCTTTCACATGGCCATTTTTTTAACGGCCCGTGAATATTGGCCATGAAAAAATAGGACATGTCCTATTTTTGTCAGTTTTCACGGCCATACGGCTCCCATAGAATTCAATGGATCAGTTTTTACCGGTCGTTTTTTAAGAAATAATCCTTGTAACAGCTGGTAAAAACTGATCCTGCTCGAGGACTCCCCGCACACAGTGCTACTTTGAGCACTGCGCTCGGGGAGGCCCTTGACATTACTGTCCATATAAGGACTGTGAAGTCAGGGCTGTCAACAATGGGATCCCCGGCAAGAGCATCGCAAGATCTCTGGCCGAGGACTCTATTCTTGTAGATAGCACCCCTCCATGTAGATAGCACGCCCTGCCTGAAGATAGCAACCCACCCATCCCTTGTAGATAGCGCCACTGTAGCTCCTTGTAGGAGCGAAATCCCCGGTGGTCAGATCTCACTATTGTAGGGGATTCTGCTACTGGAGAAGCCCCCCGGCGTCACTATCCATATATTAACAGTTACATCAAGGGGTTACTCCTGGAGCGGAATCCCCAGCCCGCTCTGGCAGGGGATTCCGCTCTCCTGACGTCACTGTCCGTATATGAACAGAGACGTCAGGGGCTCCTTTATGGGAGGAATCCCCAGCCTGAGGGATTCCGCTCCTACAGTGAGCTACAGTGGTGCTATCTACAGGGGGGTGTTATATGGGGGTGCACCACTCTACAGGGGACATTGTGGTGCTATCTACATGGGCAGTGTGGTGGCACTATGTGGGCTCTGTGGCACTATCTATAATGGGCACTGGCACTTTATATGTGGGCACTGTGGCACTATCTACAGTGGGCACTGTGTGGGTACTGGCCCTATGTGGGCATTATCTACAAGGGCACTGTGGCTCTATCTACAGAGACATTGCGGCACTATCTACATGAGCACTGTGGTGTTTTCAGGGGATTTGGACAAAAAAAAAACTGACATGAAATCCATGCTTTTTTTTTTTAAAGGCCATGAAAGACGGACTGGAAATGGATGAAAATTTAGAGACACACTGATGCAAAATGGCCATGAAAAACTGACAGTTGATCAGTTTTTAATGGCCATCTTTTTGCACGGTCGTGTGACTGTAGCCTAGAAGTAGTAAGCATAAAAAAAACTATATAAGGCTCCATTCTGGCGTTCCATCGGAGCTTTCCGTCAGAACGGAGCCCTGACTGACAGAAATGGAAACCGTAGGTTTCCATCACCATTGATTTTGGATCAGGTGCCAATGGTTTCTGTTTGTCTCCTCTGTGCAAGGGTTCCGTCGTTTTTACGGAATCAATAGCGTAGTCGACTAGGCTATTGATTCCGTCAAAACGACGGAACCATTGGCACCAGATCCGTCACCATTGAAATCAATGGTGATGGAAACGGAAACCTATGGTTTCCATTTGTGTCAGTCAGCTCCGTTCTGACGGAAAGCTCTGATGGAACGAAGCCCTGACGCAGATGTGAACGAAGCCTACATTTGGTATTACTGCAATCGTAACGACCTGCTGAATAAAGTTAATATGTTATTTATACCAAAAGGTAAACGGCATAAATTTAAGATGCAAAAAAGAATAGCAAAATTTCAGAGTTTTTTTTCCATCACCCCACCAATAAAGTTAATAAAAGTTAATCAATAAATTATACGTACCCAAATGCAATGCCTCGCTTACTTGTGCATTAACACCACCGATAGGCTCCACCTACCAATGTGTTTGTGCATTGGCCCAACCTACTACCTTGTGGATATGGCTACAGGTTTTCCGATCCTGACTACTTGTGTTAGCCCCACCTGCTGCCAATTTGGACCCACCCACAACATGAGGCCAATTTTACATTTTTTTCCAGGGCCTCTTTAATCCTCAATCCGCCCCTGGTGCCCAGCCTACATAATCGTTTAAACTGAGTAGGGATGGACACTGAATGACCACGGGAGAGAGAATTGACATAGTGTATTATGAGTATATAATGGAATTTACTCTTTATAAGCAGGGAAAATTTGTCTTGTAGCCAATCAAAGGGATGTATTTTCCTGGTGGTGTGATCAACTATGTCCACAAAGTTAAACAAACCTTTGTTGAACCAAGGTCTGGATAGTTGCGCTGTCTGGTCATCAGGAAAGTCTGGATGAAACAGGAAAGATGTCAAGGGGGAGTTCGTAGAACAGAGGGGGAATCGCCTAGAGCACGTTTTTCACATGTCACGGGTCTGCATCATGGGACCTAGTAAGAGATTATTGGGAGGGGAGTATGGGTTCCATAGTAAAGAATTTGGGTGTGCAGGAGCCAACCATAGTTTTTCAATTTCCATCCATTTAGTGTAAGCTGCTAGTGTGGGCCATGCTGGGATACAGCTGAGATGTGAGGCCCAATAGTCGCAAGTCTGTGTCTTTTTCGTGCTGTCACGATCTGTGGGTATGTGGACCCACTAGGTCGCACCGCCGTAGCAGCTGGCCAAACAGTGTACCAAGTCTGTACAAAGCACAAGGGTACCTGCAATGGTCCAGACAGTAGCAACGGCTTAGGCACAGATGGTACTTTCACGACAGGTGATGCAAAACGTGGCAGGAGGTACCAGGCATGGCAGATGACACCAAACGTGGTGCAAGAGAGCAGGTATAGCAGACGGCACAACACAACTCCAACACTAGAATGAGCACAGGAACAAATACAGCACGGGATCCGGGTAGCAAGGCACGCAAACACTGGGAACAGGATGCGACTAAGGGACCTTTTGCAAGACTAACATAGGAATACAAACAACGCTCAGGCAAGGAGTGAAAGGGCAGGGCCCTACTTATAGTTCAGGGTGATCTGGGGATAATTACTTAATTCTTTACATGTGCGCGCACTGGCCCTTTAAGGCCGGGAACGAGATTGTTTGCGCACCCTAGTGGTCACTGCAGGGCAGGACGACCGCATGTACTGGCGTCTCCGAGGAGGGAGACGTCGGCAGGATGAGAGGGGTCTGCGATCCGCGGCCATTACACGTGCCCATATAAATTGTAGTAATGCTGCCTATATTGCTTTCAAATCACTCATGGGTACAGGAATAGGAAGCGTTTCAAACAAATAGAGTAGCTTCGGTAGCACAGTCATTTTGACCGCAGACATACGACCAAAGAAAGGGGTAGCTTCAGCCATTTATTCAACAAGTTACGTATATTCCTGTACAAAGGGGGGAAATTGTGGGCATAAAGAGAATGATACGTGTGCGTCAGCCAGACCCCCAGATAATTGAGAGAGTCAGACTGCCACCGAAACGGGAAATTAGCCTTCATCCTCTGCACGGGGGGAATATGTAACGGGAGCACCTCAGTTTTAGTGGTATTCTCCTTGTAGCCAGAGATACGGCCGAAGACCTGCAGGAGGGTGTGAAGATTAGGGAAAGTAGTATGCAAGTGGGTAAGAGTAAGGAAAATATCATCCGCAAAGAGGGATAATTTAAGGTCTCTATCTTGGACCTTCACGCCTCTAATGTCAGGATGAGACAGTATAGCAGCAGCCAAGGGTTCAATGGAAAGGGCAAAAAGGAGTAAAAAGAGGGGGCATCCTTGGCGGGTGCCATTTCTAATTTGAAATGGACGGGCAGAAGTATGCAGGAGTTTAATCTTAGCTGTCGGGCTGGAATAAAGATGAGTCAGGGTGGTCAGGAAGGGACTAGAAAGACCAAAAGTCCTCATACAGGAAAACATGAATGGCCAGCCCAGGCGATCAAACGCCTTTTTTGGCATCGAGGATCAGCTTGAGGGTGGGTTCTGATGTTCTGTTCATCACATAGATCTATACATAGGTCTATAGATCTCCGGGTATTGTCCCCTGTTGTCGGAATGGGACAAATCCCACCTGATTTTTGTGGATTAGAGACAGCAGCCAGTCGTTAAGATGCAAAGCTAGAATTTTAGTGAATAATTTAAGATCGGCATTCAGTGATGCAATGGGCCTGTAATTTTTACAATCTGTCTGATCCCTTCCTGGTTTAGGTATTAAAGTAATGAAAGAATGCAACATAGTAGGGGTGATGGGGTCCCCAGACATAAAGTAGTTAAAAAGAGGCAGGAGTCGAGGTAAGAGTTCGGGGCTAAATATTTTGTAGTAGAGATAAGTCAGTCCGTCAGGGCCTGGAGATTTTCCATTTGGTAGGTCTTTAATAACAGAGTCAATTTCTCCTATGGGGATGGGTTCATTAATGGAGGCGAGTTCCGTAGAGGAGAGGGGGAAGATGACAAGACTCAAGGTAAGAGCGCAAGCGATTCTCCCTCTCACCCAGATCACTGGGTAAACAGTCCGGAAAAGAATACAGTTTGGAGCACATGGCGTTGATTGCTCAGTCTGGTCACATAGCTGTTGGCGAGAAGGGTGTGGGGTTTGTTACCTCTCATTATATTTACGGTGTGAGTGTATTTAATTTATAAACCCAAAAGACCTCCCGTTTATAAATACACTCACACCGTTAGGTCTCAATGAGGTTACTGAAACCAATATTTAATAATTAATTTTAATTATCTTATTATAAATGAATTGTTTTTAGAGGAGTCATAATAATAATAATATATAAAAATCTACTCCCAATAATTACATTTATTTTATTTTATTCTATAGAGCTATACTAGATCTTAAGCTGTACCAGACTCTACAATAGGTATAGAACTACTGTTCTACCTTAAACTGCATTAACCACCGATACTATATGCTATAGATATTGAGATAAGACATACGGAATAGCCATATAGTTCTATCAAGTCATTATGTAGCTACTCCATGTGCACACTCCATGTTCATACTTCCCTTTTGTAGTCTTCTACTAAAGGACACTTTGCCATTCTTTTCGTTCTTCATCTATCATCACACTGCGGTCTTCACAGGCATTAACAACACTTTTGGGTTTGAGCCTCCTAGGCTTTCGTAGTCCCTTAGCGTCATGTCGCTATGACGACCATGCACTCACACAACGCCGTTCATTCCTCTCAATTCGCATACAACCTCAGAACAAGTTCGTAACATCTTTTATTAATATACGTGAGACAATTTGCTCTTATAAGATATATGTATATATATATATATATATAAATGTATATCTACACTACCGTTCTAAAGTTTAGGGTCACTTAGAAATTTCCTTATTTTTGAAAGAAAAGCACAGTTTTTTTCAATGAAGATAACATTAAATTAATCAGAAATACACTCTATACATTGTTAATGTGCTAAATGACTATTCTAGCTGCAAACGTCTGGTTTTTAATGCAATATCTAGATAGGTGTATAGAGGCCCATTTCCAGCAACCATCACTCCAGTGTTCTAATGGTACATTGTGTTTGCTAACTGTGTTAGAAGGCTAATGGATGATTAGAAAGCTAGTTGAGAATCTGGAGCATTACATTTGTGGGTTCGATTAAACTCTCAAAATGGGTAGAAAAAGAGAGCTTTCATGTGAAAGTCGACAGTCTATTCTTGTTCTTAGAAATAAAGGCTATTCCATGCGAGAAATTGCCAAGAAACTGAAGATTTCCTACAACGGTGTGTACTACTCCCTTCAGAGGACAGCACACACAGGCCCTAACCAGAGTAGAAAGAGAAGTGGGAGGCCCCGCTGCACAACTGAACAACAAGACAAGTACATTAGAGTCTCTAGTTTGAGAAATAGACGCCTCACAGGTCCTCAACTGGCAGCTTCATTAAATAGTACCCGCAAAACTCCAGGGTCAACGTCTACAGTGAAGAGGCGACTCCGGGATGCTGGCCTTCAGGGCAGAGTGGCAAAGAAAAAGCCATATCTGAGACTGGCTAATAAAAGGAAAAGATTAATATGGGCAAAAGCACACAGACATTGGACAGAGGAAGATTGGAAAAAAGTGTTATGGACAGACGAATCGAAGTTTGAGGTGTTTGGATCACACAGAAGAACATTTGTGAGACGCAGAACAACTGAAAAGATGCTGGAAGAGTGCCTGACGCCATCTGTCAAGCATGGTGGAGGTAATGTGATGGTCTGGGGTTGCTTTGGTGCTGGTAAAGTGGGAGATTTGTACAAGGTAAAAGGGATTTTGAATAAGGAAGGCTATCACTCCATTTTGCAACGCCATACCATACCCTGTGGACAGCGCTTGATTGGAGCCAATTTCATCCTACAACAGGACAATGACCCAAAGCACACCTCCAAATTATGCAAGAACTATTTAGGGAAGAAGCAGGCAGCTGGTATTCTATCTGTAATAGAGTGGCCAGCGCAGTCACCAGATTTCAACCCCATAGAGCTGTTGTGGGAGCAGTTTGACCGTATGGTACGCAAGAAGTGCCCATCAGGCCAATCCAACTTGTGGGAGGGTCTTCTGGAAGCATGGGGTGAAATTTCTCCCGATTACCTCAGCAAATTAACAGCTAGAATGCCAAAGGTCTGCAATGCTGTAATTGCTGCAAATGGAGCATTCTTTGACGATAGCAAAGTTTGAAGGAGAAAATTATTATTTCAAATAAAAATCATTATTTCTAACCTTGTCAATGTCTTGACTATATTTTCTAGTCATTTTGCAACTCACTTGATAAATGTAAGTGTGAGTTTTCATGGAAAACACAAAATTGTCTGGGTGACCCCAAACTTTTGAACGGTAGTGTATATATATTCTGCTGATATAGTTTTATACATAGATTTTTAACAATATATTAAAGTGCTGTTATGCAACAGCAATATATGTTTTTAATTTTTTTGCATGCACCTTGTACGTATACATCATTTGTACCTAACCTGATGAAGAGGCCGGTCCGACCTCGAAACGCGTTGTTTTAATTGTACAAATAAATAACTTTTGGAACTCAATTGGTTTCTCTCCTATATAGTGATATATTACCTCTCGGCTGTGCCCTAGTAAAAAATCTGTTTTTTCTTTCCTCACATCTACTACAAATCTGGACCGCCAAGGTCTTGGATCAGAACCTGGGCTGCAACCTTATTAACCCCTCTGGCTCTGTGAATCATCGGATCACGCTCTATTGGATGTTGTGCTCCTAGCATAACTCCTCCAGGTCAGCATATTTGACCACCGTTTCCATCCTCAATTGTTCCCTTACTGGTTCATGAACTATGTGCGCATTGTTATTCTTTTTTTATGTTTTTATTGTTTAGCACTTGGGTAGCAAGCAGTTTAAGATCTTTGCGTACAATTCCTATTTCTGCTTTGCAGGTTTAAGTGACCTTAGATATCAACGCATCAAAGTCTGTCTTGGTGGGTAGATCATGAAGGAATGGCAGCCAGTGGGGCAGCGTAAAGGGCAGTTGGCAAGGTGGCAAAGGGTCAGCAGCCTGGCTAAACGAGAGGCCATTCCAGGGGTCCTCATCAATCCCATATCGACTCATAAAGGGGGTGGCCCCCAATTCAGCTTGGGTGTCCGACCATCGCAATGATGTTGGTAATGGAGGGAGTGGTTCAGGCTGGGAAAGGCCTGTGTGCAGTGGGGGATATCTGATGCATCACACGCATGCTGACGTGATGGCGATTGCGGCCCGGGTAGCAGTAGGGGAGTCGCCAGGGAAAAGGATGTCGTGGTAGGACGTACCTGGCCTCCAGAGGTGTCTCCCGCCGGCTGGAAGGTAGTGACCCCAGCAGGGAGAGCCGATATATGGGCTCTGGACCTTGTAGTCGTTGGGAGGATATATCCCCCTGATAGTGAGGACAAAGACACTGCTGGATATAGGTGAGTCTCAGACTGTTCATCCGCTGCAGTAGTCAGTGCGGGCACTGAGGTGGGAAGGTCACGTGGCAGGCAGCTATGGCGGGCGGCTGCCACGCAGGAAGAGGCTGCGGTAAGAGTTACGGCTCCATGGTAGGGAAGCCACCCGGAGGTGCAGCAGAGTGTGGCTGGAGTTTTTGGCAGTTATTTTTCCCCATGGGGAGTGTAGGAGGACGGAGCTCAGGTCTCAGGCGTCCATGCTCTCAGGGTTCCGGCCACGCCTATCGACGTTTCGTCTTTTTTAATGTATTCACCTACCATTACAGGTTCTCTATGGGTTGACACCCAACTTTTTACAAAACCAGAATGGCAGATTTACATATGTTTGGACCACTTGATGTACCAATATAAAACTAGTAAAATTTGCCATTCAAGAGGCTGAGAAATGGGTGACGTGTCCTGTAGGAGCTGTGGCTTATATTTGTCACTAAGCTTTCCCAGAAGCATATATGACTATGATACGTCTTATTTGTAATAATAGGACGGGATAATCCAAGGATTTATATTTACTTGCAATCTTTTTATTTTAGGTGGAAAAGCTCTCGCGGACACATGTCAGCAGGTAAAGTGGCATAGCTAAAGGGAGTGCAAAGGTTGTAGTCGGACCTGGAATCTGCTACCTAAGTGGCCTCATTGACCCCTCTGCCACATCAGTATATAGCAGTACTATAAATAGCATGTCATCTTTGGAGGCCCTGATTAAAATTTTGCACTGGGACCCAGTGGCTTCAAATTATGCCCTTGCTTTCTTTATTTTATCTGAATGGGCAATAAAATAGTGTTCCTACGGTACCCCAGGTGTTAGGTATATCGCTCTAGGGCAGACAGCCTCTAGTACTGTATAGAAATTAGGGAAAAGGTTCCGAAACTCAAGTGCAACTCAACCAGGACAAGAAACTCTTTACTTGGGGCTGAAATTTCTGCCCATGGGTGTTTATTTGGCTAACAATACACCTGTCCGTGTGCCCCCATTTACTTAGTAATTAGCAGCTGTTAATAAGTAACCTCAGCTAAACTCTGATTATGCCCTATTACAATGCAGCATTTACCAAGGTATTTTCTTATTGAGTGTTTTACCTTATTTGAACCTCGGAAATGTCAAATTTTCCACAGCTCCATCATTTGCTTATTATGATATATCCCTAGAACAGTGTTAATAATCTCTGGCTATTAGCAATGTAATGAAGTAAGATAATTTGGCCTCCACTCGCCCCCGCCTTAGGACGGTTTCCACACCCACAATCTGTATTTCATGACACAGCCTAAAGCCAGATATTATGCACAATCTGTCAGCTTGCCAAATCTCCTGCATATAAATCATGAGTTATTATGCCACGCATAAGAGAATATTGTACAAATCAATTGCTCGAGGCACACAGAGTTTATTATTAATATTTGAAGTTAATAATTAGGTTCTATATCTACATAAATAAGAATTAATCAGTTTGAGCACATGGTTTTAAGAAATTATGCATAATACGTAGTACTATTTTGTCATTCTCACTCCCATGCTGCTGCTCTCTACTGAAGGACATTCTACAAAAGCTACTGTTAGAAAATTGTCAGGAGATAATGTATTGTCCACCCGGCATTGGATAAGGACAGTACATTTAAAGGATTTTTACAACTATGACTTACATAACATTGTTTTCACTGCACACGTTTCTGTTACCTGGGGATTCTGTCCCTAAATCTGGGCTGTAGGACAATGACAATAAATATTTAAATAGAGTGCTGTAGAAGTCCAAAAATCTGACAGGTAGGGCGGGGGGGGGGGGGGGGGCTTATCAGAAATTTCAAACACCTGGTTTGCACTGGTCTATTTTTTATTACTCTAATGCATATTAAAAAAAAATGAAGCAACTTTGCTAATAGCCTTGATTAAAAATATTCTACTGTTATGTGTATACAGCTCCTATGCAGACCTCTGTGTCTTTATGTCAGTGATTCCCAACCAGGGTTTCCTGGAACCCTGGGTTTCCTTAGAAACTGATGGGTTCACCAGAAGCAGAAAGAGATGTCACTTTTACAGCTGGGATAGCAAATTCAGCCTTCTCATAGAGGGCTTTCATGGGTACAGACAAAGCAGTCAACGAATGTTTGGCAAAATATATAATACTCTGCCCTCCCCTACACCAAGCTTCTTTGAGGTAGAAATAGAAGGGGTTCCCCAGGTGTGAAAACAGTTTTCATGTGTTCCCTCACGGTAGCATGGTTGGGAGTCACTGCTCTATGGTTACAGACTACAAACAAACTCTGTGTCTCTTTAGATCAGGGGTGGGGAACGTCCGGCACAGGTCATTCGCTACTTGGCTCTGTCCGCCCTACTCACTCGCATCTAGGAGCAGGAGAAGGGCGGACGTTGCCAAGCATGGCGGCGGCGGTCTGAGTGAGGTCGGTGCGTGCCAGCCCAAGAGTGGACCAGTCTGGTCATCTGACCTGAGTCAGTGACGTGAGGTCAGGTGACTGGACTTGTCCACTCCCGTCACAGTACGCCCCGAAATCACTCTGACCGCTGCTGCCGTGTCATTCCATCCTTGGCTCCGTCTGTATGCCCTACTCACTCGAAGTGAGGTCAGGTGACTTAAAGGGGTTTGTTTTCACCAAGGGCATTTATGATATATTGACAGGATATGTCATAAATGACAGATAGATGCGGGTTCGACCTCTGGGTCCCAGATCTATCTCTAGAACGGGGCCCCCTAAACCCCATTCTACCGCTTTGTGTTGTGGCTGAAGCTTGTGATTTCCGACCATGAAGAAGAAACCAGCGTAGTTTCCGTAAGTCCCTTAGAACTGAATGGTAGTTACGGAAACAGCGTAACTCGCATGCTACGCTGCTTCCATAACTGCCATTCACTACTGGGGGAGTTATGGACACAGCGCAGCTCAGCGAGCCACGCTGTCTTCTTCTTCATGGTCGGAAATCAGCCGGAACACAGAGCGGTAGAACTGGGTTTAGGGGGACCCGTTCTAGAGATAGGTGCGGATCCCAGAGGTGGGACCTGCATCTATCTGACATTTATCACATATCCTGTGCATAGGTCATAAATGGCCCTGATGGGAAAACCCCTTTAAGTAAGTAAGTTGGAACAACTTTCTGCTGAGAGTTCTTTTCAAAACTTACCAAAGAGTCGACCGCTCCAGACTGACTGATGCAGTAGCAACATCATCAATACCGGCTAACATCACGCGCCTCACCAAAGAGAAACAGTTCCAGCCATCACATTAGGGGTGAGTTAATTAAATGTTTGACCAAATATAGCAGACTCATTTTCAAGTTGATAATTTTGTATGGCCCGCGAATGATGTTATAAATATCCAAATGGCCCTTTTCAGAAAAACGGTTCCCGACCCCTGCTTTAGATGCTGCAGTTATGTGTTACTCCACACTTCCTACCTTTCATCTTGCTAACCTAGAGTCAATAGAAGGAGGGTATAGAGAGTAAAGCAAGACATGACTGCAGGATCAGACTATTTAACCCCTTCCCGCTCCTTGACGTACTATTACGTCATGGCAGCTCTATCGTTCGCGCTCCATGCCGTAATAGTACGTCTTGCAGTTAGAACAGCGGTGCGCGCGCCCGGCGCGTTCATGCGCTGTGATAGCTGCTGTTTCTGACAGCAGGCTATCACGGCATAATGGGACGGGACCATTTACTATGGTCCCGCCTCGCCGATCGCCGCTATTGGCTAGTCAGTGAGTAACTAGCCAATAGCAGCGATCGGTCTCATTCAGCACAGCAGTGCTCGAGCCCGGCGTTCCTGAGCTGTGATAGCTGCTGTTTCTGACAGCACGCTATCACAGCATAATGTGCCGGGACCATTTACTATGGTCCCGCCTCGCCGATCGCCGCTATTGGCTAGTCAGTGAGTAACTAGCCAATATCAGCGATCGGTCTCATTGAGCACAGCGGTGCGCGCGCTCGGCGCGTTCATGAGCTGTGATAGCTGCTGTTTCTGACAGCAGGCTATCACAGCATAATGGGCCGGGACCATTTACTATGGTCCCGCCTCGCCGATCGCCGCTATTGGCTAGTCAGTGAGTAACTAGCCAATAGCAGCGATCATTCTCGTCACTTCCTCTCTCTGACCTCACATCCTGCTGCAACCGCCCTGAACGCCCTGTTGGAGTTAGCGAGGCGTTGAGATCGGTTGTGAGCAGAGAGTCAGAGAGAAAAGAAGTGAAAAAAAGTGAAAAAAAGTTTCTAAAACAACGTTTTTTTTGCTTCCCACCACCCCATCCACTACCCACTCCTGTTCCCTTCCTCTTTGAGTTCTACCCACGTTTTTTGGTCAGTGATCTCCTATCACTGACCACTTTTCAGTCTTCAGGACCACATTTCTTGGTCCCTGGGGATTTTTTTTTCATTTTTTTCTATATAAAACATAAAACAAAAAAAAAAATATAAAAAAAAAAAAGAAACAAAAAAAAATAGTTAGTTTAGCCAATTTTGAAAATTTAACTGGTTAGTTTAGTATTAGGGTTAGTTAGTGTCAGGGAACCGTCAAAAAGCGTAGTTAGGTATAGTGTCAGGGAATTTAGCGTCAGGAATCGGTCACCGTAGATAGGCTTAGCGTTAGGGATCCATCACCGTAGTTAGGTTTAGCGTCAGGGAAGCTCGGAATAATTAGATAGGTTTAGTGTCAGGCACCCGTCACCGTAGTTAGGTTTAGTGTCAGGGAAGCTTGAAATAATCTAGATAGGTTTAGTGTCAGGGAATCGTCGCCGTAGTTAGGTTTAGCGTTAGGGAAGTCCACATAAAATTTAGTTAGGTTTAGTGTTAGGAACCCTCGCCCTAGTTAGCTTTAGTGTCAGGGAAGTCCACTTGCTCTCTAAAAACAAAACACACATTTGTGCTATCCTATTGCTCCCAGTTAGTGATTTATTTTTTTGCTGTATATAAATTTTGTCTTAGCACAACAAGCATGTCCCAACGGACATTTACTGCTGAAGAGGCGTATGCATTTCTGGCCTCCGACACAGACTCGTCGGATGGCGATACACTATTTTATTTGTCTACCTCCTCATCCAGCGATGAAGAGGAGGGACCCCCTAGGAGACGCCCCAGGACCACCACCATAGTAGAAATCCCTGAGAGAAGTGACCCCACAACAAGTGATACCCCTGAGCAAAGTGACCCCATTTGGACGCCCACACCAGACCATTATGAACCCCAAATCCCTGAGTACACGGGCAGCCCAGGGATCAAATTTAACACGGCAGGGTTCAGTGAGATGGACTTTTTCAAGTTCTTCTTCACTGATAACTTTATAGAGCTAATGGTCACCCAGACTAATTTATATGCCCAACAGTATATCACCAAGAACCCCAACTCATTTTATGCCCAATCCCAGAGGTGGACTCCTGTAGACGCAGCAGAGTTGGGCAAGTTCTGGGGACTGCTCTTGAACATGGGGCTTCTAAAAAAGCCATCCATTAGGACCTACTGGAGCACGGACATCCTATACCACACCCCGATGTACCGTATGGCCATGTCCAGGATGCGTTATGAGGCAATACTTCGCTTCCTACATTATGCCGATAATGAGCAGTGCCCACCCCGAGATGACCCCAGTTTTGACCGTTTATATAAACTGAGACCCTTATTAGACCATATCAGTGCCCGGTTTGCCCAAGCATACACCCCCGAGAAGTGTATTTCCATTGATGAGTCCCTGGTACATTTTAAAGGGAGGCTTCAATTCCGCCAGTACCTGCCAAGTAAGAGGGCAAGGTATGGCGTGAAGTTGTATAAGCTGTGCGAGAGTGCATCAGGGTATACATATAAATTCAGGATATATGAAGGGAAGGACAGCAGTATTCAGCCCCCAGAATGCCCCCCCTTACTGGGAATTAACGCAAAAATTGTGTGGGATTTGGTGCACCCACTGCTGGACCAGGGTTACCACCTCTACCTGGATAATTTTTATACCAGCGTCCCGCTCTTCAAGTGCCTCGCTTCCAGAAGGACTGCGGCATGCGGCACTGCTAGAAAAAATCTTAGAGGCCTCCCTAAAACACTGCTTGGGCAAACACTCAGAAGGGGTGAGAGCAGGGCACATTCTAGCAGCAACATATTGTGTGTCAAGTACAAGGACAAGAGAGATGTCCTTGTATTGACAACAATACACGGCCACACCAGTACCCATGTACCTGTACGAGGTACCAGTACAGAGACCCCCAAACCAGATTGCATCCTGGACTACAATAGGTACATGGGAGGGGTGGACTTGTCAGATCAAGTCCTGAAGCCCTACAGCGCTACGCGGAAATCGAGGGTGTGGTATAAGAAGCTGGCCGTGCACATCATACAGATGGCATTGTACAATGCGTACGTGCTACGTCGATGTGCAGGCCAGAGGGGAACTTTCCTGGAATTTCAAGAGGTGGTTATAAAGAACCTAATTTTTGGCGACCAGGAAGGAGGGGCACCCAGTACTTCTGGAAGCGGGGCCACACGCATCGTACCAGGGCAACACTTTCCAGGAGAAGTTCCCCAAACTGGCAAGAAGGGAAAAAGTCAAAAGAGGTGCAAAGTGTGCTATAAGAGGGGGATAAGGAAGGACACAACATACCAATGCGACACGTGTCCCGAAAAACCAGGGCTCTGTATGAAAGATTGTTTTAAAATTTACCATACATCCCTTGATTTTTAATTTACCCTGATGCACTCCGCACAGCTTATCCCCCTCATCTTTCCCTTTTGAGCCCTGCCATGTGCCCAAGCAGCAAATAACAGCCACATGTAGGGTATTGCCGTACCCGGGAGAACCCACATTACAATTTATGGGGTGTATGTCTCCAGTGGCACATGCTGGGCACAATATATCAGACACTGAAATGGCATATATGCATAGGAAATTGCAAATCTCACTTTGCACCATCTGCTGCGCATTACCTTTTACACAATAACTGTGGGGTCAAAATGCTCACTACACCACTAGATGAATGTCTTAAGGGGTGTAGTTTTTAAAATGGGGTCACTTCTCGGGGGTTTCAACTGTACTGGTACCTCAGGGGTTCTGCCTACATGACTTAGCACCAGAAAAGCTCCAGTAGGCTAAATGGTGGTCCTTCCCTTCTGAGCCCTGTCGTGTGCCCAGGCAGCTAATAACAGCCACATGTAGGGTATTGCTGTACCCGGGAGAACCCACATTACAATTTATGGGGTGTATGTCTCCAGTGGCACATGCTGGGCACAATATATCAGACACTGAAATGGCATATATGTATAGGAAATTGCAAATCTCACTTTGCACCATCTGCTGCGCATTACCTTTTACACAATAACTGTGGGGTCAAAATGCTCACTACACCACTAGATGAATGTCTTAAGGGGTGTAGTTTTTAAAATGGGGTCACTTCTCGGGGGTTTCAACTGTACTGGTACCTCAGGGGTTCTGCCTACATGACTTAGCACCAGAAAAGCTCCAGTAGGCTAAATGGTGGTCCTTCCCTTCTGAGCCCTGTCGTGTGCCCAGGCAGCTAATAACAGCCACATGTAGGGTATTGCCGTACCCGGGAGAACCCACATTACAATTTATGGGGTGTATGTCTCCAGTGGCACATGCTGGGCACAATATATCAGACACTGAAATGGCATATATGCATAGGAAATTGCAAATCTCACTTTGCACCATCTGCTGCGCATTACCTTTTACACAATAACTGTGGGGTCAAAATGCTCACTACACCACTAGATGAATGTCTTAAGGGGTGTAGTTTTTAAAATGGGGTCACTTCTCGGGGGTTTCAACTGTACTGGTACCTCAGGGGCTTCTGCATACATGACTTAGCACAAGAAAAGCTCCAGTAGGCCAAATGGTGGTCCTTTCCTTCTGAGTCCTGCCATGGGCCCAAACATCAGTTTATCACCACAAATGGGGTATTGCCGCACTCAGGACAAATTGGGCAACAAAATGGGGTGTTTTATTCCTTGTGAAAATAAGAAATTTTGAACAAAAATTACATCTTAATGGAAAAAATATCATTTTTTTAATTTCACAGCCCAATTCAAATAGGTGCTGTGAAAAAACGGTGTGGTCAAAATGATAACAACAACCATAAATGAATTCCTTGAGGGGTCTAGTTTCCAAAATGGGGTCACTTTTGGTGGGTTTCCATTGCTTTCATACCTCTGGGGCTCTGCAAATGCGACATGGAACCCGAAAACCAATCCAGCAAAATTTGGACTCCAACAAACACATAGCGCTCCTTTCCTTCTGAGTCCTCCCATGGGCCCAAACGGCAGTTTATCACCACAAATGGGGTATTGCCGCACTAAGGACAAATTGGGCAACAAAATGGGGTGTTTTATTCCTTGTGAAAATAAGAAATTTTGAACAAAAATTACATCTTAATGGAAAAAATATCATTTTTTTAATTTCACAGCCCAATTCAAATAGGTGCTGTGAAAAAACGGTGTGGTCAAAATGATAACAACAACCATAAATGAATTCCTTGAGGGGTCTAGTTTCCAAAATGGGGTCACTTTTGGTGGGTTTCCATTGCTTTCATACCTCTGGGGCTCTGCAAATGCGACATGGAACCCGAAAACCAATCCAGCAAAATTTGGACTCCAACAAACACATAGCGCTCCTTTCCTTCTGAGTCCTCCCATGGGCCCAAACGGCAGTTTATCACCACAAATGGGGTATTGCCGCACTAAGGACAAATTGGGCAACAAAATGGGGTGTTTTATTCCTTGTGAAAATAAGAAATTTTGAACAAAAATTACATCTTAATGGAAAAAATATCATTTTTTTAATTTCACAGCCCAATTCAAATAGGTGCTGTGAAAAAACGGTGTGGTCAAAATGATAACAACAACCATAAATGAATTCCTTGAGGGGTCTAGTTTCCAAAATGGGGTCACTTTTGGTGGGTTTCCATTGCTTTCATACCTCTGGGGCTCTGCAAATGCGACATGGAACCCGAAAACCAATCCAGCAAAATCTGGACTCCAACAAACACATAGCGCTCCTTTCCTTCTGAGTCCTCCCATGGGCCCAAACGGCAGTTTATCACCACAAATGGGGTATTGCCGCACTAAGGACAAATTGGGCAACAAAATGGGGTGTTTTATTCCTTGTGAAAATAAGAAATTTTGAACAAAAATTACATCTTAATGGAAAAAATATCATTTTTTTAATTTCACAGCCCAATTCAAATAGGTGCTGTGAAAAAACGGTGTGGTCAAAATGATAACAACAACCATAAATGAATTCCTTGAGGGGTCTAGTTTCCAAAATGGGGTCACTTTTGGTGGGTTTCCATTGCTTTCATACCTCTGGGGCTCTGCAAATGCGACATGGAACCCGAAAACCAATCCAGCAAAATCTGGACTCCAACAAACACATAGCGCTCCTTTCCTTCTGAGTCCTCCCATGGGCCCAAACGGCAGTTTATCACCACAAATGGGGTATTGCCGCACTAAGGACAAATTGGGCAACAAAATGGGGTGTTTTATTCCTTGTGAAAATAAGAAATTTTGAACAAAAATTACATCTTAATGGAAAAAATATCATTTTTTTAATTTCACAGCCCAATTCAAATAGGTGCGGTGAAAAAACGGTGTGGTCAAAATGATAACAACAACCATAAATGAATTCCTTGAGGGGTCTAGTTTCCAAAATGGGGTCACTTCTGGTGGGTTTCCATTGCTTTCATACCTCAACACCTCTTCAAACCTGGCATGCTGCCTAAAATATATTCTAATAAAAAAGAGGCCTCAAAATGCACTAGGTGCTTCTTTGCTTCTGGGGCTTGTGTTTTATTCCACGAGCGCACTAGAGCCACATGTGGGACATTTCTAAAAACTGCAGAATCTGGACAATACATATTTAGTAGTATTTCTCTGGTAAAACCTTCTGTGTTACAGAAAAAAATGGAATAATATTGAAATTCAGCAAGAAAAATGAAATTTTCAAATTTCACCTCCACTTTGCTTTAATTCCTGTGAAATGCCTGAAGGGTTAAAAAACTTTCTAAATGCTGTTTTGAATACTTTGAGGGGTCTAGTTTTTAAAATGGGGTGTTTTATGGGGGTTTCTAATACATAGGCCCCTCAAAGCCACTTCAGAACTCAAGAGGTACCTTAAAAAAAAGGCTTTTGAAATTTTCTTAAAAATATGAGAAATTGCTGTTTATGTTCTAAGCCTTGCAACGTCCAAGAAAAATAAAATAATGTTCAAAAAACGATGCCAATCTAAAGTAGACATATGGGAAATGTGAACTAGTAACTATTTTGGGTGGTATAACCGTCTGTTTTACAAGCAGATGCATTTAAATTCTGAAAAATGCAATTTTTTCTAAATTTTCTCTAAATTTTGCAATTTTTCACCAATAAACACTGAATATATCGACCAAATTTTACCACGAACATGAAGCCCAAAGTGTCACGAGAAAACAATCTCAGAATCGCTTGGATAGGTTTAAGCATTCCGACGTTATTACCACATAAAGTGAAATATGTCAGATTTGAAAAATGGGCTCTGAGCCTTAAGGCCAAAACTAGGCTGCGTCCTTAAGGGGTTAAGGTTTCTCTAGTCTGTATCCATGACTACACATAGGTCTGCACATGAGCTGTTGACATTGGAGTAATAAAGAAAATGGTTGCAAAAATGGCCATAGCCTTTTCAATGTAAAGCCACCTCACATGTGCATTCTTCTCTCCATCGATGGCCAGGACTAAAACCCACCATTCACGGAATGAGTGGGTAAACTCCTTTGTTTAAATTGAGATGTCACTTCACATTGTTAACCAGAGCATTTCACTATATTGTAATAAAACCCAATCAATCCAAATGATCCAAACCAGCATTATAACATTATCTAGTCTAAGATCATGGTGGAGCATTGACTAATAGGATAGCTATGTCAATGCTATCATTACATAATAGAAGAAATGCATACCTATTTATTTTTCCAGGGAAGGCATTAAAATACAGATATTAAGTAAAGAGACATCATGTTTAACAAGTTCAAAACCGGCGCTCCTTCTACAAATGGAAAATGTATTAGCAAGAAAATGATAAGAAATATGTTGGTGCCTTGATGTCTGGCCCACCTTTTACCATATAACTCTTCATCTTTTCTGTTTTCAGATAAATTGTGTCAAGTTCTATAACATAGTTTTGAGTTTGTATCTACAATAGAACAAATGTGTGTGAGTACGCCTTTATGTGTCATAGTGAAATTATGTTTTATTATAGAAAACGCCAAATGGTTCGCTGAAGATGATACTTTTTATAGCTTAGCAGTGTTTTAGCTGAAAGCTTTCCAGACAATTTAGGCCTTTTCCTCGGGCCTTCTCATATTTTGCATTCCTCTGATAGGCATAGACTGTATTTCTTTCTGAAGTATTTATTGCTCTGCTTGACAGGAATTTTACAAGAATACTTGTCTCTATGGATATTGTTCAGCATGTAGTCATTCTGTATCCATTCACCTGTCCTACAAGAGTTCAAGACTCTTGCTTTAATAATCCAAGACGATCATTGCCAGGAGTCATCTTTACAGACAGCTGATTCTGCTGACAAATGATGTAAGAGGAAGGTCACGGGTGGCATAGTTCTTATGAACCAGTCAGCACATTTGGCTTTGCTCCTGTCTTTACAAGATTTAAGATTCACAGCGGCTTCAATACATCTCCCTGTATTCTAGCAAGTCTGAGCAGTTAATTGAATAGTGAACACTGGAAAACTTGACCAGGCCATTTTCACAGACCCCCATAGCCTTGCACCATAATTCAAAATCCAGTCTATTTACTATACTCTTACTGAATGTGACGATCGCCGATCTCAGGTCACGTCACAGGGGTGAACTACACTACTGAGTTTATTAATTTACCTCATAAATCCACGCCCACCTACTCTAGATGACAGGATTATGCTAAATTACTCCCGTAGTTTCCAACACCCCAATAATTTATACCACAGTATGCTACCACCACCTATACTTATCTAGGCAATAGGGGCCTAAGTCTCTATGTTCCCTTAACACCAGTTCCAGGGGCGTAACTAGGAAAGACTGGGCCCCATAGCAAACTTTTGACTGGGGCCCCCCCTCTGCTGGGTATCACGCAACCCCCCCCCTTTGTAGATAGTGCCTCCCTATAGATTCCACCACACAGCGCCCCCCTATAGATAGCACCATACACAGCCCCCTGCAGATAACGCCATACAGCCCCCTGTAGATAACGCCATACAGACCCCCTCTGTAGATAACGCCATACAGCTCCCCTGTAGATAACGCCATACAGTCCCCCCTGTAGAGAACGCCATACAGCCCCCCCTGTAGATAACGCCATACAGAACCCCTCTGTAGATAACGCCATATAGCCCCCCCAAAAAAAAACGGCCTATAGTTTGTCCTACAAAAGACATGCATCCCCTATCCACAGGATAGGGGATACATGTGTGATCGCTGGCAGCGATAAGGAGAACGGGGGACCAAAAGTCCCCCGAAGTTCTCCATGACTAACCTCGGACTTCCGGCGTCTGCGCAGTTCAATAAAAATGAAAGGAGCGCTAGTCACGCATGCGCACAAGCGCGACCGGCGCTCCATTCATTTCTACGGAGCTGCCGACACAGACCCCGGAAGTCCGAGGTTTGTCATGGAGAACTTAGGGGGGACTTTCGGTCCCCCGTTCTCCTCATCGCTGCCAGCGATCACACATGTATCCCCTATCCTGTGGATAGGGGATACATGTCTTATGTAGGAACAACCCCTTCAGTGGCGTCGCGCTGTAGCAGCCATAGCGGCTGCTAGCGGAGCCTGCGGCCATGGGAGGGGGCCGTGCCGGCGGGTGGCACGGGCCCCCTCATGCTGCAGGCCCTGTAGAAGTCGCTATGGCTGCTATAGCGGTAGTTACGCCACTGCGTATAGGTTTGTACGGCGTAAAACTACAGCTCCCAGCATGGCCTGAACAATGATAAGGATATGCTGGGAGATGCGGTTTCACAAAAAAAATCCTATCACCATCATCTCGCTGCAGATCATACAGTGACTACATTACTGATTAGAGGCAGAATAAACATTTACATTAAGTGACTCACCGGTGACGTCTCAGATTCTAGTTCTTTTCTTCTCCCTCCGGTTCAGACATCTATGATGGATTTCTACCGGCCATGACCCATTTCTGCAGTTTTCCGTTCAGATGTCTTCAGCTTCTCACTTTTAAAACATTTCTGCACCTGTAAACAAAGTTAAAATTCTCAACACATCTAAATATAACTGTCACAAACACACAACGTGGCCCCTATAGATAGTGACCTACATAGAAGCCCCTATAGATAGTGCCCACATATGGACTCCAGAGCTGCAAGGCAATAGTGCTAACCACTGAGCCACGGTGCTGCCCTACATATAGCTTCCCCTATAGTTAGCCCACCTCTGTATATAGTGTCTCACATATAGCTCCCCCTGTATATAGTGTCCCACATATAGCCCACCCCTGTAGACTGTGCACTACATATAGCCACCCTGTTGCTAGTGCCCCACAGGTAACCCACCCCTGTATATAGTGGCCCACATATAGACCCCCCTGTATATAGTGGCCCACATATAGACCCCCCCTGTATATAGTGGCCCACTTATAGAGCCCCCTGTATATAATGGCCCACATATAGAGCCCCCTGTATATAGTGGCCCACATATAGACCCCCCCCCTGTATATAGTGGCCCACATATAGAGCCCCCTGTATATAATGGCCCACATATAGAGCCCCCTGTATATAGTGGCCCACACCCCCACATATAGACCCCCCTGTATAGAATGGCCCACATATAGAGCCCCCTGTATATAATGGCCCACACCCCCACATATAGACCCCCCTGTAGCTACTGCCCCACATATAGACCCCCTATATATAATAGCCCACATAAAGATGACCCCCCCCCCCCACTATAGATAATGCCATTCACATTTTTATGAGGGAAAAAAACCAAAAACTTGACATACTCACAGTCTCCGGTTCCCACGCTGTTCACTGGCGATGCAGACATGCTCTCTTCTGAGCATGTCTGCAGGAGCTGAACGAGCGTCCTCCAATGACGCTGATTGGCGGGGCAGAATGACTTGCCCCGCCAATCAGCACCTTCCAAGCATGGAAGCGGCGCGATGATGTCATCGCGCCGCTAGCCAATCAGTGTCATTGTAAGGCACTGGATGGTCAGGCACGGAACATGCCCGGCCATTCAGTGCTAATACATGTATTTGGCTGCCGCTAGCACTGGGGCCCCCTCCGGTGCTAGCGACACCTACAGGCATGAGAGGGCCTGTGTAAGGCTCGGCGTCGCGGGCCCCACAGTAGCGACGCTACCGCTGTAGTAGCCATAACGGCTGCTAGCGGCGCCACCGGGCCCCCTCAAGCCCCGGGCCCCGTAGCAGCCGCTACTGCTGCTACCGCGGTAGTTACGCCACTGACCAGTTCCTATAACACAGGTTATCTAAATTGAACATAAAATACAGGTAACGTCCCTCACCTTCGGAAGATTAAGTTCTGTAAGACTACAAGGAAGAGACTTATAAATATTTCAGATTTAATACACAATAGTGCAGTGCAATACATAAAATAGTTGTCAGAATAAAAGATAAAAAAATATACATACAGTTACAATGCAATCCAACAGTTTATGAAAATAAAAGGGATAAAAGAAACAGAACAAAACCTTACTGATGTACAGCGGCGATATCCTGGCTGTGGGAACAGCTGAAAATATGGGCAGTCACTCCAACCGAGATATGGATCCCCAACGACTGACACTGACCCTCACTTCTCCTGGCATTTTAAACCCAGTTTTTTCCCTCCAGTTCACTGGCTGGTGATGTCACTGAGAGGAGGCTGTTCATATGATAATGAAGGGTACTCCTCCCATTACACAGTTGTATTTCTATAGAGAAACATAAAAGTGATCATGTGTCCTTGCAGGAATCCCCTAGAAATATAATATTACCTGCATTCACCTGTGCAGACATTTACCAACCAGGGCATATCAAACACCACTATAATAGGCCCATGTTTTTAGCCAATAGCCAATCCCAGGTAGTTCCTCTGAGTGTAGGGATCTGAATTTGACATATATATGAGGGCTATTTTCCCTGATCATAACTAGCTATGTGGGTCATTACAAATATAAATTATGACGGGGTTTGCCTTGATGTATCATACTTTCTTTGAACACCATGCCATTCTCCCATGTTTCTCCTGGTCCACAGACAGACACACCACAGGCAGCCATTTGCATAGCTTTAGATGTTTGGTCAGGATGTTTGGTCAGCCCTAGTGACAAATCCTTAATCAGCACATCTCGCACCTTGGTGAGGAAAGAGCCAATTAAACATTTGTCAGACAGTGGACATCCTTTGATGGCCAAAGATCTGCATTTCCTATGCAAATCAGATGTATCTTCTGTGTCAGAGGGAGTTATGAAATTACCTCCTAGTAACCTACTTTTGATTCTCTTACCTATAACACCACACTGAACCTACAAAGTTATGTATGATTATATAAAGATATCGGAATTGCACTTTGTGAGTAATATTCCATTAATAAAAAAAACTTTTGTGTCAATGCACCAGCAGACACATTTTTATGAAACCTTGTATTTACTTCTTCATAGACAGAATACAGGCAGGTTTTCAGTGGATAAACAATATAAAGTGGTTTTCAAATTTAGCTAAATAAAGCTAAACGAAGCACTACCATGTCCGCCCCCCCCCCCCCCGTCCCGTTGGGTCACGTGATCTTAATCACTTAATGTAAGTCTATGAGACAAAACGTCGCTGGAGTGTTTCTTTAAAGCACAGGTTATCTTTTATAGGGTCCCAAAAGCTATAACATATAAAACATGTAACACTTTGTAATGTATTTTAATTATCTATTTTGCCTCCATAGTCCTGTTTCACTGTTGGGTAAATTGGCTACAGGTGTACAGAATCCTATCTTTAACTAGTCATTCCTGACTACAAACAGTCCACTCTGTTGTCAGGTTCCGTCAGTAGAAGTTCCCTTTAGGTTCCTCAGCAGACAGACTGTTCTGTCTAGTGATTAATCCTGCAGCTGTATGCTCTCTCTAAGATGTCACACAGCAGATTGCAGTGACTGAGAAGGACCATCGCAGCAGCAGGGAGTGAGAACTAAAGAGATATTACAGTTTAGAGTGGTGAAAGGGAATGCCCATTTGTGCTCTAATTGAAAAAACATTTTTAGTTGCCACCCTGAACAGGTGATTAAAAGAGAAAAGGATGGCGTTCCATAGCGTGGAACCTTAGTGGGTTTGGATGAACATAAAATAAAGATGAACTGCTCACCTGGTCAGGATGTGCTGAGCAGGCACAACTCTGTGAATATGTTAATAGGCTGAAATGATACAAGCTGCTGCTTTCCCTGGTGCCAGATCCGTGAGTAATGGCCGTAATTCAGATGCAAACAGTAGGAAGAAAAAGAAGGGCGATTTTAGCGCTGCTAAACATCACAAACGGACTTCCAAGTAAAGATGGCAGTACTTATTGTGAAATAACGGACAACGCATTTCGGCTCCGAACCGGAGCCTTCGTCAGGTCCTAGTCCCAGGCTTGGCTCTGGT
Source organism: Rhinoderma darwinii (assembly GCF_050947455.1). NCBI lineage: Eukaryota > Metazoa > Chordata > Amphibia > Anura > Rhinodermatidae > Rhinoderma > Rhinoderma darwinii. The sequence goes on along the minus strand of NC_134687.1, from coordinate 174,012,456 downwards.
TCGGTGCTGAAACGCATTGTCCGTTATTTCCCAATAAATACCACCATGTTTACTTGGAAGTCTGTTTGTGATGTTTAGCAGCGCTACAATCGCCCTGCTTTTTCTTCCTACTGTTTGCATCCTGAACAGGTGGAAGTCAAAGCAACATGATAAAAATCAATGCATCTTCTAAAGGTCCAGATACCTAGCCAAAAATACAATCTTTGTGAATAACTGAACCAAAACTTTATTCGATGTATAATGGGAGCTTTCTAATAAACTTTGCTCTTTACTGATCAGTTCTGACCAGTGTTTTTTTTAACCTGAAAATCATTTTCTGTCTCTAATGGCCAACTATGTACCGAGAAACACTAGTGTATAGCAGAGAAATAAGTAAGTACAGAGCCATTTATTCCAACTTACATACAGCTTTTTCAGCCTTTATCAGTGCAAGATATGGAAACCATAGTTCTATTGAGCTTACGGAGTAAACATCCAAATTATGTAGCAAAGTTATGGTGAGGAGGGCTGAAAGGAGCCAAAATGCCCCCTTTCTCAATTAAGTTGGCATAGACAGTTAGATCCAGAATTATTTGGACAGTGACGCAATCTTCATAATTTGGGCTCTGCATGTCACCACATTGGATTTAAAATGAAACAACTGAGATGCAATTGAAGTGTAGACTTTCAGGTTTAATTCAAGGGGTTGACCAAAAATATCCTGTGAAACGTTTAGGAATTGCAACCATTTTTCTACACAGCCTCCTCATTTCAGGGGCTCAAAAGTAATTGGACAAATTAACATTACCATAAATAAAATGTTTTTTTTTTTTTAATACTTTGTAGAGAATCCTTTGCAGGCAATGACTGCCTGAAGTCTGAAACCCATGGACATCACCAAACGCTGGGTTTCTTCCTTTGTGGTGCTTTGCCAGGCCTTTACTGCAGCTGTCTTCAGTTGTTGCTTGTTTGTGGGTCTTTCTGCCTTAAGTTTTGTCTTAAGCAAGTGAAATGCAGCTCGATCAGGTTGAGATCTGGTGATTGACTTGGCCATTGCAGAATATTCCACTTCTTTGCCTTAAAAAACTCCTGGGTTGCTTTCGCAGTATGTTTTGGGTCATTGTCCATCTGTACTGTGAAGCGACGTCCAATCAACCTTGCTGCATTTGATTGAATGTGACCAGAACGTATATACATGAACACTTCAGAATTCATCCGGCTGCTTCTGTCTTCAGTCACATCATCAATAAACACTAGTGACCAAGTGCCTTTGGCAGCCATGCATGCCCATGCCATCACACTGCCTCCACCATGTTTTACAGAGGATGTGGTGTGCTTTGGATAATGAGCCGTTCCAAGCCTTCTCCATACTTTCTTCCTCCCATCATTCTGGTACGGGTTGATCTTAGTTTCATCTGCCCTATGAATGCTGTTACAGAACTGGGCTGGCTTCTTTATATTTTATTTGGTAAAGTCTAATCTGGCCTTTCTATTTTTGAGGCTGATTAATGGTTTGCACCTTGTGGTGAACCTTCTGTATTTGCTTTCATGAAGTCTTCTCTTTATGGTAGCCTTAGATACTGATACACCTACTTCCAGGAGAGTATTCTTCACTTTAGTAGATGTTGTGAATGGGTTTTTCACCATGGAAAGGATTCTGCGATCATCCATCACTGTTGTCTTCTGTGGACGACCAGGCCTTTTGGAGTTCACGAAATCACCAGTGCGCTCTTTTTTTTCAAGAATGTACCAAACTGTTGATTTGGCCACTCCTAACATTTGTGCTATCTCTCTGATGGATTTCTTCATTTTTTTCAGCCTAATGATGGTCTGTTTCACTTTCATTGAGAGCTCCTTTGACCTCATGTTGGGGGTTCACAGCAACAGCTTCCAAATGCATAATAATTGCAGGAAGCCTGTTCATTATGTCCAAAACAGTACATCTCTTAATGCATTCCCCTAACCTTCTTACATTCCAAACAAGTATTCTAGTGAACAATATCAATACTAGATAAAAAGGAAGAAAAAGCAAAACGTAGAAAAGTGCTGGCGGACATCTGGAAGAGAGTGAAGTAGGAAAAAAAAGAAAAACACTAGATCTATATCACACCCAAATCCCCTCTACCAAAACCACTTCATGACCTGCCAAAAAAATTAACAGCTTTCAAAGCACAAGACCACCTTTCCCACCCCCTGCCCCCCAAGGTGCCTAACATATTTATTTTGCCGTATCAAAAAAAGTGAAAAACAAACAAGATCATCAAGATCCCTTCGCAGGCCAAGACTGTCCAACGAAGATACAGCCTTTTCAGGAGAGAGAAAAAAATTGCACTTGCTCTTGGAATGCCACTCTCAGCTTTCCTGGAAAAATTAAGGCATACGGAATTTAAGACTGAGCCAGCATCTTCTTAACCTCAGAAAAATGACGTCTCTTTTGTTGGGTCGCCCAAGGGAAATATAAGGCAATCTGACACCCATTATATTTAATATTCATACGTTTTCCTAAAAATAGTGTCCCGATCATTCGAGCATAAGGTTTTTACGAGAATAGCTCTTAGAGAAGTACCTGGCAGCGGTCTTCTACCCAGCATACGATGAGCATGTTCCACGCCAAATAGCAGAGATAACACCTCTGTGCCGACCAATTAAAGCAGCCATTTTGATACAAAGGCAACAACATCTTTTCCCTCAGAGCCTTACGGAAAACCCACCATACGGATATTGCATCTTCTTGACCTGTCCTCTAGATCGGTAATTTTATTTTTAAGCTCTTTATTTTCTTCTATTACTTTATCAATTTCCTTTTTAATGGCACCTGATTCCTCGACTAGCAACACAAATTTTCCTTTCACATCTTTACGTCGGTTACACATTTTATTAAAATTGTCTCTGATTGAAGTCGCATATCTAGAGCCTGAAACATTGCATCCTGTGTGGTCTCCACAATTAGGTTTTTCTGAGCAAGCCGGATTTTACCCTGAGGTGATTTTCATTATTTGTCCATTCTAACCTTAGGGTTTAGACTTAGTGAATTCATCTCTAAGGGATCCGTCTCCCAATGATTTTCTGCTGGCAAGTTTAGGAGCTATTACAACACTTCGCTATCCTGAGCTCTGAAATATCTTCAGCGCTCCTCCCCAAAATAACCGGATCAAAATGCTTGTTTATCGAAGAGGATGCGGCCTTCAGACTTAGCTTCAGGGGCCAGCGGCCAAAAACAGTATAGGTGTCAGGCAATATCAGGCTGGGCTCAGGGTTCCTCCGCCAGGCAATATCAAGCTCGATCAGGAGCACATGCGAGGCCAGCAGTTATAACAAGCGATATCAGCATTAATATCAGAGTTAATATGGCATCAGGCATCAGTGGCTGCGGTAGTCTCAGCAACAGCACTAGAGTCACTAGTAATATCTGTGGTATGCACAACATCAGGGTCTGGGTCTAGTGTGCTAAGCGGCGTGAGAGGCAGGAGAAGTGCAGGGTCGGTCACGCTGACTTCCCCTCACATCGCTCCTTCACATGGAGCAAATGGCGGGTTTGCTGTCAGTGCGCCCAGAGAGAGGCAGGGTGGGGGTGGAGCAAACGGCAGCACATCCTTACTTCATGAAGGCCCCCAGGTCTGCCATCTATCTTATATTAAGCCCTGCCAGAAGCCATTACTTCGTAGTAGGGGTCGGTAAAAGTTACAAAAAAGAAGTTCAAGTACCCTGTACCGGCTTCTGCTGAAGTCAGAACTATTCTAATGTATTGTTATTAAACCCAGAGGAGAAACACCATAGAAAAAAAAAACACCAGAATTGTTTTCGTTTTTTTTACATCTAAGCTCCCCCCAAAAAAATGAAAAACAAGCCCTCGCACTGCTCCATCATCGGAAAAATCAAAAACTTATGGTGACACTAAAACAAAGTGGTTGTTTAAAAAAAAAAAAAAGGTTTTCTTTGTAAAAGTAGTTACTTAGTTAGTACGGTTAATAAAAAGACATATGTCCATCAAGTTCAACCAAGGGATGGGAAAAAGGGAAGGGATGAAACTAAAAATCGACACATTGACATAGCAGCTGATATTTTTTCATTCTAGGAAATTATCTAACCCTTTTTTAAAACCATCTACTGTCCCTGCTGTGACCAGCTCCTGCGGTGACTATTCCATAGATTCACAGTTCTCACAGTAAAGAAGGCTTGTCGCCTCTGCAGCTTGAACCTTTTTTTCTCCAAACGGAGGGAGTGCCCCCTTGTTCTTTGAGGGGGTTTTACATGGACCAGGAATTCATCATATTTTATGTATGTGCCATTAATATATTTATATAAGTTATTCATGTCCTCCCTAAGTCATCTCTCTTCAAGGCTAAATAGGTTTAATTGTTTTAATCTATCCTCATAACTTAGATTCTCCATGCCGCTTATTAGTTTTGTTGCTCTTCTTTGTATTTTTTCCAACTCCAGGGCATCCTTTCTATGAACTGGAGCACAGAACTGAACTGCATATTCAAGATGAGGCCGCATTAATGCTTTGTAAAATGGTAATATTATATCCTTGTCCCGCGAGTCCATGCCTCTTCTAATACACGCCAATATTTTCCTTGCTTTAGGCCTCATTTACACGAGCGTGTGCGTTTTGCGCACGCAAAAAAATGCAGCGTTTAGTGTGCGCAAAAGGCACTTGACAGCTCCGTGTGTCATCAGTGTATGATGCGGGCTGCGTGATTTACGCGCAGCCGCCATCATAGAGATGAGGCTTGTCGACATCAGTCACTGTCCAGGGTGCTGAAAGAGTTAACTGATCGGCAGTAACTCTTTCAGCACCCTCGACAGTAAATTCCGATCACCATATCGAGTAACCTGTTTAAAAAAAAAGAGGTTCGTACTTACCGAGAACTTCCCGGCCGTTGCCTTGGTGACGCGTCCTTGGTGACGCGTCCTTGGTGACGCGCCTCTCTTGACATCTGGCCCCACCTCCCTGGATGACGCGGCAGTCCTTGTGACCGCTGCAGCCTGTGCTTGGCTTGTGATTGGCTGCAGCTGTCACTTGGACTGAATTGTCATCCCGGGAGGTCAGATTGGAGGAAGAAGCCGGGAGTTATCGGTAAGTCAGAACTTTTTTTTTTTTACACGTTCACGTATATTGCGATCGGAAGTCACTGTCCAGGGTGCTGAACCAGTTTAACTCTTTCAGCACCCTGGACAGTGACTGTCTCCTGCCGGGTTCGGTCAAAACGAGTTCGGCCGAACCCGGTGAAGTTCGGTTCGCTCATCTCTAAGACACTCCGTTCGGATGTTTGTAAACAGAAAAGCACGTGGTGCTTTTCTGTTTACATTCAGTTTGACAGCTCTTGCGCGAATCACGCAGTTCGCACGGAAGTGCTTCCGTCCGACCTTCGTGGTTTTCACGCACCCATTGACTTCAATGGGTGCGTGATGCGCGAAAAACGCACGATTATAGAACATGTCGTGAGTTTTACGCAACGCACTCGCGCTGCGCAAAAAAATTCACGCATTGTCTGCACTGCCCCATAGAGTAATATAGGTGCGTACGACACGCGTGAAAAGCACACGCGTCGCACGCGCGTATATTACGCTCGTGTAAATGAGGCCTTAGAAACAGCTGATTGACATTGCATGCTGTTAATTAGTCTATGATCTACAAGTACACCCAGATCCTTCTCAACATGTGACTCTCCCAGTGTAGCTCCCCCTAGGACATATGATGCATGCAGATTGTTGGTACCCAGATGCATAACTTTACATTTATCTACATTAAACCCCATTTGCCAAGTGAATGCCCAAACACTCAGTGTGTCCAAATCGACTTGTAATTTATGAACATCTTCCATAGACTGAACAATACTACATAGCTTGGTGTAATCTGCAAAAATAGAAATAGTGCTATTAATCATTATGTCAAACATAATGCCCGCGGGCCGCATCCGGCCCACCACCTCATTTTCTGTGGCCTGCGTGGTCCCCTGCATGTAAAAATCGGAATCAGGTTTTTACATGCAGCACCACAACAGCAGGACTTCTAAGTCTACAAAAACACGTGTTTTTTTCTGCCGTCCGTAGTGTCCGGCAGAAGAAAGCATCGTCCGGGAATTTAGTTCTCCTGGAACATTACATTGTACATGCGCCAAAAAGGACCTGCGCAGTGCAAAGGGAAGAGTAGGCGGCCGCGGGCAGATTTTCAATTTAAAAATAAGCAGGCCGCGGCCAAGTGAGTAAGCCTGAGTGAGATCGCATCAGTGACTGGACTGGTTCATTCCCGGGCCGGCTCTGACCTCACTCAGACCGCTGCCGCGTGACCTGCTAAATGTGAGTCACATCAGGCAGAGCGGAGAGCATAGTGGTAAGCTAGCGCTCTCTGCTCTGGGGCCTATGTGGCCTGGGGCGCTCAGGGCCCTATGTGTGGGATTATCTACAAGGGGCAAACTGTGTGGCACTCTACAAGGAGGGCTGTGTGGCACTATCTACAGGGGGCTGTGTGGCACTCTCTACAACGGGGGGCTGTGTGGCATTCTACAATGGCTGTGTGGCACTCTTCAATAGTATGCCTGGTTTTTAATTTTAGTAGTTTATACTTGTTACCTATAGGAATAAACTTTGCACTATAATTATACAACGTAGATTTTAAGTTTTCCCATTTACCATTTGTCCCATTATTTAACATTAGTTGTTCCCAGTCTATGTCCTAGATCCAGCCCTCATCCTGGGAAAATTAGCCATCTTAACCCCTTTCATTTACATGCTCGTCCATGTGAGCAGTATCTTCACGCACCTGGGCGTGCAGTTACATCCGTGCATTAACAGTTAACTGCCGCGCGGCGCTATACTGCAGCAGCAGTTAACTGTGCAATGTGTCTGCCCTGCTCTCCCCGTTGCCGATTAGCGGCCCATCGCCGCTGAATAAAGGCAATTAACCCCTTAGACGCGGCGGTCGATTGCGATCGCCGCATTTAAGGGGTTTACAGCAGATCAGCAGCCCCCACATGCAATTTCGGGGGTTGCCGATGGTTGTCATGGCAACCGGAGGCCACACGATGGCCTCCAGGCTGCCATGTACGGAAGCCTATGTGGACCAGCCTCCGGCTGGTCCTCATAGGCTTCCTGTCAGAGTGACTGACACGTCACAATGACAGTTGGAATACATTACACTACATAGGTAGATCAGAGCTGCAAGTCTTTAAAGAGGCTCTGTCACCAGATTTTGCAGCCCCTATCTGATATTGCAGCAGATCGGCGCTGCAATGTAGATTACAGTAACGTTTTTATTTTAAAAAAACAAGCATTTTTGGCCAAGTTATGACCATTTTCGTATTTATGCAAATGAGGCTTGCAAAAGTACAACTGGGCGTGTTGAAAAGTAAAAGTACAACTGGGCGTGTATTATGTGCGTACATCGGGGCGTGTTTACTACTTTTACTAGCTGGGCGTTGTGTATAGAAGTATCATCCACTTCTCTTCACAACGCCCAGCTTCTGGCAGTGCAGACACAGCCGTTTTCTCGAGAGATCACGCTGTGTCGTCACTCACAGGTCCTGCATCGTGTCAGACGAGCGAGGACACATCGGCACCAGAGGCTACAGATGATTCTGCAGCAGCATCGGCGTTTGCAGGTAAGTCGATGTAGCTACTTACCTGCTGATGCTGCTACAGAATCAACTGTAGCCTCTGGTGCCGACACGATGCAGGACCTATGAGTGACGTCACAGATCTGCACTGCCAGAAGCTGGGCGTTCTGAAGAGAAGTGGATGATACTTCTCATCAGAACGCCCAGCTATTAAAAGTAGTAAACACGCCCCGATGTACACACATAATACACGCCCAGTTGTACTTTTACTTTTCAACACACCCAGTTGTACTTTTGCAAGCCTCATTTGCATAAATACGAAAATGGTCATAACTTGGCCAAAAATGCTCGTTTTTTAAAAATAAAAACGTTACTGTAATCTACATTGCAGCGCCTATCTGCTGCAATAGCAGATAGGGGTTGCAAAATCTGGTGACAGAGCCTCTTTAAGTCCCCTAGTGGGACAAAAAAAAAAGTAAAAAAAAAGGTAATAAAAATGTTTTATAAAAGTGTAAAAATAAAAAAGTTGTAAGTTACATAAACAAGAACTGCTTTTTTTCCTATAATAATTATTTTATTATAGGAAAAACATGAAAACGTCAAAAAAAGTACACATATTTGGTATCACCGCGTCCATAAAGACCCAAACTATAAAACTATTATATTAATTTTCGCGCACGGTGAACACCGCAAAAAAATAAAACTAAAAAACAATGACAGAATCAATATTTTTTTTGGTCACCACCCCTCCCAAAATATAGAATAAAAAGTGATCAAAAAGTCGCATGTATTCCAAAATAGTACCAATAAAAACTACAACCCATCCCGCAAAAAAACAAGTCCTTACACAGCTTTTTTGACTGAAAAAAAATGTAATTATTTTATAAAAAAGCAATTTTATTGCGGAAACGCTGCAAAACATAAAAAAAAACTATATACATATGGTATCAGTGTAATCGTATCGACCTGCAGAATAAACTAAATTTGTAGTTTATATCCCAGGGTGAACGCCGTAAAAAAAAACAATAAAAAACTTTGTGAGAATTGCCAAAAAATTGAATAAAAAGTGATTGAAAAAAATTGCATGTACCCCAAAATGGTACCAATGAAAACTACGGATTGTCCGGCAACAAATAAGCCCTCAGACAGCTCAGTTGGAGAAAAAATAGAAAAGTTCTGGCTCTCAGACTATGGCGACGCAAAATGTGCAGAGTGTTCCGAAAGCGGATAAGATCGGGCACCATTGATCAGTGCGACACTGGCCACATATCTATGAATTATTATTTATTTACCCCATTAGTATACCCTCTAGTTGTACCCTGATTTACTCCGCACAGCTTACATATGCCCCCACATTACAAAATAAAATACCAGCAAAACCCCAAAAAGAACTACTACCAAGCAAAATCTGCGCTCCAAAAGCCAAATGACACTCCCTTTCTTCTGAGACCTACAGCGTGCCAAAACAGCAGTTTACGTCCACAGATATGGCATTGCCATACCTGCGAGAACCAGATTAACATTTTATGAGGTATTTGTCTTCAGTCATACGCTGTGGGTGTCAGTTGTGTATTACAGCTGACACCCGGGACTGACGGACAGGAACAGCGATCGCGCTGTTACAGGAGCCTGTAAAAATGACAATATACTGCAACACATTAGTATTGCAGTGTAGTGTACCAGCGATCTAATGATAGCTGGTTCAAGTCCCCTAGGGGGACTAATAAAATGTGTTAAAGAAAAGTAAATAAAGTTATTATTAGTGATAAAATTTAAATAAATATTTAAAGTCCAAAAAAAAACCTTTTCCCATTTTTTCTCTAAAGTAATGTAAAAAAGAAAAGCAATGCACAAAATTGGTATCGCTGCGTCTGTAAAAGTCCAAACTATAACAATATACCATTATTTAACTCGCACAGTGAACGCCGTTAATAAATAAAGAATTTAAAACTCCAAAATCACAGTTTTTTCGTCACCTTAGCTCTCGAAAAAAATTTAATAAAAATTGCTCAAAACGTTGTGTGTACCAAACAATGGTACCAATAAAAACTAAAGCTCATCCTGCAAAAAATAAGCCCTCACACCTCTCAATCAACCAAAAAAATAAAAAAAGTTATGCCTCTCGGAGGCATGGTGAAACAAAACAATTATTTTTTGAACAAATAGTTTTTACTTTGTAAAAGTAGTATAATATAAAAAAAAACAATATAAACTTGGTATCACCGTAATCGTATTGAGTCGCAGTAAAAATGTAAGTTGCCGATTTTACTGCATGGTGAAAGCCGTAAAAACTAAACCCAAAAACAATGGAGAAATTGCAGTTTTTTCTAATTTCAGCCTGCAAAGAATGTTATTTTCAGTTTCCCAGTATATTAAATGGTACTTTAAATGGTGTCAATAGAAAGTAAAACTACTCCCGCAAGAAACAAGCCTTCACAACACTCTATCTACTGAAAAATAAAAAAGTTATGTCTCTTGGAAAGCGGGGAGGGAAAAACATTTATGACCAAATGTATAGCCGTACTCGGGAGAAATTGCTTTACAAATGTTGGGTTGTTTTTTCTCCTATATACCTAGTAAAAATTAAAAATGTCTACGTTTTTTCAGAAAAAAAAAGTAAATGTTCATCTTCACAGACTAATTCCAATTAATTCAGCAAATAAACTGTGGGGTCAAAATTCTAACTATACCCCTAAATAAATTACTTGAGGGGTGTAGTTTCTAAAATGGGGTCACTAGGTGCTCCTTTGCTTCTGAGGTCGGTGTTTCAGTCCATTAGCACACTAGGGCCACATGTGGGATATTTCTAAAAACGGCAAAATCTGGGCAATAAGTATTGAGTTGCATTTCTCGGGTAAAACCTTCTGTGTTACAGAAAAATATGTATTACAAATTATTTTTTGCAAAAAAAATGAAATTTGTTAATTTCACCTCTACAAAACTTTAATTCCTGTGAAATGCCTAAAGGGTTAAAACACTTTCTGAATGCAGTTTTGAATACTTGGAGGGATGCAGTTTTCAAAATTGGGTGATTTATGGGGACTTCCTAATATATAAGGCCCTCAAAGCGTCTTCAGAACTGAACTAGTCCCTGAAAAAGTACATTTTGAAATTTTCTTGAAAATGTGAGAAATTGCTGCAAAAGTTCTAAGCCTGGTAACATCATAGAAAAATTAAAGGACGTTCAAAAAATGATGCAAACATACAGTAGACATATTGGATACGTGAAATAGTAACTATATTGTGTGGTATTACTATCTGTTTTACAAGCAGATCCACTTAAATTTAGAAAAATTCAAATTTTTGCTAATTTTCTCTAAATTTTGGTGTTTTTTACAAATAAATATTGCATTTATCCACCAAATTTTTTCACTAACATAAAGTACAATATGTCACAAAAAAACAATTTTAGAATCACTTGGATAGGTAAAAGCTTTTTAAAGTTATTACCACATAAAGTGACACATGTCAAATTTGAAAAATTTGAAAAAATCGGCTTCGTCCTCAAGGCCAAAACAGGCTCAGTCCTGAAGGGGTTAAAACTAAGTGTTTTTGCCCTTCCAGCCTGCTTTTTACAGTATAGGTAAAATGTAGCTATACTATGATCACTGTTACCTAGGTTTTCACGAACATTCACATTCCCAACAAGCTCTGCATTATTAGACATGACCAGATCCAACAGAGCTTCACCTCTAGTCGGGTCTTCCACAAACTGGCCCATAAAATGTTCCTGCAACAATGTCTCCCCTTTGCAGTTGAAGCCGAACCATGACACCAATTAATATCCCGTTAATTAAAATCTCCCATTATCACTACAGTACCCACCTGTGCAGCCTGCGCCGTCTGTTTATATAGCTGACCTTCCATCTCCTCAGTTATATTGGGGGGGGGGGGGGTCTATAGATTACACCAAAAGTAATTTTTTTAGTGTTTACCTCCCTTTGTAATTCCACCCACAAGGTTTCAACCTCCTCACAATCTTCACCCTCTAATGTCTCATTCACACTCACCTTCATATCATTTCTCACATACAGACATACACCACCACCTTTCCTATTTGTCCTGTCTTTCCGAAACAGTGTAAAACCCTGTAGATTTACAGCCCAGTCATGTGAAGAGTCCAGCCATGTTTCAGCAACACCAACTATATCTATATCTTCTTCCAGTATCAAGGCCTCCAGCTCCCCCATTTTGCTTGCTAGACTTCTGGCATTTGTGAACATACACTTTAATTTGCATTTCAATTTGCCACATTTGGTATCATAAAAATTATTATTTGACATTATTTGGGTATTCTTATTTTCATTGCTGTTTTGTAACAAAAGGATCTCCTTATTTTGTTGCCTAGTCCTCTCGCCACAGTCTGTTTCTCCCCCCCCCCACCAATATAGTCTGACCCCTCTCTAACCTAACTACCCCTTTATTTTCTACATTGGCCTCCCTCCTCAGCCCTAGTTTAAATACTCCGCCACCCCAGCTAGAATTCTCTCCCCCAGCACAGCTGACCCCCTTCCATTTAGGTGCAAATCATCTGCAGAATACAGTTTGTACCCCAATGAAAAGTCAGCCCAGTGCTCTAGGAACCCAAAGCCTTCTCCTCTACACCAAGACTTAAGCCATGCATTTGTATATGGACTTTTTAATATATTTGGAATAAAGTTGGAATATTACCTCCTTTTAAACCCAGTGCTGGATCACGTTTCTCTTTTTCTGCTATGTTATAAACCATGTGAACTATGGACATGGACTAGGTTTAACGGCCTGTGAAAAATGGGCACAAGAGAAATTTGAAAAGAGTTGTAAATAACCACTTTCTCGGGTATGTGCTCTAATGCCATTTTTAGTACAAACCATATACTTGTGATAATGTAAACTTTTTAACTAGAAGGAATGCAGGACTTATTATACGAACAATTAATACCCAAACCATCTGGAGAATCTCATATCCACTAATACCAGTCTGTATGAACACTGCTCAGAAAATAGCACAAATGTAGTGAAATGTTACATTAACAAGTTTTTTCAAGCCTGTGTTTATTATGTTTAAATAAATAGTGGATTCCCCAATCTGACCGAGCATCTTATGCAGTGGCGTTGCTAGCACTTTGACCCATGGGCACATGCCCTCGGTCTTTTGCCCTGTGCCTCTGTCTCTAAAAACCTGTAATCACTACATTAAATTGTATCAGCGTCCTTCCCCTTTGTCGGTGCTATTAGTATCTGCTCTATTAGCTAAATCTATGCAGTGCAGTTCTTGGCACAGAAGGTATACAAATGTAATCCATGTCAACAGTGGACACGCTTGCTAATACAAGACTAATCATTGCAGTTAATGTTAATAGGGGTGGCTCCCTGCCACATAATCTCACAAAATGAGCTTTGGAAGAGGGACCTAAAAAATAAAACAAGGTTTTTGATATCTTTCAACCCTTTTAAACCATACCTGTATTTTAACCCCTAAAAGGACGCAGCCACTTTTGGACCAAATGACACAGCCTCATTTTTTAAATCTGACATGTGTCACTTTATGTGGTAATAACTCCGGAATGCTTTTACCTATCCAAGCGATTCTGAGATTGTTTTCTCGTGACATATTGTAATTTATGTTAGTGAAAAAATTTGGTGGATAAATTCAATATATTTTGTGAAAAACATCAAAATGTAGAGAAAATTTGCAAAAATTAGCATTTTTCTAAATTCAAATGTATCTGCTTGTAAGACAGATAGTTATACCACACAACATAGTGACTAGTTAACATTTCCCATATGTCTACTTTATGTTTGCATCATTTTTTGTACATCCTTTTATTTTTCTAGGACGTTACAAGGCTTGTAAGTTTAGCATTAATTTCTCACATTTTCAAGAAAATTTCAAAAGCCTATTTTTTTAGGGAACAGTTCAGATCTGAAGTAGCTTTGAGGGCCTTATATATTAGGAACCCCCACAAATCACCCCATTTTAAAAACTGCACCCTTTAAAGTATTCAAAACAGCATTTAGAAAGTTTCTTAACCCTTTATGCGTTTCACAGGAATTAAAGCAAAGTGGAAGGGAAATTTGCAAATTTCATTTTTTTGGCAGAAATTCCATTTTAATCAATTTTTACTGTAATACTGAATGTTTTTACCAGAGAAACACAACTGAATATTTATTGCCCTGATTCTGCAGTTTTTAGTGCTATGGGATTGAAACAAAGGCCCCAGAATCAAAGGAGCACCTAGTGCATTTTTCGGCCTTCCTTTTCTTAAATTATATTTCAGGCACCATGTCAGGTTAGAAGAGGTCTTGTGGTGCAAAAACAAAGGAAACCCCCCAAAAGTGACTCCATTTGGGAAACTACACCCCTAGAGGAATCGATCCAGGGGAGTAGTGAGCATTTTGACTACACAGGTATTTCATAGATTTCATTAGAATTGGGCAGTGAAAATGAAAAATTACATTATTTTCCAATAAGATGTAGCTTTACCTCAGAATTTTTTATTTTTTCAACAAATAAATGAGGAAAAGCACCCCACTATTTGTAAAGCAACTTCTCCCGAGTACGGAAATACCCAACATGTGGTCATAAACTGCTGTTTGGGCAAGCGGCAGGACTCAGAAGGGAAGGCACGCCATTTAGCTTTTGGAGTACAGATTTTGCTGGATTGATTTCTCTGCACAATGTCGCATTTGTAAAGCTCCTAAGGTACCCAGTACAGTGAAAACCCCCAAAAGTGACTCTATTTGGGAAACTACACCCCAAGAGGAATTCATCTAGGGGTGTAGTGAGCATTTTGACCCCCCAGGTGTTTCATAGATTTCATTAGAATTGGCCAGTAAAAATGAAAAATGTAATTTTTTTTCCACTAAGACGTAGCTTTAGGTCAAAATGTTTCATTTTCTCACCAAATAAAGGAAAAAAAGCACTGTAACATTTGTAAAGCAACTTCTCCAGAGTACGGAAATACCCCATATGTGGTAATAAACCACTGTATATATACACATCAGGGCTCAGAACGGAAGGTGCGCCATTTGGCTTTTGGAGAGCAGATTTTGCTGGATTGGTTTTTCTGCACCATTTGCAAAGCCCCTTAGGTACCAGTACAGTGGAAACGCCTCAAAAGTGACTCCATTTGGCAAACTACACCCATTGAGGAATTCATCTAGGGGGGTAGTGAGCATTTTGACCCCACGGGTGTCTCATAGATTTTATTAGAATTGGGCAGTGAAAATGAAAAATGAAATTATTTTCCAATAAGACGTAGCATTAGTTCAAAATTTTTCATTTTCTCAACAAATAAAGGAGAAAAATCCCCCCAACATTTGTAAAGCAACTTCTCCAGAGTAGGGAAATACCCCACATGTGGTCATAAACTTCTATTTGGACACACAGCAATGCTCTAAAGGGAAGGAGCGCCATTTAGTATTTGGAGGGAAATTTTACAAGATTCTTTTTTTACACCATGTTGCATTGAGCTATAGTACCAGTACAGTGCAACCCCCGAAAAATTACCCCATTTTGGAAACTAGATCCCTCAAAGAATTTATCTGGGGGTGTAGCGTGCATTTTGACCGCACAAGTGTTTTGCAAAAATGAGTAAACAATAGATGTTGCAGATTGAAAATTGCCGTTTTCCACAGATATGCCATTTCAGTGCCCAATGTGTTGTGCCCAGCTTGTACCACAAGACATACACTACCGTTCAAAAGTTTAGGGTCACTTAGAAATTTCCTTATTTTTGAAAGAAAAGCACAGTTTTTTTCAATGAAGATAACATTAAATTAATCAGAAATACACTCTATACATTGTTAATGTTCTAAATGACTATTCTAGCTGCAAATGTCTGGTTTTTAATGCAATATCTACATAGGTGTATAGAGGCCCATTTCCAGCAACCATCACTCCAGTGTTCTAATGGTACATTGTGTTTGCTAACTGTGTTAGAAGGCTAATGGATGATTAGAAAACACTTGAAAACCCTTGTGCAATTATGTTAGCACCGCTGTAAACAGTTTTGCTGTTTAGAGGAGCTATAAAACTGACCTTCCTTTGAGCTAGTTGAGAATCTGGAGCATTACATTTGTGGGTTCGATTAAACTCTCAAAATGGCTAGAAAAAGAGAGCTTTCATGTGAAACTCGACAGTCTATTCTTGTTCTTAGAAATAAAGGCTATTCCATGCGAGAAATTTGCCAAGAAACTGAAGATTTCCTACAACGGTGTGTACTACTCCCTTCAGAGGACAGCACACACAGGCTCTAACCAGAGTAGAAAGAGAAGTTGGGAGGCCCTGCTGCACAACTGAGCAACAAGACAAGTACATTAGAGTCTCTAGTTTGAGAAATAGACTCCTCACAGGTCCTCAACTGGTCCTCAACTGGCAGCTTCATTAAATAGTACCCGCAAAACGCCAGTGTTAACGTCTACAGTGAAGAGGCGACTCCGGGATGCTGGCCTTCAGGGCAGAGTGGCAAAGAAAAAGCCATATCTGAGACTGGCAAATAAAGTGAAAAGATTAATATGGGCAAAAGCACACAGACATTGGACAGGGAATGATTGGAAAAAAGTGTTATGGACAGACGAATTGAAGTTTGAGGTGTTTGGATCACACAGAAGAACATTTGTGAGATGCAGAACAACTGAAAAGATGCTGGAAGAGTGCCTGACGCCATCTGTCAAGCATGGTGGAGGTAATGTGATGGTCTGGGGTTGCTTTAGTGCTGGTAAAGTGGGAGATTTGTACAAGGTAAAAGGGATTTTGAATAAGGAAGGCTGTCACTCCATTTTGCAACACCATGCCATACCCTGTGGACAGCGCTTGATTGGAGCCAATTTCATCCTACAACAGGACAATGACCCAAAGCACACCTCCAAATTATGCAAGAACTATTTAGGGAAGAAGCAGGCAGCTGGTATTCTATCTGTAATGGAGTGGCCAGCGCAGTCAACAGATCTCAACCCCATAGAGTTGTTGTAGGAGCAGCTTGACCGTATGGTACGCAAGAAGTGCCCATCAAGCCAATCCAACTTGTGGGAGGGCCTTCTGGAAGCATGGGGTGAAATTTCTCCCGATTACCTCAGCAAATTAACAGCTAGAATGCCAAAGGTCTGCAATGCTGTAATTGCTGCAAATGGAGCATTCCTTGACGAAAGCAAAGTTTGAAGGAGAAAATTATTATTTCAAATAAAAATCATTATTTCTATAACCTTGTCAATGTCTTGACTATATTTTCTAGTCATTTTGCAACTCATTTGATAAATATAAGTGTGAGTTTTCATGGAAAACACAAAATTGTCTGGGTGACCACAAACTTTTGAACGGTAGTGTACATCCCATAAATTGTTAAGCGGGTTCTCCAGAATACAGTAATACCCCATATGTGGTCATAAATTGCTGTGTGTTCACACTGCCAGGCTCAGTTGGACCACCATTTGGCTTTTGAAGCGCAGATTTTGCTTGGTGTTTTAGTGGTATTTCAGCTTATAATGTGGGGGCATATGTAAGCTGGGCAGAGTACATCAGGGTATATGTAAGCTGGGCAGAGTGCATCAGGGTATATGTAAGCTGGGCGGAGTGTATCAGGGCATAATAGGATGATGTAATAATGGAGTGAATGAATAATCCATGTATTGGTGTTGTACGCTTTGAACCAATCCTTTATGCACAGGCCGCGTTTATTGGGTATTATACTAAATATCTGCGCTCAAGTATTGCCTAATCTTTGACTTCCTCACTAGCCCTATAAGCAGCACAAGGCCCTAAAGTTTCCTCATCTCAGCTGCATCTACAGGGTCCACCTGTGGGGTCCAGCAAATGACGATGTGGGGTATTTAGTGAAATTCTACTGGACCTAAAAAACTAGTCTGGGCCGTCATTTAGCACCATTTTGCATCATTGCATTTTGAGAGTCATAACGTGTTATTTCTTCGTTGGCAGAGCTGTGTGAGGGCTTGTTTTTTGTGGAACGAGCTGTAATTTTTATTGGTTCCATTTTGGGGTACATGCGATTTTTTTTATCACTATTTATTCAATTTTTTGGGAGATGAGGAAACCAAAAAACAGCAATGCTAGCACGGTTTTTCTTTTTTTTCTTTACAGTGTTCACCATGCAGTATAAACAACATGTTAACTTTATTCTGCGGGTCGATACGATTACAGTAACACCAAATTTAGATTTTTTACGTTTCACTACTTTCCCACAATAAAAATTCTCTTTTCAAAAAAAATCATGTTTTAGTGTCGCCATTGTCTGACAGCCATAACTTTATATATATATATATACTTTTAGTTGCTATCGCTGCGGAAGGGCTTGTTTTAATGCGTGACGAACTGTAGTTTTCATTGGTACCATTTTGCATTAATTTTTGATCACTTTTTATTACTTTTCTTTGAGACAAGATGACCAAAAAATTTAATTCTGTCATTGTTTTTTATTTTATTTTTTTACGGTGTTCACCATGCGGTAAAAATAATGTGATATTTTGATAGATCAGGCCGTTCCGAACGCGGCGATACCTATTATGTATAGTTTTTTTTCATGTTTTCATTTTTTTTCTTATTATAAAGGAGTTGATCAGGGAAACAGGGCGATTGTTGTTTTTATTATTTATTTATTATTTAACATTATTATATTAACTTTTATTTATTTATTTTTCTTTAACATTTTTTGTTACCTATTTCACGTTTTTTTATTACACTTACCTGGGGACTTGAAGATCTGGTCTTCTGATCCCCGGTACAAATCACTGCACTACTTATGTAGTGCAGTGTATTGTAACTGTCATACTTCATCTGACATTTAGCGTATTAGGTCCTGCCTCAGGCCCGTACCTGGGCAAGCAGGAAGCCTAGCAATGGCTTCCTGGTTGCCATAGCAACCATCGCCACCCGCAATCCCCCTTCCTCTGTCAACCACTTCAATGCGGCGGGTGCCATTGACAGCTGCATTGAAGGGGTTAAATGGTGGCG
Source organism: Rhinoderma darwinii (assembly GCF_050947455.1). Taxonomy (NCBI): domain Eukaryota; kingdom Metazoa; phylum Chordata; class Amphibia; order Anura; family Rhinodermatidae; genus Rhinoderma; species Rhinoderma darwinii. Next base: position 173,993,970 of record NC_134687.1, on the reverse strand, counting down.
ATCGGTGGTAACTGCCATCGCCTCCGTTGCAGCGGGATGTTAGCTGTGTATTACAGCTGACAGCCGCTGAAGATGAAGCGCGCACAGCTCCTGTGCCGGCTTTATCTACAGGGCGTGACTGTACACCCTTGTGTGGGAACTCACTTTGAATCTGGACATACAGTCACGCCCAATAGCGGGAAGGGGTTAATTACAGCACTCTACACAGATTGCAATCAAATCAAATTTGGACAATATTTTGATCATTTAAATAAGGGGTCTCAAATTCGGGCGGGTAAATGGACCGCATTACTTTGACAGGCCACATTACTTTCAAATTTGATACAAAACAAATTATTGTTAATCAGTTAGTTATTTGAACTACTATAACAATACTACAGTACTATAATATTACCGCTAGGTTTAAACTTACAGGAAATTTTCTTCACTTGCTTATTTTAATACTGCAGTTTTCCAGTTTAAGTTTTGCGAAATGTAGTCTGGTGGCTCAGTTGGCAGCATTTGGCAGACACAAGAATGTCAATATTTGGCAGCCCCTTTTTAGATACTGCCACAGTTCCCTCTGTAGATAATGCCCTCTGTAGATAGTGTACAGTGCCCTCTATAGATAGAGCCAGAATGCCCTCTGTATATACTGCCACAGTGCCCTCTGTAGATACTGCCACTATGCCCACTTTAGATACTGCCACAGTGCCCTCCGTAGATGTTGCCACACACACCCCTTTGTAGATTTTGCCACACACACCCCTTTTTAGATGTTGCCACACACACCGCTTTGTAGATGTTGCCACACACCCCTTTGTAGATATTGCCACACACACCCCTTTGTATATGTTGCCCCACACCCCTTTGTAGATGTAGCCCCACACACACCCCTTTGTAAATGTTGCCACACACACCCCTTTGTAGGTATTGCCACACACACACACACACACACACACCCTATACAGATAGTAACACATCCCCCCTATAGTAGTGGAATCCCCAGCCAGAGCATTGCCGATGCACTGGCCTGGGACTCTTCTGCTGTAGATAGCTCTCACACAAACCACCCGTTACACAGCGCTAGACATCGCTACACACCGACTCCATGTAGGTATCTCCATTGGGGCTCCCTCCTCGACTGGAATCCCCGGCCAGAGCATTGCCGACGCTCTCGCCCGTAATTCTCTGCTGGAGGAAACCCGTCATCACCATATATGGACAGTGACATCAGGGGCTACCTCTAGGGGCGGAATCCCTGGCCAGAATCTCCAGCATTGCTCTGGCCGGGGATTCCGGTTGAGGAGAGAGCCCCAATGGAGCTACCTACATGGAGGGTGTGTGTAGTGCTGTCAACAGGTTGGTGTGTGTGGGGCGCTATCTACAGCAGAGGAATCCCAGGCCAGTGCATAGGCAGCGCTCTGGCTGGGGATTCCGGTCCTGGAGGGAGCCCCAGTGGAGCTATTTACAGGAAGGGGGATGTAGTGCTGTCAAAAGTTGTGTGTGTGGGGCACTATCTACAGGGGGGTTGCACTACAGGGGACTTTCGGGCCACTGCTCACCGACCACCAATGCGTCGGCACTGCGAGAAAAGGACTGATGTCATGAAGGAGTGCCGGAGCGCTCCTCGTTCCGTCTGCTCTCCCCTTTCCCCGCGAGTCGCATGTTTGAGACCCCTGATTTAAATCAATATATAATTGTTTTTTGGCATGTGTAACAAATTGTTTAGAAACATGGCAAATACTTTGTTTTACATATCTGTTATCTGTACTGATCTTCAGTTAAAGCAAACCTCACAGTGTTCTTTGTGTTGCAGACCTCTCCTACTTCCTAAATCAATAACAGGAAGTTGTTATCGCCTTACATTTTACAGATACAGGGGAGCTGCAGCCCGGTCACAGTCACTGTTAGAGTGGATTCAAGTACAGCAGATTTTGTTGCAGAAATTTCTTTAACTGAAAATTAATTCTAAATTGGGTTGTTTTTGCAGCAGGTGCATGGATTTCTGGAAGTTCTATTCAGATGAATGGTACTGATTTTCAGTCGCAGAAATTTCTGCAACAAAATCTACCGTGAGTGATTACACCCCTTGTACACTCCTGTACTCACACCCCTCTTATGCTGCAGAGACTTCTTTAATAAGTGCCAATGACGCAGTAATAACAGGTCTTTACTAGCTAGCCATTTCCCTTTACAGACACACTGTTAGCTTGCAATCACCTGTCTGGGTAAGATATTCAAGTTACTTAAAGGGAATGTGTCATCACAAAATAAACTATTGTTTAAATAAAGTATTTATGTAAAACATTTTTTAAGAATTTTTTTGTGTTTTTTTTCTATAATAAAACTTAATTCTAAAATCTTGCAGTTTTTACTCTGACCACTGAGCCTAACAATAGATTGACACTTCCTGTTCTGTAGAGATGACTTCTCAGCAGTGATCTCATTATCATCACAGGCAAGATTACAATGAAAGGAAACACCTATAGATAGATAACACATGATCCACTATTCAGCAGTCATCTCATTATCATCACAGGCAGGACTACAATGAAAGGTAACACCTATATATACTCTAGATAACACATGATCCACTATTCAGCAGTAATCTCATTATCATCACAGACAAGATTACAATGAAAGGTAACACCTATATATAGATAACACATGATCCACTATTCAGCAGTCATGTCATTATTATCACATGCAGGATTACAATGAAAGGTAACACCTATATATAGATAACATATGATCCCCTATTCAGCAGTCATCTCATTATCATCACAGGCAGGATTACAATGAAAGGTAACACCTATATATACTGTAGATAACACAGGATCCACCATTGACAATAAGTGATGGGCACAGCTCCCTTTCTGCACAATGACCTCTGCACAGGTCACAGAGCAGGTGTCACGATCTGTGGGTATGTGGACTCACTGGGCCGTACCGCAGTAGCAGGATAGCAGCTGGCCAACAGGATACCAAGTCAATGTCTATAGTTCGAATAAGAGTACCTGTGGTAATTCAGACAATAGCGATGGTAGGCTTGGATGGGACCTTTGCAGCAGGCAGACACCAGGCACGGTGTACACACAAGGCGTAGTATACGGCACAACAAGACTCCAACTCTCTATGGCACAGGAACAAGGTAGCACGGGATACAGGATGCAGGTAGAAGGCACGGGAACACTGGGAACTGGAAACCACTAAGAGGCCATTTGCAAAGACTAACACGGGTAAACACAACAATGCTCAGGCAATGAGGGAAGGGGCAGGGCCCTTCTTATAGTCCAGGGTGAGTATGGGCTAATTACATATTAAAATCATGTAATCCCGTGGCCATGGGTGTTACAGGATGCCTATAAAACTCTCCCATAGAAGTCAATACAGGTCCCTATGGTCCATGTGGCTGCTGTAAAGCACATCTCTAAATTCTGTTAACAGCAGCTCCAGCCAGATGGAGGAAGAAAATAAAATAAAATTATTTCTAGACTAGAAACCTGAATGTACACACTAAAATAGATACCCTAAGAGGTTTTTAAGTGAATCACTGGAGGTATGCTTAAATATATGTCATAAGGTACAATCAAATGTGGCGGTATCAACCGCCCTGTGTTTCCATTAATTATTTTTTTTCAATGGTTTTTGCACATTTATCTGTCTTGAATAAAAACAGTTCCAATTCTGAAATTCTAGAATTGTTTCTATTAAAGGCTTTGTACATCTTTGAAAGGGATTTTTTTTTTTTTTAATAAAAACTTCAATCATTGTGTTTTGTGCAACTCTATAATTAGTTTTTATTAAAAATTATTTTTACTTTTTGAAGTACAGATGTTCTGTATTCTGTATACAGAGCAACTGTATCTTTTGCTGAATCCTGTACCCATCAGGTCCGCCAAACTGATGGGTGAAGTGTAAGCAGGTCCTGCGTGTCTCTGACATGCAGGATCCACCTGTTATCCATCACATCGAAGTTTATAACTTAGGTTTGATCAATTACTGGTGGATCCTGCTTGTCAGGGAAACGCAGGACCCGCTGACACTAAACCCGTCAGTCCCGCGGTCCTGACAGACTCAGAATACAGAGCAGCTGTATCTCAAAACGTAAACATTTTTTTTAATAAAAACTAATTATAAAGTTGCACAAAACACACTGATTGACCTTTTTATTAAAAACAAATTTTAAAAATCCCTTTCAAAGGTGTACATAGCCTTTAACTAAACCACAACAATTTAAACAAAACTGCAGTATGGAAGACACATAAATACTTGGGATTTCTGCTGCCACTTTTGTCCCGGCTTAGCTGAGATCCTATTATCTCTGCACACTCCAGGAGAAAGCAATCAGTTTTTCTTTTCACTTTCCCTGGCAAGTGCAGGGAAGATAAGACAGGACGGCAGGGTGCTTTGGGGGGAGGGGCTGGGGACGGATGGAGCAGTCCTAGTCTTATCTGATGCTATTTAGCAGCTCAGATTAGTGTCCTGACAGTCTTTGCCGGAGAGAAGGGGGAAGAATCATGCAGGCACAAAGACCAGTGCACACAGTCTCTTCCATGCGCTCTGCTGCTTGAGAACTGTGTAGTGTATAGAGGCAGACAGATCTTCCTGACGTCACGATGGGGCGTGCACATCTGACGTCAGGATGGGGCCACCACCCACCCGTACTCATAGGCAGCAGAATTCGTACACTGATACATTCAAACGGTGTACGGATTTCTGCTAGCAACAGGAGAAATACAAGAAATAAAATGGGGTAGAAAAGTGTCAGGGTGGCCATTTAAAACACATATAAAACAAAAAGGAGCCCAAATTCATTAATAAAGTATATTACAAAACATATTTATATTACACATGCTGCTAGAAAATAAAAAGTTGATCGAACGTTTAGTTACGCTTTAAGCTTATGGGCCCCATTGCAAAATCTGTAACAGGCCCCCCAACCTATCATATGCCATTTACAGATTCTCTCATCTCTTGGTATCACAGACTTGCCCCCTGGATCTCCTAATACCTCACAAACTGAACATTTAGTGCCTTCAAATCACACACCACCTACACAACGTGCCCTCATTATGTTGGTGTCCCTCAGGGCACTGTACCAGGAACCTTGCTCTTCTCTATTTAAACCTTTGGCCTTGGACAACTCATAATAGCCCATGGTTATAAGTACCACTTCTATACTGACGACACACAAATTTACCTCTCTGGCCCAGATGTAACTCTGCTTTCCAGAGTTTCTAGCAGCTATCTCCTCCTTTTTCTCCTTCTGCTTCCTTAAACTCAACATGGAGAAAACTCAATTCATCATCTTTCCCCCATCTGACCCCCTTACCAGAACTGTCAATCACAGATAATTGCTCCACACTTTCCCAGTCTCACAAGTCCGTTGCCTCGGGATATCCTTTAATTCCACCCTATCTTTCAAACTGCACATGCAAGCCCTTATTACCTCTTGCCGTCTCCACCTCATAAACATTTCTCGAATCCGCTCTTTCCTCAACCTCAAATCAACAAAAATGCTAGTACATGTCCTCATCATCTCCCGCCTGGATTACTACAATATTCTTCTCTGTGGCCTCCCATCTAACACTCTAATGCAATCCACCCGCATCTCTACAGACGGGTTAATCTACCTCTTCCCTCATTTCACATCTGCGAATCCCTTCGCTAGCTACCCATTGCCCTGTGAATTCAGTTCAAAATATTAGCAATAAATTACAAGGCTGTCCACAACCTGTCTCCTCCATACATCCCTGCTCTAATCTCCTGGTACCTCCCCACACATGATCTCCAGTCCTCACAAGAGCACTGGCTCTCCTCTTACCTACTCCTCACATCATCATCTCAAAGATTTTCCCCATACTCTGGAGCTTTCTACCCCAACACATCAGATTCTTTTACCCCATCCAAACCTTCAAAAGCAACCTAAAAACCCACCTCTGCAAAAAATCTGCCGCCACTACTCTACCAGATAAACGGTTTCTACCCTAACCTACTGTCTTCTTTCCTCTTTCCTTGTACATTTTGAGCCCTCCCGGGTAGGGTCCTCTTACCTTCTGTACCAGTCTGTCATTCATTGAGCTCATATTTATTGTACTTGTTTTTATTGTCTCATGTTATGAACTTAAACTATGTATATATATATATATATATATATATATATATATATATATATATATATATATATATATATATATATAGTGCCCAGGTATTGATAGGACTTTAAATAAATAATTTTCATAATAATTGATAATACTGGTGCCACGTTATGCGCCAGAGGATCTTGGCGTGGCGTCTTACTACAAGTCTGATGAATATATCAGCTCTTATAAACACTGAAGTTCTTTGGTTCTTGAAGATAGCATGGTGCGTATTAGGTTAAAATACACTTGCTTTAAGATCTTTTTACACCGGCCCATTTTGGCCGGTACGAGAGCTGATCAACAGGACAGCTCGTTGATCGGCGCTTCTATGCTTCTATGTATGGGGAAGAGTGCTCGTTACTCCAATCGCTCGTCCTCATACATTTCTATCATGTCGGCAGCACGTCTCCCTGTATACACAGTAAGATGTGCTGCTGACAACGAAAAAATTTTTGGCTGTAAAAACGATAGGATCAGCCGTTGAACGAGAATTGGCACGTTCATCGGCTGATCATTGCCCTGTGAGCGCTTGTTTGCCCGATAATTGGACCATGTAAAAGGGCCTTTAGTGTGCCTATAGTGCCCCTGGAAATGTTTGCCGCAATATAAAGTGGGCAGAGTAAATCCTCTCCCAAAAATGTATAGAAGGTGACACAGCAGCAGACTGATGCAGTGATACACAAATATGTGATGGTCTTTACTTCCAAGCATAAATCCCAAAAGGCAGTAGAGGCGACAGCATTCTTATAGATTTAAAAGAATGCTGTGTCAGCTCTACTGCCTTTTGAGAGTAAACCCTCTCATCGTTAGTTTTATAAACTTCTAGCACCAATTAAGTACTTGATTTTTTTTTATTACCATGTGCTCCATTGTTTACAAGTGTGCGAGTTTCACAGAAGTATAGTGGTTTTGTGTGATAACATTCCTTTAACTTATGGTCTTTCCATGGAACATGGTCAGTTTTCGATCTCTGCGAAGAAATTACTATACCGGTGCTTTTCAGAATGAAATGTGAGGGAGTGATTTGTTTTCCTTTCACATTTTTTACTTCTGTGTCCAAGTGCAATCAAATAATTTACAATCGCTTTGAAGATTCATTTGGCTCCACATCAAGGACATATAGCTGTCTTCTCAAAGGCTATACATTTTATAGACAGCAAAAACCTGTTTGAATCCAGACTTTATCCACACTGTTAGGAAACATTCAGCACATTTTTTGGTAGAACTTATGCGTAATGCTCTTCATGTTGTGAAGGTTGCATACAAAGAACATGGGAGATATTAAAAAGAAATGCATAGATATGGAAAAAGAAGTGCATAGGAAAAGTGGAGAATTAGTTCCATTTTCTAACCTGGGTCCACTTTACATTTGGATTCTTTCCGATTTCTATGGCTTCCTAAAACAGCTGCAAAAACCCTCAGTAGTAGCTTAGCATCTTGAGAGCAGCTTGCATTTACAGATCCCATATAGTATTAATTAAAGGTGCCAAATAATAGCTTTTATTTGTTGTTGTTTGACTAAGGAGAAAGAAGGTCCTTTCTAACTTTACTACATGCATTTTAATACGCCCCTTTGCCAGACAGTTGTCAATTTATTCATAAATTTATAGTTGGAGTAACAGAGGAACGGCACAACACATAGTTCTAAGAAAATATGTTCCAGAATTGCTATTTCATAGGTAATACAAGTATTTACTAAAATGTATATATTAGGAAAGGGACAGGTCCTCTACTGAATGACTTCGTAGGATCAGCACCCAAGATACGGTAATAGTTTGTTAAGAACGGCTCTACTCATTCTTTGATAATCAGGATGATCCCGAATTAGGCTTCGTTCACATCTTCGTCAGGGTCCCGTTCTGATGATCCGTTGGAGCTTCCCGTCATGACTTCAGTCAGGGTCCTGTTCTGACGGGAAGCTCCGATGGAACGTCAGAACTGGACCCTGACGCAGATGTGAACGAAGCCTAATTAGGTTATTATCCTTGTCTGAGGGTTTGATATTAAGAAGGGCTTGCCTTTCCTCCGATGTAAGATTGGAGGTTCACACAGTGATATGAGAGCCCAGCTCTTCTAGCTCCTTTGCCACAAAAATATCCACGTTGGTATTCTCAGACATGGGCAGCATCCTGCTACTTGTTAACTTAAAGTGAATGTGTCGCTAGAATTTTTTTTTTTTTTTTAGTATAACAATCATTATTTGAGTGATTACACATTGTTTTAATTTTTTACATTTTTTCACAAGTCAGGAAATATTATAAATTAGATTCTAATTTATAACATTTCCATGTGCTGGTCACTAGAGGGAGCAGTTCCCAAAATTGCATCATGGTCAATGTGGTAAAGCAACCTCATTGCTTTATGCTGCAAATTTGGGGTAGACACACTCGCTCTAGTGTCCTCACACAATCCCCCCTCCCTTATTCTGGCTAGTGCCAGGAGAAGGAGGGGGTTGAATCTTGAAAACCTCCTACACTGTGTAGGAGGATTAGATACAGTGCTAAGCAGACAGTATAACACTGACATACACGAACATAATACACACATCACATACACAAACATAACTTACCTGCTCCTGCCGCCGCTGCTGCCGCCTCCGCTCCTATTCCTTGCGTCTTCGCTTTCTTAAACATATGGCCCAGAAGCCACGGCCGGAAGTCGTCATCTGACTGTCCGGCAGCAGCTTCCGGTCCACATGAAAATGGCGCCGGATTTCGCTCGGCTAACGAGCTTCGTTTTGGTCTGTGTGGGAGCGGCGCATGCGCCGTTCCCACAAAGACTGCGTACTCTGCAGTGAATGGAACGGTTCCCGTTCGCATTCTCTATGGGGATGTATGTGCCGTATTCCATCTCTGTATGTTTCGTTAATCGACACATACAGAGATGAAAAAAAAATGGCAGCCCCCATAGAGAAGTAAAAGTAAGAAAAAAAAATTAAGTAGAACACAAGAAAACAAATAAATAAAATTTATTTTAATATCACACTAAATGCAATACAATAAAAAAAAAAAAAAAAAATTCATGACACCTTCCCTTTAAGAAATGTAAACAGTACCTTCCCTGGTATTCTACTGCCCTCATCCAATAAAGCAGAAAGTAAAAAAAGATCAGGTAAGTCTTAATTTGTGATACCGAATTCAAGACATTGCCTCCGATCATGTAGTTTCAAATTATGCCTTTCACGGTTTGCGGCTATGTGGACCCACTAGGCCGCACCGCCGTAGCAGGGAGGCAGCTGGCCAAACAACAGGGAACCCCAGCAATACAAAGTCCCGCACAAGGGTACCTGGAAGTCTAGACAGTGGCCGCAGCTCTGGCACGGATGGAGGTGGGTGCAGCAGGTAACGCCAGACGTGGTGGATGACAGCAGGTGCCGCAGGTTGCTCCAGACATCGCGAATCCCTCTGGACGTGGCAGATGACACAGGACGTGGCAAACAACAGCAGGTGCAGTAGATATGACTCAAACTAATAGGCACAGGAACAAGAACACAGCACGGGATACAGGAACAGGTAACAGGGCACAGGTAACAACAGGAACGGGAAACACTAAGGGACCATTTGCAAGACAGACTTGGGATATACTAACAACACTCAGGCAAGGATCAGACGGGCTGGGGCCTTCTTATAGTCCAGGAAATCATGTGTGTTGATGATGATGATTTCCTACATGTGCGCGCGATGGCCCTTTAAGAGCGGGCACGAGCATACAGGACACAGCGGACCAGAGCGGAAGTGAGCGCTGGTGTCTCCTGGGAAGGAGATGGGGACCAGCGCTCACAGATCCATGGCTGCGGCGTCAGGAGGTGAGTAGACCTGATGGCCCGCGCCATTTAAAGGCAATGTTTACCTATGAAGATATTTTTTTTTAAATAAAAAAATCTATGTATTATTGTATTTTAAACAAGTTTATAATCGAGTTTTATTTGAAAAAAATGTATACTCTGACATGTAGGCTCATTAAACTAATGGGAACAAAGAATAAACCTTTCCTAAGCACAGATTCTCAATAGGAGATAGGGATCTGGCAGAGAAATGTACTACCTGGAACCTGATGATTTGTCCGATATAATTGCGGATTGTCCCTCTGTAACGTATAGGAGGGAATATAGGGACCCCCTCATACATAGTCATTATAATCGCCCAACTTCGTATGGGTCTTGACTGACACAGAAAACAGTGGATAGCTACAGATGCAAGGGCTGCATAGCATATAGGTTTATGTGGATGATGAAATGCATCTGCCAATGGCAATACGTGTAATATATACGAGATTTATATGAGAAAAAATGGCTTATATAACTCTGTAACTCTGTTGGCGACATTGAGAATAACAAGAACACTCTGGTGGCTAGACATGTAATGAATTTCATTCCGGTAATCTGGTAATATACAATTTTTCGGAAATGAAAGAAATAGGCCCTTTTTCGAAGAAGGGGGATTGTAATAAAATATTTCTCCAGAAGGAGCTTTGATGGATCTACCACTTTAGATTATACAAATCTTTTATTCTAAATTATTTGCTATCCATCGGGTGTTTTCTATAAAACTTCTAGACTAAGTCTTTATATATTTTCTGTACTGATATTCTAGTAGTCTTAATAAGTAGAGTTACGCACACCATTGTGCTAAGTCATTGTGTGCAGCAAGTAGCACAACAATGGAGCCGTCAATCAACACCAAGAGTGGAGGAGTTGGGCAGGGCTACAAAGCGAGACTTGCTGGGATTGGGACTGCCCGCTTATTTTCTCCGCAATGAAGCTATGAAGGTTTGTGTCCACATGTTTTTAAAAGCACTACCAATCACTTAGAGTCGCTTAAAGTGTACCTATCACTAGAATTTTTTTTATTTGATTACCCATTGGCCCTTAATGAGAGGGTGCCAGTATTCAATGATGTTGGAATATAATTCAGCATTACAAATTAATTTGTTTTGTAATTTATCTTGCAAGTTGCAAGATATTCCCTTTACTTCAATATAATAGCGCCTACTGGTGTTTAATCTTATAGTAATGTGCAAGTTCTCCTACTGAGCTGATTGATGGATGATGCACATGCTCAGATCCACTTTCCAACTGCCACCAGCCAATAGAAAATGTCTCCTCTGCTTGTCAGTAAGAAGTGGAGAAGTAGCTTTTATTCAGAAACACAGCTTGTGGTGTGGATGGAGACTCACACAGTAAGAAACACATAGAATCAGCAGTTTGCTGAGATGAAGAGCGAGCCTGCATTCAGCACCGCTTACAAACAATGTTGACCTCTCCCCTCTCCTGCTCATCCTTTTGCTGTGTGTAAGCTGCAGGCTCTCCCTCTTCTTCAGTTATATAGGGCTGGGTTCTCCTTCTAAATAGACATGTAATAAGGGCATTTATAAAGCTTCTCCAAGAGAGGAGGCAGAGGCCATGAAATAGAATGATCTCCCTATACAAGCTATGACAGGCAGGAGGAGGGGATGCAGCAGAAAGAACATGCCCCCTGAGCTGCCAGCCTAGAAAATATAGCAGAGCATTAAATGGGGAGCTCTCTGGATCCATGTAAGATCCAGGGTTGGTTCTAGCTTTGTTAGAAAGATATTGTCATACACTATAATATGTCTGATTTTCTTTTTTTTTCTTCATAATTCTGGGACAACCCATTGAAGAAATAAATCATGTTCTAAATATATGTTATTATAAAAAAAGAAAACATACCTTCAGTACAAGTGTACTTTCACTATGCAAATTAGAACCAAATCTCCCGGATAGGGATATCCTGGCATCAACTGTTTTGTTACAGCATCCCCCCACAGCAGCATCAAAGTTCAAAAATGAAATCTCGCTGGTTATCGCGTGATCTCACGTTCTGTCTTAAAGAACGCTAACTGCTGTATTAATATAGCACTTACTTATCTCGCAATAAGTATACTTGTACTGGAGGTATGCTTACATTTTTTTTACTAACATATATTTAGAACATTTTTAATTTCTTAATGGGTTATCAAATAAAGCAGCCCCGTTTTCCGGTGATAGGTACACTTTAATTCTGATGAGAGATTCCCTTTAAACCCCTTGAATTAAATCTAAAATTATACACTGCCATCTCATTTTTATTGCTGTGTTCAGATCCATTGTGGTGGTGTAAAGAGGCTAATTTATAAAAATGGTGTCACTTTCCAAATACTTCTGGAAATGACTGAATTAATACTATAGGCATGACTATTTCCACTGTTAATTTTGTAGGTGTTTGGCCACTTTTTACGATAGCTTTTCATTTATGCTATTGTTATGTGCCTATCATCCAAGATGGCCGCCGGGACCTTCCTGTGCCTGGTCTCGGGCCTTCTCGGGTGATCGCTGCCCTCCAAGCTGCCTGCCCTGCTGGGGAAGATCTGGCTGCAGCCATGCTGGATCCCCTACCTGCCCCGGAGGCCTCCAGGGTTGCCTTTGGAGCCGCCGCTCTCCTTGCTGCGGAGCACATGGCATTTCAAGATGGCCGCCGGCACTTCCCTGCAGAGACACTGACGCTGGGACTCTGTCTCCTTCAGGCGCTTTCTCCCCGGCCTTCGGTCCCTCCTCCTCTGGCCCCTGTGTGCAGGCTGCTCATGCCCGATCCGAGGACGGCTGTGGTGCTGGACTCCGAGCCAGCGATCTCTGGTGAATCGGTCTCCCCTCCTACATCGGCCGGTGCACAACTGAAGGCTTCATCCGTGCGGCACAGTGAGTACCGAGGTCCTGGGCCTCATGCCACCATATCTGCTGCTGGGCCTTCAAGGCCACAGGCCCCAGACCTTCAACACACTCCCCAAGGCCCTACACTGGTAGGGGTTTCCCCCTCCTGGTCCTCTAGCTCCTCATGGGGCAGCCCCTCCTCTGCAGCCGACCATACCACCATCACTGTCTCAGGCATCTCCCCCACACCACTGGACTTTGCCTGTACTGTATACCCACAGCCAAGGATCTATGTTCTATTCCTCTGTCCATCCTGACTGGGACTCTGCTCATGTTACGGATGATGTACCGGCTGTTCTCGGATTAAGTCTTTCAGACTCCCCATCTATGTCTGTCTGTGAAAACAGGACAGCCACTCTTTCAGATATCCGTCAGCTTGCTCAATTGTTACCCACTAGGTCTGATATGACTTCCTTTGCCAAACAGATTGTGGAAGAATGTAAGCTGGAGTTTACCAAGTTTCGTGCTGAACTTTCCTCACTTTCTACGAGGATGGACACCCTTACTCAAGAACGTGTCGCTGACACTACCACTATTGCAACTATCCAATCTACTATACAACAATGCTCTGCTCAATTGTTCATTCTGCAACAACATCTGGATGATATTGAGAATCGTAACCGGAGGAACAACTTGCGTATTCGGGTATTGCCTGAATCCATTCTTGCGTCTGATCTTTTCTCTACTCTGTCTACCATCTTCAATAACTTGTTGGGCTGCCCGCCGAATACTCATATAGAAATTGACGGGGCACATCGGGCACCCCGTCCTCTGAGTGTTGATGATCAGCGACCACGGGATGTCATTTGCCGAATCCACTTTTATGCCACCAAGGACTTTATTCTACAAAAGATCTGACAACAGCCCAACATTCTTCATCAAGGTACACAGATACGTATATTACCAGATCTGTCTAGACATACCCTTGCACAGAGGTCTGCTCTCAAACCCCTCCTGGAGGTCCTCCAAGGCCGAGGCATCATCTACAGATCATGTGGAGTTGCCATAGCTCTCGACAAATCCCTCCCTCACCAGGTTTTGAATTTTGTTGCAGACCCCGAAGCTAGATACATCATCCCGGTACTTAGTGTCGGTGGGCGTGAGTTCACTGTGATTAATGCTTATGTTCCTAACCAGGGCCAGGTACATTTTCTTCTTAAACTCATAGATGCTGCCATTCCGCTGGTCCGGGGGACTGTGGTGTAATGCGGAGACTTTAATCTTACTTTGGATCCGACGGTTGATATCTCTACTGGTTTCTCTAGTGTTGCATATAGTGCTATCAAGCGGGTGAGGCACGCTCTCTTACAGCTTCAGCTCTGTGATGCTCGGTGCCTTCAACATCCTTCTTACAAGTAAACCAGAAAGAGAAGAAAAGTCACGACCAAGTATTTGCAAAATTACAAACAATCTTTATTTCAGTCAAAAATACACAGAAAAAACACATTACAACTATACACAGTAAAAAGAATGAACCCTCATAAAGAGATGGAATCCGAACATGAAAGCAGCCTGGTCCCCCAGATGTTAAAATGGTCACAAGATCCCACAAAGAGCATAAATCAATATTAATAGGCAGGTGCTAAGCATAGTACATTTGCACAGATAGATACCTAAAAAAATACATGCAAAGTGCAGTCATAGGCAAACTAATGAGCAGTATACCTACACCTACGTAGTAGAAAATGAGCAGGAGATCAGGACCGGGAGGGGAGACCGCTGCCAGACCCGACGCGCGTTTCGCTGGTGCTTCTGACAAGGATTATAGTTTTTATTCTCATCCGCATGGCACCTACAGTCGCTTGGACTACATCCTCCTTCAACATCATGCCCTTCCCCGGGTTGTCTCTACGTCCATCGGCAGTATCCTCTGGTCTGATCACGCCCATGTGTATTGCACCTTACATCTTCCTGTCCTCACTAAGGGCCCCTGGACTTGGAAACTTAATGAGTCCCTGCTCCTGGATGGTGTTTGCCATGCTGAACTGCTACAAACGGTTGAGCACTTCACATTTGATCATGCCCATGATGACACGGCTCCCATGATAAAGTGGGAGGCCCTTAAGTGTGTTCTCAGGGGTGTCCTGATAAAGCACAGAGCGCCTTAAAAGAGAAAGGGCTCATTCCCTTAAAACTGCTCTCCAAAAAATCAGCTCCCTTGAACTGTCTCACAAGTGTGCGCTTTCTCTTCCGATATTACGGGAGTTGCAGAGTGCCCGAGATGACGCCCGACGTCTGTTAGACTCGGCCCAAAAGCGTGCCCTCCAAGTCTGTCGTAGTAAGTTTTATGAATATGGCAACAAAAGCGGACGCATGTTAGCCGGAGCTTTAAAGGCTCGGATGGCCCAGTCAGATATACCAAACATTAAATCTCCTTCTGGCCATGTTGTCCACACGACTTCAGAGATAGCGGACTGTTTTCACAAATTTTATTCTGGTCTCTATAACCTCCGTCCTCCCGTCCACTCACCCCCACCAGGTCGGGACTCTTTCTCCTCTCCCCTCACACCTTTGTCCAGGGAAATAGCTGAGGAACTTGATCTGGACTTCACCTCTTCAGAGATCCTTGCAGTTATAACAGATCTTCCCAGGGGAAAGAGTCCTGGTCCGGATGGATACACTGCCAAGTTTTACAAAACATTAGTTGACTGTCTGCTGCCACTTCTGCTCCAAGCTTTTAATTCTATTTCCCCCCAGGTCCTGTTCCCTCCCAGCTCCCCTTTGGCCCATGTCGCTGTTATCTCTAAACTGGGCAAGGACCCCCAACTGTGCTCAAGTTATCGTCCCATCTCATTACTCAACGTGGACCTCAAAATCTATGCTAAATTGCTTGCCAATAGATTGAATAAGTACCTTCCTACCCTGGTTCACCCGGACCAGGTGGGGTTCGTACCCGGTCGGGGGGCCTGCGACAATACCCTTAAAACTTTAGATATTATTCATCATGCCCAGAGTCAGCACATCCCACTCATAATCCTATCCCTAGATGCCGAAAAGGCGTTTGACAGAATTTCCTGGCCCGTCCTCTGCCAAACCCTTCAACACATAGGACTGGGACCTTCCCTCCTTGCTAAAATTATGGCCGTCTATCACTCCCCTTCCGCCCAATTAAAAGTAAATGGCTCCCTTTCTGCACCTTTCGCTATTCATAATGGCACCAGGCAGGGCTGCCACCTATCCCCATTGTTGTATGTCCTGGTCATGGAGCACCTCATGGCCTCCATTCGGAAGAGCCCGGATATTAAAGGCATTATCATAGGAGGGACAGAATATAAGTGCTCCGCATTTCTTGATGACTTATTGGTTTATCTCACGGACCCTTGTCCCATGTCTCTCTCCCCTTGTTGATGTCCGAGCTGTCCCGTTTTGGAACATGGTCTATCTTCAAGATCAACTTCTCCAAATCTGAGGCTTTAAATGTCTCCCTCCCGGCCCCGGTAGTGTCGCTTCTCAAAAGTAATTTCCCCTTCTCTTGGCCCTCTAGGGGCATAACTTATTTGGGTGCACGTATAAGTAGTGACCTCACACAACTGTTTACAAATAATTTCGTTCCCCTGCTAGCCCAGTTTCGCACAGATCTTAATTCCTGGCAGAAGAGGGAATTCTCCTGGTTTGGCCGTATTAATATTATTAAAATGTCTTTCCTTCCCAGATTACTGTTCCTCCTGCAGACGATCCCCATCTCCATCCCATCCTCTTTTTGGTTGCGCATCCAGCAATGCTTTGGATCCTTCATATGGCCAACGGGTCGTCCCCGTCTGAGTAGAATTATTCTTACTCGGTCCAGGGATGCGGGTGGGGTTGGTCTGCCGGACTGTCGTCTCTATTACCTGGCGTCGACTCATGCTCGTGTTCTTGATTTTTTTTACAATAGCGACTCGAAAATTTGGGTTCGTTTAGCCCAACAACTATGCCCTAGTACACTATCTACCCTGCCGTGGACCCTGTCTGGGAATAAACCGACTCAAACCTCGTTTGTTGTTTACCACACTTTCCTGGCATTGCGGTCTTCGGGGGTGGGTGGTTCGCTCATAGACCCATTGGGCCCTTTAACCTCTGTTACTGACAATCCAGCCTTTCCTGCTGGTAAGGCTCGTCCTTTCTAGGCAGGTCATCCACCAATCCTATGTATTTTACTCAGGTCCTTTCCGATTCCTCTCTACTCCCTTTAGCCTCCATCTACCCAGCTGATATGCCCTCCACATGCCACATGTTTGAATATTCCTAGTTAAAGCCTTTTTATGGTGCTATTAATCGCCGCGCCCATCTTCACAGCCACTTACTGACTTCGAACGATAACGTGTTTCCACCGTGTCCCCTACCCATGCCATCTCCACATTATATAAACTACTCCTTTCCCAACGATCCCAGCATCTGCTTTCCTTCTGCAGGGCTTGGGAAAAATAATTGCACGCAACATTCACTGATGCACAATGGAAATTGTGTTTCTCCCTCTCCCAAAAAGCCTCTATAGCCATCAGAGCTCAGGAAACTAGTTACAAAATGTTTCTAGATGGCACCGGGTTCCTGCTGCTCTTCATAAATTGTATCCGTCCGTGCCTGACAATTGTTGGCGCTGTGGAGCTATGGGAGGTTCCATGTCCCATGTTTGGTGGAGTTGCCCCTCGTTGAGGAGTTTTTGGGACGCGGTCCTTAAAATAATATTAGAAGTTATTGGAGTATCGGTTCCCAATTCTCTTGAGGCGGCACTCTTATTTATGTTCCCTATGCCATTACACATTTTTAAACGTTCCCTAACTAGGCATCTTCTTCAGGCTGCGAAGTCGGTAATCCCGCGTAGGTGGAAAACGGCGGTTCCACAAATGTTAGATGAGTGGTTTCAGGAGGTTGCCTTGATACAGAGAATGGA
Organism: Rhinoderma darwinii; assembly: GCF_050947455.1. NCBI lineage: Eukaryota > Metazoa > Chordata > Amphibia > Anura > Rhinodermatidae > Rhinoderma > Rhinoderma darwinii. The sequence goes on along the minus strand of NC_134687.1, from coordinate 173,976,266 downwards.
ACACCTGGTGGCCCATTCCCCAGCTGCTTCTATAAGATACACGTCTACATGGTCTACATGGATTACGTTCCTTTCTTCTTCCACCTATTTTACTGCAGTAGCTTGAGTAACACCCCCCCCCCCCCCTTTTTTCCTGCGTGGCTTATTATGAGGTGGTGCTCCTTGTAGTTTCCTGGGATTTTGCTAGTCCGACTATGTCCCTACTATATGTACTGTGGCTCTTGCTCTTTTCTGTTTTCACTCATGATAATCCAGAACTGAAGTCCAGGCTCCCCATGTCTTCTTCCTTCCCTTACCTTTCCCTTCCCCTTCTCTGTACTTTTTCTATTCTTTCATTTTCCCCTGTCTAGGGAAATGTGCCTCGCTTCCTCTGATTACATTTCTAGGCTCTTGTTGTACCTTATGTTGTATCTGATTTTGAGTCTGAGCTGTTATTTTTCGGTACATTAATGCTGCTGATATTTAATGTTCTTTGTACTGGGATGTAATGCACACTTTTTTGTTTGGGCTTTGCCCTTATTTGTTGTTTCTCTTTAGTGTATGGAGGCCTTCCCTCCACTGTGTTCTATATTTGTGTGTATTGAAAATCCAAAAAAAATGTAAATATAAAAAGAAAAAAGAAAAATTGGAGTAAAGTGCGATATATTTATTAAGAGACAAAAGCCTCTTAATAAATGTTGCATCTTTTGTCCGGCCGTGCGCCACAATTGTGGTGCAACGGCTGCATCTGTGTGCAATGCACTCCCACCACGTCACCCATAACATAAAAAAAAAACATACTCCCCCCACTGTTCCTCTCACTGGCGTAGCTATAGGGGTCGCAGCGGTCGCAATTGCGACCGGGCCCCGAAGTCAGGGGGGCCCACAGCCCCCCGCACCACATCGATAAAAAGTTACTATAGAAACTCGGGCCGCGGGCCCCTGTTACTATAGTAACAGACTGTACTTACCTTCCTAGTTCCGGATTGCAGCGGAGGTCCTGACGTCAAGCGCTGTGTGCAGCGCATGACGTCACAGCGCTATGCGCCGCGCACAGCATCGAGACAACAGAACTACCGCCGCGGCTGAAGAGGAAGGTAAGATTAGCCCTGACTGGCGGGGTCCGACTCCCGGGACCCGCCAATCAGCTGTTTTGAAGGGGCCGCAGCACTCGTACGAGAGCTGCTCCCCTTCATTCCGGTCACTTCATTCCGGTCACACTGTGAATCGGTGTCGGCGATTCACAGTTTGAGTGAGTAGTGAAATGAAGGGAAACAGCTCTCGTACGAGGCCCCTTCAAAACAGCTGATTGGCGGGTCCCGGGAGTCGGACCCCGACACATCAGCTATTGATGGCCTATCCTGAGGATAGGCCATCAATGTTTAGGGACTGCACAACCCCTAAGCCTACGATGTAGCAGGCTTAGGGGGCCCATGAGACAGGATCACAGATTGTGTGATCCTGTCTGCTGGGCCCTGTATCTAAGCCAATTACATGGTAGGCTTAGATACATGGCCCATGTGTGATCCTGTCTGCTGGGCCCTGTATCTAAGCCAATCACATGGTAGGCTTAGATACATGGCCCATGTGTGATCCTGTCTGCTGGACCCTGTATATAAGCCTACCACACTGTAGGTTTAGATACAGGGCCCCAGCACACAGTAATCTTATACTGTATAAGATTACTGTCTGCTGGACCCTGTATCTAAGCCTACATTGTGGTAGGCTTAGATACAGGGTCCCACAGACAGTATCACACATGGGCCCTGTATCTAAGCCTAACACATGTGTTACTAATCGTTTTTCTTGTGTGTTTTCTTACAGGTTTGGTCGTTGGACTATGTCGGATTCCAGGACTACTTCGATGACGGCTTTTTTTTATTATCAATAAAATGGTTAATGAGAGTTGTGTGGGTTTTTTTTTTATTTCAATAAAATATTTTTTCTATGTCTTTGTTTTTTTTTTAAACTATATTACTACCGCCTTAGTAATGGCCGCCGCCTGATTGACATCATCCATTGCTAAGGCGGGGCTTAGTGTTAGCCGGTGCAGAGGCTAACACTAACCCCCTTTATTACCCCGGTACCCACCGCCACCAGGGGTGCTGGGAAGAGCCGGGTACGATCCAGTACCTGACCATCTGTAGTGATGGTCGGCCACTGGGGCGGCCACAGGCTGGTATTATCAGGAGGGGAAAGGCCAGATACAGTGGCCCTTCCCACCCTGGTAATGCTAGGCTGCTGCTGCTTTATTGTATCTGGCTGGTTAGGAAAAATGGGGGGGACCCCACGTCATTTAAAAAAAAAAAAATAAATAATTGGAAAGAACGATGTGGGGTCCCCCCCAATTTTCATAACCAGCCAGATAAAACAGAGCAGCAGCAGTCAGCATTACCAGGGTGGGAAGGGCCACTGTTTTTGGCCTTCCCCAGCCTAGTACTACCAGCCTGCGGCCGCCCTGGTTCCTAACCGTCACTACAGATGGACGGGTACTGGTTCGTACCCGGCTCTTCCCAGTACCCCTGGTGGTGGTGGGTACCGGGGTAAGAATGGGGGTTAGTGTTGGCCTCTGCACCTGCTAACATTAAGCCCCGCCTTAGTAATGGAGGTTGTCAATCAACCAGCGGCCATTACTAAGGCGGTGATAATAAAGTTTAAAAAGATACAAGCACATAGAAAAAATATTTTATTGAAATAAAAAAACACATCCCTCATTAACCATTTTATTGAGAATAAAAAAAACGCCGTCATTGAAGTCCTCGTATCCGAAGTCCAACAACCGAACCTGTAAAAAAACACAAACACACAAAAATAATCAGTAACACATAAAGAAGCAAAATTATTATTCTTACCTTTCCTGGGTCCAGCGCTGGAGCTGCAATGTCAGCGAGCTTAGCCCTGTATCTAATCCAATCATGTGTGATACTGTCTGCTGGGCCCTGTATCTAATCGTATCATGTGTGATACTGTCTGCTGGGCCCTATATCTATCGTGTGTGATACTGTCTGCTGAGCCACTGTATCTAATCCTATCATGTTTGATACTGTCTGCTGGGCCCTATATCTAATCCAATCATGTGTGATACTGTCTGCTGAGCCACTGTATCTAATCCTATCATGTGTGATACTGTCTGCTGAGCCACTGTATCTAATCCTATCATGTGTGATACTGTCTGCTGTGCCCTATATCTAATCCAATCATGTGTGATACTGTCTGCTGAGCCACTGTATCTAATCCTATCATATGTGATACTGTCTGCTGAGCCACTGTATCTAATCCTATCATGTGTGATACTGTCTGCTGGGCCCTATATCTAATCCTATCATGTGTGATACTGTCTGCTGAGCCGCTGTATCTAATCCTATCATGTGTGATACTGCCTTCCGAGCCACTGTATCTTATCCGATCATGTGTGATACTGTCTGCTCAGCCACTGTATCTAATCCTATCATGTGTGATACTGTCTGCTGAGCCACTGTATCTAATCCTATCATGTGTGATACTGCCTTCTGAGCCACTGTATCTAATCCTATCATGTGTGGTACTGTCTGCTGAGCCACTGTATCTAATCCTATCATGTGTGATACTGTCTGCTCAGCCACTGTATCTAATCCTATCATGTGTGATACTGTCTGCTCAGCCAATGTATCTAATCCTATCCATAGTTTATAGGGTCGTAGTGCTATAGATATGCTATGCTGTCTCCTATACACACATTTTTTTGGGCGGACACATATGTATTGGGCTATTTCCCCTGACATTTTAAGCCCTGAGGGTATGTTCACACGGCAGGAGAAAACAGCACCGCAATTTCAGCCGTAAAGGCATGTGCAGGCGTCTTTCGCTGCGTCCATTACGGACGTAATTGGAGCTGTTTTTCCATGGAGTCCAAGGAAAACGGCTCCATTTACGTCTGAAGAAGTGACAGGCACTTCTTTGACGTGGGCGTCTTTTTTACGCGCCGCCTTTTGACAGCGGCACGTAAAAAAATGACCGTCGGCACAGAACATCGTAAAAGACCCATTCAAATGAATGGGCAGATGTTTGCCAACGCTTTTGAGCCGCATTTTCGGACGTAATTCAATGCTAAAACGCCCGAATTACGTCCGTAAAAAGGGTGTGTGAACCCAGCCTTAGTGACGGCTGCTAGTGCTGCATTGTTGGGTTACTTAGGAGACCCAGCGATGCAGCTGAAAGCGGCGGACCGGCGGCCATGAGAAGTTTGCGGGGGGGAGGACCCAATAAGAACTTTTGCATCGGGGCCCATGAGCCTTTAGCTACGCCCCTGTTCCTCTTCTGTCATCCTCTTCCCTTCATCCCTCTAGCGTGGGTCATACAAGGTCCTGACGCCAAACAGCCTTAGGACCTTATATGCGATGTAGCACTTTAACGTCATCAGTGCTGCATCGCATACAACGTTCTGACCCTGCCCAGCGTCATTACGTTGTATGAGCAGTGCTGGAATGATGAGGGAGCCGGAGGGGAGAAGAGTAGCAATAAGGTGAGTATAATTATTTATTTTTTCAATGTAATTTAAATTTTTTATTTTTAATGTCCAATGGGACTATAATTTAAGCCAGTTTTCTTAATAAATAAATAAATTTCTCGGGACTGGGTGGTCACGCCTCCTTTCCAGCGGAAAATACCCTTTTGCGACCTTTCTACGCCAGAAAACTGGCATGAAAATGTTCATGAATTATGCCCACTGTATGCTTTTGTACATTACCATGCCTATTTCTATTTGCTTGTCTGTTGGGATTCCCATCTGTATAGACCATACTATATTATCTTCACCTTGTGTTTATATTGTTGCACCTTATTTATTATCTATTGCCCACCTTGTATATGTAGATTCCCTAGCCCCATTGCCAACATCTTCAGAACAAATATTTGGAAGTACTTGTTGGAACTTGTTTTAAATATATTTATTAAGAGTCAAGTTTCATATGGTTTGGCATTTTTAAGTGATAATGTGATGTGGTGCAAAGCGATTTACTGAATGTATCTTTATTCAGGGATATATTTTGGTATGTATATAATATAAAGTAATATATTGAGGTGTGTTTTTATAATAGTCTGGATTGATAATTTTAGTGCAGCATGATTTAATTAATTTATCCACGCTTAAACACCATTTTACATGTACAATATATCTCCATAAAAGTTGAGTAACTTTAAAAAATTATACACAGGTGAATTGATGGAAAAATATATATTATTACTTTCATAGTGAACTCTCATACAATTACCTTTATAGGAGGAACCGTGGAAGACCACCCTGGAGTGGTTAGTGATGCCTCATCACTGATGTGAATCAAATTCAATAGGTAATGGCCAATTAAAGAAATTATAAAAACCTGGTGGTGTAGTTTAGGGGGGGGGGGGGGGTTATTTGGTTAAAGGCCATACCTTTGAGGGCATTATTTTTCTTCTCAAATAGATCGGTGTGTTTAGTGTAACTTTGTAATTAGTCTTTATTTTAAAAAAAATCATTCGGACAAGTTCAGTGTCGACGGGTCCTGCGTGTCTCTAAGATGCAGAATCCACCTGTAATCTATCATATCTAAGTTATAAACTTAGATGTAATCGTTTACAGGTGGATCCTGCGTGTCAGAGACATGCAGGACCCACCGACACTGAACCCGTCAGGTCCGCGGGACTGACGGATTCAGTGTAAAACTAACGATACAGCTGTTCCGTATAGAGAATACAGAACAGCTGTATCTCCAAAAGTAAAAAGATTTTTTTTAATAAAGACTAATTACAACGTTACACTAAACACACTGACTGATCTATTTATTTTAAAAAAAATGCCATCAAAGTTGTACATAGATTTAAAGTGTAACTAAACTTTCAAAAACTTCTGATATGTCATAGGGACATATCAGACGTTTTTTTGGTGGGGGTCCGAGTACTGATACCCCCACCAATCGCTAAAACGAAGCGGCAGAAGCGCTCAGGTGAGCGCTGAGCCGATTTGTTTCTGAACAGCATATTGACTTTCTATTGAGCCCAAGAAAAGCCGATCAGGAACCAAGCGGCACAGTGTTCACCCGAACACATCTGCCGCTTAGTTTTAGCGATCGATGGGGGTCTCACTGTTCAGTCTCCTTTTGAAAGTTTAATTACCCTTTAACCCATTCCGGACATCTGCCATATATATACAGCGCACGTTGGGGGGGAAATATGGAGCAGGCTCACGGGCTGAGCCAGCTCCATAGAACAAGCATGTCGGCTGTGTGTTACAGCCAACACTTTAGGGTAACGAGCGGTATCCTGCTCGAGCGCGATCCCACTTGTTTAAACTGTTACATGCTGTGGTCAATAGCAACAGCGGCATTTAAATGACTAAAAACAGGGGGGCGGCCCCCTGTAACGTTCCAAAGGTCCCCCCGTGACGCGATTTACGGGCTGCCGTTGGCTGCCCAGGTGTGCCATCTTCGTACTCCGGCAGGGCTTCAAAGGAGAGTGTCAGTATCACGATATACTGCAATACATTAGTACTACAGTATATCATGCAAGCGATCCAACGATCACTGGTTCATGTCCCCTAGGTGGACAAGTAAAAAAACTGTAAAGTAAAGTTTTTTTTAATAAATTTAAAAAATAATTAAAATTAAAAGTTCCAAAAATCCCCCTTTTCCCTCAAGCACAATGTAAAAAAAAAACAAAAAACATTAACATAACTGGTACTGACGCGTCCGAAATTTGAACTATTACAATATATTATTATTTATATAAAGATTATATTCAATGGGACTACACGCTGTATACTCCGGATAACAATTCAACACACTGTCTCCAGGAAAAGTTCCTCACCATCCCCAATATCAAGGAGGTTAGATGTGGTAAATGAAGTATCAGAACATTTTTCTACTGCCGGGTCTCCTAGCCTTCACATAAAGTGGTTCTGCAAAGGATAAAAGCAGCAAAAATAGCGCAGACTGCAGCGTTGGATAAAATCTTTTGATACTTTATTTCATATACTCACAAAGTGACAGAATAAAAAGCGCTCACAAATATATAAAATCTCCACGTTACACTCCAAGCCTCTCCTGCCCGACCCTCGGTTTTGCCATGTCTGACTTCTTCTGGGGCATGGCTAAAGCATCAGTGGCGTAACTACCGCCGTAGCAGCAGTAGCGGCTGCTACGGGGCCCGCGGCATGAGGGGGCCCGTGTCGCCCGCTGGCACGGGCCCCCACCATGGCCGCAGGCTCTGCTAGCAGCCGCTATGGCTGCTACAGCGGGACGCCACTGAACACTACGGCAGAGCAGGGAGGTATCTCCCCGCTCTGCCATTAACTGGTTCCCGACCGCTGGCTGTATTTTTACAGCCAGCGGTCAGGGTCCTTAAAACCCGAGCCATAGACTTTCTACGGCTCGGGTTTTAACTTGCTGCCCGCGCGATCGGGCAGCTGAATGTCGGGTCTCCGGCTGTCAGTGACTGCCGGGGACACTGAGGAGAGGATAGAAGCAGCTTTCGCTGCTTCTGTCTTCTCTGATCACTTGTACACAGCGCTGAATGCGCGCTGTGTACAGGAATAGAGACAGCAGCAGCGGCGCTGTCTCTATTCCTCCCGGTGATCATGTGACTGGTCGCCGGGTGCCGTTAGTGACAGGCTGCTGCTGGGTCTTACTAGACCCAGCACAGCCCTATTAGTGACAATCGTCACTATGAGAGGGCTGATTTCCCCTGTAACTCGGGCTGCTGTGCAGCTCCAGTTACAGTGGAAAAACATGGTGTAAAAGAAAGAAAAAAAATATATAAAGTTCCCCAAAGGTCTTCTTTGACCTTTGGGGGACAGACCATAGTAATAAAAAAAGAATAAAGTGCAAAAAAAAATGTAAATAATAAATACACATAAAATACCCACCCCAAAAAAAAAACGTTCCCCCCCCCCCGCCAATCATTGTTGTAACGCTAGCGCTGACCCAATTACCCTAATATAGACATGTAATATATAAAAATTTACGGTAGACAATGACGATCACAAATAAAAGGTCTATTTTAGGGTAAAACTATGTTATTACCAAAAAAAAAATAGCTGAAATGTAAAAAAGCTTATTTTTTTACTATTATTTTCAAACTTTATGAATAAAAATTCTAAAATAGCAAAAAAGGTGTGTATAAAAACGATAAAAATGAAACCGGCATTGTCTACGAAAAAATGTCGCAAAAATCACGTCGTTAGCCCAACAAATAAAAAAGTTATAGCCATTTAACTAACACGTGCTAAAAATGGCTAAACGGTGTCTGGTCCTGAAGGCGTAAAATAGAGCAAAAGACATGTATCCCCTCTCCACAGGATCTCCACAGGACAGGGGATACATGTGTGATCGCTGGCATTGATAGGGAGAACGCGGGACTGAAAGTCCCCTGAAGTTCTCCATCACAAACCTCGGACTTCCGGGGTCTGTGTCGGCAGCTCCGTAGAAATGAATGGAGCGCCGGTCGTGCCTGTGCGCATGCGTGACCAGCGCTCCTTTCATTTTTATTGAGCTGCGCAGACGCCGGAAGTCAGAGGTTTGTCATGGAGAAGTTCAGGGGACTTTCAGTCCCCCGTTCTCCCTATCAACGCCAGCGATCACACATGTCTCCCCTATCCTGTGGAGATCCTGTGGAGAGGGGATACATGTATTTTGTAGGACACACTGTAGATCGCATTTTTTTGGGAGGGGGGACGCTGTATGGCGTTCCCTACAGGTGGGGGAACGCTGTATGGCGTTCCCTACAGGGGGGGTGGCTGTATGGCGTTCCCTACAGGGGGGGAGCTGTATGGCGTTCTCTACAGGGGGGAGGCTGTATGTCGTTCTCTACAGGGGGGGGCTGTATGGCGTTCTCTACAGGGGGGGGCTGTATGGCGTTCTCTACAGGGGGGGCTGTATGGCGTTCTCTACAGGGGGGGCTGTATGGTGTTCCCTACAGGGGGCTGTATGGCGTTCTCTACAGGGGGGGCTGTATGGCGTTCTCTACAGGGGGGGCTGTATTGCGTTATCTGCAGGGGGGCTGTATGGCGTTATCTACAGGGGGGCTGTATGGCGTTCTCTACAGGGGGATGTATGGCGCTATCTACAGAGGGGGGGCTGTATGGCATTATCTACAGGGGGGGCTGTAAAAAAGGCACTATCTACAAGGGGGGGGGGTTGTGTGACACCCAGGGGAGGGAGGGCCCCAGTCAAAAGTTTGCTATGGGGCCCAGTCTTTCCGAGTTACGCCCCTGTAAAGCATGCTCTGGTCACTCATTAAATACACACTGTGCAACACATTGTCAGACACATCTGCATATATACACATAGCACAGGGGTGTAGCTAGGGGGGGCAGGCGGGGCACGTGCCCCGGGCGCAGCTCAGAGGGGGGCGCCAGCGCCACTTCCTCCTGCACTATAATTGTACCTGTGTCGCAAGGACACAGGTACAATTAGATGCAATGAATGACCGGGCACGTTCCGTGCCCGGCCATTCAGCGCTTTTTCACGAATGAAGCGGCTGGTACCTTTTGTACCAGTGACGCTTCCGTCGATGAAAGACGCTGACTGACTGACAGGGAAAGTCATCCTGCCCAGCCAATCAGGGCCTTTCATAGACGCTGTGTTCAACCCCCTGGAGACCTGCACAGAAGAGCGCAGGTCTCCATGGCTGCCGGACGGCGTGGGAGCGGGAATAAGGTGAGTTTGAATATTTTTTTTTTTTATAACTGTAATAGAAGTGTGTGTCTGTATCTGTGGGGGGACTTTATCTACGGGGGGGGGGGAGCTTTATCTACAGGGGGACTATATCTACAGGGGGACTATATCTACAGGGGGTGGGCTATATACAGGGGGATTATATCTACAGGGGGGCTATATACTGGGGTGGGCTATCTACAGGGGGACTATATCTACAGGGGGACTATATCTACAGGGGGACTATATCTACAGGGGGTGGGCTATATACAGGGGGACTATATCTACAGGGGGGCTATATACTGGGGTGGGCTATCTACAGGGGGACCATATCTACAGGGGGTGGGCTATATACAGGTGGACTACATCTACAGGTGGTGGGCTATATACAGGGGGACTATATCTACAGGGGGGCTATATACTGGGGTGGGCTATCTATGGAGCACCATATACAGGGGTGGGCTATAGCTACAGGGAGGCTATATAGTATATAGCCCCCTGTAGATATAGCCCACCCCTGTAGATATAGCCCACCCCTGTAGATATAGCCCACCCCTGTATATAGCCCACCCCTGTAGATATAGCCCACCCCTGTAGATATAGCCCACCCCTGTAGATATAGCCCCCCTGTAGATATAGCCCCCCTGTAGATATAGCCCCCTGTAGATATAGCCCACCCCTGTATATAGCCCACCCATGTATATGGCCCACCCCTGTATATAGCCCAGCCCTGTAGATATAGCCCAGCCCTGTAAATATAGCCCACCCCTGTAGATATAGCCCACCCCTGTAGATATAGCCCACCCCTGTAGATATAGCCCACCCCTGTGTATAGCCCAGCCCTGTAGATATGGTCCCCCTGTAGATAGCCCACCCTGTAGATAGCCCACCCCTGTAGATATAGTCCCCCTGTAGATATAGCCCACCCCTGTATATAGTATCCCACAAATAGCTCCCCCTATAGTGGTCCACAGAAAGCCCATCCCTGTATATAGCCCCCTTGTACATATAGTCCACCCCTGTATATAGTGCTCCACAGATAGCCCACCCCTGTATATACTATATACAAGGGTGGGCTATCTGTGGAGCACTATATACAGGGGTGGACTATCTAGTGGAGCACTATATACAGGGGTGGACTATATGTACAAGGGGGGCTATATACAGGGGTGGACTATCTGTGAAACACTATATACAGGGGTGGACTATATGTGGAGCACTATATACAGGGATGGGCTATATCTACAGGGGGGCTACATACATGGTTGGGCTATCTGTAGAATACTATATACAGGGGGGGGCTATATCTACAGGGGGCTATATACAGGGGTGGGCTATCTGTAGAGCACTATAGGGGGAGTTATTTGTGGGACACTATATACAGGGGTGGTTTATATGGGGGCACTATCTACAGGGGCTCTATGGCAGGCACTATCTACAGGGGGCTCTATGGCAGGCACTATCTACAGGGGGCACAGTGTGTGTGTGTGTGTGTGTGTGTGTGTGTGTGTGTGTGTGTGTGTGTGTGTGTGTGTGACACGGTGTATGGTGCTATTATAATTAGAGGTGCAGTGTATGGCGCTATTATATTTAGGGGCGTAGTGTGTGGTATAATGATAACTTTATATTTATTTATAGGTGCAGAAATGTTGGAAAAGTGAGAAGCTGAAGACATGTGAGCGGCAAACTGCAGAAATGGGCTGTGACCGGGAGAAGCCACCATAGAGGTCTGGACCGGATGGAGAAAAAGAACTAGAATCTGAGACGTCACCGGTAAATCACTTAATGTAAATGTTTATTCTGCCTCTAATCAGCACTGTAGTCACTGTATGATCTGCAGCAAGATGATGGGTGGAATGATTATGATAGGATTTATTTTTTGTGAAACGGCATCTCCCAGCATATCCTTATCATTGTTTGGGCCATGCTGGGAGCTGTAGTTTTACGCCGTACATACCTATACGGCAGGGGTTGCACTAAATTGAGCTGTATTTGTGCTGGTGTTGTATATATGTAGTGAGCTTGCTTCTGGGGCTGTATTTATGTACTGAGCTTGGTTCTGGTGTTGTGTATAGAACCATATTGCTTGTAAAATGTACAAATGTTTTTATGCTCGCGTTACATAAAAATAAATGACACGTCGATTGGTAGAGAAAACAAACACGGCGAGGGGGAAGGAGATGTCGGGAAAGAGGTTGGTGGGGGCCAAACTGAATCTTTGCCCCGGGTGCTGGAGAACCTAGCTACGCCTCTGCATAGCATACCTATTCTAAAACAATCAGCATGTTTTACATTAATAATGCAATATAAATTATTATTTCCTTCTTCCACCACTCTCTTTTCATTAATAACAGATTAAATTGTAACATCTGAAAAGAAACCGTAAAGTATATAGCAGAAAAGTCCACTGCAATAAAACATTGTTCACACTTACTCTGCTGCAGATATTATTATTTAGTACACATGGTGAACTCTGTAAAAAAAATTAAATTAAAAACTCCAGAATCGCTGTTTTTTGGTCACTTCATCTCCCACAAAAAATGGAATAAAGGCTGATCAAAAAGTCTCATGTACCCCAAAATGGTACCAATAGAAACTACAGCTCACCCCACAAAAAATAAGCCCTCATACCGCTCAATCAACGGAAAAATAAAAAAGTTTTGGCTCTCAGAATCTGGCGACAAAATTAAAATTTTATTTTTAACAACCAGTTTTTTCCTGGTTAAGGGTATGTTCACACGCAGTGTTTTCAGATGTAATTCGGGCGTTTTACGCCCCTAATACGCCTACAAACATCTGCCCATTGCTTTCAATGGGAATTACAGTGTTCTGTTCCCACGAGGCTTAATTTTACGCGTCGCTGTCAAAACACGGCACATAAAATGACGGCTCGTCAAAAGAAGTGCAGGACACTTCTTGGGACGTTTTTTGAGGCGTTTTTCATTGACTCCATTTAAAAACAGCTCCAAAAACGGCCGTAAATTACGCCGCGAAAAACGCGAGTTGCTACAAAAACGGCTGAAAATCAGGAGCTGTTTTCGGCTGAAAACAGCTCCGTATTTTCAGAAGTTTTTAGTCACTGCGTGTGAACATACCCATAAAGTAGTAAATCATAAAAAAAACTATATACATTTTGTATCACTGTAATCATATTGATACACAGAATAAAGTAAACATGTGATTTTCACCACACGGTAGACGCCGTAAAAACAAAACCCCCCAAAAGATTGAGGAATCGCAGTTTTTTTCCTATTCCACCCCACAAATAATTTTTTGTTTTGGTTTTTCACTACTTTATATGGTACAATAAATGGTACCGTGAAAATCTACTACTCGTCCTGTAAAAAAACAAGCCCTTATAGAGCAATATTGATGGAAAAATAAAAAAGTTATGGCTTTTGGAAGGTGGGAAGGAAAAACTAAAGTGAAAATCTGAAAAATGGCTGCGGTGGGAAAGGGTTAAACAGGCATTTAATTTACACTATATACTCCTATTAACCCTTTTAGGACACAGCCTGTTTTGGCCTTGTGGACACAGATGATTTTTTCAAATCTGACATGTGTCACTTTGCTTTTACCTATCCAAGCGATTCTGAGATTGTTTTCTCGTGACATATTGTACTTTATGTTAGTGAAAAAATTTGGTTGATAAACTCAATATTTATTTGTGAAAAACTTCAAATTTTAGATAAAATGTGCAAAAATTAGCATTTTTCTAAATTTCAATGTATTGTAAAACAGATAGTAATGCCACTCAAAATAGTTACTAGTTAACATCCCCCATATGTCTACTTTATGCTTGCATCCGTTTTTTTCACGTCCTTTTATTTTTCTAGGACGTTACAAGGCTTAGAACTTTAGCAGCAATTTTTCATATTTTCAAGAAAGTTTCAAAAGGCTATTTTTTCAGGGACCAGTTCAGTTCTGAAGTGGCTTTGAGGGCCTTCTATATTAGAAAGTCCCCATAAATCACCCCATTTTGAAAAATGCACCCCTCAAAGTATTCAAAACCACATTCAGAAAGTATTTTAACCCTTTAGACGTATTACAGGAATTAAGGCCCAGATTCTACAGTTTTTAGAAATATCCAACATGTGGCCCTAGTGTCCTAATGGACTGAAGCACCGGCCTAAGAAGCAAAGGAGCACCTAGCGGATTTTGGGGCCTCCTTTTTTTAGGAATATATTTTAGGCACCATGTCAGGTTTGAAGAGGTCTTATGGTACCTAAACAGTCGAAACCCCCCAAAAGTGACCCCATTTTGAAAATTACACCACTCAAGGCGTTTTTCTAGGGGTATAGTTAGCATTTTGACCCCACCATATTTTGGCAGAATTTAGTGGAATTAGTCTGTGAAGATGAAAATTACCTTTTTTTCTGTAATTTTTTATTTTTACAAGGAATAAAGGAGAAAAAGCACCCCAACATTTGTTAAGCAATTGTTCCCGATTATGGCAATACCCCATATGTGGTAATAAACTGCTGTTTGCTCCCACTGCAGGGCTCAGAAGGGAAGAAGCGGGTTTTGGATTTTGGAGCGCAGATTTTGCTGGATTGGTTTTCAGTGCCATGTCGGGTTTGCAACGCCCCGGAGGGAACAAAACAGTGGAAAGCCCCCAAAAGTGACCCTATTTTGGAAACTACACCCTTCAGGGAATTTTTCTAGTGGTATAGTGAGCATTTTGACTCCACAGGTTTTTTGTAGAATTTAGTGGAATTAGGCCGTGAAAATGAATATCAACATTTTTGTCCACTAAAATGTTGAATATTTTATTTTTCACAAGGGATAAAAGAGGAAAAGCACCCCAGCATTTGTAAAGCAATTTTTCCCGATTACGGTAATACCCCATATGTGGCCATAAATGTTTTTTTATTAGAAATTAATTAACCCTTTCAGGAGTGATCCTTTTTTGCTTTTTCATTTTCGTTTTTCATTCCCCGCCTTCCAAGAGCCATCATTTTTTTATGTTTCCGTCAGTAGAGTCGTGTGAGGGCTTATTTTTTGCGGGAAGAGTTGTAATTTCTATTAACACCATTTAAAGTACCATAAAATGTACTGGGAAACTGAAAAATAATCATTTGCGGGCTGAAATTGGAAAAAACTGCGATTCCTCCATAATTTTTGGGATTTTGTTTTTATGTCTTTCACCGTGCGGTAAAAACGACAACTTTAGTTTTATTCTGCGTCTCAATACGATTAAGGTGATACTAAATTTATATAGGTTTTTTTTATATTTTACTACTTTTACAAAGAAAAGATTATTTGGTAAAAAAAATTAATTGTTTTGTATCATCACATTCTGACATCCAGAACTTTTTTATTTTTTGGTCGATTGAACGGTGTGAAGGCTTATTTTTGGCTGGACGAGCTGTAGCTTTTATTGGTACCATTTTATGGTACAATCTTCCTGATCACTTTTTATTACATCTTTTTTTAGAGCTAAGGTGACCAAAAAACAGCGATTTTGGCGTTTTCAATTCTTTATTTCGTACAGCGTTCACCGTGCACAATAAATTACATTTTACTTTATTCTGCGGGTTGGTACGATTACGGCGATACCATATGTATATAGTTTTTACGTTTTGCAGCGTTTGCACAATAAAATTAAGTTTCTAAAAAATAATTTATTTTCTGAGACACCATATTCTGAGCCGTAACTTTTTTTATTTTTAAATCAAAAAAGCTGTGGGAGGTTTTGTTTTTTGCGGGACGGGTTGTAGTTTTCATTGGTACTATTTTGGGGTAAATGTGACTTTTTGATCACTTTTTATTCTATATCTTGGGAGGGGTGGTGACCAAAAAATAGCGATGCTGACATAGTTTTCCATTTATTTTGTTTGCGGCGTTCACCGCGTGGAAAAAATAACATTATAGTTTCATAGTTTGGGTTGTTACAAACGCGGTGATAACAAATATGTGTACTTTTTTTAACGTTTTAATTTTTTTGCTATAATAAATGACTTCTTATTATAGGAAAACAAAAACTTCTATTTTTACACTTTTATAAAACATTTTTATTAACTTTTTTTACTTTTTACACTTTATTTTTTTACCTGCAGCTCTGATCGCTGCTAGAATACATTACACTACCTAGGTAGTGTAATGTATTCCAACTGTCAGTGTGACATCACAGTCACTCTGACAGTAAGTCTACGAGGACCAGCCAGAGGCTGGTCCTCATAGGCTTCCATACATGGCAGACCCGGAGGACGTTGCCTGGCCTCCGGATGCCATCACAATCATCAGCAGCCCCCACAATTGCATGAGGGCTGCTGATGTGCTACAAACCCCCTAAATGAGGCGATCGCAATCAACCACCTCATTTAACGGGTTAATTGCCGAAATCAGCGGCGATGAGCTGCTGATCGGCAACACTGGAGTGTCAGCTGTCGGGGACAGCTGACCTCCCAGTTCCCGATGCACACCTTGTCGCCGACAGTGTGCATCGGGATCGACAGTGACTTCCTGTCACTCTGACAGGAAGCCTATCAGGACCAGCCGAAGGTTGTTCCTGATGGGCTTCCGTCCATGGCAGACACGGAGGCCATTGTTTGCCTTCAGTTTGCCATGCTAACTTTCAGCAAACCCCGCGATTTCGGTCCGGCGTCTGCCGATATGCTAGAAACCCCTAAAATTCGGCGATTGCAACCGATTGCCGAATTTAAGGGGTTAATTAGCCGAAATCAGCGGCAAAGGACCGCTGTCCGGCAAGAGTGGAGTGTCAGCTGTCGTCGACAGCTGATCTCTTGGTTCCCACTGTCGCCGACAGTGTGCACCGGAAACTACTCAATAAATATACGTCCTCGTGCGGGAAGTAACCTCCCGCAACGACGTATAGTTACTTACTCGTGCGGGTTGGGGTTAATGCCTAGTGCCAACCTTAAAGTATAATTTTATTTCCAATTTTCTGACCCACGGGACATCGGGTGTGGAGAAATGCTGGTGCACAATGGGTGTTACAGTTGCCTCAGCAACCCTACGACACCTGAATAGTATAGTGCACGGGTTCTATTCTAATTAATAGGACCTCTGTAAAATACTATCCAGGTGTCGTACAGTTTCCACAGAACTATATTACCCTGCATCTCTACATGCCCGATGTCAGATCGGGTTGGAGATTAGAATTAGAGGGGCGCTTTAACCTAACTTACCACGACATAACGTCCATCTGACATACACAAGGGTCAATTTTTTATTTATTTTTAATTCCAAAGAAGATACTCTTCGAAGATCAGGGATCCATTCTTTCACACTATGCAACCATGCTTTTCTAAAATTGAGTATTAAGGTCTCTAATCTCGTCATCAAGCTGGAGATAAATATTGTGATATGATACGGTTTTTCATAGGACAGGTACATGACAAATCAGCTATGCTACATCTGCATAATATTCTGGCATATACATCCCAACTATAAGCATGGCTAAGTTTTCAGTTTAGGTAGAATATGTTTATAAGTGACTTATTTCCCTCCTTACGATAGCTCTGTTGTTTTAAGCTCAGCATGGTGTGTTCACTTATAAACCCTGAGGTTCACTTATTAAATATATTTTGCATAAAGTCAGGCAACAATTGCTTCCCTCTGACCCCTACTTGCATTTTCTATACAAAGTGCAACTATATACAGTGCTGTTAAAAATATCCCAATTTCTTCTAGTTTTGCATGTCACACTTGAATGTTTCAAATCATCCCACTACTTTTAATATTAGACAAAGATAATGTGATATGACTATCTAATATTATACTACTTGTTTGGGTCCCATTTATGATATTTTTTCATTGACCAATGTTTTCATACCAAATGATGTTTTGGAGTTTGACTAGAAGGGCTTATTCAGACGAACGTAAAATACGCTCGTGCAACGCGCGTGATTTTCACGTGCGTTGCCCGTAGCTATATTAGACAATGGGGCCGTGCAGACATGGCAGCGTTTTTTGCGCAGCGTTGCTCCGTTGCAAAAAACTCACGACATGTCCGTTGATTCAGCGTTTTCAACGCATCACGCACCCATTGAAGTCAATGGGTGAATGAAAACCACGCATGTCGCACGGAAGCACTTCCGTGCGAACTGCGTGTTTGCGCAACAGCTGTCAAAAGGATGAATGTAAACAGAACATCCAAACGGAGTGTCTTTGCGATTAGCGAACCCCGACAACCGAAGCTAACTTCACCGGGTTCGGCCAAACTCGTTTTGGCCGAACCCGGCAAAAAAATTTCCGGTCCGCGACGTCGGGAGACATTCACTGTGCATGGTGCTGAAAGAGTTAAACTGTTTCAGCACCATGGACAGTGACTTGCGATCCCAAAATACATGAACCTGTAAAAAAAACGAAGTTCTAACTTACCGATTACTCCTGTCTCCTTCCTGCAGTCCGACCTCCCGGGATGACACTTCAGTTCAAGTGACAGCTCCAGCCAATCACAGGCCAAGCACAGGCTGCAGCGGTCACTTGGACTGCCGCGTCATCCAGGGAGGTGGGGCCCGATGTCAAGAGAGGCGCGTCACCAAGGACGCGTCACCAAGGACGCGTCACCAAGACAACGGCCGGGAAGTTCTCGGTAAGTAGGAACTTTATCTTTTTTTTAACAGGTTTTTCGCTGTTGTGTTCGGCATTCACTGTCGAGGGTGCTGAAAGATTTAGCTCTTTCAGCACCTTGGACAGTGACAGGCGTCGACAAGCCTCATCTCTATGATGCCGGCTGCGCGAAAATCACGCAGCCGCGCATCAGACACGGATGACACACGCAGCTGTCAAATGGTGTTTGCGCGCGCAAAACGCTGCGTTGTTTGCGCGCGCAAAAACGCAACGCTCGTGTGAATCCGGCCTAACTTTGTACAATGGAACTTGAAGGCTGGGTTCACACAGAGTTTTTTGCAGGCGGAAAATCTGCCTCAAAATTCAGTTTGGAATTTTGAGGCAGATTTTGATTTGCCTGCACGCCAGTTTTCGGTGCGTTTTTAGCAGCGATTTTTGCCCGCGCCCATTGAGCGCCGGGGGGCAAAAAATTCTGCAAAATACGCTTCTTCTGCCTCCCATTGATGTCAATGGGAGGTCAGAGGCGTAAACGCCCGAAGATAGGGCATGTCCCTTTTTCCCGCGAGACGGTTTTTCCGCTCGTGGGAAAAAGACGCCTCCGCCTCCCATTGAAATCAATGGGAGGCATATTCGGCCGTTTTTTGGCGCGTTTTCCGACGCGGTTTCCGCATCAAAAAAACTCAGTGTGAACTCCCCCGAATTGTCATTGTCTGTTTACTACTTTCAAAATTAATAAAAACAGAATTTATAAAAAAAATATTAGACGAAGATAACCCAAGTAAACACAAAATGCAGTTTTTAAATTATGATTTCATTTATTGAAGAAAAAAAATGCTTTTCAGTCCTACCTGGCCTTATGTGAAAAAGTAATTGCCCCCTTAGCTATTAAATCAACCAGTTAACCAAATTCAATTGACAATTGGGTTAAATTTCACTAGCCACATCCAGGCTGGATTACTACAAGACCTGACTTGACTCAAACTTCTCTTAAAACGAACCTGTCTGGCAATGTGAAGCAGACTACAAGGTCTCAAAAAAAGAGCACATGATGCCACGTTCTAAAGAGATTCAAATATTGATGCCAAACAAAGTCATTGAAACCTACCAGTCTGGAAATGGTTACAAAGCCATTGCTCAGGACCCATGCACACGAACGTAAAAACGCCCGTAATTACGCGCCCATAGACTTCGATTAGCCACGGGTACCTTCCCTATTTCAGGCTGTAATTACGGCACGGGCAGGCCCATAGAAGTCCATGGGGCTCCCGTAATTACGGGTGGCTACGTGTGTGCACCCGTAAGTATGGGAGCGTTGCTAGGTGACGTCAGGGGATAGTCACTGTCCAGGGTGCGGAAAGATTTAGGGTATGTTCACACGGCAGCGTCCGTTACGGCTGAAATTACGGGGCTGTTTTCAGGAGAAAACAGCTTCGTAATTTCAGCCGTCATGGCAAGTGCAGGCGCTTTTTCGCTGCGTCAATTACGGACGTAAATGGAGCTGTTTTTCCATGGAGTCAATGGAAAACGTCTCCGTTTAACTTCTGAAGAAGTTTACACCCCGCCTTTTGACAGCGGGGCGTAAAAAAGATGACCGTCGGAACATACCATCGTAAGACCCATTCAAAGGAATCGGCAGATGTTTGCCGACGCTATCAAGCCGCATTTTCAGACGTAAATCGAGGCGGAAAACGCCCGATTTACGTCCGTAAATAAGCCGTGTGAACATACCCTTAAACGATCAGTGCGAGATAGAGAGAAGGAGCTGCACTGATCGGCAGTAACTCTTTCAGCACCCTGGACAGTGACTAGCGCTGGACAGTGAGTACCATGCGCGGTGCTCACAATATAGATGTCTAATGTTAACTTCAAAAACCCGTAACAAAAAAAGTTAATACTTACACAGAACTCCATGCTTCTTCCTCCAGTCCTTACCCCTGGGATAATGTTTCAGCCCATGTGACCGCTGCAGCCAATCACAGGCTGCAGCGGTCACATGGACTGCCGCGTCATCGAGGGAGGTCGGACTGGATGTCAAAAGAGGGACGCTTCACCAAGACAACGGCCGGGGTACGTATGAACTGCTTTTACTGTCAATCGCTGCGTTCTGCTGCGGAAACTCTGCCCGAAAGGAGACTGAGGCGGATAGATATGCCCCAGACAGCGGTCGAGACACTTAGGACCCAACTGAAGAACTTCTCCGGTGTTCCAATCCAGGACTGGGGCGTGTAGACGTAGCCAAAGCAAACCCAGCAGCACGGGGTTGACAGCCTTGGGCAGGACAAGCAGGGAGATGAGCTCATAGTGAAGAACTCCCACTAGTAGTCTCAACGTCTTGGTCACAGACAAAACTGGGTCGGGCAATGGCAGTCCATCTACCGAAGCAACGATCAACGGCCTTACCAGCAGAACAGTGGGCAGCTGAAGAAGATCCACAAGGTCTTGGCAGATGAAATTGGTTGCAGAGCCAGAGTCCAGGTAGGCAGAGACCGGATGGGGCCTCTCGCCAGCGACGATGGTCACAGGAATGAACAGTTTGGACAAGAGTTCTCTATTAAATGCTGTGACGCCCAGGGTTGTCTCTCCAACCAATCCTAGGCCTTGGGGTTTTTTGGCTTCTGGGGACACAGACGCATGACATGGCCAGCGAGGCCGCAATAAAGACAGAGTGCAGAAGTGCGCCTGTGCTGTTTTTCCTGAACGGACAGTTTAAGCCGATCCACCTGCATCTGAACCTCGGGTGGAGCAGTAGAAGAAGGCAAAACGGGTTGCTGGAAGTTGGGCGCTAGTCTAGGAAGCCGTCTCTCCTGTCGAACCTCTTGAGATCTCTCTCTGAGCCTTATGTCCACTCGAGTAGCAAGTAGAATCAGGTCGTCCAAGGCAGATGGAAGATCTCGAGCAGCAAGTTCGTCCTTTATCTCGGGCGATAGGCCATTCCAGAAGGACGCTACCAACGCCTCATTGTTCCAGGACAATTCTCCTGCCAGGGTCCGGAACTGGATGGTGTATTCGCTCACAGAGGTGTCCTTCTGGCGAAGGTTAAAGATAGCAGTGGCTGCCGACGAGACTCGTCCAGGCTCCTCGAATACAGTACGGAATAACCGCACAAACCCATGGAAGTCTCGGGTCTCGGGTCCCTGTCGTTCACAGATTGGGTTCGCCCACAACCATGGCCTTGCTGGCAAGTAAAGACATAGTAAAAGCGATCCTGGCTCCATCCGAAGGAAATGCTCTGGCGTGCAGGGTGAAGTGGATATGACATTGGTTCAGAAATCCCCTGCACGTACTTGCGTCTCCATGGAAACGAGGTGGCAATGGCAGCGAGAACCGAGGATACAAACCGGCGCTGCCAGGAGGTGTAGCAGGAGGATTGATCGGAGGAGCTTGAATTGGAGCAGAGAAGAAAGCAGGCAGCGCCCCTAGCTGCTGTGCCATGGAGTCTACTGCCACAAGAAGTTGATCCTGTCGTGCTCGCAGATCCTGCAGGTCCGCCTGCATGGCTTGGGAAGGTGACATGCCCTTGAATTGACCAGTGGGGTCCATGGCCTGACCTTACTGTCACGGTGCGGGGTGTGGACACACTGGGCCGTACCGCGTAGCGGGATAGCAGCTGGCCACACAGGTACAGTACAAAGTCTATAGTCCAGAAAGGGTACCTGAGGCAATGTAGACAGTAGCTGTTATTCAGGCTGAAGATAAGGCTCCGGCAGTAGACGGACACCCGGCGGGGTGTGACACAGTGGATGCAGCGGAAGACACAACTTGACTTCAACTCTAGAAGGCACAGGTGCATGGGATACAGGATACAGGCAGCAGGAACGGGTAACACTGGGAACTAGAAAACACTAGGAGACCATTTGCAAGACAAACTTTAGGTACACAACAAAGCTCAGGCAATGATCAAGAGGGCAGAGCCCTTTTTATAGTTACATAGTTACATATAGTTACATAGTTAGTACGGCTGAAAAAAGACACATGTCCATCAAGTTCAACCAAGGGAAGGGAAAAGGGAAGGAAAAATTTCTACACATAGGAGCTAATATTTTTTTGTTCTAGGAAATTATCTAACCCTTTTTTAAAGCCATCTACTGTCCCTGCTGTGACCAGCTCCTGCGGTAGGCTATTCCATAGATTCACAGTTCTCACTGTAAAGAAGCCTTGTCGCCTCTGCAGCTTGAACCTTTTTTTCTCCAGACGGAGGGAGTGCCCCCTTGTTTTTTGAGGGGGTTTAACAATGACCAGGATTTCACCATATTTTTTGTATGTGCCATTAATATATTTATATAAGTTAATCATGTCCCCCCTTAGTCGTCTTTTTTCAAGGCTAAATAGGTTTAATTCTTTCAATCTTTCCTCATTACTTAAATTCTCCATGCCCCTAATTAGCTTCGTTGCTCTTCTTTGTATTTTTTCCAACTCCAGGGCATCCTTTCTATGAACTGGAGCCCAGAACTGAACTGCATATTCTAGATGAGGCCTCACTAATGCTTTGTAAAGTGGTAATATTACATCCCTGTCCCGCGAGTCCATGCCTCTTTTAATACACGACAATATCCTGCTGGCCTTTGAAGCAGCTGATTGACACTGCATGCTGTTATTGAGTTTATGATTTACAAGTACACCCAGATCCTTCTCAACAAGTGAATCCGCCAGTGTAGCTCCCCCTAGGACATATGATGCATGCAGGTTGTTGGTACCCAGGTGCATAACTTTACATTTATCTACATTAAACTTCATCTGCCAAGTGGACGCCCAAACACTTAGTTTGTTTAAATCTGCCTGTAATTCATGAACATCTTCCATAGACTGAACTATATTACATAGCTTGGTGTCATCTGCAAAAATAGAAATAGTGCTATTAATCCCATCCTCTATATCATTAATAAATAAGTTGAATAATAGTGGTCCCAGCACTGAACCCTGGATTACACCACTTATAACTGGGGACCATTGAGAGTAGGAATCATTGACCACAACTCTCTGGATACGGTCCTTGAGCCAATTCTCAATCCAATTACAAACTATATTTTCTAAACCTATAGTCCTTAATTTACCCATTAGGCGTCTATGGGGGACAGTGTCAAATGCCTTTGCAAAGTCCAAAAACACTAAATCCACAGCGGCCCCTCTGTCTAGACTTCTGCTCACCTCTTCATAAAAACAGATTAGGTTAGTTTGACAACTTCTGTCCTTAGTAAAACCATGCTGGCTGTCACTTATAATGCTATTTATTGTCACATAATCCTGTATGTAGTCCCTCAATAGCCCCTCAAACATTTTCCCCACGATGGATGTTAAGCTTACTGGTCTATAATTACCTGGGGAAGACCTAGAGCCCTTTTTGAAAATAGGCACCACATTTGCCCTGCGCCAGTCCCTTGGCACTATACCAGTCACTAGAGATTCTCTGAATATTATGAAAAGGGGGACAGAAATAACTGAACTAAGCTCTTTAAGAATTCTAGGGTGTAACCCATCTGGTCCCGGGGCCTTGTGCACATTTATTTTATTTAATTTAGCTTGGACCATCTCTACATTCATCCAATTCAGTATATCAACTGATATATTAACAGCACTGGCAGCGGCTACATCAGCTGCTCTTTCTTCAGTTGTATATACAGAGCTAAAGAACCCATTTAGTAACTCTGCCTTCTCTTGATCCCCTGTGATCAACTCCCCATTACCATTATCTAGGGGTCCTACATGTTCAGACCTTGGCTTTTTAGCATTTATATACTTGAAGAATTTTTTGGGATTTGTTTTACTATCCTTGGCCACCTGCCTTTCATTTTGTATTTTTGCTAATTTTATTACATTTTTACAGATTTTATTAAGCTCTTTATATTTTACAAAGGCTACAGCTGTACCCTCAGATTTGTATTTTTTAAATGCCCTTTTTTTGTCATGTATTGCCCCTTTCACAGAAGGTGTAAGCCATGTGGGGTTTAATTTGAGTCGTTTATACTTGTTACCTATAGGAATAAATTTTGCACTATAATAACTCAAAGTAGATTTGAAAATCTCCCATTTATCATTTGTTCCATTATTTGACATTAGTTCTTCCCAGTCCATATCCTGAATTGCAGCCCTCATCCTGGGGAAATTGGCTTTCTTAAAATTAAATGTTTTTGCCCTCCCAGCCTGCGTTTGTTTTTTACAGTATAGGTAAAATGTAACTATATTATGATCACTGTTACCGAGGTTTTCACGAACATTGACATTCCCAACAAGATCTGCATTATTAGAAATGACCAGATCCAACAGAGCTTCACCTCTAGTCGGGTCTTCCACAAACTGGCCCATAAAATTTTCCTGCAACAGGTTGAGGAAATGTCTCCCCTTTGCAGTTGAAGCCGAACCATGACACCAATTAATATCCCGGAAATTAAAATCTCCCATTATCACTACAGTACCCGCCTGTGCAGCCCGCTCCATCTGTTTATATAGCTGAACATCCATCTCCTCAGTTATATTGGGGGGTCTATAGATTACACCAAAAGTAATTTTTTCAGTGTTTACCTCCCTTTCTAGTTCCACCCACAAGGTTTCAACCTCCTCACAGTCTTCACCCACTATTGTCTCTTTCACACTCGCCTTCATATCATTTCTCACATACAGACATACACCACCACCTTTCCTATTTGTCCTGTCTTTCCGAAAAAGTGTAAAACTCTGTAGATTTACAGCCCAGTCATGTGAAGAGTCCAGCCATGTTTCAGCAACACCAACTATATCTATATTTTCTTCCAGTATCAAGGCCTCCAGCTCCCCCATTTTGCTTGCTAGACTTCTGGCATTTGTGAACATACACTTTAAGCATTCTGGACTGATTGCAGACTTCCTACAATTGTGCGCGCACTGGCCCTTTAAGGCCGTGCAGGTGCGGGTGCGCGCGTCCTGCAGATGACAGTCTCAGATCCAGGAAGTGAGTGCCGGAGGAAGGGAGACGCCGCAGAGAACCCACGTATCCATGGCCGTGGCCGTCGGAGAGTAAGTCAGAATGACTTTCTGGGATGCGTCAACTTCTACTGGCAGTTCATCCCAAACTTCTATTCACTGACAGCACCCATCTCTACCCTCACCAAAAAGGGCATGAACGCCAAGGTGTGGAGGCAGAATCTGCGTTTAATAGCCTGAAAAGTGCCTTCACGTCAGCCTCAACACTCCATCATCCTGATGTGTCGCGACAGTTTTCATTGGAGGTGGACGCCTCCTCGGTTGGTGCAGGCGCACTTCTGTTCCAGAGAGGTCCCAAAGGCAAGTCAGTGGTATGTGGCTATTATTCAAAAATGTTCTCTTCCGCAGAGCGGAACTACTTGATTGGGGATCGGGAGTTACTGGCCATCAAGTTGGCTCTGGAGGAGTGGAGACATCTACTGGAGGGTGCAGCTAACCCTATTCTGATATTTACCGACCACAAGAACCTCACCTTTCACCAGTCGGCCCAACAGCTGAATCCCCATCAAGCCATGTAGTCTCTGTTCTTTGCCCGGTTCCAGTTTGAGCTTCACTACCGACCTGCCGACAAAAATGTGAGGGCCAATGCCTTGTCCAGGTTGTTCGAGACTGAGGACGCCATGGATTTTCCGCAAAACATCATTGATCTGTCCTGCGTTGTCTCTGTCAACCCCCTGCAAGACATCCCTCCGGGGAGGACTTTTGTACGCCTGGTGGACAGAAGAAGAATTCTTCGCTGGGGACACACCTCCAAACTGGCAAGTCACGTGGGTGCCCGTAAAACCCGAGACTTGATTGCCCATAATTTTTGGTGGCCCACGCTACCCAAGACAATATGGACTTTGACTCGTCCTGCACGGTGTGCGCGGCTAACAAGGTTGCTCACGCCAAGCCTGCAGTCCTGCTTCAGCCACTACCGGTGCCCAATGCTCCCTGGCATCATATCGCAATCTACTTTGTCACGGATCTGTCCCCTTCTGCTGGATGCAGTACGGTCTGGGTGGTGGTGGACCCATTCTGAAAAGTGGCTCATTTTGTTCCACTGACTGATCTACCTTCTGCTTCTCGACTGGCCAAACTCTTCATCCAACACATCTTCTGCCTGCATGGTTTACCTCTGCATATCATGTCTGATTGGGGGGTTCACTTCACCTCAAAGTTCTGGAGAGCCCTCTGTAAACTCCTTGATGTGAAGTTGGACTTTTCCTCAGCCTACCATCCCCAGTCCAATGGTCAAGTCGAGAGGATCAATCAGATCATGGAGAACTATCTACGACACTTCATCTCCAGGCAGCATGATGTATGGGTGCAGCTTCTTCCTTGGGCCGAGTTCTCCTATAACAACCACACAAGCGAGTCCACTGCTGCCACACCGTTCTTCATTGTTTACGGCCAACACCCAGGAATTCCTCTCCCGGTGTCAGCTACGTCCCAGGTGCCCGCAGCTGACTCTGCATTCAGGGACTTCCTGCAGATCTGGCAGCAAACCCAAACCTCTATTCTGCTGGCGGTTGACCACATGAAACGAAAAGCAGACACAAGGAGAAGAGAGCTTCCTCAGTTTCTTCCGGGTTCCAAGGTCTGGCTGTCCTCTAGGAATATCCGGCTGAGGGTGCCATCATACAAGTTTGCTCCCAGGTTCCTCGGACCCTTCAAGATCCTACAGCAGATCATCCCTGTCTCCTACAAGCTTCCTGAAGCCTGTGGTCCTGAACCGCTACACCAAGACTCCAGGTCCTGCAGTTGCCCCCGGTGGTTCATCAGATTCATTCGAGGTTATGGAGATCTTGGACACCAAAAAAGTGGGAGGAAGAACTCTTTATTTGGTGGATTGGAAGGGGTTTGGTCCAGAAGAGAGGTCCTGGGAACCAGAGGAGAACCTCAATGCTCCTACCCTCGTGAAGAAGTTTCTCTTCCGCTCTGGCCCCAAGAAGAGGAGGTGTAAGACCGCAGACTCCTCTAATCCTGACGACACCTTCCTTCCCGGAGATGCCAGCACAAGCGGCCGTTCTGGCCTGCAGTGACCACTAGTGTGCGCGCACGAGCTCAGTCCCGGCCTTAAAGGAATTGTTTAATAACCCTGGACTATAAGAAGGGTCCTGCCCCTTCACACATTGCCTGAGCATTGTTGTGTTTACCCGTGTTAGTCTTGCAAATGGTCCCTTAGTGTTTTCCAGTTCCCGGTGTTCCCGTTCCTGCTAGCCGTATCCTGTATCCAGTGCTACCTTGTTCCTGCACCTTAGAGAGTTGGAGTCGTGTTGTGCCACCGATCACATCTGCTGTGTTACACCACTCCTGATGTCTGCTGCCAAGGTCCCATCCGAGCCTAACCATCGCTACTGTCTGAACTACCACAGGTACCCTTACTCGGACTATAGACTTTACTTGGTACACTGCGTGGCCAGCTGCTATCCCGCTACGGCGGTACGGCCCAGTGGGTCCTCATACCCACAGATCGTGACAGTCACAAGAGAACCCAGACGACCATCTGAAGAACTGCCGGCTTCACTTGCTTCAGTTAACAGGTTCCCGACCGCGGGCTGTATTTTTACGGCCAGCGGTCAGGGTCTCTGAAGTCCGCCCTATAGACTAATTACGGCGGCAATTCAGAGAGTGTGCGAGATCGCGTGCACACAGCCCTGTGCACTGGCTGTTGCTAACAGCCTTGGGCACTGGGCAGAGTGTCAGGGGCCAATCTTTTGGTCCCTGAACATATGATCGCTGTGACAACCAATCACAGCGATCACATGCTTTTCAATGCAAAATATAGTGTGCACGCAATCGCGTGCACACAGCCCTGTGCCCACACTGTTACTAACAGCTCTGGGCACTGGGCAGGGTATCAGGGACTAATCTGATGGTCCCTGAACATATGATCGCTGTAAAAACCTATCACAGCGATCACATTTGTTTTTATTTTGACATTTCTGGCAGCAAATCTCTTGCCTCTTTTCTTCTCCTCACACATTTTTTCAGTGTGAGGAGGAGAGATTCGAGAGAATTCCTGCCAGAAGAATACAGTGAAAAAAAAAGTGTTACACTAGAAAACATTCTCTGTATAGATAGATTTCTATCTATCTATACAATCTATCCATCTATCTTTTGTTCTATCTATCTACCTTTCTATCTTTTATTATATTAGAATAGGCGGTAGGGAATATATAATTATATATATATACATCCACATATATATACAATATATCAATAGCGGTTTATTTATTTGTTAGCGGTAGTGTAGATATATATATATATATATATATGTATATATATATATATATATATATATATATATATATATATATACCAGTTAGTTTGTGTGTTTATAAAAAAAAAAAACAATAAAAAATTGTTTGTTTAGTCAGTGTTAGTGACATTATGGCGAGGAAGTTATTTAGTGCTGAAGAGGCATACGCCATGCTGTGGTCAGAGTCAGAGTCTGAGACCGCGTCAGAGGCAGTGACGATGATAGCGTCACTTCAGGTTCATCTTCAGGGGACATTATCCCTGAATCAGTTGAAACTGCAGAACATGAAAGCGCAGGTCCTAGTAGCGCTGCAGCACAGGACAGCCTGGTCCCTCCAGCCCAGTCTCTTGTATGGGCACCTGCTTCATCTTTTGGGCCTAGAATCCACAGACTTAGTGCCACTCCTGGCATAACTGTGGACAATACAAATTTTGTCCAAATGGATTACTTCCATTTATTTATTACTGACGACATCCTTAATATGATTGTCCACGAAACTAATTTATATGCCGCTCAGTATATAAGGCAGAAACCTTCATCCACCCATAACAGAGATTGGACGCCCACCAATTTGCAGGAATTAAAAAAAATTTGGGCCTCACCCTAAATATGGGTATTGTAAAAAAGCCCTCCATTAGGTCTTACTGGACAACAAGACCCGCCCAAGCCACCCCAGTGTGTTCTGCAGTAATGCCCAGGTCTCGTTATGAGACAATAATGAGGTTCCTCCACTTCACTGACAAGGCACAGGCCCCCCCAAGTACCGATCCAAACCATGATCGGTTGGACCACTGATAAATTCCCTCAATAATTTATTTCTGCAACTCTACACCCCTGAGCAGAATGTAAGTGTGGACGAATCCCTCCTCAACTTCCATGGAAGAGCAAGATATTGTGTTAAGCTTTATAAATTGTGTGCTTGGAAAGAAAACAAAAAGGGAGACGGCGCTCCTCTAAGGTGATACCGTATAGACTGTTGGTATTTTGATGCAGAAATTAGTGAAGATAGACTCACCTGATTGTGTTGTGCAAGATCGTGTTGCTCCTCAGGTGTAATCTCAGGTACACTGTGCTGGCCTCCGGAGCAGACCCACAGTAGATAACTCCAATGCTGGGGTTTCTTTACCGTGGTCATTCGAAATCAAGAACCTGGAAAAAAATGCTCCTCATGTCGGGCGCTCTTGTGTAGCTGGTACGGTGATTACAATGGACCCATCGGATGGATTTTAAAACAATTTATTGGAGAACATGCTATAAAACAATAAAAATTGCTACTGCAACGCGTTTCAACCTCGTACTGAGGTTTTCATCAGGCATATAAATTTTGGACATACAACATCTTAAGTAGCCGTATCATATGGTTATGATACGGCTACTTAAGATGTTTTTTGTCCAAAATTTATATGCCTCACGAAGACCTCAGTACGAGGTTGAAACGCGTTTCAGTAGCAATTTTTATTGTTTTAAAGCATGTTCTCCAATAAATTGTTTTAAAATCCATCCGATGTGTCCACTGTAATCACCGTACCAGTTACACAAGAGCGCCCGACACGAGGAGCAATTTTTCCAGGTTCTTGATTTATAAATTGTGTGAAAGCGGGTCAAGATATACCACCGTGCCCCACTTATTCCAGTATGCCTCTGTTTAGACATTTGCATACTGCAAGGACTGGGGCATGTGGTACCATGCGCAAAAAATGAATTGGTTTTCCGCAGCAATTAGTAGGGAAGCGCATGGTAAAGGTGGACTCCTGTGATTATGCATCTGAAGAATTGCTTGCTGTCAAGTACAGGGATCGCAAAGATGTATATGTGCTAAGCACGATTCATACCGCAGGAACAGTGGCAGTGAGGGAAAGGGGGGCATCATCAGACAAGCACAAACCAGTGAGCGTGTCTGAATATAGCAAGTACATGGGGGGGGGGTAGATTTAAGCGACCAGGTTTTACAGCCCTATTTAGTGAAACACAAAACAAAAACCCGGTACAAAAAAGCGGCCATTTATCTTCTACAGATGGCAATCCACAATTGATTTGTGCTCTATAAAAAAAAACAGAGGCAGAGACAAATTCCTGGATTTCCAGGAGAAAATTATTGAAGGCCTCATTTTTGACGTTCAGGACACCAGAGAATGCCCCCAGTCTGAGGATATCAAACGACTGACTGAAAGACATTTCATCACTCGCATTCCCCCAACACCAACTAGAAGCAACCCCCAGAAAAAGTGCCGCGTCTGCAGAAAAGACGGGCACCGCAAAGATTCCCGATATTTCTGTCCCTCGCAGCCAGGCCTGTGCATTGACCCATGTTTTAAAAATTACCACACTGTTCTAAATGATTAGATTTTAGTTAATTAGTTGAAAATACTCTACATTACATTTTTATTTTTCCAATGATTTTACTCCAAGGGTGAGGAAGGGAATGGGTGGGGGGTGGATGTCATATTTGCATATTTTCTAAAGTTCATCTGCTGAATAGCTCCATTTGCATAAACTTGCAATTTCTTATTTTAAGAAACCCAGAAAAATAAATTCCCATTATACCCCTAGATTACTATTTTTGGGATTTCTGCTTCAAGAGAAGATATTTTGGAAGTGTTATAGAAACTCTGTTGAGTTTTGTAAAACCAGCTTTGAAAAAAGGTGATTTGTGAAATAAGCTTCTTCTATCGTCCGCCCTCCTACATCTCTATGTGATAAATAAGGCACACATATTTGGTATCCCCATGGACAGGAGAAGTGGGAGAATGTGACAGAAGGTGAATTTTGTCAGTTGTCTATACCGTTTGTGAAAAATGCTCACGTAAACTGACGCATTTGCTAAAAAATTGCTAATTTTATTTTGTTCCATCTTATTCAAGAAACTTTCAGAAGAAAACTGGACTTTCTAAAAATATGATAAACACCTTAAAGAAAACCTTAACTGGTTAAGGTAAATGTACATGATTCTACAGTAAGAAAGACACTTGGAGAGTTGCAAGCGCAAACCACTGCTGACCAAAAAGAACACAAAAGGCTTATCTTGTATTTGCCAAAAAACATCTAGATGACCCCCAAGACTTTTATGATAATATTCTGTGGACTGATAAGTCAAAGGTAAAACTTTTTGGTAGACATGGATCTCGTTACATCTGGTGTTAAAGCTAACACCACATAAGAACATCATACCAACAGTCAAACATGTCATTCTTTAAGACCATTCTGCAAAAGAAGAATGGGCCAAAATGTCTCCACAACTATGTAAAAGACTCATCGCAAGTAATCGCAAATGTTTGATGGCATTTGTTACTGCCAAGGGTGGAACAACCAGTTATTAGTTTAGGGGAGCAATTACATTTTCACAGCAATGTATGTGTAGGAAATTATTCTCGCTTTTAAAACTAATTCTAAAAATATAAAAGTTTTAAGTAAACCTTAAAGCCATGTATCAGTATAAAATGTTATTATTGTACCTCAAGGCAGCCTAAGCATACTTATATAATCACAACAAAATGTATGTTCACGGAAACAGGGGGTCCAAATTGATGGCTACTATGGCTAAGAAGAGACAGGAACAAACATACATTAAAGGTTTACATATTGAGGGAGGTCATTTAATTACAGAAACGGCTGACATTGCTAAAAAGTTTAATTCTTATTATGATCTACTTTATAACCTTAGAAATAATGAGCCCGAAACAGAATTGCATGAGAGGACATTAAAAATTGACACCTTTTTAAGAGATTTACAATTGCCTTCTCTTACTCCTTCCCAACAAGAACTTCTCTCTAAACCCTTTACTCTCTTAGAATTAGAGACTGCCCTGAAGAATACTCCCTTGGGGAGTCCTGGACCTGATGGTCTACCTTCTGTATATTACAAATCCTTTCCAGACATACTTTTGCCTCAGATGTTAAATACATTTAATTCCCTTCTTCACACTATGGGATTTACCAAACAATCTCTAGAGGCGCACATTTCTATACTACCCAAAGAAGGTAAAGATACCGCTGAATGAAGCAGCTATAGACCAATCTCTCTGTTAAATGTAGACATCAAGCTTTATGCGAAATTATTAGCCTATAGGCTCAAGCCTTTATTGCCGGACTTAATTCATCCAGAGCAAGTAGGATTTGTTTCCCGTAGGGAAGGCAAAGATAATACCCTGAGAATTCTAAATTTGATACATTATGCTAAGAAAACACATGTGCCAATGGCCTTGTTATCTACAGATGCAGGAAAGGCATTTGACAGAGTGGATTTGTTATTTATGAAGTTGGCTCTACAAAAATTTGGGTTACCATTAACGGCTATTATGCAAATTATGGCTTTATACACCTGTCCGTCGGCGCAAATACGGGTTAATGGCACTCTCTCGCCCTATTTTACTATCTCCAATGGTACCAGACAAGGGTGCCCTCTGTCCCCCCTATTGTTTGTACTCACTATCGAGACTCTAATCCAACATATTAGACAGAACAAACTTATAAAGGGCTTACGGATAAAGAATCACACTGATTGTACAGCTGCCTTCGCGGATGATCTCCTCATTATAACATCAAATCCTGATAGATCTTTCCCTATCTTATCAGAGATATTTGACCATTTTCATGACCTATCAAACTTCAAGATTAACCCAGTTAAATCTCAGACCCTCAATATCACATGTCCCTCTCAGATGATACTTGCAGCCCAGACTGTATCTCGGTTTCCCTGGTCTTCCTCATGTATAAAATATCTAGGTTTGCAGATTTCCGCGTTTCCGGATTCCTGGTTTGCACTCAACTATACCCCACTCTTAGACAACATCTCACTGATTATGAAATCCTGGAATCTCCCATATGTTTCTTGGATTGGATGGAGTAATTTACTAAAGATGCTCATTATGCCTAAACTGACATATTTTATGCAATATATGCCTATTTATTTGCCTCAGAGTTTTTTTCCGTAAAATCCAAAGGCTTTTATTGAATTATATGTGGAATGGCAAGCGGCATCGCTTATCCTTAAATACCTTGACTCGTCCGAAGCATCAAGGAGGGATTAATTTCACAGACTTACAGGTGTATTATCAAGCGATTCAGCTGGGTAGAGTTATTGAATGGCATAATCAATATCGACCTAAACTGTATGTACCGGTAGAGGAGGAAATTTGTGAATCTTCCTTGACGCAAGCACTCATTTGTTCTGATTATTTAGTGGGCACTGTACCTAGAGTCAATCTATTGACAAAAGCAGCCATATGTGTATGGAAAATGTTATCTGCCACAATGGCAATAAGTCCTTTGCCTTCTCCATTGATGAAGATGGGCGATTTACTGGGTATGTGTCACGAAGCGGGTTAGTGGACCCACTAGGCCATACCGCCGTAGCGGGGAGGCAGCTGGCCAAACAACAGGAAACCTCAGAATTACAATGTCCCGCACAAGGGTACCTGGATAGTCCAGACGGTGGCTGCAGCTCTGGCAGCAGATAACGCCAAACGTGGCGGATGACACAGGTGCAACAGGTTGCACCAGATGTGGCGGATTCCTCCAGACGTGGCAGATGACACAGGACGTGGCAGATTCCTCCGGACGTGGTAGATGACACACGACGTGGCGGATTCCTCCGGACGTGGCAGATGACACAGGACGTGGCGGATTCCTCCGGACGTGGAAGATGACACAGTACGTGGCACGACTTGATACTAAAGGCACAGCATGGGAAACAGGAACAGGGAACAAGGCACGGGTAACAACTGGAACGGGAAACACTAAGGGACCATTTGCAAGACAGACTGAGAAAACTAACAACGCTCAGGCAAGGATCAGAAGGCCTGGAGCCTTCTTATAGACCAGGAAATCATGGCCGTTGATGATGATGATTTCCTACGGGACACAGCAGAACGGAGCGGAAGTGAGCGCTGGCGTCTCCTAGGAAGGAGATGGGGACCAGTGCTCACAGATCCATGGCTGTGGGCGTCGGGAGGTGAGTAAACCCGACAGCCCGCGGCCATGGACGCTACAGTATCCCCTCTCTTACGCCCCCTCTTCTTGGGGCCAGAGCGAAAGAGGAATTTCTTAATAAAAGCAGGAGCACTGAGGTTCTCTTCTGGCTCCCAGGACCTCAGGACCAAACCCTCTCCAGTCCACCAAATAGAAAGTCCTTCCTCCTACAATTTTGCAGTCCAGGATCTCCTTTACCTCAAATACATCAGAAGGACCGCTGGGAGCAACTGTGGAACTAGAAGTCTTGCTGTAGCGGTTCAGGACCACTGGTTTCAGGAGGGACACATGGAAGGAGTTGGGTATTCTGAGGGTAGGAGGCAGCCGCAGCTTATAGTAGGCAGGGTTGATTTGTTGCAGAATCTCGAAAGGACCAAGGAACCTGGGAGCAAACTTGTATGAAGGCACCTTCAAGCGAATGTTTCGAGAGGACAGCCAGACTTTAGTCCCCGGAAGATACTGAAGTGGCTCTCTTCTCCTAGTATCTGCCTTTAGCTTCATGCGATCTACTGCCAGCAAAATAGAGGACCGGGTCTGTTGCCAGATTTGCAGGAAGTCCCCATATGCAGAGTCAGCCGCGGGTACCTGAGATGAAGTCGACACAGGAAGAGGGACTCTAGGATTTTGACAGTATACAATGTGAAATGGAGTGGAAGTGGTGGACTCACTTTTGTGGTAGTTGTATGAGAACTCGGCCCATGGAAGAAGCTGTACCCAGTTATCGTGCTGTGAAGAGATGAAGTGGTAGAGATAATTCTACATTATGTGGTTGATCCTCTCAACTTGCCCATTGGACTGGGGGTGATAAGCTGAGGAAAAGTCCAAACTCACATCCAGGAGTTTACAGAGGGCTCTCCAGAACTTTGAAGTAAACAACTCCCCGGTCAGACACAATGTGTAGAGGCAAGCTATGCAAATTAAAGATGTGTAGAATGAAGAGACTCGCCAGTCGAGGAGCAGAAGGTAGGCCTGTCAGCGGGATAAAATGTGCCATCTTAGAGAACCGGTCCACCACCACCACCCAGACAGTGTTGCATCCTGCTGATGGGGGAAGGTCTGTGACAAAGTCCATCGCAATGTGCTGCCCGGGGGCATTGGGTACAGGCAGAGGTTGAAGCAGGCCGGCAGGCTTGGAGTGAGTAACTTTATTAGAGGCACACACCGTGCAAGAAGAGTCAAAGTCCAGAACATCTTTAGGTAGCGTGGGCCACCAGAAGTGACGAGCAATCATGTCTCGGGTTTTACGGATACCAGCGTGCCCAGCCAGTCTAGAACTTTGTCCCCTTCTCCTGTCTGCCAACCGAACAAAAGTCCTCCCAGGAGGGATGTCTCTAACCTGTAGAGGATTAGCAGTGACAATGCAGGACGGGTCTATGATAGTCTGAAGGGACTCCACCGTGTCTTCCGTCTCAAGCGATCTGAACAGGGCATCGGCCCTCACATTCTTGTCCATGGGACGGTAGTGGAGCACAAACTGAAAACGGGTGAAGAACAGCGACCACCTGACTTGACGGGGATTCAGTCGGTGTGCAGACTTAAGGTAGGTAAGGTTTTTGTGGTCGGTGAAGATCAGGATGAGGTGTGCAGCGCCCTCTAGAAGATGTCTCCACTCCTCCAGAGCCAATTTGATGGCCAGCAGCTCCCGATCTCCATTAGAGTAATTGTGCTCAGCAGAAGAAAAAAGTCTTGAGTAGTAGCCACATACTACTGCCTTTCCTTTGGAGCTCCTCTGGAACAGAAGTGCACCTGCACCAACAGAGGAGGCGTCCACCTCCAGTGAGAACTGCCGAGATAAATCAGGATGATGGAGGATCGAAGCTGAAGTGAAGGCATTCTTGAGGCTAATAAATGCGGACTCTGGAGTCCACACCTTGGCGTTCGCACCCTTCTTGGTAAGGGTAGAGATGGGAGCCGTCAGAGCAGAGTAGTTAGGAATAAACTGCCGGTAGAAATTGGCGAATCCCAGGAACCGCTGTATGGCTCTTAAGCCTTGAGCACGTGGCCACTCCAGGACAGCTTTCACTTTCTCAGGATCCATCTTGAGGCCTTGATCCGAGATGATGTAGCCCAGGAAGGGCAGAGAACTCTTCTCATAGACGCACTTCTCCAGCTTGGCGAATAAATGAATCTCCCTTAATCGTAGTAGAACCTGATGGACATGCCTCCGATGAGTAGTCGGATCTGGGGAGAAAATCAAAATATCATCAAGATAAACAACAACACAGACATAGAGGAGATCTCGGAAGATATCATTAACAAACTCCTGAAACACTGCGGGAGCGTTGCACAGTCCTAAGGGCATCACTAGGTATTCGTAGTGCCCGTCCCGGTTGTTAAAAACCGTCTTTCATTCATCACCCCGGCGAATCCGGACTAGATTATAAGCCCCCCGCAGGTCTAGCTTAGAAAAATTTTTGGCTCCTTGTATGCGATCAAACAGCTCAGATATAAGTGGCAATGGGTATTTGTTCTTGACCGTGATATGGTTGAGACCACGGTAGTCAATGCAGGGTCAAAGGGATCCGTCCTTCTTTTTAACGAAGAAGAATCCAGCCCCGGCCGGGGAGGAAGACTTTCGTATGAAACCCCTCTCCAGATACTCCTTGATATAGGCCGACTCAGGCAAGGAGAGAGGATATACTCGGCCACGGGGAAGAGAGGCATTAGGAACCAGTTCAATGGGGCAGTCATAAGTCCGATGTGGAGGCAGCGTCTCAGCCTCCCTTTTGCTGAAAACATCTGCATACAGAGCAAACTGGGGGGGGGCAGTCCCGCCAATGACTGAGACAGAGGAGGCTTGACAGGATGGATTTGCAACAGACAACGACCATGGCACTCGGAGCTCCATTGGAGAACCTCTCCAGAATTCCAATCCAGGACTGGGGCATGCAGTCAAAGTCAAGGCAGGACAGGATTGATGGCCTTGGGCAAAACAAGGAAAGAAATTAGTTCAGAAGGAAGGACTCCAACCTGGAGCTTCAACGGTTTGGTTTTAGAAACGATGGGATCAGGCAGAGGCAGTCCATTACCTGAGGCAACAGCCAAAGACGTCTCTAGGGGGACAGTGGGCAACTGAAGATGATCCACAAGCTCTTTCTGGATGAAGTTTGCAGCAGAACCAGAGTCAAGGTAGGCAGAAACTTGTTGCGTCCTGTCGTCGGATACTAGGGTCACAAGAATAGTCAACTTGGAACAGAAGGCTTTATTAGGTACCGTTCCATCTAGGGTTGTCTCTCCAACCAATCCTAGGCAATGGAATCTCTCTGGCCTCTGGGGACAAAGACGCACAATATGGCCTCTGAGGCCGCAATACAGACAAAGTCCAGAAGTGCATCTGCGTTGTCTCTCCTGGATAGACAATTTGACAAGGTTACTCTGCATCGGATCCTCTGGTGGGACGACTGAGGAAGATTGCTGAAAAATAGAATCCAGCTTAGGAAATTCTCTCTCCCGGAGAACCTCTTGGGAATGCTCCCGGATCCTCATGTCAACCCGGGAGGAGAGTAGGATAAGATCATCCAGGGTAGATGGCAGATCGTGAGCAGCCAGCTCGTCCTTGATCCCTGAAGACAGTCCCTGCCAGAATGTGGCCACCAAAGCCTCGTTGTTCCAGGTCAATTCAGCAGCCAGGATACGGAACTGAATGGCATACTCGCCCACGGAGAGGTTTCCCTGATGTAGGGTCAGCAAGGATGCAGCAGCTGAAGAAACTCTCCCAGGTTCCTCAAAGATTGAGCGGAAGGTCTGTAAAAAGCACTGCAAGTCCCGGGTCTCTAGTCCCTGATGTTCCCACAGAGGATTAGCCCATGCCAGGGCTTTGCCAGTAAGGAGAGAGATGATGAAGGCGATCCTGACGTCATCCGAAGAGAAGGACCTGGCATGTAGTCTGAAGTGGATCAGGCACTGATTCAAAAATCCCCTGCAGGACCTCGGATCTCCGTCATAGCGTGGAGGTAGCGGCAAGAAACACAGGGGATTGGTACCGGTACAGGCAGGAAGTGTAGCAGGAGGAACTGCAGGAATGGGTACGGTGACGACTGTGGTGGGAGCAAGTAGCCGATGGGCTATGGCGTTCACCGACAGGAGGAGCTGGTCTTGTCGTGACTGGAGATCCTCCATCTCGGCCAGCATGGCTTGTGTCGTCAAAGTCTCAGGTTGACCAGCGGGGTCCATGGCCTGAGCGTACTATCACGAAGCGGGTTAGTGGACCCACTAGTCCGTACCGCCGTAGCGGGGAGGCAGCTGGCCAAACAACAGGGAACCCCAGAATTACATTGTCCCGCACAAGGATACCTGGATAGTCCAGACGGTGGCCGCAGCTCTGGCACTGATGTAGGTGGTTGCAGCATATAACGCCAAACGTGGCGGATGACACAGGTGCCGCAGGTTGCGTCAGACGTGGCGGATTCCTCCAGACATTGCAGATGACACAGGACGTGGCGGATTCCTCCGGATGTGGCAGATGACACAGGACGTGGTGGATTCCTCCGGACGTGGCAGATGACACAGGACGTGGCGGATTCCTCCGGACGTGGCAGGTGACACAGGACGTGGCAGATTCCTCCGGACGTGGCAGATGACAGGACGTGGCACGACTTGATACTAAAGGCACAGCACGGGAAACAGGAACAGGGAACAAGGCACGGGTAACAACTGGAACGGGAAACACTAAGGGACCATTTGCAAGACAGACTGGGAAAACTAACAACGCTCAGGCAAGGATCAGAAGGCCTGGAGCCTTCTTATAGATCAGGAAATCATGGCCGTTGATGATGATGATGACGATTTCCTAAGTGCGCGCACTGGCCCTTTAAGGCCGGGCACGAGCGTTTACATGCACCCTACGGGACACAGCAGAACGGAGCGGAAGTGAGCGCTGGCGTCTCCTAGGAAGGAGATGGGGACCAGCGCTCACAGATCCATGGCTGCGGGCGTCGGGAGGTGAGTAAACCCAACGGCTCGCGCCCATGGACGCTACAGTATGGAAGACCTAGACCCGAAATTATGGTCCTCCTTACAAAACTCTTTAAGACAGAAAGTGATTGGTGACATAATGCTAGATGGAACTTTTCC
The DNA here is from genome assembly GCF_050947455.1 of Rhinoderma darwinii. Lineage (NCBI taxonomy): Eukaryota > Metazoa > Chordata > Amphibia > Anura > Rhinodermatidae > Rhinoderma > Rhinoderma darwinii. Next base: position 173,936,846 of record NC_134687.1, on the reverse strand, counting down.
TCCGTTTTAACTATTTCGGCTTACATTTCCTAACACTCCTATTAATCACTTACATTATTCTCAATTGCTATTAAACTTTAAGAATCTTTCGAAACAGGGCTCTTTCCTACGAGATCTCACATGGTTTGAACGATTGATGGCTGTGATGCAACCTGTTTCTAAATTTACCTCCAAAATATCTAAAAATCTTATCCTGAATTCACACCTTCCTCAGCTGTCTTATATCCGGGCCTGGGAAAAAGATTTAGATACTACATTTAGTCCTACTGACATATCGCATATATTTAAAAATTGCTTTGGCCCCTCTAGGTGTGTAGCTATACAAGAGACGACTTACAAATTGGTGAGTAGGTGGTATAAAACACCGGCTCTCCTTCACAAATACGACAGCAGTATCCCCCAGACTTGTTGGAGATGTTTATCACATACAGGTACCTACACTCATATTTGGTGGGAGTGTCACCTTATTACACCTTTCTGGGCTAAAGTAGAGGACATATTGTTATCCATTTGCCCACAGGCTCCTAGGTTATCCATGAAACTTGTGTTTTTAAAGGGAATGTGTTGCCAGAAAAACATGTTTTTTTTAAAAAAATTAAACATTTAGTGTGTGGGTGATTAAACATTGTTCAAATTTTTTTTTTTTTTTTCACGAGTCAGGAAATAGTCAGGAAATATTATAAATTAATTCTAATTTATAATACTACCCATTTTTGGTCACTAGATGGAGCTATTCCCAAAATTGCAGCATTGCAACAATGGGTTAAAAGCCCTCGCTCTAGTGAGCTCTCAGCATCCCCCCCTCCTTTATCCTGGCTAGTGCCGGGATAAACGAGGGGTTTGAACGGTGTAACCTCCTACACTGTGTGTCGCCATTTTTTGAGCTAACACACAGTGTAGTAGGTTTACATACAGTAGTAAACACACACAAACACGAACATACATTGAAATCTCTTACCTGCTCCTGCCGCCGCGGCTCCCTCCGGCCCGTCCGCTCCGTTTGCTGCCGCTGGTCCAAGTGCACAAATCCGGAAGCCGCGACCGGAAGTAGTAATATTACTGTCCGGCCGCGACTTCCGGTCCACGGGAAAATGGAGCCGGACGGCGCCAATTTCGAATTGGACTGTGTGGGAGCGGCGCATGCGCAGTTCCCACACAGACGCCGTACACTGCAGTCAATGGGACGGGAGCCGTTCGCAGTCCCTATGGGACTGTGGCTGCCGTATTCCATGTCTGTATGTGTCGTTAATCGACACAGACAGAAATGGAACAAAAAATGGCAGCCCCCATAGGGAAGAAAAAGTGTAAAAATAAGAAAAAGTAAAACACAAACACACAAATGAATATAAACGTTTTTAATAAAGCACTAACATCTTTAACATATAAAAAAATAATTTGTGATGACACTGTTCCTTTAAATTTGTACCCGATTCTTCCCAGTTCGTTTAATAGGGTGTTGTGGTTACATATGCTATCAACTGCTAAAGCCATGATTCCACTTTACTGGAGGAAGGAGGATACTCCTCCAATCTCTCAATGGTTGAATAAAATTACCCAGATTTCTAGACTGGAGGAGTTATGTCATGTAGCTCAGAGAACCATAGGGAAATATAACCGGATTTGTTCCGCCTGGCATGCCTTTCTTCAAGATCCACAACAATACGGTAGACTCTCTTCATAATGTGTAGAATTGATAGTCCACTTGAGTACAACATCCTCCTCTACTCTTTATGTCACAAATTAGTCAATTCCTTTTAGACTGTCTAGTGTTATATGCTGGGGAAGTTAACTCACCTTTTACACATACTTGCATTCAGATGTGTCATTTACTTATTGCAGAAATTCCTTATAGATATACATGTACTGACTTTGTGGTTTGTTGATTAGAGATATTTCTCTGCAGTTTATTCCGTAATGGTTTAATGTGTTCTTGTAAACGTACAGTATGTTCACTTAAATATGTTATTGTATTGCAGTTTTTGCTACTGATGACTGTACCTTATTGAGTACGTTGTTGTAAAGTGACAAGACTAATAAAAATATATTTGAAACAAAATGTGTTTTTATTTCATTAAAGTATAAATAACAAACCTTAAAATACAAAGAGTTGCTCTACAGTAGTGTTTGGTCTAATATGACAGCTGTAATGTTCACTTTTATTCTGTGGCCAAACATCACAAGTTTAAGTGGAACAAGACCTGAAAAAATATTTGTGTGTGTCGCAGAGCGCAGTAAATGAGCTCATCTTACCTTTTGTCATATGTGACAGAAGATCAGTTTTCATCACAGTTTCTCCCTGTGTAATCCCATATTTCTGTAAAAGTCAGACTGACATGCCACTGATCACTCATCCATATACACAATGCCCTCTATAGCCTAGGGTAAAATGTACCTGTCTACATATCATGCATCAATGTACAATACGGACAAGGAGACCATTTCCATTGCAATATATGTACCATACATGTGTCGTACCTGTAAAAAAAGGAATGATCGGAACAGTCTATAGTCATATTTATATATTATATATAGGAAATCATGGGACTAAATGGATTGTACCGTTGGACAAATGAAACACCCTTACCATTCTGAACTATGGCCTATTCAGCCTCTGTCGAGGGATAACCACGCTCCTTAACTTGTTTAGACTTCGAAGTCTAGTTTCAGGTTTCGAGTTTAGAAACGATCCTCTTAACACCTCACTCCAATTGTATAACTAACTATCCCTGTCTGTTGAATACAAGACTATTTTTAGGTTACCAAACGAACTACCTACAGTATAAGACAATGTAAGGTGGATGAAGAACTCAGTTGCAGGCCAACCTCACAAAATCTATTACATTCCTAAGTAGGTTGAACCTGGTAATAAATATCTCCTCTAAAAACCTTTCCAAGTTACAACTTTTGTTATTGGAGAAAGGATTTTCATACTGCCCTCCATAACTAATTGAATCTTTTAGTCTAGGGAATAACTTACAACGGTTTTTATTTAATATTAGATTTAACAGCTTTGGGCACCTTATTACTCAAATTGTTTTTTATTGTCCATTTACTTGCTAAATGCAGAAAGAAAAAACATTTTGTTGCTGTAAATTTGGAGCAGCTCCTGTACATAGCTTGCTATGCTGTTGATTCTAGCAGAGATTCAACAGCAAACTGCTCCTGGCTCTGTTGGCTCTCTCTGCTCTCCCTTTTTCTTCTGTCAGTGTTAGATATAGCATCAGGGAGGGTAAGGCGGGACAGGGCAAATCAGAATGCGGAGAGGGGACAGAGCATCTAAGTCATCAGAGTAAAGATAAGGAGGCAAGCACACACGGCAGTCTTTAGGAGGAGGGAGGGGGAAATCACACATACTCCTCAGCATCAGTGTTTGTCAGCACAAAGGAGAAGAGATCACTCACGGGCTGTAGGAGGAGAAATCAGTAACAAATCAGGACAAAAGCTGTGCTAATACATGTGAGTTAGCGAAGGCAGCGGCATCCTGGGCACACAAAGAACTTACATACAGTATGTATTACCGGGAGCAGGGCCGATTATAGCTTTTCTGCTGCCTGAGGTGAAAATTGAAATAGCGCCCCAAGATCTTGATTAACATCCCCCTGGCTGCTCTACATCACTAGCAGCCTCCTTAAAATCTTGCGGATGCGCCGTTACCCTGCACTCCCCTGGCATGCACGGTGCAGCCATGAAGCCGGGCAGAGTACACCTATAGACGTAGATACAATTATAGTGCAAGAGGGGTGGTGGAGGTCAAAGAGGCAGCAGGCCGCCTGAGGCGAGACGCTCACCGCGCCTCATGGGCGGTGCGGCCTGACTTGGAGTGACACATCCACATGAGAAAAGACAAAACCCAGGAGCACAAAGTGAATATTAAGGAGTCTGAAAATTAATGGTGAAATAAAGATTACAGCCTTAAACGTTGCGCATTATTTTTAACTGCAGGTTACCATTGACATATGTAATAAAATATTTTTTTCCATGTCAAAATGTCCAAAGCCTTTTAGATATGCTCTGCTGAATCTACTATGTAGAGCCATACTGATAAATTGGCTCCAATTCCTATTTTCTCAATCTCTAACTGTAAGGGGTTTTCCGGCGAAGTAAAAAAAAAAAAAAAATACCTTAAAGAGGCTCTGTCACCACATTATAAGTACCCTATCTCCTACATAAGGAAATGGGCGCTATAATGTAGGTGACAGCAGTGCTTTTTATTTAAATCAACGATCTATTTTTACCACTTTATTAGCGTTTTTAGATTTATGCTAATGAGTTGCTTAATGCCCAAGTGGGTGTATTTTCACTTTAGACCAAGTGGACGTTGTACAGAGGAGTGTATGACGCTGACCAATCAGCATCATGCACTCCTCTCCATTCATTTACACAGCGCATAGGGATCCTGTTAGATCGCTATGCGCTGTCTTATACTTGTCTATTCACGATCTCGTTGTAACCTGTCATTTACCGCGTAATCTCGCGAGATTACGCATCCTCTGCTGTAACTACCACAGACAGAGTAACGAATGTCTGTGAAATGTCTATTCACTGTCTAAACACTTCAGTATCGTTAATGTGTAAGTATAAGACAGCACATAGCGATCTAACAGGATCCCTATGCGCTGTGTAAATGAATGGAGAGGAGTGCATGATGCTGATTGGTCAGCGTCATACACTCCCCTGTACAACGCCCTCTTGGTCTAAAGTGAAAATACGCCCACTTGGGCATTAAGCAACTCATTAGCATAAATCTAAAAACGCAAATATAGTGGTAAAAATAGATTGTTTTTTTTAAATAAAAAGCATTATTGTCACCTACATTATAGCGCCCATCTCCTTATCGAGGAGATAGGGCACTTATAATGTGGTGACAGAGCCTCTTTAAATCCATTTATAATCCGTTTCTTCTTCTCCCTGGTATGTTAGAGTTGCTAATTTTCCGTTTTTTTCACTATATAGTATGTTCCCGTTCCCGGACTGCAAACCAGCTGTACTTCCTGTGAAGTGTACAATTCCCATTAGACTTTGTCGCATATTGTCTGTATACCTACCTACCACCCTCATTCTCCATAGCTCCACCCCTTCATGTTATGTCTTCTTCCTACCAGCCTCATTGTCTGTACCAGTCGGTATCCTGCATCCTTTGTCCGTGACCAGTCGGTATCCTGCATCCTGTGTCCAGCCTGCTTCCAGTAATCCGGCACCAGCCTTCTTCCAGTAATCCAGGACACCAGCCTGCTTCCAGTATCCGGCACCAGCTTGTATCCGGTACCTGCAATCTGACTGTATCCAGCTGCCATCAAGGTACCTTCTACCAGTGACTGCTTAACACCTTTCTGGCCAGCAGCTACTCCGTTACGGCAGAGTAGCCCAGTGGATCCACAATGTCATTGGACATTACACACTTCTGATCCCAAGACTTCAAGAGATGCCTTAGCTTTTTAGGCTTTTTTATCCCTCGACCACACAGGTTTATACTACAGAGTCTGTATGGACCAATGCGCAGAGTGTTAAGCATGTTCTATTTGGCTAATGGTGCCATCCATTTAATCCCTAGTTTTCCCATAATATACAGATTCATTGGTTGGTGCTATGGAAAGCATACCCCAACATAGGGGAAGTTCATTCATTTACGCTGACATGTAAAAAACAAAGGAGGAACATATAAGACAGGGAATGCTTAGTATAGAAATCTACCCAGCTCTTCTCAATTCTTTCTCTCCACCTCCATATACGCATTCTCTATAATTTTTTTAATGGATTACACTTGGTGATTCAACATAGGAGCCTTATTGATTACAATTGTTTTGAGTGCCATGAATTTTATATTAATACGGATTGTAGAATCCTTTTACAAGAGCACCACGTTATATGGGTGTGCTATACCAAAAGCTTCACTTTATTTATTTGAGATACCATTATATTTGTCAACCACTTACCTATAACAACTTATAAGTTAGACAATAAATAAACAGCAATAAGCAATGTGAGAAAATGCTTCTAGATTTTTATTTTACTTTCCCAGTTCATTACAATGATTTATTAATTGTGTAAATCCTACATATGCTATGGTTTATTTCTGTTACCTAGATAAATCTGTAAGAATTATTACCAGTATTTCTGCCAAACTTGTCAAATATCTCTTGTATGTGTTACCAGATGGACACATGGGCTTATTTTAAATAGAGGCAGGCACATACGCAGATAGACATATATAGAACTGGAGAATCTTGTTGCAAAGTGAACTTAAAATACATAGTACAAAAATAAATTAGTTCATCCTAGTATCTTTCCATACTTAGCCGGCAATAACAACCCCCTGTAGAACTGCTGAAGTAACCTAGAGGAGTTAGGCTCTGTTCACACTTATTTTACACATTGTTCTCTTTTGTCAGGTTTGTTATTTTTCTTTCATGGCCAGAATAGCATAGCATGGTGCAATATTCTATCCACTATGAGTCAATGGGATCCATCATGATTTGTTAGTATCATAAAGGGTCGGTTACATACGTAAAAATGGAAGCCAATGTAAAAAGAGCTGTCGTCTGGTCCTCGGGCAATAAACACTGATCAGTTAATGGCAATGATTATACTCTAATTCAAGACATACAACAGGCATACTGTAAATATGGAACAAATTCAGTGCCTTGAAGAATATTTGTCCCACGCCAAATGCCCCTATTTTTAACAATGAATGGCTCATGCTTTATGGGCTTTTTCAAACATAACCTTTTTGTTATTAGAGATAGGAAAACATTAATAAAGGAGAAACATAGGATACATTGGGAAGGGGTAAATACTTTTTACGGCACTATATGTTTACTGTTTCCCCGAAAACTCTGCAGAATATGTTGTTTATATATAAATAGATTTTATTATCATTATTATTCCACCTGCCTTAGGCTTCGATCAGATCTGTGTCAGGGCTCTGTTCCGACGGAGCTCTCCGGCGGAACGGAGCCCTGACTGACACAAATGGAAATCATAGGTTTCCGTTTCCATCATCATTGATTTCAATGGTGACGGATCTGGTGCCAATGGTTTCTGTTTGTCTCCGTTGCGCAAGGGTTCCGTCATTTTGACGGAATCAATAGTGTAGTTGACTACGGTATTGATTCCATCAAAACGACAGAACCTTTGCACAATGGAAACTAAAGGAAACCATTGGCACCGGTGATGGAAATGGAAATCTATGGTTTCCGTTTGTGTCAGTCAGGGCTCCGTTCCGACGGAAAGCTCCGACGGAACGGAGCCCTGACGCAGATGTGAACGAAACTTTATCCAAAGTTAAACTAGTAAACAAGCCCATGACTTTGTAGTGGATATTTTATCCTAGACATTTTTAGGTCACAAATTAAGAGAGAATTCACATCTATTTATGAAATGCTTGGTTATTTTCAGGTCACCGTAATATATATTTGAGGACATTTTAGTTCTTTTAATTCTTGCAGCCACAGTATTGTGTGAGGCCATGTTCAAATACAAAGTATAGTATAATGTAAGTTAACGGCTTTTATAAAAACACAATATTAGTGCATGTTACAGATTTTAAGCATGTTTTGATAATATTTTTCCATAGCAAGTCAACAGTAAAGTCCGTAGAAATGTAGCTGATCTTATTTAGCCTACTGAAGAACCACCTGGCTTACTGTCTTGACTTGTAAAATTGGTGGATAAACACCTTCTAATTGCCTGACACCTTGGGGGTTATGCTTTCAGCTTCCCTTTTACATGTTTGAAGATGGGATCGAAGCTGTGGGCAATGCTGGACTGGTGTCATATGGGCCACCAGCGAAAACTTTCATAAAAGTGTATTATCAATAAGTGTCTTCTGTTTACTGTATCCTGAACTTTGAAATTATAATTTAAGGCACTCATATCACTAATAAATTCTAGGTTATTTTTGACGGAATGGGCTCCAAATCAGCTTCAAAAGGTGATGTCCTCTGCTGGATCTATGTTCGCTATTACTATGTCAGAACCTGGGTCCACCAGAGGATCCATTGATATTCTAGTGTGACTGTCCAGTCCTGATACTGCAGTGATTTGGAGAAGTGAACCAAATTACTGCTGGTGCTTCTTATACCCTATTCTGAATGTTATCCCCCATACTGGGGAAGAAGGAATTTAGGTAAACCGGTCTACAATCTGGTACGACTGATTTCTCAAGTAGGAAGGGTGGCTGATGATCACTGCTTGCATGGTTCAGGCACGGCAAACTTTGATCTTCTAGATGAAGTTGTTGTCATCGCATGTTTTCTCAATACATCCTGTTACAGGTTGAAAAGGTTATTTTGTATGATAGCTCAATGTGTTACACTCTAATAGTGTCTATGTACTTCGTTTCCACTCAGCATCTTATAAATCTATTATCTTTGTGCAAGTTGTACCGAACCTGAATTTGTTCTAAACTCTCTTGAAAAGGTAAAATGGGGTAATTTAATTATAAATTAATTATTTTAATGGTACTCTTGTAACGATACATCTCATAGAGTTGTTCAATGTGTGAATGATACTCAAAGTGATAATGATCATTAACTGACACTCAACATAATGACATTCATCAGATGGTACTTCTTTTTGTAGAGCTTGTTAAGAAATAAAACATTGAATTTTGCTTGAGGTTAAGAATGATCCACAGAAGAGTGTGGGTGAAGAGGTTTACATCACTTGAATCTTACAAAGTTACATCACTTGAATGTTGAATCCCATCTGGGCATCTTATGTGATGACTATAATGTTCATTTCTAAGAATGCGAGTAAAATACTGGGATCCAATCACAGTGAATTGTACTATGTTTCAGCACATACAATGAATTCCTGAATTGGGTTATGTCATTAACTTTGGATTATGAACAGTAGAAATGTATTATACCTCTTATGTATTTCACATACCCAGCATTACACAAAACCAGACTCACCAGCAGTATACAGACACTAGTGCCACTTAAGATTTCAAGGCAAGGAGGAACAGTGGAAGCCCTTTCTTTTTTTTTTTTTAGATTATCCTTCTCCAATTTCCAAATGTTAGAAAACGCCTATTCCTTTAATGATCTCCATGACTACTGTTCTGGCTTCTGGGCAGTTCTGTTTTTTCCTTGAGCCTATCTCTTCTCTCTATCTTTCAGCCGATCAGATTTGGTTTAGTATTTATACCTGTCCTTCTCACTATGTCTTTGTTTGTGATTTTCCTTACCTTCTGGTTTCTTGATCAAGCTTCTGACTAAACCCCATACCTCTGACTTTTGAACTTCTTGGAATACTGACCTTGGCTTGTCTCTCATAAACCCCTTCTTTGCTGATTTGGATTATCTGCTCCCGGCTGGCTCTGACCTATGCTTTACCTGGTATCCACTTGCTTATTGATTTGGAGCTTTTGTTTAACCTCTGGCTGTCTGGTTATCCTTTTTAGGTTTGCCTGTATTGCACCTCTTATCCAACATTAAACTGTGCTAAAACAACCTGGATTTTATTCAGCAAAAACCATCTCGCCATTGCGGTGGGCTCTGGCGAATACCATAGAGTAGCCTTAGACTCTGTTGATCAAAGTTGTGGCGGATTTGAAGTTGCGGATTTATATGAACGCACTGTCCAAGCAGTCTCCAGCAGCCTTTGGGGAATTGCTCTTCTAGCAATTCCATAACACCAGACTACAAAAATTTCTTCTTCTCTACTCAGATCACAAGTCATCACACTACTAAAATAGTAAATGCAGGATAGAGAGACAGGAGGTTCATGCTGGAAGATATAGGAGGAATAGATTGAGATTAACTATTTTTGAATGTTGCTTTTTGATGGGAGATTCCTATATCACTTCAATGGAAGAAGGAACTTGGAAAAGTTAGTTGTGTGTCAGGATCGACAGCACTAAACTGAATAGCTCAGCCTGCATATTATAGACAAAATAATAAACATGTCCTAAACCAGCAATGATAAATGTATCAACCACAATAAACTAAGAACAGAAGGGTAGTACAATGGAAGAACAACAAGGGAGGTGGTACAGAGCTGCACAATTTATATATTGACAAATGTTATCTTTCCTGCCTACCTAATGCAGTAATAATGCAGTGTATCTGTAATGTTCGATATGTATAAAGTGCAATGTGCATACAAACTATATTATTAATGTGACATCCATATAAGAAGACAAAGACTAGGGAATACCCAAAGAATGAATAAACAACTGTAAACAACTGTAGTGAACGAAAAACAATGCAAGGTTTTACATGACCATTGGTACTGCAGCTGTAATTCCAAAAGAACCTGGAAAATAGCCCCAGACAATTATCCCTGCCTGACCAAATTTCATAGCAGGCATTTCGGTAGGTAGTGTACTCCTGTCATCTACGTGGCTCAGATTTGTCTACCAGACTTCCAGACAGTGAAACATGATTCATCACTTCAGATAACACGTTTCTGCTGCTCCAGAGTACAGTGGCTTGTGTGCAGCTGCTCGACCATGGAAACCCATTTCATGAAGCTCCTGTCACTTCCAGAGGCAGTGTGGAACTCTGTAGTGAGTGATGCAAGAGGATATGTGATTTTAATGCGCCACTCACTTTAGCACTTGGTGGCACCACTCTGAGAACGTGCATGGTCTATGACTTTGTGGATGTGGATGAGATGTTGTTACTACTAGACGCTTCCACTTCACAATAAAAGCAATTATAGTTGACTGGTGCAAATCTAGCAGATCAGAAATTTCACAAACTGACTTGTGAAAAAGGTGGCAACCTATGACAGTGCCACGTTTAACGTTACTGAGCTCTTCAGTATGACCCATACTACTAACAATGTTTGTCTATGGAGATTGCATGTATTGGTTCTTGATTTTATGTATCTCTCTGCAATGGGTGTAGCTGAAACAAAATAATTCGGAGGGGTGTCCACATACTTTTGGCCATGGTGTATAACTTTCAAAGTTTGTATGCAGTTTCAGCTGTAATGTGTCAATAGAAATCTCCATATTTTAGAAAGCTATGATATTCATGAGTTGCAGTAACCAGAGTTATGCCCTGTATTTATTGATGGGTTACATTTCTGTTCCTCCTTTATTCTTAGCTTCTTATTACACATGCATCCAGTTGCTTCAATGTCTTGATGTAAGATATAAAATAATTAATATTTGTAATTTTGGCTCTAACTAAATGTCGTTACTGTTAACTAATGACAAGTTTCAAATACACTAAGTACATCGCTTGTTTTAATTTGTAATTTTTCCTTTCTAAATGTTTGAACAACAGCCGTGCCCCTCCCCCCCATTTGCTGAAAAAATATTATCACATTAAATTCACAGTTTAGATTTGGGAAATGTGTAGATTAAAGTAAAGATAATTGTGCTCTTTTAAAGCACGCAACCGTGGCTAATTACTTCCCAGGTTTCTTGAAAAATGCCACCAGGAGACTCACAACATTTTACATTTAATCTCAAAGCAACAGTTTTGCTTCTGTGTACTATAGGATATTTTCAAAACATACTTTTTCAGCTTTGTGAAGTCATTCCACAATCTTTGCGTAGTTGTATTATAAAAATACACCGTTCAGCCTTAAACATTAAATCCACCTGCCTAATGTAGTGTAGATCCCTCTCGCGCCGCTAAAACAGCTCTAAGGGTATGTGCACACGTAGTGACCAAAAACGTCTGAAAATACGGAGCTGTTTTCAAGGGAAAACAGCCTCTGATTTTCAGAAGTTTTTTGAGCAACTCGCGTTTTTCGCGGCGTTTTTAGCGGCGTTTTCGTCGCGTTTTTCACGTCCATTTTTTGAGCTGTTTTCATTGGAGTCTATGAGAAAACGGCTCCAAAAACGTCCAAAGAAGTGTCCTGCACTTCTTTTGACGAGGCTGTATTTTTACGCGTCGTCGTTTGACAGCTGTCAAACGACGACGCGTAAATTACAGGTCGTCGGCACAGTACGTCGGCAAGCCCATTCAAATGAATGGGCAGATGTTTGCCGACGTATTGGAGCCGTATTTTCAGGCGTAAATCGAGGCATAATACGCCTCGTTTACGCCTGAAAATACGTTGTATGAACCCAGCCTAAGCCATCGAGGCATGGACTCCACAAGAGCTCTGGTGTCCTGTGGTATCTGGCCAAAGACATTAGCCGCAGATTCTGTAAGGTGGGGCCTCCATGGATTAGACTTGTTTTTCTAGCACCTCTCACAGATGCTCAAAAAGATTGATATCTGGGACATGTTCCTCAAACCTTTCCTGAACAATTTTTGCAGTGTGGCAATATCCTGCTGAAAGAGGACACTGCTATTAGGAATTACTGTTGACACATATGGTGTACTTGGTCTGCAAAAATGTTAAGGTAGGTGAAATGTGTCAAAATCATATCCACGTGATGCTAGGACCTAAGGTTTCCTTTCAGAACATCATCCAGATAATCATACTGTCTCCACTGGCTTGCCTTTTTCCACAGTGCATCATAGTGCCATCTCTACCTCAGGTAACCAATGTACTTGCACCCGGCCATCCACATAATGTAAAAGAAAATGTAATGCATCCGACCAGGCCACCTTATTCCATTGCTCAATGGTCTAGTTCTGATGCTCATGTTCATATTTGGTTGCTCCCCAAGCGAATCAATGAGCCGTATCGCTGGTTCACCGGCTGTTCCTTCAACTAATTTTGGTAGGTACTAACCACTGCATACCAGGATCGCCACACAAGATCTTCTATTTTGGAGATGTTCAGACCTAGGTCATCTAGCCACCACAATTTGTCTATTGTCAAAGTCGATCAGATCCTTATGCTTGCCAATTTTTCATGCTTCCAACACTTTAAAGTGTATCTAAACGTTTGAGAAACTTCTGACCTGTCATAGTAACATGTCAGAAGTTTGGATTGGTGGGGGTCCAAGCACTGAGACCCCCACCAATCGTTAGAACGAAGCAGCTGAAGTGCTCGTGTGAGCGCTCAGCCGCTTTGTGTCCGTTTAGCTTTTTCCGGAAATAGCTAAACAGACACGAAGCAGCTGAGCGCTCACACGAGCACTTCAGCTGCTTCGTTCTAGCGATTGGTGGGAGTCTCAGTGCTCGGACCCCCACCAATCCAAACTTCTGACATGTCACTATGACATGTCAGAAGTTTGGCAAACATTTAACTACACTTCACATCGTGTTCCAAATTATTATGCACATTGGATTTAAGTGTCATAAACATTTAATTATTAGTTTTTCAATTAAACTCATGGATGGTATTGTGTCTTAGGGCTCTTTGGTTCGTTCAGATAAAGGCATAATGAGGAAGGTTTCTGCCAGACAAATTAATAGGATTAGGAGAGCAGCTGCTAAAATGCCATTGCAAAGCAGCAAACAGGTATTTGAAGCCGCTGGTGCCTCTGGAGTCCCGCGAACCTCAAGGTGTAGGATCCTCCAGAGGTTTGCAAGTGTGCATAAAGCTATTATTCGGCCACGCCTAAACAATGCTCACAAGCAGAAACGGTTGCAGTGGGCTCAGAAATACATGAAGACTAATTTTCAAACCGTGCTGTTTACTGATGAGTGCCGTGCAACCCTGGATGGTCCAGATGGATGGAGTAATGGATGGTTGGTGAATGGCCACCATGTCCCAACAAGGCTGCGACGTCAGCAAGGAGGTGGCGGAGTCATGTTTTGGGCTCAAATCATGGGGAGAGAGCTGGTAGGCCCCTTTAGGGTCCCTGACGGTGTGAAAATGACCTCTGCAAAGTACGTAGAGTTTATGACTGACCACTTTCTTCTGTGGTACAAAAAGAAGAACCGTGCCTTCCGTAGCAAAATTATCTTCATGCATGACAATGCACCATCTCCTGCTGCAAAGAATACCTCTGTGTCATTGGCTGCTATGGGCATAAAAGGAGAGAAACTCATGGTGCAGCTCCCATGTTCCCCTGACCTCAACCCTATTGAGAACCTTTGGAGCATCCTCAAGAAAAACATCTGAGGGTGGGAGGCAGTTCACATCAAAACAGAAGCTCTGGGAGGCTATTCTGACATCCTGCAAAGATATTCAAGTAGAAACTGTCCAAATACTCACAAATTCAATGGATGCAGGAATTGTGAAGGTGATATCAAGGAAGGGGTGATATGTTAACATGTAACTTGGCCTGTTAAGTTTTTTTTTGATTGAAAGAGCTTTTGATTTCTGTAAATATGACCTCCTGATGCTGCAAATTCAACCATTTTAGTTCTCTTTACAACCTTTAAAATGTTTTGATCTCTGTTGTGCATAATAATTTGAAACAGTGCATTTTGAGTTTTTTACTTTTAAAAAAAAATCTGTTATCATTAGGAGATTTGTTCAATAAAATTTGCATTATACTCCAACGGTTGATGGCTTGAAGTTTATACTGACTGTCATTTGCATCGACTATTTAGGAAAATCAGCGAAAAATAACATTTGCATAATAATTTGGAACGCGGTGTAACTTCAACAACTGACTGTCACTTGCGGTCTAACATATCCCACCCCTTGTCAGGCGCCATTGTAGTGAGATAATTAATGTTATTCACTTTCTCTGTCAGTGACTTTAACCTCTTCCCGCACCTTGACGTAACTGCACGTCGAGGTGTGCAGTAACTTCGCGCACCTCGACGTGCAGTTACGTCAGTGCTTTGACAGTTAACCGCCGCGTGGCACTACACCGCAGCGGCGCTTAACTGTGCAGGGTGTCTGCCCTGCATTCCCCGTTGCCGATCAGTGGCCCATCGACGCTGATTTTGGCAGTTAATCCCTTCGATGCGGCGTTCGATTGCGATCACCGGATTTAAGGTGTTTAGCGCAGATCGGCAGCCACCACGTGAAATCACGGGGGCTGGCGATGGTACCCATGGCAACCGGACGCCAGACAATGGTTTCCGGGCTGCCATGTACAGAAGCCTATTAGGACCAGCCGGAGGCTGGTCGTCGTAGGCTTCCTGTCAGAGTGACTGTCACAATGACAGTTGGAATGCATTACACTATGTAGGTAGTTAAATGTATTCCAGCAGCGATCAGAACTGTATGGGTATGTGCACACACACTAATTACGTCCGTAATTGACGGACGTATTTCGGCTGCAAGTACCGGACCGAACACAGTGCAGGGAGCCGGGCTCCTAGCATCATAGTTATATACGATGCTAGGAGTCCCTGCCTCTCTGCAGGACAACTGTCCCGTACTGTAATCATGTTTTCAGTACGGGACTGTAGATCCACGGAGAGGCAGGGACTCCTAGCATCGTACATAAGTATGATGCTAGGAGCCCGGCTCCCTGCACTGTGTTCGGTCCACTACTTGCGGCCGAAATACGTCCGTCAATTACGGACGTAATTAGTGTGTGTGCACATACCCTAAGGCCTCATTTACACGAACGTATTATACGCGCGTGCGACGCGCGTGCTTTGCACGCATGTCGTACGCACCTATATTAGTCAATGGGGCAGTTTAGACGATGCGTGAATTGCGCTCAGCGCGTGTGCGCAGAAAAAAACTCACGACATGTTCTATAATCGTGCGTTTTTCGCGCACTCACGCACCCATTGAAGTCAATGGGTGCGTGAAAACCACGCATGCCGCACGGAAGCACTTCCGTGCGAACTGCGTGATTCGCGCAAGAGCTGTCAAACTCCTGAATGTAAACAGAAAAGCACCACGTGCTTTTCTGTTTACAAACATCCAAACGGAGTGTCAAATTCGAGATGAGCGCACCGAACTTCACCGGGTTCGGCCAAACTCGTTTTGACCGAAACCGGTAAAAAATGTTCGGGTACGCGACGTCAGGAGACAGTCACTGTCCACGGTGCTGAAAGCGTTAAACTGGTTCAGCACCATGGACAGTGACTTCCGCTCCGAAAATCCATGAACCTGTAAAAAAAAAAAGACGTTCTGACTTACCGATAACTCCGGTCCGACCTCCCGGGATGACAGTTCAGTCAAAGTGACAGCTGCAGCCAATCACAGGCCAAGCACAGGCTGCAGCCAATCACAGGCTGCAGCGGTCTCATGGACTGCGGCGTCATCCTGGGAGGTGGGGCCGGATGACAAGAGAGGGACGCGTCACCAAGGCAACGGCCGGGAGCCCGGACTGGGGGAAGCAGGAAGTTCTTGGTAAGTATGAAAGTCTTTTTTTATTCACAGGTTGGTGTATATTGTGTTCGGCATTCACTGTCGAGGGTGCTGAAAGAGTTACTGCCGATCAGTTAGCTCTTTCAGCACCTTGGACAGTGACGGGCGTCGACTAGCCTCATCTCTATGATGGCGGCTGCGCGAAAATCACGCAGCCGCGCATCATACACGGATGACACACGGAGCTGCCAAGTGCCTTTTGCGCGCGCAAAACGCAGCGTTTTTTGCGCGCGAAAAACGCACACGCTCGTGTAAATGAGGCCTTAAGTCTAAGTGTCCTCTAGTGGAACAAGTAAAGAAAGTAAAAAAAAGAATAAAAATGTTTTAAAAAAAGTGTAAAAATAAAAGTTATAAGTGACATAAACAAGAACTGCTTTTTTTCCTATAATAAGTCTTTTATTATAGGAAAAAAATGAACACATAAAAAAAAGTACACATATTTGGTATCACCGCATTCGTAACGACCCCAACTATAAAACTGTAATATTATTTTTCCCGCACGGTGAACACCGCAAATAAAATAATGAAAAACAATGCCAGAATGACTATTTTTTGATCACCACCCGTCCCAAAATATACAATAAAAATTGGCCTACCACAAAAATTAAATGAATTGATGTGCCTCCACTTGTGACAACTCCACACTGTTTAGAGCAGGGGTCTCAAGCACGCGGCCCTCGGGCCGCATGCGGCCCCAGGGGCTGTCATCTGCGGCCCTCGGGACACAGAGCCGATAGTATCGGCTCTGCTCCGAGACTCTGGAATTCCCTGACATCGCTGTCCACATATGAACAGCGATGTCTGGGGCTTCACCAGAGCCGGAGTCCCGAGCAGAGCGCTGGTGTCGGCTCTGCTCCGGGACTCTGTGGAATTCCCTGACATCGCTGTCCACATATGAACAGCGATGTCTGGGGCTTCCCCAGAGCCGGAGTCCCGAGCAGAGCGCTGGTGTCGGCTCTGCTCCGGGACTCTGTGGAATTCCCTGACATCGCTGCCCATATATTGACAGTGTGTCAGGGTCTTGCCCAGAGCAGAGCAGAGCGCTGGTGTCGGCTCTGCTCCTGGACTGTGGAATTCCCTGACATCGCTGTCCACATATGAACAGCGATGTCTGGGGCTTCCCCAGAGCCGGAGTCCCGAGCAGAGCGCTGTTGTCGGCTCTGCTCCGGGACTCTGTGGAATTCCCTGACATCGCTGCCCATATATGGACAGTGTGTCAGGGTCTTCCCCAGAGCGGAGTCCCGGGCAGAGCGCTATTATCGGCTCTGCTCCGGGACTCTGGGGAAGCCTCTGACCATACATCGACAATGATGTCAGGGGCTTCCCCAGAGCAGGAGTCCCAGTGATGTCAGTAGCACAGCTGGAGTCCCAGGAAGAGCCTACTAGCGCTCTGCCTGGGACTCCAGCTCTGGGCAAGCCCCTGACTGGGGCAGCCTCTACAGAGGGCACTGGGGCAGCCTCTACAGAGGGCACTGGGGCAGTCTCTACAGAGGGCACTGGGGCAGCCTCTACAGAGGGCACTGGGGCAACCTCTACAGAGGGCACTGGGGCAGCCTCTACAGAGGGCACTGGGGCAGCCTCTACAGAGGGCACTTTGGCAGCCTCTACAGAGGGCACTGTGGCAGCCTCTACAGAGGGCACTGTGGCAGCCTCTACAGAGGGCACTGTGGCAGCCTCTACAGAGGGCACTGTGGCGTTATCTACAAGTGGGTGTGTGACAGTATCTGAAGAGGACACTGGCATTATCTAGGGATGTGTTGCATTATCTACAGAGGGCACTGTGGCCTTATCTACAGAGGGCACTGTGGCCTTATCTACAGAGGGCACTGTGGCCTTATCTACAGAGGGCACTGTGGCCTTATCTACAGAGGGCACTGTGGCCTTATCTACAGAGGGCAGTGTGGCCTTATCTACAGAGGGCACTGTGGCCTTATCTACAGAGGGCACTGTGGCCTTATCTACAGAGGGCACTGTAGCCTTATCTACAGAGGGCACTGTGGCCTTATCTACAGAGGGCACTGTGGCCTTCTCTACAGAGGGCACTGTGGCCTTCTCTACAGAGGGCACTGTGGTCTTATCTACAGAGGGCACTGTGGCCTTATCTAGGGGTGTGTTGCATTATCCACAGAGGGCACTGCGGCAGCATCCACAGAGGGCACTGCGGCACTATCTAAAAAGGGGCTGCCCAATCTTGACATGTGTGCTAACTGAGCCGCCGGACTGCATTTAGCGACACTTAAACTGGAAAGCTGGATTGTTGAAATAAGCACGTGGAGAAATATCTCAAATTTTAAACCTAGCGGTATTATTATAGTAATGTAGTATTATTATTCTAGTAATATAGTGTTATAGTAGTTCAAATAACTAATTGATTAACAATAATTTTGTATTGTATCAAATTTGAAAGTAATGCGGCCCGTCAACTTCCCATTTTTTCTATATGCAGCCCACTTACCCGGCCGAGTTTGAGACCCCTGGTTTAGAGTATACATACATTGTGAATGTAAAAAAAAAATATTAGTATAGCAAGATACTTGATTTTAGCCCGATTATATTATTGTCCAAATGTATCCTCCATTCAATGTTTCTAGTTATTGAGTTAATATAATTCAGTCTCTGGTGTCCAGTGGTTACATGTCTCGTCTCTATAGTTTAGTGTCATATCCTTGATGCCTGATAGTTTAGCAATTAGTGGTTAAAGTCCAGTCCCCAATAACCAGTACCCAGTCAGCAAATAAATGTCCAATGTCTCTAGTCTCTATTGTCCAATGGGTTAATATTTTATACCTGGCGTCTATTGACAGTCAGACATGAGTGGCTGACTTCTGATTGTCAGCCACTTTCATTTGTATGATCTCCAGGAACACTGAACACTCCTGGCAATTGTATTGGCCCGGAAAAGCAGCTAAACCTTAGGTAGTTCCCAATATCTTTTTTGCTCCATGCTGAGTCTGGAGGTTACTCTTACATCATCATCATCAGTCATACAATATTGGAGAATCCTTATATACTGTTATTAAATAACTGATTTAGCAATGTCAGAAGAAAGTTATAAATGTATTTTGCCTGTTTCATAGTTACAAGTCTGTTATACATTTGTGGATAGATTGGTGCACATATGTGCATGTAGTTATTAAAATATGTGCATTTTGATCACCATTCATACTACCATAACATCTTCTGTTCTGAATTCACTGGTCCCCATGGAGTACAAGTAAAAGTATTAGGAAACAACTCCATAACTTGGCACTACTCAGCCTACAGAAGAAGAGCAGACTGACAATTTTAAAAAGACTGTGCAGGACACCAGACTTACATACCACTTTTGGTGAGTAAAAGGTCTGTCAAGGTGGCACTTCCCTAAATACAAAAGGTATTATTATTTTTGTCTTCATAGCTATTGTAGTTTTGCTGCCGTCTGTAGACCAGTCATCTTCCTATGTCCTCCCAAGAGGACAAATTGCACATGGTTAGTCTTTAATAAATGAATAGCTGGTGTTTCTTCATAGGACAACAACATTATTTCCATGATGTGTTACTGCAGGATCCAATAAATAATACATCAAAGCACTGTTTTTGGCATCTATTTATTTTCTTTAATAATGTGATGCACAAATAGCAAAAAGCTTTAAAACAGAGTTATTAAAATATTAGAAGCCCATCATTTCTGGGACACAGACTTTTAGCAGCTGTATGACCCATTCTTTGGATCACAGCATTTAGTTTGTTTGAATAGCTATGAGATCTTTTTTATGTTTATGGTACTTAACAAAAAAGTAAATGCTTGGAGACAATAAATGTATTGAGAATATCTGCTTTTTCCCAAACCCATGTGACAGCAAGTCAAGTAGGAGAAGCCACATAGATGGCACAGGCAGCAATAATGGCATACAGTTATAAACATAAGGGTATGTACACACGCCCTATTTACGGACGTAATTTGATCGTTTTACGCCTCGAATTACATCCGAAAATACGGCTCCAAACCGCCGGCAAACATCTGCCCATTGAAATCAATGGGGTTACGATGTTCTGTGCACACTGGCTTTTTTTTTACGCGCCGCTGTCAAAAGACAGCGCGTAAAAAGACGCCCGCGTCAAAGAAGTGCATGTCACTTCTTGGGACGTAATTGGAGCCGTTTTTCATTGACTTCATTGAAAAACAGCTCCAATTACGTCCGTAATTGACGCAGCGAAAAACGCGAGTACGAGCAATTACGTCTGAAGTTCAGGAGCTGTTTTCGTCTGAAAACAGCTCCGTAATTTCAGGCGTATTGGACGCTGCCGTGTAAACATACCCAAAGTGTGCAAATGCAACCACCTCAACTTTAAAAAAATGTTCATCTGAACTTATACTGTACTCATGGTCACCAGTGATGACATATAGAATAGCTGAATATGTAATTTTACTGCTTTTTGCAAGCTGTGATATCTCATTGAATTAAAGGTGTTATACACTGCTAGGACCTTACAATAGGCTGGGAAATCTGTCAGCGAGTACGTTGTCCCATGCAGGAAAGCTTCAAGGAAAATGAAACATGAAATGGAGCCTATGGTCTTCCAGAGAGAGAAGCACTTTTTGCAGCAGCTCTTTGCCCTGGCTAGCAGAGAGGAGTCCTGATTGAGTAACCCCCTCTATTACATTGGCGTATGGAAAGGGAATTTCTAAAGCAGACTGCCCTCTTAAGATGATTCATAGGTTTCAAATCCACTAGCTGCTTTTACAGTGAATGCACCCTTGTGCCTGGCTGCTCCAACTACCAGCCCAACCTGCCGTAGACATTCAGGGAGAAAATTAATCCAGTCATTAGCAGTTGACATTTTCCAAAGAAAAGTTCTGGAGTAGTCAGAGCAATGTACTAAACTTATAACATGCACCTCTTCTCATGAATTACCTTTTTGAAAAGTGAAATGAGGAGTCTGATATAAGCTTCCCCCAAATAGTTGTCTGACATAAGCTTGCCCCAGCAGTTTGGAATTGTATTATAAGGAATTAGGCAGCCCCTACTAATGATTGTAAGGATCATTCAAGCATTGACATTACTAATATGATTTACCAACCTCTAATATACTGTATATATTCAGTTGTCCCTCAAGTTACAATACTAATTGGTTCCAGGACGACCATTGTGAGTTGTAGATATTGTATCTTGAGACCTTAACTCCATATAAAACAAGTAATTGGTTCCAAGGTCTCCAAAATGATAACCAAATATAAGTAAAAAAGATTGAGTAGATAACCCAAGATACAGATAAAACAAGTCCTCACATATAAAAGTGAGATTGAAGCTGATTGAAGCTGTAAATCACTTTTTATGATAATGACATGAGCTTCTTCAGGGTCATATACAGTACACACCGTGTATCAGGAAAATAAGATAGAGCCACCCTCATCTGATGTCTAAAGGAGAAACTCATCCTGGCACAGGTAAAGAGCAGTACAAGACATGTAGTACTGTACTGTATTGTAGAGAGGTGCTACTAGACAACCAATCAGTGCATGCACTTCCGTAACACAGATGTTTTGCCATTGAAAAATGCCCATGCTGATTGGCTGGATCTTCAGCCAATTGCACACACCATAGATCCAGCTGTTTGTGGCATTGTATGATAAATGTGGTTTAAAATTACAGTGGTCCCAGAAAGACCATAATAACTCTGCAGCAAGTGCAGAGAGGGTCAGAGCCTGGGCATTCATGCAAGCATAGTGTGAAAGCTTGATCTAAGGACCACTGTACTTATGCTTTATAATAGGTGAAAACTGCTGTTTCGTTCGAGCCCGCATCCTCCATCAATTGTCAGGATATGTACAAGTGGGGGGGGGGGGTTTGCTCTCAACAATGAAGATGTAGATACAGTACAAGTTTAAAGTTCACTCTTGTATTTATTACAGTCCAAAAATAAATAAGTTCTTATCCAGCATACAAGACTTGCAGCATATAAACAAAACAAACACCTGGCCTGTTTGAGCACTAACTAAATAGCAGGTTTTCTCACCAATTATAAAGCACGAGTGCAGTGTTCCTTGGATTAGGTTTACCACATTATCCTTGTGTGAATTTCCAGGCTCTGACCCTCACTGCACTTGTGGCAGACTTTTTATGGCTCAGTAATGACTAAGTAGCTTTAACTGTATTGACTTGGGCGTTTGCAAAAACTATGTATTGGAGTGGTGAGGGAATAGCAAGTCCCTCTATCAATCCTACCTGCCATTCCATGAAAATACAGGCCTGGAAAACAGACTTAACAGAAGCCTCAGAAAACTAAGTACACTCCCCCAGTACATTCCCAGCCACAGGCTTACTACATAGTCAGGTGTATACAGTAATTAAGCAATAATACCAAAAAGGTGATAATAATCATCATTTTCAAATGTAGGTTGAAACACAGAAACAGCTGTGTACGAGGCTTAAAACTGGATGAGGAACAGACAAACTCTGCTACAATGGTGAGGTTGTGGAAGACAGTTTCATGTCACAGGTCCACTATGGCAAGACTGAGAACAGCAACAAGACACAAGGTAGTTATACTGCATCAGCAAGGCCTCTAACAGGCAAAGATTTCAAAGCAGACTGCGGTTTCAAGATGTGCTGTTCAAGCTCTTTTGAAGAAGCACAAAGAAACGGGCAACGTTTAGGACCATTGACGCAGTGGTCGGCCAAGGAAACTTAGTGCAGCAGATCAAAGACACATCATGCTCACTTTCCTTCGAAATCAGAAGATGTCCAGCAGTGCCATCAGCTCAGAACTGGCAGAAACCAGTGGGATCCAAGTACACCTATCTAATGTTCGGAGAAGTATGGCCAGAAATGGTCTTTATGGAAGAATTGCAGCCAAAAAGCCATACCATCGATGTGGAAACAAGGCCAGAAACTATGCACGAAAACATAGGTACTGGGGTGCAGAAAAATGTCATGGAATGATAAGTCAAATAGTGAAATATTTGGCTGTAACAGAAGGCAGTTTGTTTGCTGAAGGGCTGCAGAGCGGTACAATAATGAGTGTCTGCAGGCAACAGTGAAGCATGGTGGAGGTTCCTTGCAAGTTTGGGGCTGCATCTCAACAAATGGAGTTGGGGATTTTGTCAGGATTAATGGTTTAATCAATGCTGAGAATTACAGGGAGATATTTATCCATCATGCAATACCATCAGTGAAGCGTCTGATTGGCTCAAAATTTATTCTGCAGCAGGACAACGACCCCAAACACAGCCAATGTCATTAAGAACTATCTTCAGCGTAATGAAGTACAAGGAGCCCTAGAAGTGCTGATATGGCCCCCACAGAGCCCTGATCTCAACATCATTTAGTTTGTCTGGGATTACATGAAGAGACAGAAGAATTTGAGGAAACCTACAACCAGAAAATATCTGTGGTTAGTTCTCCAAGATGTTTGGAACAACCTCCCTGCCGAGTTCCTAAAAAAACTGTGTGCAATGCAAGAATTGATGCTGTTTTGAAGGCAAAGAGTGGTCAGACAAAATATTGATTAGATTTAGATTCCACTTCTGTTCATTCACTTTGCATGTTGTCAAAAAAACAAATATTAACACATCCATTTTTGAATGCTTTCTTTTTACTTTGCAGCATTTTCCACAACTGCCTAAGACTTTTTCACAGTACTGTATGTATATCTATATATGTTCTATTACGATCATGTCACTGTAATGTATTAAGAAGTATAGAGATCGTTAGCTACTAATATTCTTTAGTTGTTTTAAAGTGTATGGCCTGATAAAGGAGTTCCCCTTAAACTCCAGCTCCTTGTCAATGCAACCTAAAAAATATAGCTGAGGGGTCATGTATGATCTTTATCGTCACACTCGAAATATCTTATGTACAGATAACAAGATGAGGAGGAAGGGGAGTTAAAACCAACGCTTCACTCTCTTGAAGTTTATGAAGGTAAATGTTTGCCTTGAAATCACCCTGGAAGTGGCTGAGCCACCATAATCTAATTTCTTAGATTACAGTGAAGACAGAGGGGAAGATTAATCAATGTGTCACCATTGCAAAAATTAAGTAAAAGGCCAAGTTCACACTTGGTGTTTTTCATCATTATCTTGCAGTGTGGCCGATAGTCGTCAAGATTTGGGCCTTGCAGCCACCTGTCCTAGATACAGCATTGGTACACCCACCTCCCATAGATTGATTTGCTACAGCAACTGGATCCAACCGATGTATGTTTAAACTTGCTCTACTCAGGCACTCATTGCGTGTCCTTTACCATGCCCTAACTCTTCTCTTATTTGCCTCCTGCACAGGATTTTATTTCTTGTCTTGGTGTCCACTTTACTTCCTGCTCCTCTGATTCAGTTAATGACTTTATATTCTGTCTACTTGTCTGTCTCAACCCTGGTACCTCTACTGTTTTGCTTCCTGCTTACAGCTTTGAATCCAGTTCCTCATCTGATCCCAGCTATGCAGTAATCGTGTTATCTGTCCTGCTGTTACCTTATCCACCAACCGGAGGCTATTCTTGAAATATCGATCTGAAAATTTATTTGCTTCCAAAAGAAACATGCAGGGTTTAAAGCTGAAAACCAGGGATTCCTTAAACTCCATGCCCCAGTCTATCCTGTGCCAATCCGATCAAGACACAGAAGGTCCACAGCCAGGTAAATAACACAAAATAACATTTCCAAAGAGTATGTAATGGAGTGTTGACACACAGACTAGAAAGTCTTCTATTTTCATTATGGGTTAATTCATCAAATGTGTCAAAACTTATGCTTTAAGATTATATCTGTAAACATGCGCAATCTCTCATCAACCACTCATAAAAAGGATTTAAAGTCTCTGTAGAATGGAAGAACCACAGGACACAACCCATTTCCAACATGACATTTGTCTGAGATCTGGTTTTGAAGCGTCTCCTTTAGGCACGCTTTGAGTATGAAACATTAAAGGTCTTCTTTTAACATTGGCTATTCTTGGGGAACTTCAAGCTTAGTGAACCATAGCTTAGTTTTTCAGAATACTTTAATTCAGAGGATTAGTCTTGCTTCTCTATCATGAGTAAGGAAATTTAAGAGATATATTTGACAGTTTTCTTTCCAATTTCTCAGATGCTAGAGAAAGAGACACTGGTCAACCTCGATGTTAAAGGGGTTATCCTTCAAAGAACATTGATCATCTATCCATACGATAGTTCATAAATTCCTGATCGCTGGTGACCCCACCACTGGAACCGCACTGATCACTAGAACAGGGGTCCCTCGACCAGTCATGCAGGGAGAAGGAGTTTGAATGGAGCAGTGGTCACGCATCTGTTCTACCGTTCCATTTGATGTCTGTGGGACTAATGGAAACAGCAAAGCACAGTGAGCTCGGCTCTTAAAGTAATTCTCAGCCACCTCTCCATTGATTCTCTGTCTGGACCCATATCTATCAGACATTTATGGGATTTCTTGTGGATATGCTATAAATGTCTAAGATGGGAACACCCTTTTAAGCCACCCTCTCAAGCCACCCTCTCAAAAGAGGAATCAGATAGTGGCACACAGGAGAAGGGGAAAATTTCCTAAAATTTCCTGAGGAAATGTTTCTTCTCTCTATTATGCTGAAATCGTCTTCTACTTTGGATTTAAAAAGATGTAAAAGATATATAGTAATTCAGTTACTTCTTGCAGTTCTCTAATATGGAATACAAGACACTGGGGAATTTCTTAGCAGCTTTTTGCCATTTTTGGTGACGTAAAAAATGTCACTAATTTTGGTACTCCATATTTGTGCTAAATACTTTGAATTTTCTCTCCTCTCCACTTTTGAAAAGTGAGCGTTGTTAACCAGCAAGTTTCCAACAAATTTATGATTTTTAAAGACAGGAAATGGTGCAAATTGTAACGCAAATCGAGGCTAGCTTATAGAAGTCGTAGATATAATTTTCTATCTTTTGGACTGCCCGAGATGCGCCTAATTTATTAAATTTGGGACATTTCACTCCGACGTACTTCAGTTTATGAAACGCCAGACTTAGTAAATTCTCCACACTGTGTGTAGATTTTATAATTTAAAAAGGATCTCTTCACTCAGACAAGAAGAAAAACTAGCAATATGCTTAGAGTATCCACTAGGGGACGCCTGGATTAACATACGTTCAATGAAAACTTATTTTCTGGCTTCTCTTTGTCTTCTGACTGTGGATGGAGGAATGTAGTTATGCAGTGTGGTTGCTGTTCTCTAGTGTTTTGGGCTAAAACTTGTTTGATTAACTGGAAGCCAATGGGATTTAATTATTTCAATTCTTTATTATCACCTCTACTATCTTAAGAACATCACGTTTTTAGCCTTCATTTAGCATGTACGTTGGGAAAGATCCCTACATACATGCTAAACTTGTCCATAGGGCGAGGTCAATAGGGTGTCCTTTTGTCATCCGTCGGGCTGGTATATGTTGGTATACCTGTTTTTTGAGGATGGACTAACATATTATACTATGATATTCCATCCTGAGGGATCCTGCAAAAAAAAATTTTATACTGTGCAGAATAAGTTTTTTACATGGGAGTCTATGTGTGACGAATGCCACTGTAT
Source organism: Rhinoderma darwinii (assembly GCF_050947455.1). Lineage (NCBI taxonomy): Eukaryota > Metazoa > Chordata > Amphibia > Anura > Rhinodermatidae > Rhinoderma > Rhinoderma darwinii. The sequence goes on along the minus strand of NC_134687.1, from coordinate 173,910,219 downwards.
GGCATCCGTCACTGGTTTATGTTAAACTTATATTTTGGGGAGCATCCCCAGGGCCGGAATCCCCAGGAAGAGAATCAGGTAATGCTTGGCCCAAGGGTTTCTGGCACTGGGGAAGCCACTGACGTCACTGTCCATATATGGACAGTGCTGTCAGGGGCTTTCAACTACGGAGTCTCTGGTCAGAGCATCGCTAGCGCTCTGGCCGGGGACTCTGGGACTGGAGAAGCCCCTGACATCACCGTCCCTATATGCACAGTGACGTCAGGGGCTTCCCCATTAGTGGAATTCCTGGCCAGAGCATTGCTGTCGCTCTGGCCAGGGATTCCAGAATCTTAAAGCTCCTAACGTCATTGTCCATATTTGATGGCAGGGGCTCCACCAGGAGCTGAATCCCTGGCCAGTGTGTTGCCGATGCTCTGTTCATGGATTCCATGTTTTCAAGGCTCCTAACCTCACTGTCCATATATGGATAGTGACGTCAAGGGCTTTTCCAAGACAGAAGTCCTCGGCCAGAGCGCTTGCGATGCTCTTGCCAGGGACTAATTGAAAGCCTGTGATAACACTGTCTATATAGGGACAGTGACATCAGGGGCTTCCCCGGGCACAGCGCTTCAAGTATACCATTGCATGCCTTTACAGTGGGATACGTTGATATCTTCCATCGGAGGTATATGTCGGGACTCCCTCTGATGTATACCTCCTACGGATGAAAAAAATTAGACATAAACAGGCCCTAACAAGTTGGATATCACCTCTAACCCTAAATGTCGCTTGTAGAACCTCCACCTCTTGTTTTTATCCACAAATCCTCTTATATCATAAACTGGTCTGGGCAGTGATTTTCCTCGTTGCGTCTTGTCATGTTTGAATCTGTTTTGCATTGATAATTGTTTTTTGATGTTCTCATCACTGTTTTGTTTCACATTGTACCATGGAGCCTAATAGTTCTGTATAAATGATGATAAAAATAATGTGGGCAATTGATTCTGTGATTTAATCTAGTTGCAATTTTCAGTCAACAGGATTCTTCCTGTGCTGTGAGGACAACTACCTCACATGGGTTTCTATGTTTTCTTTTTCACAAAAAGATTATATGTATTCACACATATATATATACATTAAACTTGATTGATGTGCGTGACTTTCTTTCAACTGTTTGTATAAGGATGGGTCCACACTGAGTTTTTTTACGAGTTTTTTGGCGTGGAAACTCGCCAAAAAACGTCCGAAAATGCCTCCCATTGATTTCAATGGGAGGCGTCAGCGGTTTTCTCCCGCGAACGGTTAAAACTGGCGTTTGCGGGAGAAAGAAGGGACATGCCCTATCTTCGTGCGATTACGCCTCTGACCTCCCATTGACATCAATGGGAGGCAGAGAAAGCGTGTTTCGCAGCGTTTTATGCCCGCACCGCTCAATGACCGCAGGTGAAAAACGCAGCAAAAATCGGCGTGCAGGCAGAGGAAAATCTGCCTCAAACTTACAAACGGAATTTTGAGGCAGATTTTCCGCCTGCAAAAAACCTAGTGTGAACCCAGCCTTGCTATATACTTGTTTATAAATGATATAAAACGACACACTAAAGTTTACTTGTTTTAACCGGATAAAATAAATATTTTGGCTTTTATTTTGTATCGAGTGCTGGACATTATCCTTTCTATTTTTCCATGTTTACTATTGTCTGCATAAATAAAACGGCACATAAAAAATTATTATAAAAAAATTAATGAAATTCATTACTTTATTTTTACAAGCCTAAGAAAAAGAAACGCCTCAAAAAAAAAATATATGTGAAGGAAGCCTTAGGGTATGTTCACACGACCTCGTTTCAGGCGTAATGGAGGCGTTTTACGCCTCAAATTACGCCTGAAAAGACGGCTCCAATACGTCGGCAAACATCTGCCCATTGCTTGAAATGGGTCTTACGATGTTCTGTGCAGACGAGCTGTCATTTTACGCGTCGCTGTCAAAAGACGGCGCGTAAAATTATGGCCGCGTCGAAGTGCAGGACACTTCTTGGAACGTAATTAGAGCCGTTTTTCATTGACTCCAAAGAAAACCAGCTCCAATACGTCCGTAAAAGATACCGCGAACAACGCGTGCACTTGTAAAAACGTCTGAAATTCAGGAGCTGTTTTCTTCTGAATACAGCTCCGTAATTTCAGACGTATTTGGCGTTGTCGTGTGAACATACCCTTACATAACCATTCCCATATCTCTCTATAACTAGACTGTGGCTCCTAATTTTTGGAAAGTTGGGTGACAACTGAGGAGCAATATCGGAGGCCATATTGGTTGTCAGCAAGCTTTTCTTCAGATACAGCTCCGTATTAACAGCTGCAGAGGATTCCTAACAGTCTGACAGGAGGTCACGACTCAGGATATTCGGTGTTTTCCATGTTAAGGGGAACGCACTTCATAGTAGCAGCAGCCGCCGCGCCCGGTGTGTGAGGAACCTGTATTATACGTATAGCTCCGGCCGGCGGGAAGGGTCCGGGAGTGTGAGGGGCACCGAGGGTCACTAAGAGAGATGGGGAGGGAGGATGAGGAAGAAAGTGAAGGTGACGTGCACTGGCACTGAGTGTGTAGTGGTGAGGCGGCTCCTCCTTACACACAGCCCAGGGAGGGAGCAGAGCAAGTGTCAGAGTACTGCTCCCAGCAGGGAACCGCACGCACACACGCTGCGGGCTGCCACAGAGAAGCCTGGGCTCCTCCACCTGTGTGCCCTCCACACCTGACCGACCTTACTGGGACTCCTTACGTAGCCATGGAACTAGCTGTAAAGTTACTCATTGCCTGCTCCCTGTACATGCATGCTGCCGGGGACTATGACGGAAGGTAAGCTCATACCATCACCTGTGAAGGACTACAATACTAAGCATGCTCTTCCTGCTAGAGGTTGTAGTGGAGCTTCAGATTACATGACCTTGATCTACAGGTCTCTAATGACTCGATCCGCCATGTGGGATTCTCTCGGGGGTATGCAAAGTTTAAAGGACTTAGCACCGATACATAGATAAAGTTTATGATCCATATTGGTAGACTGGCACTGTTCACCATATTTACATGAGGATGCCAAGTGAACTCTCTGGGTTTCAATGCTGAAGTGCAGCAATGATGATAACATTGTCAGTGATTTTTATGTATTCTTGTGAAAAATCTGACTGGAATCACTTTGGATACTGTTCAGACTGGTGTAAAACCTCTCCACAATCCCCAATCATGGTAACTAACAACAGTCAACCAAGAACTTCCTATCTAATAGAGAATTATTGGAACTTGTGCCAGAGTCAGAATCATTTGCTATGCAAACATTTTTCTTCGCATTGTAATATACTGTATCTTTCCATGCACGATGTTCTCAGGCGATTGTTCGATATTGGATCATCCATGTGATTTGTAGGAAAGTCTATTCTTCCACTTAGTTGTACAGGAGTTTCCACCTTTTCTGAACTCCCTTCTAGCCTGGTGATCGGAGCAGTTTTGTTTTCCCTACAGTGTAAAAGTAAGCAAGAGAAAGGAAAGTAATAGTCATATGAGTCCCTGGGCACGGCACCCTCTTCATAATGACAGGGGACCATGTTGTAGTATCCTGGGCACTCAGATGCCATGGCTTCAGGCGCTGGAATAATCACATAGAAGAGATTTCACCTATGTAGTAAAGATCAGGCTGAGGGCTGAAAGGTGTGTCTGAGTCCGTCCGCCCGGGGATAGTCATATCGTGTTACACCCAGCACTAGGAGACCCGATCTATTCGGACGCCTGTGCTTTATTTTGGGATTGTACTACTGATGTGCCCTGGATATATGCTGTTTCCAGACATAATATTGTTATAAACACCGAGTTAGATGTATCACAATGACTCAGTGTTTTTTGTTTAATACGTTTTTTAACAATCACGGTGGGGCTTATGTCACAGTGGTGTGTTACCCCTGTTTTTAACTAGTTACTAATTAAAAGGTATTTTTTACTTTATTGTTACTTCAGTGAACTATATAATTTACTCATATTGTGGGAGCACAATTAGATTTCTATCAAACTAGACAGTGAAATTACATTTAATCCATACAGTTAATAATTTCAGTTTATCTAGGTATGGCAGCCTTTGCACTTTCTGAATTAAACACAGATGGGTGGATGAGTGAGGCCAAAAGCGTCTTTTCAGAGTGTGAACTGACGTATACAGTTCAGGGTGCATCTCTCAAATCCACCTTTAAAAATCTTAATAGACTGCACAAAGATTATACTAGAAGTTGGTGGGAGATCCAGAGTCTGGAAAACTATTTAAAGAATAAGATAGTTCCCAGAGGTCTCAGGGTCCCCATTTTCCCAGCATTAAGATTAAAAACCGCTAATATTAAAGAAAGGTGGGAACAGGAGATTACAGGGAGCTCACTTAGGCTGATGCAGATCTTGGTAGAGGAAGAAAAAGTCCAGTTTGACTTTATTAGTGTTGAGCTTAAAAAAGAGATTGAGGCAGCCAAGTCCTTGGTAGATACCCCAGGTTTTGAAAAAAAGGACAAAATCCTCCAACAAACTTTGGAAAGGTTTACTAATCATCTTAAGGAACGAAAACACTTCCAATTCCAGAGAGACCTACAGGAATTTAGGGAGAAAAAAGCGTATGATTTTGTCACTACACAACAACAGCAATATCAACAGACCAATAGGGGGCCGAGGGAATCTGACCCTTCCACATCAGAGAGTGAAACTACAGACTCTGAAAGAGTGGGCCCATTCTTTGGCGGTAGTGGTGGGAAACATAAATTTAGGGGAGGAGCAAGAAGTAGAAATAGAGGCCGTGGGAGAGCCTCTTCTAATAGTGGCAATAATTTTTTAGCCAACAATCCTCCCATTTCCCGCTATATGCTGAGGGGTCAAAAGGATTAGTGAAGGGGAATAACATGGATAGGCTTCAAATCATTAACCTTTCTGAATATAATTTGAGTGCATCAGAGATTACACTATTAGAAAAGGGACTTTCCTTTGTCCCTACAGTTAAATTTGACTCATTTTCGTGGATAAAAGATCTCAATTTATTTGCTCGCAAACTTAAATGGATAAAATTTTTTAAACACCATAATAGAAAAAAATGCATGGAATTAGGCCTAGAGGAGTCTGATATGGAAGGTCTTTCGGTCCTTGAGGGGCTATTAGAGGAATCTGGACGCACTCCAGGTATAGGTCCCTTCACCAACCTTAAAATGAAGAGTAGGAAATTGCCACCTATAGGAGACTTTACCAATGTGGATTTATTTGTGGATATGGTGGGAGATGAGATCAAAAGTCTCAGTCAGGATAGCAGGGGAATGGATAATAATTTGTCTTGGTCTGAACGATTAGCTCTGACCACTTTAGAGAAAAAAGAGAATATTGTTCTCAAATCATCCGATAAAGGTGGGAACATTGTGGTCATGAGCAGGGATGGCTATAAGAAGATGTGTGAGGACATTTTATTTAACCATGACTGCTATACCATTTTAAAGGATAACCCCACGGCATTATTCAAGAAAGAGTTGCTGAGCATTTTGAGTGATGCAAAGAGCAGATCTTTGATTAGTGCAGGGGAATTTGGGTTTTTATACCCACAATTTCCTGTTATGGCGTGTTTCTATAGCCTGCCCAAAATCCACAAAGGTTATCCTCCTTTACGTGGCAGACCTATTGTTTCAGGCATAAATAATTTAACTCAAAATGTGAGCACGTATGTTGACCAAGTGTTGCGTCCCTTTGTTTTGAGTCTCACATCATATGTGCGTGACACAATGGATGTCCTGAAACAGATTGATGGCATTTCCCTGGAGAAAGATACAATTTTGGCGAGTCTGGATGTCGAGGCGTTGTATTCATCCATACCGCACAAATGTGGCTATAAAGCGGTCGAGTACTATTTGGGATCTAGAGGTACCCAGTTTGTAGCTCATAACCAGTTTGTCATGCAGTTATTACAGTTTGTTCTTGAAAGAAATATATTTATTTTTGAAGACAAAATTTTCCATCAGAAATGTGGTACTGCAATGGGGAGTCCTGCTGCTCCCACCTATGCAAATTTATTTCTTGGCTGGTGGGAGGAGACAATTGTCTTTGGGGACAAATTTGTCAATTGGACTTCATCTGTTGGATTATGGATTAGATATATTGATGACGTGTTGATCCTCTGGAACTCTACAGCGGATGAGTTCCATAATTTTGTAGCAGCCCTCAACAAGAATGATGTAGGACTTAAATTCACATGTGAGATCAGTGAGAAAGAATTGTCTTTTTTAGATTTGAAAATCACAAAAACATCAGATGGCACAATCCACACTAAGGTACATAGGAAAGAAACAGCAACAAATAGTTTCCTGCAATGGAATAGCTGTCATCCCCATTCCCTCAAAAGTGGCATACCAAAAGGCCAATTTATGAGAGTACGTAGGAATTGTAGTTCTATGGGTGATTTTGAGTTCCAGGCCAAGGAGCTCAAAACAAGATTGAAGGACAGAGGTTTCCCCGAGAGGGTTATCAGGAAGGCCTATGAGGGAGCAAGGGATGCTGATAGGCAATGTCTTCTGGTCCCTAAAAAACGGAAAGAAGAACAGGTCACAAGACTCATAGGTACCTATGATTCCAAACAAAATGATATTATGCAGATACTGAATAGGTATTGGCGTATTCTCAGTTCTGATACAGATCTGGTAGATCAAATCACACAGAGGCCGTCTGTCACCTATCGGAGAGGGAAAAATATAAGGGACAGAGTCATGCACAGCTGTTTTGACCCCATTTCACCTAGGGGCACGTGGCTGGACAGACAAATACCAGGCACCTTTAGGTGTGGTAGTTGTAAAGCCTGTGATTTCATTTTTAAAGGTAATAGCTTCACTAGCGTCACCACACAGAAACAATACACTATTCGGGATTATGTCAATTGCAAGACTGCGGGAGTGGTCTACCTAATCACATGTCCATGCCCCCTTAACTATGTGGGAAAAACAGCACGACAATTTCGTCGCCGTATTAGGGAGCATGTTGGAGATATTGTCCATGATAGGGACACCCCAATATCTAAGCATGTGCATGCCAAACACCAAGGCCAGGCAGCATGTTTAAAGTTTCAAGCTATTGAACTTGTTAGACCCCCCAAAAGAGGAGGTGATTGGGATAACCTGATTTTACGCAAAGAAGCACAATGGATCCACAGACTGGAATGCATACATCCAGCAGGTTTAAATGAGCAGACTAATTATACATGTTTTATTTAACACTCCGTATGGACGACCTATCTCCCTTGGGTTGCCCAGGGGGTGGGTGAGTTCATTTTTGCCTAACACATGTAGGTTTGAGATGGCCCTATTGGTCTGCCGTTTTTTAACGGCGATCGTCTCTCGGTCCCCCATGTCATGAGGGATCGTATTTCCTTCCACCCTACATGTGATTAATTACATTTTTAGTTGCTTTGTGAGGTAGCCTACTTGCGGTGTTTAACTGTCCCGCGAGATTTACTTACAATCCATTATCGTTAGCGCTTACCTTCTCCTATTTTGGCAGTCTGGGCGAATTGTCCCTGACTTCTACTGCGCCTGCGCGTGCGGTTTGATACGGCCGATGATGACCCCTGGTTGTCAGCTGACGGCGGGGGGTCACATGGGCAGGTGTCACTAATCGTGAGGGTGTGGGGATTGGTCAGTTCATGTTTGCCGCTAGAATACGAGGGGTGGAGTTTAGCGTTTATAGTAACGTAGCGCCTGCAATGAAGTATGCCGTTGACATCAATACGTGCATCTTTGCCGTGACGCACAGCAGAATATCTGCTGTTAAAGGATTCTATCGCTGGTGTGAAGGCCAGAGTTACCATTATACGGACCCCTGAGGATGAGTACCTGAAACGCGTAGGGTCGTTGTACTGTTTATGGAATGTTTGCATTGGGGATAGTCATATCGTGTTACACCCAGCACTAGGAGACCCGATCTATTCGGACGCCTGTGCTTTATTTTGGGATTGTACTACTGATGTGCCCTGGATATATGCTGTTTCCAGACATAATATTGTTATAAACACCGAGTTAGATGTATCACAATGACTCAGTGTTTTTTGTTTAATACGTTTTTTAACAATCACGGTGGGGCTTATGTCACAGTGGTGTGTTACCCCTGTTTTTAACTAGTTACTAATTAAAAGGTATTTTTTACTTTATTGTTACTTCAGTGAACTAAGCAAGAGAAAGGAAAGTAATAGTCATATGAGTCCCTGGGCACGGCACCCTCTTCATAATGACAGGGGACCATGTTGTAGTATCCTGGGCACTCAGATGCCATGGCTTCAGGCGCTGGAATAATCACATAGAAGAGATTTCACCTATGTAGTAAAGATCAGGCTGAGGGCTGAAAGGTGTGTCTGAGTCCGTCCGCCCGGCAGATGTGCGTGTGGGATGAGGCGTGCAGATGTGTTGACAGATAGGACACCTGCCGCTTCTAGGGGTTGTAGTCATTACTCCTTCTGGATATATTCTTGTGTTCTTTTTAAATGTTTTTTGTTTTGCTTTTGTTGAGATGGTTTTAGCTGACCGCATTGTTTTTTTTCTGATTCATAGCAGCAATGACTGCTGGCAAGTAAGCGTGACAACTATTTAGTAGAAGCGAGGACGGTAGAAAATGAATGGTTGCTGTGGTTCCCATGTATGTGCACCAATGCTTGTATCTATACAGTATCATTAAAGTACAACTCCATCCAAACCGGAAAGGTAAAGAAATCCACCCAAAACGAATCTTCTGACATTCCATGCACATCAAGTAGATCCACCGTCAATATTTTATTGGTGGGGATCTGAATTTCCGCCCCCCCCCCAAATATTCCCTAGACCAACATAGCTCAGAGTTGCAAGCGGCACTGTTTTGGAAAAAGAAGGGTAAAAGAGCCATTGCACTTTATCAAAGCCTATGCCCTTTCATTCTATGCATCGGTGGGAGTCCCAGCAGTCGACCCACTATTTCACAGACATTGATGTTGGTATATATATATATATATACTTTTAATGCTTATGGTAGGAAACACCCTTTTAAACCTATTCTTCCTCTTGACTTATTCCCCCAAGACTCCCTGTACTCGGGGAAGCTAAGATCTACCCTGTCCTACTTTATCTGTGTCTATCATGGAGGAAACAAGGTGGTCACTAATAATTGAATTTCCCGGTCTGTTTTGTTAGGTTAAACAAAGTGTGTCCACTTACTACTCCATATGATTTCTGTAGAGCATCTGTAAGGATATTCTAGATTAGATCTCCCAGATCTCCGCTTCCTTGACCCTGTGAGTATGACCAGGGGAAAGAGAGATTCTGGTTAGATCCAGCCAAACCTGGAGTTATCCATAAGGGTGCAGTCACACGTGGCGTAGTTGTCTTGCATTTCCGCAGCATATAAATAGGTTTAGGAAAACTTTAGAATGTAAGCCTATGGAAAAATATTCCACAACGCAAGAAATTTGAGTTGTGGAATATTTTTCCCATTGGACATTGCAATGTTTTCCGCAGCACATTTTTATGCTACGGAAATACCAGGAAAATGCGTCACGTGTGGCTGTACCCGTAAGCAGATGCCTAGCAGCCAGAGAATATATAAAATGTGTCCATATATTGTTACATAGTAGTTTTTCTATTTTCTGTGAAAAATGACTGACGTGCTAAACATTCGATGATTTACGGTAATTTATCTTTAATTTTCTTTTCTTTCTGAAGTTGTCACATACATAATATAATAACATCGGTTTATTGCAGGTGAAACTGTTATAATCTGTAAAGTCCCAAATATAAAGGATACATTTGTTAGGAAGCCTTAGCGGTTTGTCTGGGTGAGGTGCGTAGTCTGAGCAGTAAGCTTCTCAGTTTGCCTTGGCTTAGTATATTGTTACAGTGATCATCCGTAATAAGGACAGTATATTGTTTGCTGTCAGTCAAGTGGAAACCCAGGAAATTAGCTAAATATGATGGGACACTGATGTTCACGAGATAGCAAGTATTTCTGCTTTTCAGTAACCGTATCACATTAAATTGGACATTCGCCACTCTGTCTGGGTTTCTCTTAGTAAGTCCTTGGTAGTCAGTGAGAAGATCTCCAAAGAAGGGGTCACCACAAATGCAGGACATAAGAAACCTGATCTGAAAATTACAAAATAAATTCTGTATGTGTTTGAGAACAAATTCGTTGTCTAGTATCCGCTATAATAGTTTACGTTTTTGAAGCTAAATTATCATGGGGTTACCATACCTGACCCATTGGTTCTAGATGGGGACCGACATCATGTAAGCCACGTTTAAGTGAAACCCTACACTATCTGTAATGACATAGTACTGACACCTTACTTTATCATAATAATGTGACTCATCTGTAATAGTAATTCATCGGAAAGAAGTTCATTCAGAGGACACCCAGCCGGATAATGAGCCAAGGAGCCTCCGTGACATGGCCTAAAGTCCATCATTCTGTACACCCACCCAGCTTCCTTCCTGCACCTGGCTTGTGCACTCTCCATTTTCCAGCCAAGGTGAACCAATGGCTTCTGTTGGGCTTTTTCTTTAGGTCACAAGTTATTTTTACATATGCTTTACAGCACTTCCCTCTGCTTGATGTTTAAGTTGGCTTTAAGTTCTTGAACTGGGCCAATAAAGGAAATCCAGTGGAAGAGCGCTGACAGCACAATAATAAGTAATGATTGAAAAGGCAAAAATAAAGCATATAAATACTTTTGGGTCATAATATGTATTTACGCAACTCTGCATGTGGGGGACACCTAAGGATATTTCACATGCTACAGAGGAGTTCCATATCTAATAGTGATCGAATGTTGCACTTGAACATCTACATGTCGCTGCACAATGTAAGACCCCCATCACCACAGTCCAAAATATTGCCAGTCATTAGACCTGTGGAATCCTCTATATAACGTCCTACCCATGCCAAATGTCTGAAGTGAGGTCATCGGTCATTGGTTTCTTGGTAGCTCCTTTATCGATGTGTTGATACTGTAATACTTCAAACTACCATGACCTTTCTGATTACCGCGTACCCACAATATTAATATTAGTTCTAAGATCGCAGATAAAGGAACCTTTCTGGAAAAAATCAGATTCTTAAGTAAATCACACCTTTTCTTCATTTTATAAATAACTAAAGTAAAATCTAAACTTCGGGATTTGTAGACCTGGAGTGACCTTCATATTTTTGGTATAAAAGGCTTTATAAAGTTGTGTGAGAGGAGAATTGCATGTGCTTGGGTGGTCATCCTGTGGCCCCTGGCTCCCGACTTCCATATGTGTACTGTACAGAGTCGTACTCTGCAGAAGAACACACATGGAGCTATTTACTGTCTGTAAGATAAAACAGATCATTTTCCAACCCCAGATGATAAAACATTTTTAATGATGATGTTCTGGCCTGTGTTTTTGTGTGTGATAGTGTTATCACCATTTAGTAAATGGGCAGTCCCACTATATCAAAATGAATATCATAAACTATCTTGATATAAATTTTAGCTTGGTGGGAGTTCTGCTAAAAAAAACTGCCACCGATCTTTCTCAAAATAGGGGACCCTTTTTCCTTTTTTTGCAGCAGAGAGATTGCCACACATGCCCAGTTAACCTCCGTTATAGTAAACGCTTGATAATAAGACAACTGATTGTTCTCACTCTGCATTTACCGTGTCTCCCATAGACCATGGAAAGTAACCAAGTATGTGTGGCCACCTGTCTATTGAAAGTGAGGGACATGGGACATTGAATCGGATATGCGGTCCATAGATCACATCCGATACCGCAATCATGTGCACGGTTGATCACCACTGCTTCACTCATTATTTATGCTCAGGACCTACCACCCTATGTACCCCAAAGCCAACTGGGCATTTGTGACCAACAACCTACAGATATCACATGTCTGTGGCTACCTCTAAGTCTTACTTAATGAAACTTTCAGAGAAAATGGTCTTCTTGTCCAAATCAACCAATCGGACGTCCTAAAACCTGAACTCTGGTTATTATAGACAACAACACCAGTTTTAATATATGGGACCGATATTGTCCACTTAATACAACTATAAGTGATATGGGAAAAATGTTCTACAACTATTCCCCAGAAAACAGTAAGCCTGACCCTACTCCACACAACAAAAAAGTTTTTATCCTTAAAATATAGATGTTAATAAAAAGAAATAAAAGCCTTATTTTAGTGCAAGTGGATTTTACTCCAACCGGTAAACCATTTCGGAATTCTATTGATGCTTTAGTCATATGAAGCAAATATTTGTAGGTTAAAGAAACTTTGATATTGTAGTAATGATAACATTTCCTGCTTCATTTTTATTTTTTTTCTACAAAAGACTTCAAAATGTAAAGGAAACCTTTGGAGGTCATGAACCTGCACATACTTGTCATCTGAGCTTCCTAGGAGATAATATGGAATACTCTACATATAACAAATGTATGTGAAGCCAAGAGCCATTGAAATGTGTAAGTGACTGTGTAAGATAAGAACTGCAGTCCTGTTGAGACAGGTAGAACAGAGACTACTAGCGATGGCGGAAGCGAGGAATGCAGGTCCTGCCGTGATAGATTTTTATTCACGCCTCTTGAGTGGTATACTCGAATTGTTCTGTACTGTGCTCGATTTTCACATGTAGCCATTTGATGTGATTTTCTGTAGATATACGTGTATTCACAAAATTGTACGAAACGTGATGTAGTTGATGATGTGGAGAGTGAAAGATCTAAGACTGCTGCAGGGCTGTATATTGACTTGGACATACTTGGAGGAATATGCTGCCATGGGATTCTCTCTTGCAGGAATAAAAGGCCCTTATGACCGTGGAGTCTTGACAGGTGTCAGAGGTGGCCAACTTGACTAGAGGCACACGATCTTCCCATTGATTTACACTACAACAGGCTATTTAATGGGTCAAACTGTCGATGCTAGGGATTTCTGCACCAATGTATTTCATAGTTTGGAAGATTTATTGCAGAATTGTTCAGAATGTTTTCTCTCTCGATCATCTTTATCACTAGGCTCATAGCAGTTATGTGCATGGTATTTGTTATAGCTCATTCCTGGGTTTTTTTTCAGCATTATTTTCCCTGTTTAAGGCAGTGTGGACCCTCAAAAATATAGAGTGCCCCTTGATCTGACCTTGAGTTTATGCTATGTTTCAGCTAGTCTTCTTCTAGAATGTTACTAGACGGCCAACCAAGCCGGTGGAGATCCAGCGACTTAACTTCTCCAGACAAACCTAGAGATCTCCTGTCTATCTGGGTCCTGTTAATAACATTGAAATAAAGCCTCTAACAGAAGCCACTCTGTGATATTCTCTGAAATGCATTAAGTGTTGATTCAAATAAGGGCAACCTGATGGCAACTACTACAGGATGCACCGATTTCCCTGACATTGGTTTTATTTGTAATAACATATGGGTTCATACGATGACATGGCTATGGGGGATGCAGAGGTTGCAGCCGCACCCAGGCCTAGGGACAGTAAATGTAATTATTAGGTTAGTGTGTCATTCATTCATCTTTGGGACAACTTAGTCTTCTACACATTTTCACCTCTTCCACAATTTGACTCTGTGTGTGTTTTAAAGGAACAGTGTCACCACAAAATTTGTTTTAATATGTTAAAGATGTTAGTGCTTTATTAAAAACGTTTGGATTAATTTGTGTGTTTGTGTGTTACTTTTTCTTATTTTTACACTTTTTCTTCCCTATGGGGGCTGCCATTTTTTTTTCCATTTCTGTATGTGTCGATTAACGACACATACAGACATGGAATACGGCAGCTCCAGTCCCATAGGGACTGCGAACGGGGCCCGTTCCATCCACTTTCGTGTACGCCGCTGTGTGGGAACTGCGCATGCGCCGCTCCCACACAGTTCAATTTGAAATGCGCACCGTCCGGCGCCATTTTACTGTGGACCGGAAGTCGCGGCCGGACAGTAAGATTACTACTTCCGGTCGCGGCTTCCGGACTTGTGCACATGGAGCAGCAGCAGCAGACGGAGCGGATGGACCGGAGGGAGCGGCGGCGACTGGAGCAGGTAAGGGATTTCTATGTATGTTTGTGTTTCAGTGTGTTTACTACTGTATGTAAACCTTCTACACTGTGTGTTAGTTCAAAAAATGGCGACACACAGTGTAGGAGGTTAGACCGTTCAAACCCCTTGTTTATCCCGGCACTAGCCAGGATAAAGGAGGGGGGGATGCTGAGAGCTCACTAGAGCGAGGGCTTTTTACCCAATTTTGCAGCATAAAGCAATGTGGTTGCTTTACCACATGCAATGCTGCAATTTTGGGAATGGCTCCATCTAGTGACCAGCAATGGGAAATATTATAAATTAGAATCCAATTGAATCCAATTTATAATATTTCCTGACTCGTGAAAAAAAAAATAAAATTAGAACAATGTTTAATCACCTATACACTAATTGTTTAACTAAAAAAAAAACAAACATGTTTTGCTGGCAACACATTCCCTTTAAGAGCAAATTATGCGTAAGGCCCAAGACACCGTTGTGTAGGACAACAGATAGAAACGCAGTATAAAAATGTTCTTTAACGGGTTTCTTGGTTTAATGTTAATCCAAAGCTCAATCAGTCAACTGCCCTATTGACTCCGCCAAAACAACGGAACCCAGTCAACGGTGTCCAACGGAAACCATTAACAACGTTTCCGTCACCATTGAGATCAATGGTGACGGAACGCTGATGTGAACAGGCCTTGAGCAATTGCTGCAGGAAATATATAACGAAATAAGTACAAACTGTTAAATCCTTTGCTCTTGCATTTAAACTCTAGTGGTCCTGTGCTGGTCACTGCAGCCAATAACTGGCCTCAGCAGTCACGTTCCATACTTACTGGTATCACTGCTGCAGCCAATGATTGGACTCTTTTTCGGACTCTTGGACAACCCCTTTAAACACTGGGATTACTGCATGTAAAATGCACACAGGTGAGTCCATAGGGGGGCCCTGCAAAAATACCATGGACAGAGCATGCTGCAGTTGGAAAAAAAAAAATGAAGCAGGGACTATAAGGGTATGTTCACACGCAGTAGCAAAAATACGTCTGAAATTACAGAGCTGTTTTCAGGCGACGTTTTTGCAAGTACTCGCGTTTTTCGCGGCGTCTTTTACGGACGTTATTTCAATGGAGTCAATGAAAAATGGCCCAAGAAGTGACATGCACTTTGACGCAGGCATCTTTTTACGCTCCATCTTTTGACAGCGACGCGTAAAATTAAACCTCGTCTGATCAGAACATCGTAAAACCCATTGCAAGCAATGGGCAGATGTTTGCAGTCGTCATGGAACCGTCTTTTCAGGCGTAATTCGAGGCGTAAAATGCCCGAATTACGGCCGTGTGAACATACCCTTAGATGAAATACTGAACCTCTTCCTTACATGCATTTTGTGACTGCTGCTTTACTGTTGGTGCAGTTCTAAGGCTGGGTTCACACGACCTATTTTCAGACGTAAACGAGGCGTATTATGCCTCGTTTTACGTCTGAAAATAGGGCTACAATACGTCGGCAAACATCTGCCCATTCATTTGAATGGGTTTGCCGACGTACTGTGCAGACAACCTGTCATTTACGCGTTGTCGTTTGACAGCTGTCAAACGATGACGCGTAAAAATACAGCCTCGTCAAAAGAAGTGCAGGACACTTCTTTCAGACTTAATTTGAGCTGTTCTTCATTGAACTCAATGAAGCACAGCTCAAAATTTACGGCTGTCAGAGAAGCCTCGCAAAATGCGAGGAGGAGCATTTACGACTGAAACGAGGCAGCTGTTTTCTCCTGAAAACAGTCTGTCATTTCAGACGTAAATGCCTGCTATCGTGTGCACATACCCTAAAAGGTATAAAGAAAAAACTAATGCACCTCATTTTTTTTGTGTGCGGTCCTGTGATTGGCTCAAAAAACTGCACCAAAAACGGTGTATGTGATGCTGGCCTAAATGTTAAATAAATATACCAAACAATTGCCTTGGACGTGTCAACCATATTGACTTTCAATGAGTAATGTGTTCATGCACATTATTATTAAAGGTATTTTCATACATCCCTAATAAAGCATGAGCAGATGTTGTGCAATACTTCCGCCATGGCTACATTTAGATATTCTCCCACTTTAAATTAAGTTACAGCAGCTGCCTCTAGATGATCTGGGCAGTATTTTAGGCGTAATACAACCTCTATTATTATTTACAGATCTCATATGGTTGTTACTACTAGATACAAAGTGTGTTTGCTAAAAGAGTGAAACGCTTAGTAAAGCTGGGTTCACACAGAAAATCTGCCTCAAAATTTCGTTTGGAAGGTCCGCTTTCCTTTCCTTATTAGTGGTTATATGGACAGTTATTAAAAGCTTTGTCCAGTTTGTACAACCCCTTATACTTTCAATAGGTCCCTTGACGGGAAGTTTATTATCTGGTGGTCTCCTGATACGATGACCATAAACTGCTACTGTATCAGTAGGGAAATTTGGTGCTGAATACTTGTTTCCCTTGCAGGGTCACTATGCGGGAGAAGCATCATTAAACAGAAACCAGTCTTTCTGATAGAAGCCCACCCCCCTTTGCAGCTATTATCAGTGGAGGATACACAGGGGTCCCATTGCTGGGACTCCCACCATCAGCTGCTTATTGGAGGGGGAAACCAGCTTTTTATGCTATAATCTCCCTGCATCTTCATTGCAAGGGGAAAAGAGCATTATACAGTCTCTAATTTAAGGCCCCATGAACACGAACGTGCTTTTGCTGCCGCAATTCCCCCGAAAATCCATGGGAGAATTGCCGCCCCATTAATTTCTATGGGGCCATGCACATGACCGTAGTTTTTATGGTCCGTGCATGGCCCGGGAGCCCGCACCGCAGAAAGAACGGACATGTCTTATTACGGCCGTGTTCTGCGGTCCGGACTCCATGAAAATAATGGCCGCGGCCATGTGCATTGCCCGCGATTTGCAGGCGGCATGCGGCTGACAGTCCGCAGCCAGGCCGACCCGAAAAACACGGGCGTGCACATGGCTACGGTCGTGTGCATGAGGCCATAATCAATTGGCCATTGACTGATTTTTATGGACACACCGTGTCCTCCAGAGCAGTCAGTCCTTCTTGCTTATAGATGAGGACACTTGGGGAACAGGAGCTATACAACTTTAAAATGCCTTAGTAGGGCATTTTACAAGAG
Source organism: Rhinoderma darwinii (assembly GCF_050947455.1). Classification (NCBI taxonomy): domain Eukaryota; kingdom Metazoa; phylum Chordata; class Amphibia; order Anura; family Rhinodermatidae; genus Rhinoderma; species Rhinoderma darwinii. The sequence continues at coordinate 173,893,011 of NC_134687.1, read as the reverse complement.
GTTGACTGAACCAAACAATCTGATCCATTTATTCTATGCATTAGTGGAATTGGACTCCGTATGATTAAACATTCATGGCATATCTAATCAAAATGCACCTTTAAAGGCTATGTACACCTTTTGAAATGTTTTTTGTTTTATATGTATATACCGTATATGTCGGCGTATAAGACGACTGGGCGTATAAGACGACCCCCAACTTTTACCCTTAAAATATAGAATTTAAGATATACTCACCATTTCGTGCAGCAGCGCTTCACTATGGCCATCGGCGGCAGGACCCAGGACTCTCTGTCTCTTTTAACTCGCGCATGCGCAGATAGGCTGCTTCATCGCGCGAGATCTGAGAGGCAGGGAATGAGAGGAAAGGGCGGGCCAGAGGATCTTACAGAGATGTTCCCTGGCGGCTAATACCGGCTTCCCTCAGATCCGTGGCGGATTCCGTGCATCCCGGGAGCCTGTGTACCGGACTGCAGGCTCACAAGGTAACACACAACCTGTGTGTAGACAATATGTAGACTAGGGATGTCACGATACCAGAATTTGGACTTCGATACCGATACTTCGTTTAGTATTGCGATTTCGATACCAATTTCGATACTTTTGCCAACAGTAATAAAAAAAAAATTCTTCCGTTTTCTGATGTGAGGCGCGACGTGTGATGAATTTTGAACGCGCCTCACATTAATAGTAATTAATCCCATCATGTTTCTCAGTCATATTGGGTTAATGTGCGAGGTACATGATGGGGTTAATTACTATTAATGTGAGGAACATGGAGGGTAAATTCATCGCACCTCGCGCCTCACATTAATAGTAATTAATCCCATCATGTTTCTCAGTCATATTGGGTTAATGTGCGAGGTACATGATGGGGTTAATTACTATTAATGTGAGGAACATGGAGGGTAAATTCATCGCACCTCGCGCCTCACATTAATAAGTGAATGAAAGCCGTGTTTATTTCATTTTTTTACAGCGTACACATCATAAATGATGCAAAAACATTGTTGTCCGCGCCATTACTGAATGTGTGTATTTTATGTATTGAGACTTATTTTAATGTTTATTGTAAAAAAGGTGAAGGTGTATTTTTTTTTAAATTTAACAATACTTTGTTTTTACTTTATTTTTAAACTTTAATGTACTGACATATATCAGATATGTGCCAGTACATTAGCCTGTGGACAGATAGCACACAGGCAGTTGTTAGGACATACTTGGGTATGTCCTAACAACATGAAATATGGTAAGACAGCCCTGGGGTCCGTCAATAGACCCTGGGCTGTCTGCCCATATATGGTATGGCCCTCGATCGCGTCACAGGAATTCCCTGTGACGCGATCCAGGGGCATCCCCCCTTCTCACTTTCCCCTGAATGCTGCAGTCAGCTGTGATCGCAGCATTCAGGGGAATAACGGCGGAGATGAGCGGTTTCTCTGATCTCCGCCGTTATAGAGCGGGACTGCGGCTGTGTAATACAGCCATTGCCCCGCTCCTGACAGGAAGTGCGCGCGCGGTCAGCATGAGGTGATGCGGCCGGCGCTGCACTAATGAGCGGCAGTTCAGGCACTGAAGACAGAACATGGGGGTGTTTTGTAGCGCGCCCGCCATGTTCTGTCTCAAGTGCCGCCGCTCATTAGTGCAGCGCTGGCCGCATTGCATCATCCTGACCCCGCGAACTTATCATGACTCAGGAGCGGGGCTGTGGCTGAATTACACAGCCGCAGCCCCGCTCTCATAGTCATGTGTACTATACTGAGCTGTGCGGCTGCAACGTGCATCCCTAATGTAGACAATATCCGGCATATAAGACGACCCCACACTTTTGACATTTTTTTAAGGGTGTAAAAAGTCGTCTTGTACGCCGATATATACGGTATATATATATATATAATATATATATCTCTAATATATATAGAGAGAGAGAGAAAAATTTGCAGTACTCCAGTATGAAGAAAATGGTGGTTTATTCAATCCCAATACAAAAGCAACGCTTTTGTATTGGGATTGAATAAACCACCATTTTCTTCACACCGGAGTGCTCCAAATTTTTCTTTCTCTGTGTTTTACATTTCGTCCGAGGATCAGGACGCTTTGCTGGGCACCCGTTCAAATGGTTCTTTTGTGAGTGCTACTGCTTTCTCCTTTCTATCTATATATATATATATATATATATATATATATATATATATATATATATATATATATATATATATATATATATATACAGTGAAGGAAATAAGTATTTGATCCCTTGCTGATTTTGTAAGTTTGCCCACTGTCAAAGACATGAACAGTCTAGAATTTTTAGGCTAGGTTAATTTTACTAGTGAGAGATAGATTATATAAAAAAAAAAAAAAACAATTATATTTATTTGCATTATGCACAGAGAAATAAGTATTTGATCCCCTACCAACCATTAAGAGTTCAGCCTCCTCCAGACCAGTTACACGCTCCAAATCAACTTGGTGCCTGCATTAAAGACAGCTGTCTTACATGGTCACCTGTATAAAAGACTCCTGTCCACAGACTCAATTAATCAGTCTGACTCTAACCTCTACAACATGGGCAAGACCAAAGAGCTTTCTAAGGATGTCAAGGACAAGATCATAGACCTGCACAAGACTGGAATGGGCTACAAAACCATAAGTAAGATGCTGGGCGACAAGGAGACAACTGTTGGTGCAATAGTAAGAAAATGGAAGACATACAAAATGACATCGATCTGGGGCTCCATGCAAAATCTCACCTCATGGGGTATCCTTGATCCTGAGGAAGGTGAGAGCTCAGCCGAAAACTACACGGGGGGAACTTGTTAATGATCTCAAGGCAGCTGGGACCACAGTCACCAAGAAAACCATTGGTAACACATTACGCCGTAATGGATTAAAATCCTGCAGTGCCCGCAAGGTCCCCCTGCTCAAGAAGGCACATGTACAGGCCCGTCTGAAGTTTGCAAATGAATCTGGATGATTCTGAGAGTGATTGGGAGAAGGTGCTGTGGTCAGATGATACTAAAATTGAGCTCTTTGGCATTAACTCTACTCGCCGTGTTTGGAGGAAGAGAAATGCTGCCTATGACCCAAAGAACACCGTCTCCACTGTCAAGCATGGAGGTGGAAACATTATGTTTTGGGGGTGTTTCTCTGCTAAGGGCACAGAACTACTTCACCGGGAGAATGGATGGAGCCATGTACCGTCAAATCCTGAGTGACTACCTCCTTCCCTCCACCAGGACATTAAAAATGGCTCGTGGCTGGGTCTTCCAGCACGACAATGACCCGAAACATACAGCCAAGGCAACAAAGGAGTGTCTCAAAAAGAAGCACATTAAGGTCATGGAGTGGCCTAGCCAGTCTCCAGACCTTAATCCCATCGAAAACTTATGGAGGGAGCTGAAGATCCGAGTTGCCAAGCGACCGCCTCGAAATCTTAATGATTTACAGATGATCTGCAAAGAGGAGTGGGCCAAAATTCCATCTAACATGTGTGCAAACCTCATCATCAACTACACAAAACGTCTGACTGCTGTGCTTGCCAACAAGGGTTTTGCCACCAAGTATTAAGTCTTGACTGTTTCTGTAACTCCTATAGAAATCAATGAAGAAAGCCGCACACATGCCCGGCCACCTCTTCATCCGTTCGATGCCTGGAATAGCCACATGTGTATAAAATCTAGCACTTTGCCATGCAGTCTGTATTTACAAACATTTGTGAAAGAATGGGTCGTCCTAAAGAGCTCACTGGTACTGTAATAGGATGCCACCTTTGCACAAAGTCAGTTCATGAAATGTCTTCCCTCCTAGATAATCCACGATCAACTTTGAGTGGTATTATTGCAAAGTAGAAGCGTTTGGGAACCACAGCAAACCAGCCATGAAGTGGTAGACCATGTAAAGTTACAGAGCGGGGTCGCCGAGTACTGAGGCGCAGAGTGCATGAAGTCGCCAACGCTCTGCTGACTTAATAACTGCAGAGTTCAAACTTGCTCTGGCATTAATGTTTGCACAAAAAAATGTGCCCCCCCCCCCCGATAGCATCATGGCATGGGTTTTCATGGCCAAGCATCTGGATGGCAGCCTTATATCACCAACCACAATGCAAAGCATTGGAAGCACCGCACCATGGACTCTGGATCAGTGGAAACTTATTCTGTGGAGTGACAGATAACCTTTCTCTATCTGAAAGTCTGATGGACGAGCCTGAGTTTGGTGAATGCCAGGAGAACATTACCTGCCTACTACATTGTGCCAACTGTAAAGTTTGGTGGAGGGGGATAATGCTGTTTTCAGGGGGTGACCTAAGTCCCTTACTTCCAGTGAAGGGAAATCTTAATGCTTCAACATACCAAGACATTTTGGACAATTTTATTCTTCCATCTTTGTGGGAACAGTTTGGGGAAGGCTCTTTTCTGTTCCAGCATGAATGTACCCCAGTGCACAAAGCAAAGTCCATAAAGGCATGATTGGGTGAAGAACATGGTGTGGAAGAACTTGAGTGGCCCGCACAGAGCCCTGACCTCAACCCCATCATACACCTTTGGGATGAACTAGAATGGAGATTGCAAGCCAGGCCCTCTCATCCAACATCAGTATCTGACCTCACAAATGCTATTCTCGATTAATGGGCAAAAATTCCCAAAAATACAAAATCTTGTAGAAATCCTGACCAGAAGAGTGGAAGCTGTGTTTGCTGCAAAGGAGGGACCAACTCCATAGTAATGCCTATAGATTTAGAATGGGATGTCCTAAAAGCTTCTGTAGGTGTCCCAATACTTTTGTCCATATAGTGTTGGTGCGGTTCTCAGAGCAGGGATTCATGTCTATCTTACATTTATGGCATATCCATGGATATGACATAATGTCTAAGATGGGAATAACCCTTTTAACTGTAATAAAAATATATATGGGACAAACGATAGAAACGCCCAAACATTTCACTCCAGCCTTAGAGCCTGAGCCACTCGGGTAAAGAAATGCTCTTCCTTTTTCTAGGGAAAAACACAGTGGAGTCTTTTTGTTCTCTAGCTATACTGCGTGGGTCCTCCTTTTTTTCAGAAGGTCTGATGTATGACACTACTACTCATCATTTGGTTGCTACTTCAGTTAAAGTAGTTACACTGTTGTTTCCATTACTACAGTTCGCTTTACTGTCAACATGGTGAGACGGGGGAGTTCTACCGATGCTATAGATTTTACTGCAGTAATTACATTAAGACATAGGCATTTTGGCATTGTATGTATAGGACTGATGTACAGAATAAAAAAAGCAGTTAATGCAAAACTAAGGCCATGCTTACACGAGTGCAATAAAGTATTTTCCAGCGTCAAAATAATGACCTATCTTTTTACACAGGTGGCCCACACAGGTTGCCTCTTCTACAGGACTCTGCCGATTTGGTAACAGGATTGATTGCTGCTGGGGATGGGCCCGACAGTCTTGGGGGCAATGTCAACGTGAGTATTAAAATGGCTGGGGCTTTGCAATCTAGGAGGGGCTTCTACAGATCTAATCATAGCTTCATACATCATAGCAGGGCTTAATACTGGGGGCTTTTGCACGTGCAGTCTTAATATGGTGACTCTAATTGACCAATATTTTATTACCAGAAATGCTTTATGAATCTAGCTATCATATAAAATAACATCTGTGGATTCCCAGACTCTAAAGAGATTAACTAACAGTACAATTCCCATTCCCAAGAGCCTTATAATGTAGATTTTTCTGTTTGGTTTAAGAGAGTGCCTTCTGGAATAGCGTGGCCTAGTATGAGGCAGAACTTGAAGTACTTATGAGTGGGCCCGGCTCAGCCTAAAGTTCCACTCGATTTTAGATACATGTTGCCTTAATAATAACATTTACATTTGCATATATGACTGTTTTTAATCTAGACGTGAGCTGTTTTTTCTATTCAGTTTTGAAGAGTAACGTATATTTTTGTAATTCTAATTAAATAGCCATTTATGTAAGGCAGCATGTATCGTCTGTTAAATGCTACTTTACCACCTCTGTTGCCAAAGGGTATGTGGTGTATACTACTGAATTTATTGAGTCTTCTGTGAAAACTCAATCGATTCAAGGCCTTTTTGGGGCTGTGTTACATGGTTGCACAAAGCACTCAGTATATTTACAATATAGGAACCTCTAGTTCCATACTGGGTACCCTTGTACCTGCCAGCTATGCACAGTGTTCTTGTGTCATGTGACGGAACCAAAATGAATACCACCTACAATGTGTAGACATACCTAGTATCTAAACCCTGCTCTCCATGATATGTGACATCATATGGATTCCCACAATGACCAGCTTTGTTAATGTTTCTTCATAGCAACTTGTTTCTTGACAAAGAGATAAAACTGGAGAAATAATCTATAACAATTGGCATGAATTGTATATAAGTATATATACACATTATAAGTTTAATGTGTGTTCAAGGTGTGCTGCCAAGATGGTTCACGTGGGCATTTAAAGACCCATAAAACGTGATTCTGTTCAGCGGTCTGATAGTTAAGAGTGAGATGCCATGCACAGAGATGTTGGTGTAAAGCATATAAAATATATAGAAGTCCGCTATAGAGCTTGTGTCAGCGCTCAGCCGCTTCGTTTCTGTTCGTTTTTTTCCGGAAATCCGATGTATCGGAGTACGGGCTCATAGACTTTCTATTGAGCCCGTCCTCCGATACATTCATTTCCGGAAAAAGCCGAACAGAAACTAATCGGCTCAGCACTCTCACACGAGCGCTTCAGCTGCTTAGTTCTAGCGATTGGTGGGGATCTCCGTTCTCGGACCCCCGCCAATCAAAACTTCTGACCTGTCACTATGACATGTCAAAGTGTAGCTAAACGTTTAACAAACTTCTAAGTGTTATCTGCCACAATAACTACCACATACTTTAAGACAGGGTAACTCGTAGTTCAGTGAGGAAGACATGAGATGGCTTTGTCATAGCTATCGTGTTTATGTGAGTTACATGGATGCAAATTAGTGCAATACATTTGGACATAGCGACAATTCAATTCTTGCGCTTGCTTTTCATGTAGTCATGCATAGAAATATGCTTCTATTTATAAATGTACTATTAAAGACAATTTTAAAAAGTTCTCCCTAAAATATTTTTTTATTCTCCTAAAGTGCGGAAATATTATGCTTTATGGTCAGTGCCAGTTTCAGTCTTTTCCTATCCTGGATGAGTTCTCAGCCTGGTCTTTTAGCCTTCAGTGCTATGTATACAAAGGACAGACTCATTGAGCTCTATTTTATATCCAACCAAGCCCTGGAGATTAAGGGGGAGCAAAAGGTCCCACTGCCCCATATGAGAAGACCTATACTACAGACGACGCCCTGGTACAGAGTTTGCCTTTGGGCCCAGGAGGTTCAAGTTACACCTCTGCTTTTTGTTCAGATTATCCAAATCTGCAGCTGAAATTTCGTTTTCTGACACAGATTGTCGTGCAAACCCGTACAGGGATTAGCTCAATTGAGGTTAAATGGAGCTAATCTGCAGCTTTTTAGCATGTAATCCAAGTCAATAATGAGCATGCTGTGGATTTTAAAATCCACAGCGCTATCATTATTCTCATTTACATGCAGTGCCGGCAGAATTAATTCAGAGTGTGCGGAAACCGTGCCTAAATTTTGACAAAATCCATATCCTGTGGACATGGCCTAAGTAGGAGTTCTAGACAGGAATAAAACAGCTGTCAAAGCGGTCATCTCTATAACTGCTGGATTATGCCTGCTACAAATAGAGATGTCATATTCCTATATCTGTCCATTGGTGATAAAAGGGGAAAATAAAATACTTAGGGAACTAGAATGACACTGTGCATTTTATTACTTGACCTTAATAAAGGCAGCATAGAGAATGCATGACCTATTGATACAGAGCTGCATACCACTAATAAAACACATTGGGTAATATGATCCACAGATTCCTGTCATTTGAGGACTCTTCTTCCACTATAAAGTCACTGCAGAGATAACAATATGTTGATCTATTTGGGCCCCATGCCCACTTCAGTTTTTTCCTTCAGGGTGCTATCCGTTGTTGTCACGGATAGCACCCTGAACCCATTCATTTCAATGGGGCCATGCACACTTCCGTTGTTTTAACGGAACCGTGCGGCCGTTCCGTCAAAAGTAGGGCAGGTCCTACTCCTGCCCGTTTTTGACCGAACAGTCTCGGCCTTCTCATTGAATTTGGTCCGGGAAACAACGGGCTGCACACGGAAGCCATCCATGTGAAGCCCGTCCGTGTGTGACGGGACCGTCCATAACGGCCGTTCAACAGCTGACGGAAGTGTGCATGAGGCCTTATGCTCACTTAATTTCAGGATGAGATAAACTCTCTTTTAAATCGATGGTGTAAAATCCTGCGCAGCAGGGGACATGACTTTTGAAAGAGTCCTATAAAAAGTAATGTACATGAGTTTCTGCTTTCATAAAACCCCTGGTTAATATGATATTATTGACCTGACTTCATACAGTCATGATGCCAAGGTGAACAATATTCTAATTCTAGATTTAGAATCATACTATCAGACCTCCATAATTTAATGGACATTTAATAAAGAGCAATCATTTAGTATATTTGACCCCTCTATGTATGAAAGGCCTATACATGTCTTGGACATCTTTTGACCCAATGTAATTTCCTATAGCATTGCTGTTTTGTTCCCCTTATTTTTTTGCTAGCATGTTATAACTATTCTCTGATTCGTAGAATAAGGATTTTTAGCACTGCTTATAGTATTCTGTGAATGAAAGTCTCACATTTACAGTAAAAGAAATTTGAGCATTGAGCGTTACATTAACAGCAACTTTCTATTATAATATTTTTATTATAATTATTTTCTACATGTTGAAGACAGAGGCTGTTGTAACACACAGATCGTTGCATTGTCAGCCTGTGTCTGTAGTTCAATGACAGGATTTAAGGTGCTGCATACGGCTGTCTGTGTTCTGCTGACAGGTCTACAAGGCAAAACTCAGAACTTAAAATCCTCGGTCATTACTGTAATACTCTTAAAGATAATGGGTGTGCTTCCAATAATACCATTATATTAGGGAATTGCAGTGTACTAAATACTGAAGCTTCAGCAGAATTTTGCTGCCTGGGGTTTCTGGATATTTTGCACCTCTTCTAGGTGGAATAATTTTCATTATTTTGACGTATACAAATAAAATCTGAATTGTAAAATGAAAACTTTATACTAAACGCCCTATTTTCTAAGAGTAGACTCCCAGCACATAGTCATAATGTCACTCGGTACTTCTTACACACCGATGACTTCATGCCAATTTTGCCTCAAATTCATGTTTGTGGCAAAAAATATAACCCAAGCAGAAACAGACAAATAACACTTTCTAAACATAAAAGTTCAAGATGTGCAGAGTTCATACATGCCACTGTTTGTCTACATAAAAATATCTTCACAAAATCACCAGAACTGACCACAAATCTTGTTTTAAGATGGAAATGTAAAAAAAAGGACCACATTGAAAAGTGCACCCCAGACACTTTATATTTCCTAAAAGCAGACAACCGGACAATTGGAGTTGTCTTAACATGCAGTTTACAGCCATGACCGTCTTCATGTATCTCTGTGACAAATAGATTATTTTTTTTAATGCATTAAATCTTACATTTGCACCTAAAACCCACATCAACAATATAAAAAGAAGAAATTTAAGGTGTACAAAGTTTGCATATATCCCAAGTGTCTATATTCACAATGGCTTAAGCTTTAAAAAAAGGCTGAAACCGAGGCCATGCTACATTCGGCCTTCAGCCACAACTGTGATAAAAATATATAGTGCACCACCCAAACTGCTACTATGCTACCAAAATCATGATTTTTGGAGAAAACAATTTATATGCAAAACCACATTCACACAACTTTGAATCAGTGATTATAAGCAAAAAGTGTACGTAAATTCTACATTGCTACTAAAACGCTTACTCAAGCAGACCCCTTACGCAAACCAAATGTACTTTGAAAAAAACTGTAAGATATGAGGAGTTCATACATGTCTACATTCAGTGATGCGTGTCTTACAGAAATGCCAAAAAACGCTGGAATGCACCATCCGATTTTTGCATTAACGACTGCCATATATAGTTTTTACGGCGGCCACTCAGGGTAGTTCTTCTGAAGTGCCGCCTCTTCACGGCGGGACTTCAGAAGAACTTTTCCCACATGTGGCTAGGTGCGCCTGAAGCCCAGGCTGTTGCTAACAGCCTCGGCATTCAGGGTTAATGATCGGAGACCACTAGCAGTGGTCTCTGATCATATTTAATCCCTCAGATGCGGCGCTCAATAGTGACCGTCGCATCAGAGTGGTTTTAGAGGGAGGGAGCGTCCTATCTCAGCCCACTGGCACCCCGTGTGCATTGCAGGGTGCCGATGGTTTCTATGGCAGCCTTTATGGTGATTGCCTGTTATGGCCTAACAGATGCCTGTCAGTTTTACACTGACAGGCATAATACACTGCGATACAGCAGTATTGCAGTGTATTATAAAAGCGATCAAAAGATCGCACAGTGAAGTCCCCTAGTGGGACTAAAAAGAAGGTTAAAAAATTTTTAAATAAAGTTTGAAATAAATAAATGAAAATCCCAAGTAAAAATAAGTAAATTAATAACCCACTTTTTCCCCTTTACGAAATACTTTATTATGAAAAAAAGTTAAAATGTACTCATGTTTGGCATTGTCGCATCCGTAACGACCCTAACTATAAAAGGATTACATTGTTTAACCCACACGGCGAAAGCCGTAAAAAAGAAAATAAAAAAACCATGCCAGAATTGCTGTTTTCTGTTCATCCTACCTTCAAAAAAATTTGATAGAAACTGATCAAAAAGTCGCATGTACAAAATGGTACATGCAACTACAGGTCGTTCCGCAAAAAAAATCCCTCATACAGCTACATCGGAGGAAAAATAGAAAAGTTATGACTCTTAAAACATGGCAACACACAAATAAATAATTTTGAATTTAAGTGTTTTTACTGTGTAAAAGTAGTAAAACATAGAAAACTTATAAATATGGTATCGCCGCAATCGTAAGGTCCAGCTGAAAAAAGATATGTTTTTTATACCACGTGGTAAACGGCATAAAAAAATTAAGACGCAAAATATTATGTCGCAATTTCAGTTTGTTTTTTTCCAGTGCCCCACTAAAAAAAGTAATAAAAAGTTAATCAATATTTTATATGTACCCCAAAATGATGCCTAGTTCTAGCTCTTTGAATGCGAGGATGGACAAACTTAAAAAATTGTTCGGTCATTAAGGTTTAAAATACCTTCGGTATTAAGGGGTTAAATTAAATTGAGATCATATTTGTAAATTTCCCATCCCCATTCATATATGACCTCTAACCCTAATCAATGATCACAAATCCCTAAACCTAATCCACTGTGTTAACAAATACCTTTTTATTATGTTGTAACTACTTGGAAAACGGTAGTTTATGGCAACAGTCAGTTGGTGAAAATGTCAGAAATATATTAGACAATCTTCTTTATTGATAATCGTTATCGCTATGACTGTAGTGTGTAACGGATATCGCTAGAGAAGCGTTCAGAAGACTTTCCTCTAAAGATCAGGTACGGATAGGATAGGGACAGTGTAAAAAATAAACTTTATTGATGTTTGTGTGTGTGTGTGGTGCAACATTCTTGACACTGGTAAATGTCCAAGTCAATAAGTCAATTAATAGCCAAATTGGGCTCAGAGAGGGTGATTAAAAGAACAACTGCTCATCATCTAACTCCTTTTCTTGAAAATAAAAAAACCCTGTGACACTCAGAGCAAATTTGAAGTCTGATTGATAAGAAGAGGTGATAACTTGAACAAAAGTTTGTTACGTTCGCTCGAGGGGTCATCTAAAGCCATACGGGGATAGGAGGATCAGAGATCCTCCTCCTCTCCCTGAATGCTGTCACCACTGCCCCCACTCGCCCCCCTCTGCACAATTACACAGACTTTAGTGGGAGATGCAGCCTCATTATTTTTTTAATCTATTTTCCATGTCATCTATATTTAACCCCTTGCCACCGCGGCTATTTTTCATTTAAATTTTTTTTCTCGCTGCCTACCAAATGCCATGACTTTTTTTTTTTTTCCCTCGACGTAGCCGTGTGAGGGCTTGTTTTTTTGCCGGGCGAGTTGTAGTTTTAAATAGCACCATTTATTGTACCATGCAGTACACTGAAAAACGTAAAGAAAAAATTATTTGTGGGGTAGGATATAGATGATATATTCCCTTTAAGTGATGACGTGCCTTACCAACCAATGTAACCGACATCTATTGGAGGTCGCTAAATACAATTAGATGGACCAATGTAGTATGGCAAGATGTGGCCTTCCCCCGACAGCTGATTGATCGGTTAGAAACGAAAAAACTGTCGATTGCATGTTTACATAGCCAAACCGTTTGAATCAATAAAGTTTTAGCACAATTGTCACAAACTCCACATCGTTCTGAATAAACCTGCTCTAGCTCGGACTGGATTGCGGCTGGAGCCCCCATCTTGGTCTTGTTTTAAAGCCCAGATTCTAGCCGTGATCTAGCCTGAACTTCGTCCATTTGTAGGGAGGACATAACAGATACTTCCTTGGCTACTAAACTTCTTTTTTGTCTGATGTACAAGATACGTCCTTGTCAAGGAAAGGGTTAAAGCTATGTCCACTTTCGCAACATTTTTTTTTTACTGTCCTAATGCCTCTAAAACAAAAAAAAAATGAATCAACTTTTGCAATAGTTGCAAATTTACTATTGTTTTGTTTCTACAATTCCTATACAGACAATGGCTCTCCCTGGTAACCGATAACAAACAAACCCCATAAAATCAGATCCTGCAGTCACACTTTTTTCATTTGTCTTGTGTTTTATGCTAACAAACATTCTGTAGATTAGCAAGAAGTAAAAGAGAGAAGGTAATATGACTGCAGGATCAGACTATACAGGGTTTGTTTGTTTGTTTGTTGTGTAGACACCTACAGTGCTGTGAAAAGGTTTTTGCCCGCTTCCCAATTTCTTCTATTTCTCCATATTTGTTACAGTTAAATGTTTCAGATCCTCAAACCACTTTTATTTAGACAAAGATAACCCAAGTAATCACAAAATGCTGTTTTTAAATGATTTTATTTATTGAAAGGAAAATGCTCTTTAGTCCTACCTGGCCCTAATGTGAAAAAGTAATTTCCCCCTCCGCTACTAAATCAAACAGTTAACCAAATTCAATTGACAATTGGGTTTAATTTCACTAGCCACATCCAGGCAGGATTACTGCCAGACATGTGGAATCCAAAGATCACTTAAATAGAAACTGTCCGGCAATGTGAAACAGACTAGAAGGTCTCAAAAAGCAGCACATAATGCCACGTTCTAAAGAGATTCAATATAGATGCAAAACAAATTTCACCAAGAGTTCATCGACTACTCATTCAGTGGGTCACAAAAGAACCCAGACAAATATATAAAGAACTGCAGACCTCCGTTGAGGTCAATGTACCCAATTTCACAATAAGAGGGACACTGGGTGAAAATGGCATCCATGGGAGAATTGCAGGGCACAAACCATATCCCATTTGACAAAAACATCTAAATGACCCCCAAGACTTTGGGATAATCTTCTGTGGACTTATGAGTCAAAGGTGGAACGCCTGAACGGAGCCCTGACGCAGAAGTGGATGAAGCCTAACACCGCTTTCCACCATAACAACATCATACCATCAGTCAAACGTGGTGGTGGTGGTGGTTTGGTGATCTGGGGCTGCTTTGCTTCTGCAGAACCTTGACATCTTGTCATAATTGATGGAACCTTGAATTCTCGTAAACCATCCAATGTAGCCGGATTAAAACAATTCTGCAAAGAGTGTGCCATAATTCTTCCACAACGATCTAAAGACTCATCACAAGTTATCACAAACGTTTCATTGCAGTTGTTACTGCCAAGAGTGGCATAACCAGTTATTAGTTTTAGGGGGGCAATTTTTCACATAGGTGATATAGGTTTTGAATAAATCTTTATCCTGCGTGAATGTAATGATCATATAAAAGCTGCATTTTTTGTTTACTCGTGTTGTTTTTATCTTACATTAAAATTAGTTGAATGATCTGAAATCTTGAAATGTGACAAATTACAAAAAAAATAGAAGAAATCTTCTTTTTCACAGCACTGTAGGGGTATGTGCACACGATAACTGGATTTACATCTGGAATTACGGAGCTGTTTTCAGGAGAAAACCACTCATGAATTTCAGACGTAAATGCATGTACTGGCGTTTTTCGCCACGTCTTTTACAGACTTAAAATTGAAGTCAATGAAAAACGGCTCCAATTACGCCCTAAGAAGTGTCCTGCACTTCTTTGACGAGGCTGTTATTTTACGCGCCGTCTTTTGACAGCGACGCGTAAAATGACAGGTCGTCGGCACAGTACATCGTAAGACCCATTGAAAGTAATGGGCAGATGTTTGCCGACGTATTGGAGGCGGTTTTTTCAGAAGTAATTCCAGGCGTAAAACGCCTCCAATACGTCTGAAAATAGGTCGTGTGAACCCAGCCTAGTAGTTGTAGAAAAAAATGGTAGGAACTTTATTTTTTTCTGCAACCTATTGCAAAGTTCCTAATGTTATGTCGGATGCATTGGGACAATAAAATTAGGACAAAAAAAAAGGGTGTAAAGATGGACAGTATTTACTTTAGTTTTATTCATGTTTGTTTTTAATGATCTATATGTGTGTGTGTGTGTGTGTGTGTGTGTGTGTGTGTGTGTGTGTGTGTATAGGTAATGGCTTGAAACAATTTCCGTACAGTTGCAATTAAATATTTATCTAAACGATGCTAAATTTAAGATCTGGAACAAAAATGTAAACCCTCTAGGCCATAAATAGCATGTGGAATATGAATGCAGCTGACACGATACATGACACAGCACGCTGAAGACGCAGGCGAGCTGTGCTATAGTCCTTTCCCGGCTGCATATAGCTAGCACATAACTGGACTCTTAATACTAATCAAAAATAAAGATAAATGGAAACACTTTCTTCTGCCAAACTCTGCTGATATTACTTTGACAAATACAGTTTCACAATTTACCTTTCGGTGTAGTCTATCCGAAGGAGAAATGCGGGAGCTCTGTTCTATATGGTACATCACACATTATATATCATATAGCACTCCTAGTGATATCACTTCTGCTAACTGCCAGAGATTAAACATCATTACATTAACATTTAGTTCAATCTCACCTCCCTGTGTGGCTGAGAAAGTCCATGCAGATTCATTGGAAAGTTTTGTAACACCAATAAACATTGTAATTCCAGTGTTCAGTCTAGTTTAATCTGTAATTCTTATTAGAGTGTTGCTGTATAATGTAATACCCTCGTGAGAGTCTTCTGGGGCCCTACGTCAGGGGGTTCTCCAAACTGACCGTCTGGTTGCTATGGATACACTGCCTAACAAGCAGTCTTTTCAGATCTGAACAGATCTGTCCGTATACTGCTATGAACAAAATGCAATGATCTATTATTTGGATATTCAGAATGGCATACTGACATGATATTAGGCTGTATAAATGCGTACTTTTCGCAAATGTCCACGATTTTGTTTTTAGGCCCATAATTCTGTGCTGATTAATTTAATAATATATTTTTAAAGGGGTTGAAACGTTTTACGTATGGAGCGCTTCAAATCTTTTGTATAATCAGGATTTATTATTGCATTTAGTAGGAGCTGTATGCACTACCCCCCCCCCCCCCTAGTGGCAGCTGTAATCAGCCTAAATTGTATAATTTAACTCTATGCGCATTAGAAGGCAAGCAAGGGATTTGGAGATCTGTAGGAGATGTGACTTTTAGGCTCTGTTTATATCGATGTTGGAGGCTTCGTTCGGATCCTCCGTCCAAGATACCATCGCATTTGACAGAAAAAATAGTGTAGCAAGCATCACTATTTTTAAAGTAAAATGCTGCACATCAGAATGGAACCTGACGGACCCTATTATGTCAATGCGGTCAGTTGGGCGCCATTGATGTAAGACGGGCAATGGATCCAACAATCCGTCAATTTCATTACTCTAAGCAGAAGAATAAAACTGACTAACGCAGATGTGAACAGAGCCTCTTAAAGATATATTATGAAAAATTATCAGTACAGAAATTTGGATCTCTTTATATAAAAAGAAAAAAAAATTGTGATCAAAGCAATCGTTTGCAATGACTTCACACTATACATAATAGACAGACAGATATATTCTAAAAGTGAATTGTAATGTGAGATAGGTTATGGCTGTCCTCTTATGTGGCAAAAGAGCGCTTGGTACACCTTAAAGAGTAAGGGTAAGTTTACACGTTGTGTAAATACTGCAGATATTCCGCAATGGATTTACAATACCAGCAAAGTGGATGATATTTCAACAAATCTTATCCACACGCTGCGTAAATGCTGAGCGGAAAAAACTCTCCGAAATTGACCTGCGGTGCGTTTTTGTAATCTGTAGCATGTCAATTGTTTTTATGTAAACGCTGCTTATTTGTTGTGGGATTTCCCCATAAAATTCATTGGGGAGGTAAAACCTGCAACAAATAGATGTTGCGTTTTTTTGCGGCCGAATCGCAGAATTCGGCTGCAAGAAAACGCAACTCAGAAAAAAAAATAAATTATCTTATACTTACCCAGAAGTCTGTGTTTCTTTGTCCAGGCCGGCCTCCTGGGATGACGTTTCATCCCGTGTGACCACTGCAGCCAATCCCAGGCTGTAGCTGTCACATGAGATGAAACGTCATCCCAGGAAGCCAAGCTGCAGGACGGCGGAGGGGAGCGTTGCCATGGCTACGTAAGTATGAAGCTTTTGGTTTTTTCTGGTGCCAGTTTTCCGCAGCTGATTTGGGTGCATTTTTTGGGCCGGAATTCCCTGCGGTGCACAGGGTGGATACGCTGTTAGCTTTTACGCAGCATGTCCGCCCTGTGTGAACATAGCCTAATTGTACCTTTTATCAAACTTTTCATTTATCTCTGTGACATATCAAAAGTGGCACTCTTTAAGTGTCCCAGGTGGGAATGAGACCGAATGTAGCTGAACCACTGCATAGATACATTGCACACAGATCTTATGAACGAGTACATCTCAAATGTACATCACCAGAAATGTTTATGTTCTTCTTTTCCGAAGATAAGCAAAACAATTTAACATAGTTCCAATCGAGATTGATTTGTAAAACATATCAGTAAATTTTTCCAAATCTATTTATCTTCTCAAATCTCTGCACATGTTCCCTCAAATTAGTTAGGCGATGGAAGTGACTGCAGCTCGTTCCCAAAGTTTTGATTCTACAACGTATTTGCTACATTATATAACCTAAGAAAGACAGATGCTCAGAAGACAAGAGAATATGCAAAAATGAAAACTCTTTATTAAGTCACATGATAAAAGACAATAGATAAAATGAGAAATCCATAAACCAACAGATAAAAAGGACGTTCGCTGTGTCTCTTCCTGCATCCATTATGGGTATGATATATCGCTTTGATATCCCTCAGTATTTTTATGCATAATTGCTTTCCTTGACGTTTATATGGACTTCATACATGTTTAATTACTCTTCATATTTTTTTGTGCCTATACAGCACATCATTGTATGTATATACGGTCTTCTCACTTTAGTCATTGGTATAGACTCTTTGAAAGGTGTGTCATTGGTACAACTTTGCACCTTTTGTTCACTTGTTAGACACACAGCTTATCGTCCTTTTTATCTGTTGGTTTATGGATTTCTCATTTTATCTATTGTCTTTTATCATGTGACTTAATAAAGATTTTTGCATATTCTCTTGTCTTCTGAGCATCTGTCTTTCTTAGGTTATATGTATTTATTCTTGATGCTTTTTGGGTATACACCCTAGGATCAGCCCACATAGTTTACATTCATTTACCATTGAATCATATATTTGGGCCAATAGATCCATGCTGTATTTTTGGTTAGGGTATGTGCACACGAGAAGTGGCTTTTACGTCTGAAAAGACAGACTGTTTTCAGGAGAAAACAGCTGCGTCGTTTCAGACGTAAATGCTCCTCCTTGCATTATGTGAGGCGTCTTTGACGCCCGTAATCTTGAGCTGTTCTTCATTGACTTCAATGAAGAACGGCTCAAATTACGTTGCAAAGAAGTGTCCTGCACTTCTTTGCCGAGGCAGTCATTTTACGCGTCGTCGTTTGACAGCTGTCAAACGACGACGCGTAAATGACAGGTCGTCGGCACAGTACGTCGGCAAACCCATTCAAATGACTGGGCAGATGTTTGCCGACGTATTGTAGCCCTATTTTCAGACGTAAAACGAGGCATAATACGCCTCATTTACGTCTGAAAATAGGTCATGTGAACCCAGCCTTAGGGTATTAGCTACATTGTATAGTTCTAAATAACTGCAATACCATTATAACGCTATAAAATTAGGCTTCTCTTTAGTTTGAGGTTTGTTATAAAACAAATGTAGTATGGCTATCAATTGTTTAAACCTCACAAGGGCTCATGAACACGATTATGCTAGGTGCACGGGCCCTGGTACATCACAACTCTGCAGCTCTGTATTACGGAATCATAGGCACTCTGTGGGCCACCATAGAATGCTTCTAGGGGACAGTGGCTCTGTAATATGGGAACCAATGGAGGATGCCACAATTTATTTTTCTTATGGATTCAGTATGAATGTGAGAAAAAAACTGTATAAAATCTAACTTCAGACTATATATTGTGGTGTCACTCAAAGGCACAACACAACTGCAAAGTTAAAACGGTAGCAAGGAACAGTGGAGAAACCTAAGGGTGGTCACAGTTACCAATTGGCCCCATAGCAAGTGTTACAATAGTCCCCCACTCTACCACTGTCTAGTTCCTATAGGGTGTTGTCACCTAGAAAAATCTGCCTAGTTTTTTCATTTGATTTTAATTTTGGTTGTCACCCAGAGACATGCATAACTAAAAATCAGCTAAATAGAATTTGAAAGTAAAGAAGCAAAGGAAGAGCATGTGGCACTCACCAATTCAATAAAACTTTGTTTCTTTATTATGGCATCTTTAAAATCGGACTCTTCTTAGGGAGGACATTGCAGACGGCAAATAAGTAACAGCATGTTTCACGCTAAAGAGGGCTTCTTCTGAGGTCAGAAACGCTATTTAGCGTGAAACATGCTGTTACTTATTTGCCGTCTGCAATGTCCTCCCTAAGAAGAGTCCGATTTTAAAGAGGCCATAATAAAGAAACAAAGTTTTATTGAATTGGTGAGTGCCGCATGTTCTTCCCTTCCCTCTCTGATTTCACATTGCAAATACTATTGTGTATGCTGAGCACAACCAAAGTGATATGGAGTGGAACCCCTGATTAGAAAAACGCTGGTGAAATTATTATCCTACGGTAATGCCAACTTTTTATTTCTCTGTACGAAAATAAATAAAATTTGACAACTCAAAATAAAATTCCAATCACTTTGAAATATAATTTTTAATGGTAAATGTTCTTTAATAATTTTTGCCTGCCCAGACATGGTAATTTTTCAGGGACCGAGAGTAAATTCCTAAAATTGGGGATGATCATGGCAAGCCTCTTTGTAGA
Organism: Rhinoderma darwinii; assembly: GCF_050947455.1. Taxonomy (NCBI): domain Eukaryota; kingdom Metazoa; phylum Chordata; class Amphibia; order Anura; family Rhinodermatidae; genus Rhinoderma; species Rhinoderma darwinii. The sequence continues at coordinate 173,873,385 of NC_134687.1, read as the reverse complement.
TGCCCATTTTCATGCTAAGAATGCATTCTGTTTTGGTTGATGAACTTCCATTGAGAGACATGGGAGTTTATCTACCAAAACAAAAAAAATGCCTGCTAAAAACACACCATGTGAACCCAGCCTTCGTGTCATCATTTATAATATGTCATTTATGAGCCATAGTAAACTTGGAATGATATTCATTATGTGTGCGATTATATTAAAACCTCCTTTTGTTGCACATTGTACTTTTGGATACTATAACAAGTGCATGTAAAGAATGTTGGAGCACCGATATTGTTGGTATGGGCATGATGGTATGATTTATTTAAGGACACTATCCTGTTAAAAGCACAGTCACATGTTACACAGTATAGGCCAAGGCATCATAGTGACCCAAAAGCAGAGACGGTGTGTGGGCGTTTTAAGCGGAACCTAGATTGCTGCATGCGGCTGCTGGCTTCTCACAATTGCTTCTCCATGTGATGGTATTAAATTGCTTGTGCTGCTGTTTTTAAATGCATATTCGATACCTTGCACCTTTTCGTTCACAGGCACTGTAACGCTTTCACTGTCAATGGTGCTGTACTGAATCCAATGGCATAGCACTGCTTGCACAAAGTTCTGTCCATACAATGGCATCATAGAGTACTGTACTTATATTTGCTGCTCTTCTGTCTATTGGCAAGTTGTAATTGATGTATTCATAGTAAAATAATAATAATTAATAATTTAAAAAAGGCTGTGTTTGGATACCCTGCATAGAAGAACACTATTTTGGAAATGTTCAAAGATTTCTGCATCAGAGGGTTTGGAGGGTCGCCAAAGTGTTATCTAATGGTATGAAAAAAAAGGATCATAAAGTGTACAGTGAATTCCCTGGCCAATGTGGGGGATCGTTTTATCCTGCAAAATGGTCTGTTTACATGCATGATCTGCCCAAGCTAGAGAATGCGAGTTGTCCTCTTGTTTTCTTGGAACAGGTCTCGCACATACCAGAATAATTTTTTGTAATTTTTTTTAGCACTTTTCTTGGCATATTGACACGTGATGAATACATCAGATTATTTGGATTTTTTTGTAACATTTATTTTTACTGCATTCTACGAAAGTTTCTGTGCATAAAACTTCTGTTAAAATCTGTTCAGCACTAATCCTTGTGACTGTAGAGGAAGAACACCACCGTTTGCGCACATCTATGTGACCATATAGGCCGCTATATTGATACAATTTTTACAAAAGAGATCAATGTACTATTGTATTTATATAATTCATATGGTCATGCACACTAACTCTAGGCTAAAAATTACGCTATGGAAACAGCCTTAAAACCCAAAATGTGCAATGAAATCCACGTGTTACATGCGGGTTTTGTCGTTGATTTTGGTGTGGAATTTAGCAGCACATTTCGCACATTGCAATAATTTAAATTAGAGGTGAAAATGAGCGTATTTGGGCAGCATGCCTAAAATTCCCAGAATATTTTTACGCTATGAGTAAATGGAGTTTATTAAAACTGCATTCACTAACGTTGTACTATACTTTGTTGCGGATTTCAGTGTGGATTTGACAATCGAAATTCCACAACAAGTACTCGATGTGCAAATCCACCCTAACAGTAATGCCTTCTAGCTGTGGCCTCCAATATCACTGTAGTTTTTATATACATACAACAGCCTGTATTGACAAATGTATGTACACTAAGGCTACAATCACACGAGCGTGACAGAATCTGCCCGTGTGCGTTGCATTAGTGTGCTTTGAGAGCGGCATGTGTTTTTCACGCAATCGCAAGCGCTTCTCTTTTTTTTTTTTTTCGTCAATGTAATTGATGTGTAAAACACGGACAGCACACGGATGTGTGCATCCGTGTGCTGTCCTTGGTTTTCACGCAGCCATTGGTTTAAATGCACTGCACACAGACGAGAATCATGCTCGTCTGAATGAGCCCTAACAGTAGTGCCCTCCTGCTGTGGTCTCCAAAATCAGTGCTGAGTGAACAGATTTAGCAGGGTTAGGCTGTGCTCAGGTAAGTATTCAGAAGATTCATTTTCCCAAGTATCCGTAACGGATCCCACAACACCAAGATGGTTTCCTCCTTCCATGTGCTGGGATCTGTTACACATTTTGGTATATAAAGACAGAATGGAGAATAGATTTCCGGCACATCAGTATATAGAGCTCCTGGTAACTAGGTGTCCTTTAGAGCTGGGCTGGCTATATTTAAACCTCCTTGGCAGCAATTGCTGTGTGTCTGCTATATTAAATGTTACTATTCTGCTTTAATATGAAAATATTGGCAGATGTTTACAGCATTAGCTTCTGTAATTGGCTGTGTAATGATCACTTTATGTCATTTACTGTTTGATTGTTAATGTGTAGCATGCTATTGTTGTTTCTGTTGTAACTAATGTAGTTGACATACATGGGAACATTACAAAGTATAAAAATAAACGATGGCCCATGCAATACCGTATAAGACAGCTGGATAGTTGCATAAGATAACCCCTTTAAATCCATAAGTAAGGAATTCTCATTACTGTCATTTAAATAGGTTGTTTCTTTGCATGGACAATGTTCATGATGTTGACCAAATAGAAGATTGTCCATTTGGGATGTTATCCACTATTTGATGAATAGGATTAGCCATTGGAGAGACTTTTGTCATTCACATACAGTACTACTTATTGACAAGTGGAATTGATATCCATACTGCATACCCATTGTAAGATTTTTAATACATTGAGAGTTCCCATGTATTATAGTTAAATTCAATTTAACCTCGAACTGAATCTTGTTGTCAAGTGTTAAAGGGGTCTTTCCATCATGGACATTTATGGCATATCCACAGGATGCGGGTCCCCACCCTGACCACTCGTCCTATTTTCTTATGCTTCTCTCTGGCCACTAACAGACGATGGGGTTGGGAGTTTCAGAATCAGAGTAGCACAGAGAGCTATCGGTTTCCAGAACGCGGGAGCTACAGAAACAGCGTAGACACTGTGCTACGCAGTTTCAAGAACTCCCATTCATTTCTATGGTAGTTACAGAAACAGCACAGCTCAGCAGACTCGGCTGTTTCTGTACTCCCAAACACCTTGTCAGTCAGTGGCCGGAGAGCAGCTAAAGCAAGAGAATGTAGGAGTGGGGTCAGTGGGCCCCCGTTGTAGAGAGAGGTGCACGTCACTGAGGTGTCACCTGCATCTATCGGACATTTATGCTGTATTTTGTGGATATGCCATAACTGTCCAATATGAAAAAACCCTTAAAGAGGCTCTGTTACCAGATTATAAGTGCCCTATCTCTTACATAATCTGATCGGCGCTGTAATGTAGATAACAGCAGTGTGTTTTATTTTTTAGCAAGTTATGAGCAATTTTAGATTTATGCTAATTCGTTTCTTAATAAACAACTTGGCGTGTTTTTACTTTTGACCAAGTGGGCGTTGTACAGAGGAGTGTATGACGCTGACCAATCATACACTCCTCATTGTTCCAGCCCAGCTTCTTTCACTGCACAATCACGCTGGGTTGGAACAATGAGACGTGTATGATGCTGATTGGTCAGCGTCACACACTTCTCTGTACAACGCCCAGTTGGTCAAAAGTAAAAACACACCCAGTTGTCTATTAAGAAACTAATTAGCATAAATCTAAAATTGCTCATAACTTGCTAAAAAATTATCGTTTTTCAAAATAAAAACCACTGTTATCTACATTACAGCGCCAATCAGATTATGTAGGAGATAGGGCACTTATAATCTGGTGACAGAGCCTCTTTAAAGTTTTACATTTTTTTATATGCTTTCTAAAAAGAGCATTTATCAGTCGTCTTTAGACCAGAGAAACTTGAAAAGCTTATTCTGAACTATAATTGTATTTTTCTAAATGACAAATTAACTTTATTGGCACTCGTAAATTTTCCTTATAAAAATATAATTATATGTTTTAGTGTTAATAGTCTGACACTGAACAAAGCAACAATGAAACACCGTACTAATATTACAGAGTAGGGTCCCTGTCAATGTCTCTGGTTGTAAACCTCATCACATAGAAGAGCTCTGTTTACACTAAAAAATTTAAATCATTATGCAAGGATTAATGCTGAATATGACAGATTTGTCTAATTGATTAATTAAGAGTTTATAATGTTTTTTTGTTTTTTTTGGTAGAATAGCATAGCAGATTATGGCATTCTGCCTATTAGGAGTATTGGAAACGTGGTTTAATGGAACCATGTTAGTCTGAACAGAGCCAATGGCTCAATGTTCTGCGAAATTAATAAAAAAATAATAATAATAATTACATAACAAGCCTCTGCTGCATCCTATGAAAGTCAATCAGCATCTTATGTGAATATACAATATCATGGTCATGGATCTGGTCTCCGCTTGGGATCATAATTTGGTTCAGCAAAACACTGAACTGCTGACTTCAAACATCTACTAGCATGTGTTGGTCTTCAGCAAAGTCTAGTAGTTCTGACGGCAAAGGAAAGAGGCAACCTACGTGCACCCAAGAGGAACCCATGCTGCAGTTTAGAAATGGTTGGGAAGATCACTTTCGCTCCAGACTTTACATCTGCTTGCATGCAGATTGTCCAGTGTGAAAGCCATGACAGGTGGAGTTATTCTCTAGTCCTATATTTATTCACATGAGTGCTTTACTACTAGTGTAGTATTGTTAGAAGTATTTCCTGCAGAATCCCTTATTTAAAGTTGCTCTTAATTTTTAACTACTTTTTTTAGATTGTTGGTGATAAGATCATGGGGTATTACACTGGTGAAATCTCTTCAGGGGGTAGGCAAACTTTTTTTGTATGGCGTGCCGATAGAAAAAGAATCAAAGATAAAGTACCCCATGAGCCAAGCAGACATGAAAGTCATATAAGACAAACGGTTACCACATATGTGACAAACTCCTTAATTAGTTAATTAAACTTACATTTCAGTGTGATCCTTGGCCTTGACTTTATTTGCAAAGATGACCCATCTGTGGTCATACGGGGCTACTGAACACCAGCTGGGGGGGGGGGTCACATTGAAGAGACTGCGGCTACTGATTACCTGATTGGGGGGCTGCACACAGGAGAGAGCGACTACTGAATATTCGCTTTGGGGATGCACATAGGAGAGACTGTGGCTACTAAACACCAGCTTGGTGGAGCAGATAGAAAGGAGCGGTTAACTTTTGCCAACTTTTTCTTTTATACAGCGGTGACTGAACTCCGTCCTTGCAGCGTTGATCACCAGTAGAGTGCAGCACTGCATTATGTGCTTGGCAACGCTGCACACCAGGAGAAAGAGCAGTGCTGCATTGTGTTCTTGCCAAATGTTCTGCAGCAATAAACACAATGAAGCCCTGCTCTCTCTCTCCTGGTGATCAGCGCCACTCTCTCTCCCTGTATTCAGCGTCGCCAAGCACACAACACTGCTAGACACTGGGAGAGGGAAGGTTGCCAGCGAACCAAGCCTCACGTTCCAGCTGTGGCACCGGTGCCACAGGTTGCTGGACCCCTGCTCTACTATGTAGATGCTAACCAGTAAGCATTGTGAAAGACACATTGAATTCAGTGAGTATCCACTGATTTCTGTAGACAACTGTTGTCCACCTCGTGTTCGCTAAAAGAGGGTGGTTTCAAGCAGGGCACCACTTCTATCAGCTTTTTTTTTAACTTACATTAATAAGGCATATAACAAAAAAACATAAAATACACTAAATTGCTTTTTATTTCGCTCCTGGTCATTTAAGAGACCAATTAAAAATAAAGGGCATATTGTTTGCAACCATGAGAGCTTGAGAGCGACCTCTACAGCAGTTTGTACCATTATGGTCCTTTGTGTTCATAATGACGCGTAGCAGCAGTGCGATGCCATGTACAGTACCACGTTACTAATTTGTTTTACCTTTCAGCATGCATTGTGCCTTACAATAACAATCTTTTTTTGTGCTATTAAATTTACTTTAAACTACTTTTAAATTTAATTTTAAACCTGTCCCAGATTTTGTTTTCTTCTTGCAGACTTTCTCTGAAAGTTGAATGTGTTTAAGGCTGCCGGAATGTAGCATGTTGATTAGGACCCAAGTCCAGCCTACCCAAAAGGAACAAAAAAAATATAAAAATAAAGATCTACAATTCCTTTTTTGGACATTTGTTTTGCAGCTTTCTACTACGTCTTAAGGCAGAGAATAGCCAGCGTAAGGTGCCGTACACAAGGTTAGCTAAACATTTCTTACAAATCATTTTGGCAGAATACAATATGTGTCTGGGGAGAACAGACTCTAGATATAATACTAAATATATATACTCATTTCCAATGCTTTTCACTGACCAATATAAATACAATTGTGATTATCACCAACATGTTTTTTGTTACATGCACGTCCATTGCACAAAGTTCATCAGGTACAAAGTGCACAGAAGATTATAGTCCGAAAACGCAACTGCAGACAAAGTTGTGGCTGAAAATGGGTCACTGCATGTTTTGTTTTTGTATGACCTAATTCTTGTCTTGTCTTTCTTATTATTTTGGAATATTGGCATGTTTTACTTTATATGTGCATGTAGGTGTCTGAAAATATTTCCTGTGCTTCAGAGGAGGTATACAGTGTTTTATTGTGCCCTGAAGATACTGGATTATATACCTATCGCACAAAATAACTGGAATTCCAGTGTGTCACGCGTCGACTGTATTCTCACGTCACATATCTATCCTGAGCACTATAACAGAGTATAAAGGTCTTCTGTGTTTTACTATGTGTATTACTGTTATCAACAACCAAATGTAGAACTCTCAATGCATACCACAGTCATTGGATTGTTACTCTTTATGAAGTAATGTGAAATAATCCTATTCCAGTCTCCAGGGGAATTGTGGGTAGAGCACTGGACTGTCTTTAAAGGATTGTCTGAGAAACAACAAAACTCTTATTCATGGGCTGTGACTAGTATTTCAGCTTAGCCACTTTCACTTGAATGGAGTTGAACTGCAATATCAGACACAGCCCATGGACAAGAGTGGCGCTGTTTCATGGGAAAAAAAACCATATTTTTTCTACTGTCGGACAACCCACTTAATAATTGTATGACCGTAATTTCAATGTCGTTATCTAAGGACGTATATTGAACAAATTGTTTATTTTTTCAGCAGAGAATCTTTATTATTATGACCGGTTTTATATTAACACAAACTATTAGTATTCAGCCCTAATCGATACCGATGGTGCTCATAGATATAAATGCTGTTCGCTCCTCCAACCAAACACCGACTATGTATGGACACCCTAGCTCCTAATGTTTGTTATACTGCCAATACATTTGGCAATAATTTGAAGATTTTCTTCACGTTATTTATGAGTATAAAATGTCAATAACCAATTCTGCACTTTTCTCTATACTATTTGGGGAATGCACATGGCTGCTGCCCAATCATACTGCGTTAGGGGTAAAAAAAAAACTCTGATGTGGCCAGCAACATTGATTGTGACATCTACAACTCCCCTAAATACACTAGAAAAACTAAAATTAAGGCCGGATTCAAACAAGCGTGTGCGTTTTGCGCTCGCAAAAAACGCTGCGTGTTGCGTGCGCAAAAGGTCCGTGTGTCATCAGCATATGGTGCGCGTCTGCGTGATTTTCGCGCAGCCGGCATCATTATGACACTCTGTTTTTATGTTTACAAACAGAAAAGCACGTGGTGCTTTTCTGTTTTCATTCATTGTTTTTACTGCTGTTGCGCAAATCACGCGCGGCACCCGGAAGTGCTTCTGTGTGCCGAGCGCGATTTTCCCGCACCCATTGACTTCATTGGGTGCGTGCAGCGCGAAACACAGCCAAATGTAGGACATCTCATGAGTTTCACGCAGCGCACATACGCTGCGTGAAATTCACTGACAGTCTGACATCGGTCTGTGCGACGCGCGTGAAAATCACGTGCGTATCACGGACGTATTATACGTTTGTGTGAATAAGCCCTACCTTTCAGACCACAGAGTTCATGCTCTGTGGCCAATCCTGCTGAAGGATGTAACTTCTGCAAATAAAAATGTGCAAAAGTGCTAATCCTTGTTCATCAGTCTGTTTATGATCTGTATAATCTACCCGATCAAATCTCATTCCACATCACAGGGAAAACATCTGTTCCAGCACAAAAATAGTTCTTTAGATTCCTCTTTTGTCTTAGCTTCTTTGTAATACTGCCAGTACAACCGGACTGACGACAGCTGACTACAACTCTGTCGTTTTGCTCAGCAAATGGCGAACAAGTGACCCTGTACTATTTAGGCCAGATATCCTGGATTGTCACATCAAGCTTTTACCCTGCCAAAGCCTTATTCCAGGGTGAAATAATTTTGTCTGGCTCAAAAAATATATATATAATTAAAAATAGATTACACCTTTTCTTATGTTGAAGAAAGAAAAACTTACATTGGCATCATTTTGCCAATTTATTTTTATACAGGTGTATATATTTGAGATTGGTTTCCGGTACTACTTCGAACAATGGTTTAACATAGATTTGACTGCATCTCAAAATCAAACCACATATATATATATATATATATATATATATATATCATCCAATAATAGGCAGCACTCCAATGTCAAGGTGAAAAAATTGCTTTAATAGCCCTCGTGCGACGTTTCGGCTCTGGGCAATGAGCCTTTCTCAAGCATGCTTGAGAAAGGCTCATTGCACAGAGCCGAAACGTCGCATGAGGGCTATTAAAGCTATTTTTTACCTTGACATTGGAGTGCTGCCTATCATTGGATGTTTATTGGATATGGGACTGTGATCGGGTTCCCAAGGCGTGCACCCATCTATACTTTTAAAGCTGGTGCTGCTGGACGGTGGACTTTATTTTTTTTTATATATATATATATATATATAACGTCTGTTACATAACTTTAGATTTACGCCACCTACAATACCGTTCAAAAGTTTGGGGTCACCCAGACAATTTTGTGTTTTCCATGAAAATTCACACTTATATTTATCAACTGAGTTGCAAAATGACTAGAAAATATAGTTAAGACATTGACAAGGTTAGAAATAATGATTTTTATTTGAAATAATAATTTTCTCCTTCAAACTTTGCTTTCGTCAAAGAATGCTCCATTTGCAGCAATTACAGCATTGCAGACCTTTGGCATTCTAGCTGTTAATTTGCTGAGGTAATCGGGAGAAATTTCACCCCATGCTTCCAGAAGCCCCTCCCACAAGTTGGATTGGCTTGATGGGCACTTCTTGCGTACCATACGGTCAAGCTGCTCCCACAACAGCTCTATGGGGTTGAGATCTGGTGACTGCGCTGGCCACTCCATTACAGATAGAATACCAGCTGCCTGCTTCTTCCCTAAATAGTTCTTGCATAATTTGGAGGTGTGCTTTGGGTCATTGTCCTGTTGTAGGATGAAATTGGCTCCAATCAAGCGCTGTTCACAGGGTATGACTTGGTGTTGCAAAATGGAGTGATAGGCTTCTTATTCAAAATCCCTTTTACCTTGTACAAATCTCCCACTTTACCAGCACCAAAGCAACCCCAGACCATCACATTACCTCCACCATGCTTGACAGATGGCGTCAGGCACTCTTCCAGCATCTTTTCAGTTGTTCTGCGTCTCACAAATGTTCTTCTGTGTGATCCAAACGCCTCAAACTTCGATTCGTCTGTCCATAACACTTTTTTCCAATCTTCCTCTGTCCAATGTCTGTGTGCTTTTGCCCATATTAATCTTTTCCTTTTATTAGCCAGTCTCAGATATGGCTTTTTCTTTGCCACTCTGCCCTGAAGGCCAGCATCGCGGAGTCGCCTCTTCACTGTAGACGTTGACACTGGCGTTTTGCGGGTGCTATTTAATGAACCTGCCAGTTGAGGACCTGTGAGGCGTCTATTTCTAAAACTAGAGACTCTAATGTACTTGTCTTGTTGCTCAGTTGTGCAGCGGGGCCTCCCACTTCTCTTTCTACTCTGGTTAGAGCCTGTTTGTGCTGTCCTCTGAAGGGAGTAGTACACACCGTTGTAGGAAATCTTCAGTTTCTTGGCAATTTCTCGCATGGAATAGCCTTCATTTCTAAGAACAAGAATAGACTGTCGAGTTTCACATGAAAGCTCTCTTTTTCTAGCCATTTTGAGAGTTTAATCGAACCCACAAATGTAATGCTCCAGATTCTTAACTAGCTCAAAGGAAGGTCAGTTTTATAGCTCCTCTAAACAGCAAAACTATTTACAGCGGTGCTAACATAATTGCACAAGGGTTTTCAAGTGTTTTCTAATCATCCATTAGCCTTCTAACACAGTTAGCAAACACAACGTACCATTAGAACACTGGAGTGATGGTTGCTAGAAATGGGCCTCTATACACCTATGTAGATATTGCATTAAAAAACAGACGTTTGCAGCTAGAATAGTGTATAGTGTATAGAGTGTATTTCTGATTAATTTAATGTTATCTTCATTGAAAAAAACTGTGCTTTTCTTTAAAAAATAAGGAAATTTCTAAGTGACCCTAAACTTTTGAACGGTAGTGTATGTCCGCCGTAAACTATACATTGAATTATGAACTGCTAGTATAAGGGCAGGTCTGCATTCTGTACAACCCACTGCCCCATTGTTTACACTGCTGAGTAGCTCACTCCAGGTGGGATAGCAGTTTAGACCGTGTGACTGACAGCTGCAGCTCTGAAATTACAGGTCCTGTTATTCCACAGTCTGTGTGCTATCCGTACTAAAGGAATTTTCACAGATCTAACAGCTCAATACACACACACACACACACACACACACACACACACACACACACACACACACACACAATTCATCAAGGTCGTGTTGCATCTAGTGTTGGTGAGCCAAAATCAACTGGACTTGTTTTAAAAAATGTGAAGACATTTCATAAATCTGAGTGGTAGGACCCTTTATTGATTTGTAAAGACGTTCTATAATAAGAATAATTTATACCTTTGTGGGCAACTTGGTCCAAACTCCAGATTGGCACCTTTATTCAATAAGGTTTTTTGCCACTTTTACTGATTCTATTGATGAAATTACCTAGAAGTAAATAAAGAAATATTTTCCTGAGGAAGCCTCTTGGTTGAATGGTGAAACATTAAGTCTATTCTCGGATATTGCTGTTTTGAGAAAAAAAAGACATGTCAAATATAATTTGGATTAAAATATTGGCATATATATTGTTTTTACAAAAATACTATTAATCAGACGGTAAGTACTAAGGGACAGATTTACTAAGACTGCCATTTTATACACCAGTCTTATTATTCAAAAAAGCTTTATTAACCCCTTCTCTCTTTGGCCACTTTTCGCCTTCCTGACAGAGCCTCATTTTTCCAATCTGACATGTTTCACTTTATTTGGTAATAACTTCGTAATGCTTTTACCTATCCAAGTGTTGTGGAAATTGTTTTCTCGTGACACATTGGACTTTATGTTACTGGCAAAATTTGCTCGATACATTCAGTATTTAATTGTAAAAAACCCCAAAATTTAGCGAAAAATTGCAAAGATTAGCATTTTTCGAAATTTAAATGTATCTGCTTGTAAGGGTATGTTCACACGTAGTCAACAAAAACGTCTGAAAATCCAGAGCTGTTTTCAAGGGAAAACAGACCCTGCTTTTCAGAAGTTTTTTTACCAACTCGCATTTTTCGCTGCGTTTTCACGCCGTTTTCGCGGCGTTTTTTACGTCCGTTTTTGGAGCTGTTTTCATTGGAGTCTATGAGAAAACAGCTCCAAAAACGTCCAAAGAAGTGTCCTGCACTTCTTTTGACGAGGCTGTATTTTTACGCGTCGTCGTTTGACAGCTGTCAAACGACGACGCGTAAATAACAGGTCGTCTGCACAGTACGTCGGCAAACCCATTCAAATGAATGGGCAGATGTTTGCCGACGTATTGGAGCCGTATTTTCAGACGTAAAACGAGGCATAATACGCCTCGTATACGTCTGAAATTTGGCCGTGTGAACATACCCTTAGACATACAATTATACCACACAAAATAGTTACTAATTAACATCCCCATATGTCTACTTTTAGATTGGCATTGTTTTTTGAACATACTTTTATTTTCCTAGGACGTTACAAGGCATAGAACTTTAGCTGAAATTTCTCACATTTTCAAGAAAATTTCAAAAGGCGCTATTTTCAGGGGCCAGTTCAGTTGTGAAGTGGCTTTGAGGGCCTTATATATTAGAAACCCCCAAAAAGTCACCCAATTTTAAAAACTGCACCCCTCAAAATATTCAAAACAGCATTTAGAAAGTTTCTTAACCCTTTAGACATTTAGATCCGGAGTTTTATGTATAAAATATAACTTGTTTTTCGTATAAAATTGCTTTAGAAGAAAAAACGAACATGTACAGACATGTCTTTGGGAGACTTGATCTACATTGAGGAGATCCTTTATCTATACCAAGTGAGGCTTCCTGACCCACCGGACACTAAGCTTAAAAGGTTGCCAAGAAACGGATGACATCTATACGGGTAGGGGGGCGTTGAGCCCCGTTCTTTCATACCTGTTGGTCACTTATAAGGAAGGAGCTCTATAAAAATTGATGAACACTCTTTATTTATTACAAATACGCATGGACTGCTGTTAATATCGAATTACCTCATTATACTGGATATAGGCTATGAATGAGTGCAAAAATTCAGTACATTTGCTACTTTTTATATATACTGTCTGTACATGTTCGTTTTTTCTTCTAAATCAATTTTATACGAAAAACAAGTAAAAGTTATATTTTATACATAAAACTCCGGATCTACTTTTCTTTCTATATATATTACGGAGAATCATATCAAATAAGTCTGGATGGTGGACTTTACATTGCATCATCATTCATTACTCTTTAGACATTTCACAGGAATTTAAGGCAATGTAGAGGTGAAATTTACAAATTTCATTATTTTTTTTTTGCAGAAATTAATTTTGTATCCATTTTTTTTGTAACACAGAAGGTTTTACAAAAAAAAAAACACAACTCAATATTTATTGCCCAGATTCTGCAGTTTTTAGAAATACCCCACATGTGGCCCTAGTGTGGTAATGGACTGAAGCACCTCAGAAGCAAAGGAGCACCTAGTGAATTTTGGGGCCTCCTTTTTATGAAAATGTATTTTAGGCACCATATCAGGTTTGAAGAGGTCTTGTTATGCCAAAACAGTGGAAACCCCCCACAAGTGACCCCATTTTGGAGACTACACCCCTTTAGGAAATTATCTAGCGGTATAGTGAGCATTTTGACCCCACAGGTATTTTGCAGAAATTATTTGATTTAGACTGTGAACATTTTTTTCTTCTTTCCACAAGGACTAAAGGAGAAAAAGCACCACAGCACTTGTAAAGCAATTTCTCCCGAGTAAAACCGTACTCTACATGTGGTCATAAACAGCTGTTTGGACACACGGCAGGGCTCAGAAGGGAAAGAGCGCTATTTGGCTTTTGGAGCTCAAATTTAGCAGGAATGGTTTGCAGAGGCCATATCGCATTTGCAAGGCCCCTGAGGGACCAAAACCGTGAAAACGCCCAAAAAGTGATACATTTAGGAAACTACACCCCTTGAGGAATTCATCTAGGGGTGTAGTGAGCATTTTGACCCCGCAGGTATTTCATAGACTTTATTCGAATTGGGCAGTGAAAATAAAAAAAATACCTTTTCTTCAATAAGACGTATCTTTAGCTAAAAAATTTTCATTTTCTCAAAAAATAAAGAATAAAAGAACCAAAACATTTGTAAAGCAATTTCTCCCGAGTACGGCAATACCCCATATGTGGTCATAAGCTGCTGTTTGGACACACGGCAGGGCTCAGAAGGGAAGAAGCCATTTGGCTTTTGGAGTGCAGATTTTGCTGGATTGGTTTCTGGGTGCTGTCGCATTTTATGCCGTGTTTCCGGTTTTAGAAACACCCTACGTGTGTCCCTAATCTTTTGCCTGGACATTCGACCATGCTCAGGAGTGAAAGAGTACCGTGCGAAGTTGAGGCCTAATTTGACGATTTACAAAGTATTGGTTCACAATTCCAAGGCTCTGATGTGAAATAATAAAAGAAACCTCTGAGAAGTGACCCCATTTTGGAAACTACACCCCTCAAGGCATTTATTAAGGCGTGTAGTGAGCATTTTCACCCCACAGGTCTTTTCCATAAATGATTGCGCTGCGGATGGTGTAAAGTAAAAAATCTAAATTTTTCCCTAGATTTGCCATTTCAGTGGCAAATATGTCGTGCCCAGTTTGTGCCACTGGAGACACACACCCCAATAATTGTTAAAAGGGTTCTCCTGGGTATGGTGATGCCATATATGTGGAAGTAAACTGGTGTTTGGGCACACTGTAGGGCTCAGAAGGGAGGGAGCACCATTTGGCTTTTGGAGCGTGGATTTGCTTTGTAGTAGTTTTGTTTGGAGTTTTACTGGTATTTTAGTTTAGAATGTGGGGGCATATGTAAGCTGGGCAGAGCACATCAGGGACATAGTTAGGTAGTATAATAATGGGGTAAGAGAATCCATAGATGTGTGTTACGCTGTGAAGCAATTTATGCACAGGCCAGTGTCACACTGATAAATGTCTTTCCTTTTCCCCATTTTGTACACTCTGCACCTTTTGTAGTTTGGGGAATTTTGCTGGGAAAGTGTTGTCCTGGTATATTATGGACACCCTCGCATCCAGCAGATATGTTTTGGGTCTTACCCTTCCTTGTTCCCTAATTTTAGGGCCTTGATAAATCGCCTCTTGAAATGTTCCCCTCGGGCCTGCACAACTGCATATTTTTCTTTCCTGACTTATTGGAGCCTTAACTAATTTCTTTTTTCATAGACGCAGTGGTATGAGGGCTGTTTATTTGTCGGACGAGCTGTAGTTATTAGTGGTACCATTTTGAGGTACATCCGGCTTTTCTCATCACTTTTTATCCTTTTTTTTTTTTGGGAGGCAAGGTGACCAAAAACTAGCAATTCTGCCATAGTCTTTTAAGGGTTTTTTTTACGCCGTTCACCATGCCTTATTAATCACATGTTAACTTTATTCTGCGGGTTAGTACGATTTCGGCAATACCAAATTTATAGCACTTTTTTATGTTTTACAATAAAATTATTTGTTGTAAGAACCATAACTTTTTAATTTTTTAGTTGACGGAGCTGTATCAGGGCTTGATTTTTGCGAGACGAGCTATAGGTTTTATAGGTACCGTTTTTGGATACATGCAACTTTTTGATCACTCTTTATTCCAATTTTTGTAGGTCCCCAGGGCTGACTGCAGAGGGATTCCCCGGTGTTTGATCGCATCACCGGAATCCCGGTGATGCGATCAAAGAGGGGAGTGCCCATTGATCATGCCGCGGTCACGGACCGCGGCGATCAAAGGGTTAAACAGCTGGGGTTCGAATGTTTTCCGACCCCAGCTGTGTTCAGGAGGCTGCTCTGAGATCAGGAGCTGTAAGTAACCGCTCCTGCTTAGAGGATGAGCGCTCACACGAGCACTCATCCGCCTCATCTACAGTGACTCCAAAAGACGTCATTGTAGACTGGGGACCTGCACCGCCTGACGTCAAAAGACGGTGAGCAGTCGGGAAGGATTTAAGTATTCGTTCCTGGTGTCGGCTACAATAAACCCATGAACCAAAGAATCAGTCTTGTAGAAACCTGCTAGAGAAGGGGCCTTTAAAACCAATGTTATATCCATGCTTCGGCTAGTGTATCCAACAAGGGAGAGAGAAGAACCTGGACCGCACATCCACTTGTTATACATTGATCTATTGCAACTAGGCAAAATGTATAACTATGAACATGAGGTTATTGGTAAACATTTTGATGAAACTGTATAGGCCCACTTTATGGCAATCTGAGTCTACTAATAACCTCGTGTACATAGTAATAAACTTGACTTCATTGCAATAGATCAATGTATAACAAGTGGAAGTGCGGTCCAGGTTTTTCTCTCTCACATTGTTATATATATATATATATATAGATATATATATATAGATATATCTCTATCTCGATGCTTCGGATAGTTTTCCATAGAGTTGTATAGAGCTTCAGCACATGCACGGCCGCGTTTTCATACAAATTCTCCTCATCGTGGCTGTCCTAGTGAGGATGGATAGCTGATTTGGGGTAACCCATTCTAGCTACCGATGAGGTTTCAATAGCTGTGACCTCTACCAATCTGACCTGTGGGTAGGTGATAAATGTTTTTGGTGGGGAAACCCAGGAGCTTTTAGCCAGTCATTATTTACACCCCCCAACACCCAAGTTTACCATATCTAATTGATCTAGGCTCCTGTGAAATGGCATTCCTCATAAAATAGTCTTGTCACCATGTTGTAAAAGAATAGAAGGCAGTGTTTAGACTGAGTAGACTTCATGTCTGCTGATTTGCTACACTGTCTTACCTGTCATTTGACATCCGTTCACACACGAGAGCGTGACCACTTATCTTAAAACCTGACATTAAGCTAGAAAATGTGTACTGATGCTGTCAAATAATAGTCTGGAGAACTATGCACACTTCTACTACTTTCAGGTGAGACTCTAAGACTTCGTATCAAAACATATCAAGCATACAGTAAATGTATAAAGGGCACCGAGTTTCCTCATGGGAAGCTAACGTCTGAGCTGAACATATGCCAGGAAGTCCTTCTGAGTCATGAGATCTATTACTGTTGGGCAATGTTTCCATTAACAGAAAAGATAATGTTTGCTTTCAGCTGTAATAATAATTTCTACAAAGACAGAAGGGAACAGTCTTGTGTAGTGACGCTTTGGGTGCTTTTTAAAGATAAACACATGCACTTCTGAGCGTGTGAAAGATTTGCTAGTAGGAGTCATAATTGCAAATTTATATATATATATATATATATATATATCTCAACAATAAACTAACAGGAAGCTTGGATGACTGGTATAGGTAGTATACTATGGATATATTGCCGTTTGTACACAAAGGTAAGTATTAGTCACTGAGTAAAACACTTCGGCTAGATGGGGCGGCCGCAGTGCGGTCAAAAACAGCGCTGGCATGTGTTTATACCACAAATTGGCGCAGTTTTTAAATTGATTGTTAATGGCTGCACAATTTTGCAACTGAACCGCAGTTTTACCCGAGAAACCGTGCTGCCATTAACAATTAAACTGCTGTTTAGCTGCAAAATCTTGCGGCTATTAACAATCACTTCAAAAACCGCTCCAATTTGCAATAAAACTGCATGCTGGGCCAGTTTTTGGCTGCATCAATGCTGCATTTCGGCCGCCCGGCAGCTGCCTTGTGTTGCCCTACACTTAGGCTTTGTACACAGTGTGCAGAGTTTGCATGCAGAGTTTTTTGCAGGCAAAAGAATCTGCCCCAAATTTCCTTTAGGGATTTAGGGGCAGATTTTGACCTGCCTTCATTTTCTTTGCCACATTTTTCGCTGCGTTTTTCGGCCGCAGCCATTGAGTGCCGGGGGCAAAAAACGCAGCACAAAATGCTTTCCGTGCCACTCATTGATTTCAATCGGAAGTCAGAGACGGAAGCGCCCGAAGAAAGCGCATGTAATTTCTTTTTCATTCAAGCATTTTTTTCCACTGGCGGGAAAAAACGCCTCCGCCTCCCATTGAAATGGGATTTCAGACGTTTTTTGACGCGGTGTCTGACGCGGTTTCCGTGGCAAAAAGCTCTGCGTGAGCAGGGCCTAAACAAGAAAAAGTATAAAGGATGGACTTGGGCATCTGCTCTTTCCTGGATACAATACTTGTTTTGGCTTAACGTCTTCCCGCGCTACGCAGCGATAAAAGCTGAAAGTCCTCAAGTCCCCTAGTGGGACAAAAAAAAAAAGTTTAAAAAATTACGTGTAAAAATAAAAGTTATGTTAAAAAAAATAAAAAAATTTTCCTATAATAAGTCTTTTATTATAGGAAAAAAATTAAAACGTTAAAAAAAAGAAAGTACACATATTTGGTATCACCGCGTTCGTAACGACCCAAACTAATGTTATTTTTCCGACCCGATGAACACGGCAAAAAAAAAAAACTATCGAAAAATATACCAGAGTCGCTATTTTTTGGTCACCACCCATCACAAAATAAAGAATAAAAAGTGATCAAAAAGTCGCATTTACCGCAAAATAGTACCAATAAAAACTACAACCCGTCCCGCAAAAAACAAGCCCTTACACAACTTTTTTGACTGAAAAATAAAAAAGTTATGGCTCTCAGAATATGGTGACAGAAAATTAATTAATTTATTTAAAAAAAAGTGATGTTATTGTACAAATGCTGCAAAACATAAACGAAACACATAAAGTATCGTACCGACCCGCAGAATAAAGTAAAATTTTCATTTATAGCGCACGGTGAGTACTGTAAAAAATAAATAAACTAAAAAAACATTGCCAGAATTGATGGTTTTTGGTCACCTTGCTTGCAAAAAAATGGAATAAAAAGTGATAAAAAAAATCGCATGTACCCCAAATGGTACCAATGAATCTACAGATTGTCCCGCAATAAATAAGCCCTCACACGGCTCCGGTGGAGAAAAAATAAAGTTCTGGCTCTCAGAATCTGACGATGCAAAATGTGCAGAGTGTTCCAAATGCGGATAAGATCGGGCGCCATTTATCAGTGCGACACCAGCCACATATCTGTGAATTATTATTTATTTACTCCATTATTATACCCTCTTATTATTCCCTGATGTACTCCGCACAGATTACATATGCCCTGATGTACTCCGCACATATTACATATGCCCTGATGTACTCCGCACAGATTACATATACCCTGATGTACTCCGCACAGATTACATATACCCTGATGTACTCCTCACAGCTTACATATACCCTGATGTACTCCGCCCAGTTTACATATACCCTGATGTACTCCGCACAGATTACATATACCCTGATGTACTCCGCACAGATTACATATGCCCTGATGTACTCCGCACAGATTACATATGCCCTGATGAACTCCGCACAGATTACATATGCCCTGATGTACTCCGCACAGATTACATATACCCTGATGTACTCCGCACAGATTACATATGCCCCCACATTATAAACTGAAATACCAGCAATACCCCAAACAACTACTACCAAGCAAAATCTGTGCTCCAAAAGCAAAACGGTGCTACTTCCCTTCTGAGCCCTGCAGCGTGCCCAAGCAGCAGTTTGCGCCCACATATATGGCATCCCCATACCGGGGAGAACCCGCTTAACGTTTTATGAGGTATTTGTCTTTAGTGGCACAAACTGGGCACAACATATTATGCACTAAAATGGCATGTCAGTGGAAAATTGCAATTTTCACTTTGAACCATCCGCTGTGCATTAACCCCTTTGCGCACTATGACTTAATAGCACGTCATTGTGCCGGGGTTTATGTATGGAGCCAGAAGCACTTCCGTGTGACGCGCGTGATTCGCGCAACAGCAGTAAAAACTGAATGAAAACAGAAAAGCACCACGTGCTTTTCTGTTTACAGACATACAAACAGAGTGTCATAATGATGGCGGCTGCGCGAAAAACATGCAGCCGCGCATCATATGCTGCTGACACACAGAGCTGTTAAGTGCCTTTTGTGCGCACAAAACGACGCATTTTTTGCGCGTGCAATACACACACGCTTGTGTAAATCCGGCCTAAATGATACAGATAAACTAAAAAAAAGTACAATTATTTATTTGTTTGGAACAATATATTTTATTGCTTTACTTTGGAAGTTTTGGGGGGGAAGGGTTATTAGGTTTGTAACATACATTGATCGTTGTACGTTTAAGAAAAATCTTGAAACTGTTGTATAAAAAGATGTGAATGATGTATCACACCTGTACAATGGAAACATAACAATCTTCTTCTTATTGATATAGCTGAACTTGCAGATTTCTGAGTTTATAAATACTAATCTTCATCACCATATAAACATCAGATGCTGTAATGGGGATGGCAGCCTCAAGTCATTTATGTTACAATTTCTCTCCCTGTTTTTTCTTTGCTCCCTTTTCCGGATATTTGATTTTTATAAAATTCAAATAAAAACTCAGAATGCAAAACAAGTCATATATGTTACTCAAATGCATAGTATCAATCCAGGCATAAAAGTCTTCGTTTATGAAAAATTACAGTCTAGAAAAAAACAAAACAGTAGACCGCCACTTCAAACCATTATACAGCAAATCTTTACTTGGGCCTAGTGAATCTGATTCTATACTACATCGTCCGCAATATGAGTATAAAGTCAACTAGTGTCTCCTTAGATACTACACTATTGTGGCTGCTTATGTCATTTTCCTGAAATGGTAGTATGATGGAAGTTACCAAATTCTCATTACTGTCCTGTGCAGACATCTTTGCTCTGTACTTACAGATCTCAGTGGCATTGTAAGAATTCCCTCCTGTTATCCAACTATTTCCACTGCGTGACGTTATTGATTCTTTCGCACCATCTTAAGAAACAAGTAAAAATAGTGGGTAATAGAATATTTAAAAATGCATCAGTGACTGGTCAATGTTAATCTTTTCTATTTCTGTTTCTATAGCCGTTTGCCAACCAGGATGTAAACATGGGGAGTGTATAGGCCCCAATAAGTGCAAATGTCACGCTGGATACACTGGAAAAACCTGCAATCAAGGTACGAGTGTTCTTGTAAACTTGCTTTGATGTTTTTTTAGAAGTGCCCATTTTCATGTCTTTGTACTTATTGACATCATGTTACTAGGGATGAGCGAACTGATCGTAAACTAATCAAATTCGTTATGAATTTACCAAAAGTTTCGGGTTTTAGCGAATTCGAAACATTTGGTGCTGTTGCAATACAAGTCCCACGTTAATTTTTGAACCACCAATCGTCATCACATCATTCATAAATCTTCTTCAATAATATTAATCCTGGTGAAAGTCGTGGATAATATATATATTTTTTTCTTTAAAATAACACCAAACCTGTTGCTACACCCCAAAAAGGGATCATTTTTTGACGGCTTGTTAAAAGCCGTTGCTTCTTCCGATACCAGCGTGTGTGTGTGTGTGTGTGTATATAAACACTGGCAGGCATCTACCCATAAAAAGGCATAATATTTGGATTGCTTGTTTTGTAACAAGCCATTGCTGCTTCCAATACCACTGTGTATATACACCAGAAGGCATCTGCCACCAAAAAGGGATCATTTTTGGACCCCTTTTTTAATTTTAAAAACCATCAAAAATCAGAGAGTGCAGTGTATTTTTAAACCGAATCTTTGTTTCCACCGGCTACCATCCATATAACCATAGCCTAATATGTTGCTGTCACTAATGCTGTTTTGGCATTAAGAGCTTGAAATGGGTTGGATACAGTCTTAGAAGACCTCAGAGAGTTATAAACAAATTTTCAGGGTAATCGGGGAACTTTTGATTTGCAACAAATTTATTTGGATCAAATCTGATGGCCGGTTTTACCGAATGGAACCCAAATCGAATTTCGGGCGATTTGCTCATCTCTATTACACAAGTAAAAAAAATAAAACATAATTGTATTGTGTTATTTAAAACTACAGTGTGAAACCAATATCATATATCAAGAATATTTGTAGGTCCTGTTTCCAAACTTGTAATGTAATCTCTTGGTTACTACTTAGACATTTTGGGTTGAAATCTTAGGCTATGTTCACACGGGGTCTTTTGCCGAGTTTTTTGACGCGGAAACCGCGTCGCAAAACTCGGCAGAAACGGCCCGAGAACGCCTCCCATTGATTTCAATGGGAGGCGTCGGCGGCTTTTTCCCGCGAGCAGTAAAACTGCCTCGCGGGAAAAAGAAGCGACATGCCCTATCTTCGGGCGCTTCCGCCTCCGACCTCCCATTGACTTCAATGGGAGGCAGGAGAAAGCGTATATCTCGCTGTTTTATGCCCGCGGCACTCAATGGCCGCGGGCGAAAAACGGCGCGATAATTGCCGCGAAAATCGGCGTGCAGGGAGAGGAATATCTGCCTCAAAGTTCCAAATGGAATTTTGAGGCAGATATTCCTCCCCCAAAATACCCCGTGTGAACATAGCCTTAGTAAAACGAAATGTTGCAAGTATTATTTTAGCCGTAGTGCTTTTAGGTGCCATTGTACATTGAAAAATATGCCAGGCCGCGGCCTTTGTACTGTGCATGTACATTTTGGCACATGTGCAGTGCAAAGTTCCGGGGGAATAAAGAAAAATCCTGGAAGGCGCTTTTTTTCTGCCGGACGCTACGGACGGCAGAAAAAAAACACCTATTTTTTGCGGACTATCCATGAATTTATGGACGGTTGGAAACCCTGACGGTGACAAATGGAAACCCTTTTAGCAACGTTTCCGTCACCATGGAGATCAATGGCGAGGGAAACAGAAGCTGAGGTTTCAGTTTGCCTTTCCGTTGAGGGGTTACCCGACGGAAACATTTGACGGAACCCCTCAACGGAAGGGCAACACTGATGTGAACACAGCCTAACACATATGGTAGGCTTAAATACAGTGCCCAAGTGCATGTGTGATACTGTTTGTTGGACCCTGTATCTAAGCCTAAGGTAGGCTTAGATACAGGGTCCAGCAGACTGTAATCTTATAAAGTATAAGATTACTGTCTGCTGGGGCCCTGTATCTAAGCCTACCACATGGTAGGCTTAAAAAGGGTTGTCCAGTCCCTAAACATTGATGGCCTCAGGATAGGCCATCAATTTCTGATGGGTCGGGGTTCAACTCCCGGGACTCCCGCCAATCAGCTGTTTTGAAGGGGATACGAGCGCTGCTTCCCCTTCATTTTCCTTACTTTCTCACACTGAATCACTGACACGTCCATGTTGGCGATTCAGTGTGAGAAAGTGACCGGAATGAAGGGGAAGTAGCGCTCGTACGAGCGCTGCACCCCCTTCAAAACAGCTGATTGGCGGGGGTCCTGGGAGTTGGACCCTGACCCATCAGCTCCAGCAGACAGTGGCATTAAACTTACCCTCCTCTTCAGCCGCAGCGGATGTCCTGACTCCATCCAGGATCGGGATGTTAAGCAGATGTGACGTCATGCGCTGCGCACAGTGAAAGTACTGTATAGTAACAGGTGCCTGTGTCATTTATTACATAGGCCCCAGTTACTATAGTAACTTTTCATTGATGTGGTGCGGGTGGCTGTGGGCTCCCCTGGCTTCGGGGCCCGGTCGCAACTGCAACCGCTGCGACCCCTATAGTTACAGTTATAGTGACTAATGATCTTTTAACTGCCAAAGCCTCATGACATTACTCTGTGCTCCTCCTTGTAGACCTGTTCTCTGCCTACGACACATTTGACCACTCCCTCCTGTTACAAATTATCTCATTCCTTGGAATCACAGACTTGGCCCTTTCTGGATCTCCTCACACCTAGCCAGCCGGACATTTAGTGTCTAGTATTTGCACACCATCTCCTCATCTCCTCCTTTCTCTGTTGGAGTCCCTCAAGGCTCTGTCCTGGGATCCTTGTTCTTTTCCATCTACACCTTTGGCCTGGGACAGCTCCTAAAATCCCATGGCTTTCAATACCAATTCTATGCTAACGCCACCTCACTTAACCCTCTTATCAGAACTTTCCCCTTATCTGCTCCTCATATAATTGCCTCCAAGATTTCTGCTGTGCATCCCTCATATTCTGGAGCTCTCTACCCAAACACATCAGACTCTCCCACCAAGAAATCCTGCAAAACAAACCTGAAAACCCACATTTTCGGAAAAGCTTACAACCTGCAAAAACCCTGCTGCCACTAAACTATCAAATGAACAGATTCTAACCTAACCTACTGTCTACTTCCCCCTTCTCTTGTAACTTGTAAGGCCTCGAGGGCAGGGTTCTCTCGCCTTCTGTACCCGTCTGTCATTTATTAAGCTCGCGTTCATTGTACTTAAACCCCTTTTCATATGTACAGAGCCCTGGAATTAATGGCGCTTTAAAATAAATAATAATTTATAATAGTTTATCCTTCAGCCATTAATTGACGTAAAGTACTTGTTTACACAAATGTTTACAACCAATTCAAAAAGGGTAATAATTGTATTATTCCATTTTTACAAAGCTGGTGTCTAACAAGCTGTTTCTAGAGAACAGGAAAACCATCCTTCTAAAAACACTGCATAAAATGTTCTATAAGTCTGATGTCTAAGCAGGGAGCCCAGTTGAAATGAGTGAGATGATTTGGGAGCACATCACTTTCTAATGTTGTATAAGGTGTTTGATTTACAAGAAACTACACTCAGAGTCAGTTCACACAGAGTTTTTTGACACGTTTTTTGACACGGAAACCACTTCGGAAAACGTCCGAAAATAGCTCCCATTGATTTCAATGGGTGGCGGAGAAGTTTTTTTCCCGCGAGCAGAATAAGGCTGGATTCACACGAGCACATTACGTCCGTAATGGACGGAACGTATTTCGGCCGCAAGTCCCGGACCGAACTAGCCGGGGTCCTCGTACATAACTATGATGCTAGAAGCCCGGCTCCCTTCAGTGTGTTCGGTCCGGGACTTGAGGCCAAAATACGTTCCGTCCATTACGGACTTAATGTGCTCGCGTGAATCCAGCCTTACAGTCTCGCGGTAAAAAGAAGCGACATGCCCTATCTTCGGGCGTTTACATCTCTGATCTCCCATTGACATCAATGAGAGGCAGAGAAAGTGTGTTTCACTGCGTTTTTGCCCGTGGCGCTCAAACGGCAAATGGCGTGCAGGCAGATCAAAATCTGCCTGCAAAAACCTGTGTGAATATACCCTTAGGCCAGATTCACATGAGCACTGCACATCTCGGGCGTGAAAAACTGCAGTTTTTCACGTCCGTGGTGCATCCGCGCTCAGCGCTGCGGGACGCGATGTCACGCTTCCACCATAGTTGAGAGTCTATGGAGGGTTGCGTGATGCGTGAAAAGATAGGACATGTTCTATTTTCCCACGGACCATTCACACGGTCCGTTGAAACAACGGCTGTGTGAACGGCCACATTGAATTATATAGGTCCGTGGGATGGCCGCTGTTTCCACGGCCGTCCCACGGACGTTTAACACGTTCGTATGAATCAGGCCTTACAATCAGAGACTTTGTTCTTTCCTCTGAAAAATCCTAATTGTATATAAAGTGGTCTCTCAAGTTACAATGGCCTCCGGTTACAATATTTTCAACATACAATGGTTTGTCCTGGGCCATTGTAACTTGAAACCACATTCAACATACATTGCCACAAAATGTCTGGCTCTCCGGCGCGTGTAATTGGCTGGAAGATCCAGCCAATCAGCATGTGCGTTTTACTGGCACACAACACCTGCTGTAATGTTTCGCCTCTCTACAGTACTACATGTCGTGTACTGCTCTATACCTGCGTCAGAATGAGTTGCTCCTTTGGACACCAGGTGAGGGTGCTTCATGTTATATTTCTGGTACACGGTGTAGAAAGTGATTTACATCTTCCAGCAGCTACAGTATTTCTGACTTTTGTATGTGAGAACTTGCTTTATCTGTATTAGTTATCTGATTAATCATAATTTTTTTCTATCTGTGACATTTTGTGGGATTTGGAACCAATTCCTTGTTTTCTATAGAGATATGGTCTCTAGTTACAATATTTTCAACTTACAATCGTCACCCCGAAACCAATTAATATTGTAACTTGAGGGACCACTGTATACTGAAATGATTCAGTCCACTTTTTCCTCCTAGGCAGTATATGTAAATTAGCCCTGCTGTGTCATAGTCTGTTGGTTTTCTTATGTATTTCAAAATCCACAAGAAAGAATTGTTGACCATATCTTCCTCCTTCACATGAAGATGAGCGTCTATTGACCATCCAGCCTGACTGGTATCATGAAGTGCCTGTTTTCTATGCTGTGGATAATCCAACTACAGAGCTCCCTCCCAGGGGTGAGAATGTCTACTGTCTACTACGCCAGTGCACACCTTATTACAGCATGGCTGTAGAAGAATGAGCAGGCTCTTTGGCAGAAGCTGCCCTTGTGATGTTGTACTGATGGCTCTGACCTGAACACCAGGCTTTCAAAGGCATGAAAATCAAATGTTTAATGCAAGAACCTTCCTTTTCTGAGAATGAATACCTGTTCTGTCTATTTCTAGAGCACATTCTGTTTTTCATATTCACACTAATAGGGATTAACTTTCGTATAGGCATGAAATTAATTACTTTACTATTAATGTATTGTAATTTAGATCAGCAGTATATTAGACAACCATAATCACATACTCTGTACAGTGGCACCTTGTGCCGCTATGTGGTGCTGCCACACCATTGCTTTTAGTGAAGTATACCGCCGTCATTTACACATAATACAGCATACAAGCATGTCATTTTTTTTCTTCACGGGTTCACACGGAATAGAAAAAATACATATACCTGTGGTACAATTGTAGTGCATGAATCGGTCTGTGTTTACCGATTTATCTCCCTGACATTCACAGACCAAAAGTTTACTTCATTTCAGAATTGTTAGGTTCTCACTTGAACGAGCCAGCAAATTACTTTACTTCTTGAAACCCTATTAAAGCTGTCCATGAGGGTATGTTCACACGGCCTATTTTCAGTGGTTTTTTGAGGCTGCAAACACCCCGAAATACGGCTGAAAATACGGGGGCGGAATGCCTCCAAACATCTGTCCGTTGATTCCAATGGGAAAAACGGCGTTCCGTTCCACGGGGCGTTTTTTTACGCTGCCGTTTTAAAAACGGCGCGTAAAAAAAAAGCGATGTAAAAAAGAAGTGCATGTCACTTCTTGAGTTGTTTTTTGGAGCCGTTTTTCATTGTGTCAATAGAAAAACTGCTGCAAAAACAGCCGTAAAAAATGCATCAAAAAACGCTTGATGCTTAAAAAACGTCTGAATATCAGAGGCTGTTTTCCCTTGGAAACAGCTCCGTATTTTACAGCCGTTTTTCGTTTGCCGTGTGAACATACCCTAACAGATCCTCTTCTGGCCTCACAGACGTTGCTGTTTTCGTGCAAGTTTTTTCAGTATGATGAAGATCTCTTTGTATTGCTACTAATACACATGCTAGATCTTGATTTCTCAGCAAATCCAACTGCAGGCTACAGAATAATTTTGGGGAAGATTTCCAGGGTTTTAAGTAAACTTTGGATTTAAGTCTTTCCATAAAGAGGACCATATCACTATTAAAACACAATGATTTTGGTGTAAAATTTGCATTATATTGTTCATAGAATAATGTTGTTCAGCCGAATCTGTGGCATGTTTTATAGGGCTGTGGGCATTCACTTGTCTTCTGGGAGGGAGCTGGGCAGATCATGACATATGTTTTCAAGTATCACACACGATTTCTACAGGAGATAAACCCATACTTCTATATACGATCCGTTTAGCCTCTCCTCTTTGTACACAATGTACTTCTTGTATGTGCCTGTGCTTTTCATCTGTCTTCACCTAAAGCACCTCTTTCAGACTTCTGGCTGAACACCAAACTTTATGGAAGAATCTTGTCTCCCAAAGCTGTTTTCTGTGCATTTCCCATGTGCAGCATGCTAATCTGCTCTAATGAGAAATCGTATATTTACCTGACATTTTCTAATATCAATTAGTTTTGGATAGAGAATAGTAACGCAGGTTGTTAAATGTCATGATGCCTGATATCTTGCTTGTAAACAGATGCTCCTGGGAAATGAAACAATAATCCCGTGCAAAAATACAATTGTTCAGTTGAAGTTCCTGGTTGTATTTTTCTTTGATTAGGTTTTACTATTTTTGACTGAGAATCATGACAATAGGCACAGATGTAACCTGGGTTTTCTACTTGCATAGATAAATGACCGCCAAACCATCATTCTGCCAACAGCTATGCCCCCCAACTCCTCCGTGCACTTGCCGTGCATTCTTGTTGTTTTAAAAGAGGGGATAAGTTACACATCTAATGCCACTTATCTCAAGGTGAAACGAAGGTTAAAATTCAACTTGTCCTATCTTTGTTTCTCATGATGGGAGCCATCTTATGGTATGATGGCATGAATGCATTCCTATCGGTGTGACACATGGATGACTTCAGATGCTGATAAATATACATCTATTTGTATTCAGTTATTTTACTGACCGACCTAATGGGTTTGAAACATTTTTTTTTATTGTATTTTTTTTATTGCTTCAGGGCCTTTAAAATAAAATCTGCAGATAGTCTTGATTAAAAAGACCCTTCTGTTTTGTGTTTACAGCTCCTATATAGACCTAATGTTTCTCTATGATTGCAGACTACAAAAGGACCCTGTGTAGTCAGATTCTGCAGTCCTACTTCTTTCCAGCTCTCCTCTACTCCTTGCCAAAGGCAATGTAGGCTATTAAGAAGTGGGGTACAGATGGATGGATGACTGCAGGATCAGACTGCACATAGTTTATTGAAGTGTGTAACTGTGAGGTGGGAGCCTACAGCCCTTGCAGGTTTGTTGCGGAAGAGATGGAGCAGAGACCAAGTGCTCTTGGAAACTTTACTAGGCTGGTGTTGATAGCACACCCAACCACAGCAGGGAAATGAACACGTCGCACTTGGAGACGCACAGTCTTTTGGAACAACTGTGGTTCAGGCTAGTGGTTGATGGCTGGCTGGGTGATTTTTCTGTCAGCCCGAGTCAAGGGCACTCCTCCCTGATGCATGGAATTTCTGGTATATTCAGGCCTATCAGGCCACAATTGGCTTGCTCCACTTGCTGCTCTGCTCTACTGTGTCACGTGGGGAACCTCCTGCCCGTCACCCACTGACTACAGCTCACAAGATACTGAATACACATGGGGAGGCTCCTACCCATTACCCACAATCAACTACAGGACCCACAATCTCTGGACACATAGACAGCAGCATAACATAACATGTCGCCTCCATGGCAGCTGCCTCCTGCATGGGAAAAACAACATTAACCTCTTAACGCCGAAGGACGGATATATCCGTCCTCAGCAGCTGCTAGTTCGCGCAGGAGGAGGGATATATCCGTCCTGTGATGGCGCGGGTACTGACACTGTACCCACGCGATCAGCGGCAGGAGCACGGCTGTTCTACACAGCCTGGCTCCTGCTGCAACTGCCGGAATCGAAGCGCGCTCCGATTCCGGCAGTTTAACCCATTAAATGCTGCTGTCAATAGTGACAGCGACATCTAATGCGTTTGACAGAGGGAGGGAGCTACCTCTGTCACCCCATCTGCGCCCCCGCAAAGAAATCGCGGGTCGCCGTCGGGTTTCCATGGCAGCGGGGGTCTAACAAAGACCCCCAGGTCTGCCTTCAGCATCTGCCTGTTAGGCGATGCCGGAGGCATGACTTAATAGATTGCCTGTCAGTTTTACACTGACAGGCAATAATGCTTTGGTATACTAAGTATACCAAAGCATTATATATGCGATCAGCAGATCGCATAGTGAAGTCCCCTGGTGGGACTAAAAAAAAAAATGTCAATCAGTTAAATAAAGTTGGTGAAAAAAAAAATAATAATAATTACAGTGAAAATCAAATAAAACAACTTTTTTGCCCAAAAAGTGGTTTTATTTTGTAAAAGTGTCAAAACAAATAACACATAGACATATATGGTATCCCCGCGATCGTAACAACTTGACCAATAAAATGAACACATTAATTAAACCGCCGGATGAACGGCGTCCAAAAAAAACGCAAAAAACAACGGCAAAATTCTCTCTCTTCTCCCATTCCCCCCATAAAAAATTAAATAAAAGTTAATCTATAAGTCCTATGTACCCCAAAATAGTACTAATGAAAACTACACATTGGCCCGCAAAAATCAAGCCCACATATGGCCACATCGACGGAAAAATAAAAACTTTACGGCTCTTGGAATGCGGCGACGCAAAAACAAGTAATTTTTTTCTAAAAGACTTTTTATTGTGCAAACGTAGGAAAACATATAAAACCTCTACATATTTGGTATCTCCGTAATCGTGCCGACCCATAGAATAAAGTGAACATGTTATTTACACTGCATAGTAAACGGCGTAAATTTATAACGTGAAAATCAATGCTGGAATAGCTGCTTATTTTCAATTCTCTCCTAAAATAAAGTTAATAAAAGTTAATCGATATATTATAAGCATCTAAAAATGGTACAATTACAAAATACAACTCGTCTCGCAAAAAACAAGCCCTTATACGGCTATATAGACGGAATACAAAAACAGTTACGACTCTTGGAATGTGACCGTGAAGAAACAAAAAATAATCCTTGGTCATTAACGTGCAAAATGGCCCGGTCATTAAGGGGTTAAAGGCCCAGCAAACATAAATAGACGCCATTACTGATCACATCACTGCAGTAAAAAAAAAAAAGTTCCCTTTTATGGGTTGGCGTTCTCCCCCCATATCTTAGATAATCATAGAAACACATAGGTCTGCATTGGAGCCGTAGATGGAAAATTGAACATTTGTATCAAGACTCTTTGTAAAGTTGTTTAATTTTGTTTTTAGAGAAGTTATAGAACAATTGGTTGCAAAACTATACATATCTTTCAAACGAATATTCCATGTTACTTGTTTTTTTTAATCTAGCTCTCTTATTCATGAAGAAAAAGAAGGCTTTCCCATTATATATATTTTTTTAAATGTGCCCTGCCTACCAATGGCGCCTGGTGACCTGAGCACCGCTGCATGTAAACATTGCAGCGGTACTCAGGTCTGTACTTGGGCTCCTCCTGCTCTCATTCACTTTTATGTCTCACATATGTGACACGGCTGGGACGCTTACATTGCACAGAGAAAGAGAGGGGAAGGGACCATATACACCCGTCCCTGCTAACATTTTGATTGAATTATAATATCCATTATATTTTGCAATAAAAAATGCTTCTCATTTTATAAGACCGGATTTTAAGATTTTTGTATTTAAAAATGTGCGATCGAACAAGTCCTCATGTACGTTTAAAGTGATGAGTGGAGGACATGACAGTGCTACAGATTTGTTGGTTCTATCGGAAAATATTCACAAGAAATCATGTGTTTTAATCTTTATGATCAAAGCAGAGTAGGGCTGTTTTTAATTCTCAAGATCTACATATAAAGTGTGGTTAATCTACTAGCTCAATACTGATAGTTCTATAGTAATGTTTTCACTTCATGTGATAATTATTTATAGATAACATAAATACTTTACTATCATAATATGTTTTGATTAAAAAAACAAAACCCAAAAAAACTGGAAAATCTTGGTGATTTATCCATTAACTACTTAGATGGTCGTGAGCTATATTTCGTGAGACCATGGTCGTCATTTGTTAATTGTTCGTAGGCTACTGTCCCATACACGTATGTAGTTTAAAACATTTGCAGAACTATTTAACATTTCCAGACTATAATTAGTATTTTTTCATTCCATATAGATCAAAATGAATGTGGACTAAAGCCTCGACCGTGCAAGTACCGCTGCATGAATACTTATGGGAGCTACAAGTGCTATTGTCTGAATGGATACATGATGATGCCCGATGGAACGTGTTCAAGTATGTCCATGCTCTGCAACTTGACTGCCTCAAATTGTTATTCCCTCATTAGTGGCTGCTGATGTATTGAAATGTATGATTGCTGGCATTGATCTCTGTTCTTCTTGTTCCCATTTCCCAAACACTGTAAGTGGGTTTGTTTTGTTTACTGCTCACTTTTGTTTATTCTTGTATCCAAGAAAATGGTAGCAATAATGTTCCTGAAATTGGTGAGAATTCTATATGGGCTGAATATCTGACAAGTTGTTACGGGTACAGGTTTCAAATAATACGAGATATCATTCACTGTTTTTTTTTTTTTCATGTATTCCTTAGTAGCCTGCTTAAGATTTAACTGATGTCCATTAGATCTTCCAATACAGAAGCCACTGACATGCCCCATGCCTATAATTTTACAGAAAAAAATATCATAACCCCTAATGTTTATGTAAAAAGAACCAGGACTAGCACTAGTCAACACCATAGTACTGAATCTTCGAATATTCCATTTACGATGAATAGTTGTCAGTACTAATAATTCTACAAGTCATAAACATTCTATATATATCGTCCAACAGATGCACTTACCTGTTCCATGGCAAATTGCCAATATGGATGTGATATTGTCAAAGGAGAGGTCCGATGTCGTTGTCCATCTCCTGGTTTGCAGTTAGGATCAGATGGCAGAACATGTGTCGGTAAGTGGTACCTTAAATTCATTCTTTCATTTAGAGGAATCTTCACATTTCTATGTGGATTTTCTCCAGGCTCTGCTCTTCTAACATGGGGAAAAAGAAAATCCAATAATTTAGAATATTAAATTATTTCCATTTTGTGTGTTAGGCTTAGGGTAACTAACAATAGTCTTAAATAAATCATAATAATAATCATTAGACTCATCATACTAAATTGACATGTTATCGTTACATTTGTAGTACTATCTTTTGGACCTCATAGCAATAAATAAAGCTACGTAGCAAAACATGACCTCATTTTACAGTCTGTTATGGCAATTGATCTAGACTAGTACATAGGAGATATTGAGCGCTTCTTCCAGCTAGAAGTGCACAAGAAGGACATTGTTCACTCCTAAGGGTGTCTGAAGACTAGACCATGAGTATAGGCAATAAATGAGACTGACTGTGGCCATTCTAAGAATTATTGTTTTCAGTAATCTTATTGTTACAACCAAAATTCTCATTGGTTTTTACATATGACACGTTTGGCCTGTCTGTTCTAGGTTTAAGTTACTTGAATTGAGTCTGATAAGAACATTTTCTGTGGTTATGAGCATTTGAGAGTTATGTCTTACCATATAGTCGCTCATTGACGCTCACTGTGGCCAGGGGCGTAACTAGGAAAGACTGGGACCCATAGCAAACTTTTGACTGGGGCCCCCCCCTCCCCTGGGAGTCACACAACCCCCCTCCCCCTTGTAGATAGTGCCTTTTTTACAGTCCCCCTGTAGATAACTCCATACAGCCCCCCTGTAGATAACGCCATACAGCCCCCTTTGTAGATATCTACAGAGGGGGACTGTATGGCGTTATCTATAGGGGGGACTGTATGGCGTTATCTACAGGGGGGACTGTATGGCGTTATCTACAGGGGGGACTGTATGGCGTTATCTACAGGGGGGACTGTATGGCGTTATCTACAGGGGGGACTGTATGGCGTTATCTACAGGGGGGACTGTATGGCGTTATCTACAGGGGGGACTGTATGGCGTTATCTACAGGGGGGTCTGTATGGCGTTATCTACAGGGGGGTCTGTATGGCGTTATCTACAGGGTGGGCTGTGTGGCGTTATCTACAGGGGGGACTGTGTGGCGTTATCTACAGGGGGGACTGTGTGGCGTTATCTACAGGGGGGACTGTGTGGCGTTATCTACAGGGGGGACTGTGTGGCGTTATCTACAGGGGGGACTGTGTGGTGTTATCTACAGGGGGGACTGTGTGGCGTTCTCTAACGCCATACAGCCCCCCCTGTAGAGAACGCCATACAGCCCCCCCTGTAGAGTACGCCATACAGCCCCCCCTGTAGAGAACGCCATACAGCCCCCTTCAGGGAACGCCATACAGCCCCCCCTGTAGATAACGCCATACAGCGCCCCCCCCTGCAGGGAACGCCATACAGCGCCCCCCCCTGCAGGGAACGCCATACAGCGCCCCCCCCTGCAGGGAACGCCATACAGCGCCCCCCCCTGCAGGGAACGCCATACAGCGCCCCCCCCTGCAGGGAACGCCATACAGCGCCCCCCCCTGCAGGGAACGCCATACAGCGCCCCCCCCCTGCAGGGAACGCCATACAGCGCCCCCCCCCTGCAGGGAACGCCATACAGCGCCCCCCCCCTGCAGGGAACGCCATACAGCGCCCCCCCCCTGCAGGGAACGCCATACAGCGCCCCCCCCTGCAGGGAACGCCATACAGCGCCCCCCCCTGCAGGGAACGCCATACAGCGCCCCCCCCCCTGCAGGGAACGCCATACAGCGCCCCCCCTCTGCAGGGAACGCCATACAGCGCCCCCCCCTTGCAGGGAACGCCATACAGCGCCCCCCCTTTGCAGGGAACGCCATACAGCGCCCCCCCCTGCAGGGAACGCCATACAGCGCCCACCCCTTGCAGGGAACGCCATACAGCGCCCACCCCTTGCAGGGAACGCCATACAGCGCCCCCCCCCCCCTTGCAGGGAACGCCATACAGTGCCCCCCCTGCAGGGAACGCCATACAGTGCCCCCCCTGCAGGGAACGCCATACAGCGTCTCCCCCCCCCAAAAAAATGCGACCTACAGTGTTGTTGTGTCCTACAAATAACATGCATCCCCTATCCACAGGATAGGGGATACATGTGTGATCGCTGGCAGCGATAGGGAGAACGGGGGACAAAGTCCCCCCAAGTTCTCCATGACTAACCTCTGACTTCCGGCGTCTGCGCAGCTCAATAAAAATGAAAGGAGCGCTGGTCACGCATGCGACCGGCGCTCCATTCATTTCTACGGAGAAGCCGACACAGAACCCGGAAGTTCGAGGTTTGTGATGGAGAACTTTCAGTCCCCCTTTCTCCTTATCGCTGCCAGCGATCACACATGTATCCCCTCTCCTGTGGATAGGGGATACATGTATTTTGTTTAATGGCAGAGCGGGGAGATACCTCCCTGCTCTGCCGTAGTGATCAGTGGCGTCCCGCTGTAGCAGCTATAGCGGCTGCTAGCGGAGCCTGCGGCCATGGTGGGGGCCCGTGCCGGCGGGCGACACGGGCCCCCTCATGCCGCGGGCCCCGTAGCAGCCGCTACTGCTGCTACGGCGGTAGTTACGCCACTGACTGTGGCCTCACATCACTGGGGGCTCTAGGTTTGAATTCATACAAGCGCAACATCTGCATGGAGTTTGTATGTTGTTCTTGTGTTTGCATGGGTATCCTCTGATGCAGTCCAAAAACGTAGTTGTAGGTTAATTGACTTTCTATGAAATTGAGGCTAGTATGTGGGTCTGGGACTGATGTGAAGGATGACAATGATGATAATTTTTGTACAGTGCTGCGGAATATGTAGGTGCTACATAAGCAATGGGACATAATGATTTATGGTAGTTTTAACTTTGTTTGAGGTCTTTATATTTGGTAAACCATGAGTTTGTTTCCTTTCACCAATTTTGCTTAAGTGGAACGTGTAAAATTATTCTAAGTAATTTATGATATTATTTTCAGGTATGCATGCGTACATTGTGTTGTCACTTCACCGCAAACACTTTTCTAAATTGCTAAATCGCTAAAAAAATATTTTATTAAATAATGGGTTTTATTTTTTTTTATTTTTTCTGCAAATAATAAGAACATTGATGTTTCGTTCCGGTATTTAGGTGTAAGTCACTTAATCACACTTCTTAATAATCTCTCTTTGCTAGATGTTGATGAGTGCACAACAGGAAAGGCTGTGTGTCCAAGATTTAGGAAATGTGTAAACACGTTTGGAAGCTACATCTGCAAGTGCTATCCTGGATATGACTTAATCCATGCTCATGGGAAATACCAATGCTTTGGTAAGTATACCCTTTTTATATTGGTTAATATAACTCAAACGGTGGATTTAATAATATATTATCATCCATATGTTATACAGCAATAGCATTCATTTACAGAATAGATTTCCAAGGTTAGTAATTGTAAAATATCACAGAGAATTAGATGATGACATACACTTTAAAGAAAACGATTTCTCTAGGTTATTGTGGTTTTTGTGACGCTTTCATCTATTTTTCTAATGTGATTCTTATATACACATTCTCTTTCTATGGATAGATATTGATGAGTGTTACAATGGGGAGTATCAATGCAGTAACTATGCAAGATGCTACAATACGCCAGGATCCTACAAGTGCAAATGTAATGAAGGCTACCGGGGAAATGGAGCGGACTGCACACGTATGTTTTATTTATCAATTATATCAACCCTTATGTAGAAGTACCGTACAATGCATTAAAGGTAAATTCCAAGAATAGACTCATTCAATTCGCATCAACAAAACAGTAATCTTTTCCAATGCATATATTTTGGCGATATAAACCTTATCCATGCAATCCCACCCTAAACTACCCTACCAAGAACGCATATTTACCCCTGGTTTCTATTCGAGATGTACTCCGGTAGTTCTATTGTCCGGAGGGTGAGCATGCGCAGTTGAATGCCGCTATAGCTGTATAGCAGTGTTCTATATTTTCATGTGCTTTGCTCCACATGAGAAGAGTGGGAGGGACAGGGAGAACAAGTGCAATAGATGATGGGAAATGTAGTATTGAAGAGTTTTTAAAGGCAGTCACGTGATGACGGCTAAAGGACCATGCAGTTTGTACAACGAGCATCGGGAAAACAATGGTGGAAATGGAGTGCGAAAATACTAAACTAAAGCATATAGTAAGGGTAAGAGGGCATTGGGGATTAAGTCCTCATATGTCTAGCATTGAACAGGCTTTTCAAAAAAACGCTGGATTCTGGTCCAACCCCTTCAAAGAGAACCTTTCACCAGCCCATACATGTGCACCATGTAATAGGCACTGCTGCACAAACCTTGTGTCACTTTAAACTATGGTTCTAGCCTCCTTCGTTATGTAGATATTGGTGCCATTATATTTGGCGCCCAATATGTAAATAACCCCTTGGACGGTCAATGGCGTGTTTCTTTTATTGTAAATGGCAGGGGGCGTGATACTTAGCGCTCTGACACTGTCCAATCAGCTACAGACAGTATCAGAGCGGCTTGTGCCGTGTGAGCTCTCTCACAAGATCAAACAGTCTTGTCGTCCTTGTCTGCCGAGAGCCAATGAGATCATGCGTGCGAGCGTTAAGTATCACAGCCCCCCCCCCCTCCCTCCCATTTACAATAAAAGAAACAATTGACAGATCAGGGGGTTATTTACATGCGCTAAATATAACAGCACTGATATCTAAATAATGGTGGAGGCTAGAAACATAGTTTATAGTGACACAAGTTTTGTGCAGCCCTGCCTATTACATGGTGCTATCAGCTGTACATGTATGGGCTGGTGAAAGGTTCTCTTTAAGAGCTAGGCAAGGTCATCAGATTCATGGTTTAACTATTACAGGAAGACTTGCAGTATGGGCTGCTATGGACACTGCACTATTGCCTTGAGTCAGAGATGGACAGTACACTTTACCTGCATGATCATATACAGCATTGTTCCCCAACCAGTGGCTAGGGAACCGCATATTGCTCCTGGGTGCCCTGCTGTTGACAACTGCAGATATTATTGTTCACTAGTGGTACCGGGAGGTGGGGGGGGGGGGGGTGTCATAACCTTACTTGGTACCAGGGTCAAAATCATATCACTGAAAGTTAACAGTAGGATATCAATTAACTAAGTTTAATAGGCTCTTTTACATTTTTATATTTGCTGCCGCTCCACACCATCTGGTGTATTTGAAAGTGGATTGCACCCTACAAAGGTTTCGGGACCTTTTTGATACGGCATCACTTGTCTTCTTTTCAGAAATTACTTCAGGGAGCCCCAAAGCCACCTTTCCCTCAGAATAACGGCCTTATTGCTTCAATAATGACAGTCACAGGGATAAAATAGCATGCATTCACCAATAATACAAATTCAAATCATTAAATCTAGTGTTAAATCATTTGTCTACTGAGTTTGTCATAGTAGTAGTGGTATAACCGAAAGCTGCACTACTACGGCACCACAAAAAATGAGGTGAAAACCACATACAGCTTTACTTCTAAATAGTCAGGGTCGACCTCCCATCCTGTGCCTTGATTGGCACTTCGTGGAGAATTGAGTGGGTGCAAGTATAGATACCTTAACTTATGCTTCATTAAAATTCCTGTCCAGAAAATAGTTGATTATCTAGTTAACCTTTCTTTGAAGAGCTAAAGATTACCTTCTGATGTACTACAAGTTCCATCAAACCTTATAAAATTCCCTGTATTTAAATGATTACTAGTTCTCTTTAATTATCTCTACATTGAAATTGAATGAATAGGAAAACTTTGGACTTATTTTTGGTTTTAAGATTTTACTAAGTTTTGTATCTAAAGTTTACAACTAGATTTCATTAACAAATGTCAGTTGCATTGTCTTCTCGTGTATCTATTGTATTTTTTGTACACAGTGTAGAGTTTTTCAAAAGATACATATTTCTATCATAATTATTTTGCACACTGGATAAAAAAAGTCACTTTTTTTCCCTTTTATTTTACTAAATATTGTCTATTATGGATAAAAAAAAAAAATGCCCCCACAGAAACACAACACTACATTAGTAACATACAGATGTGAGATAATTCTATGTTGGATTTCCTTACAGCAATTCCCCGAGTGATGATTGATCCACTAGGCCCACATAATTTTCTACCAGGTAAAGATAATGGGAGAAACATAATTAAAGGAAATGGCAGCACATTAAGTGGTAGTGAAGGAAGCAGCAACAGGATCCCAGAGTTTGGCTCCAGACATCCTAAGTGGCATCCTTCACCCTCTATTACAGCAAAGCCGCATCCAAGGACACCCAAGACCACAACCAGGCCAGCTCAACCTGTAACACGGCCAGCACCAAATCCTGTAACAAGGCCAGCACCAAAACCAGTAACTAGGCCCCCACAGCCGGCAACCAGGGCACCACAACCAGCCACAAGGCCACCGCAACCTGCAACAAGGCCACCGCAACCTGCAACAAGGCCACCGCAACCTGCAACAAGGCCACCGCAACCTGCAACAAGGCCACCGCAACCAGCAACAAGACCACCCCAGCCAGCGACAAGACCCCCTCAACCTGTCACAAGAGGACCCCAACCATCAACCAAGCCATCAACACCTAAATCAACCACAGTTGTTACAACAGCACTTCCACAGCTCTCTACCAGGATACCAGACAATAACAAGATTGAGGACCAAGGAAAACAGAGAGGAGATGTGTTCAGTAAGTATTCGGAGGACAAATAGTCTTCTAAAGTATTAATTCATATAAAAACCTGTTATTTGTCATATGCACCTCAAGGCTTCTTCTGGTTAGTCATTGAGACAAAAGATAGCATTGGTGGGGATCTATAAGCTGTGATACCACGAATCACTAAAAAGAATGGGTGTACCTCTCTATTGTTTACCATGTCCCCCTGCGCTCCCCCTGACCTACATGAATTTCTTTGATTTCGGTGGGAGCACTGTCCGTATAGCTCTGAGATTTAGAATTCTCTGAGTTAAGGCAGAGTTAAGGCAGAGTTAAGGCAGAGTTAAGGCAGAGTTAAGGCAGAGTTAAGGCAGAGTTAAGGCAGAGTTAAGGCAGAGTTAAGGCAGAGTTAAGGCAGAGTTAAGGCAGAGTTAAGGCAGAGTTAAGGCAGAGTTAAGGCAGAGTTAAGGCAGAGTTAAGGCAGAGTTAAGGCAGAGTTAAGGCAGAGGGGCGTGACTCTGCACTTCTTTCTTGTGAGCAGTGGTGATACCAGCTGAAAGACCCCCACCAATGCGATCTATACTTTTTAACGGCATGTAGAGATAAAACACATATGGCTATTAAAACATATATATATATAAGATTTAAGCTTTTTCTCACAAATTGTTAAAGGGGTTGTCTAGTTTAAAAAATAAATTTCCATATACCCTATTAGGGAATTATGATTTGCTAGAGGGTGTCCCCTGTTCAGGATCCCCATCTCTTTGCTACAGTGGAGAGCGGTTAGAGCAAGTGTTTCTTGCTCTGGATGACCCGTCAAACAACACATTGATGGGTAACGGGCACTATCTAAAGCTTCATTTTCCCTGTGGTGGTGCTGCAGGGAAAATGATCACTAACTAAGGCCTCATGCACACTTCCATTGGCCGTTGTACGCCCGTTAATGACGGGTCTGTGAAACACGGACCGCACACGGATGTGCAGTCCGTTGTTTCACGGACCAAATCAATGGAAAGGCCGAGACTGTTCCATTAAAAAGGGACAGGAGTAGGACCTGTCCTATTTTTGACGGAATGGCCACACGGTTCCGTTAAAACAATGGAAGTGTGCATTTCCCCATTGAAATGGATGTGTCAGGGTGCTATCAGTTAAAAAAATGGATAGCACCCTGACGAAAATAACTGAAGTGGGCATGAGGCCTAACAGGTTTCCCTAAAGATTACAGTTGATAACTGTGGGTCCCATCAGGGAGACTCTTTGTGGTCTGCTTGTTGTCAAGGGACCATTCCAACAAATACGGATTGTCCAAAACAGACAATCCCTTTAAGTTCTTTCCCATTAGGTTTCGATTTCTGCTGAATGGCGAGAATAGTGTAGCATACTTCCAATTTTATCTAGTAAAAAACAGAAGCCTTATGGAAGTCAAGGGGATACGTTATATTTTTCATGACTAAATAGAAGCTAAAACGCCAGAGTGAACAGAGTCTGAACTAACTTCAATCCAAAAACCGTCATCTGTCCTTCAAAAAGTGCGCTTTTCTATTTAATGTACAAAGATTTTAACTTTTTTTTCACTGGTAACTTAATACACAAATTTATACTTACAAAAGGATAAGGCTGTTGATATCTATCAACTACAGTTCATGGTGTTTTGCGTAGGAAAATTCCTGTAAATACAGAGTGACAAGAATAGTTAGGGTATGTTCACACGCTTAATACAAAACGTCTGAAAATATGGAGCTGTTTTCAAGCGAAAACCGCTCCTGATTTTCAGCTATTTTTTAAGCAACTCGTGTTTTTTGCTGTGTTTTTTATGGCCGTTTTTGGGTCAATAAAAAATGGCTCAAGTAGTGACATGCACTTCTTTTTACGAGGCGTTTTTTTACGCGGTCATTTTGAAAAACGGCTGCGTAAATAACACCCCGCCGGAACAGAACGCTGTATTTCCCATTAAAATCAATGGGCAGATGTTTGGAGGCATTCTGCTTCCGATTTTTCAGCCGTTTTTCGGGCCGAAAATAGGCCGTCTGAACATACTCTTAGACATCCTTTTTATAAAAAAGTTTGTCACTTGGCAAAACAATACATTTTTAAAAAATACTTTGATCAATGTTTAATATAAACAACCAGAGCCATAAATCTACATGTGCTGTCACAGCAGCAACTACCACATTATTTACAGAAATATTCATATAAAATAACCTACCCCAAACAAATCCATGCGCCCTAATACCCCCGTGGAGGAGAGGGATCAAACACCCCCCCCCCCAAAAAAAAATATAAAAAGTTTATATTGTTATAATATATATGATCACATAAATTACTGCTATGATTCAAGCCTTTCATAAATATAATTAAAAAACAACAACCTTTAATTTAAAACTAAGTAAAAGCCAACATGATAGGGCAGATGTTTAGAGCATCAGGAAGAACCAATTTTAAATAGACCATTAATCGACATTTCTCTGGTGGTGTGCCAGTCCCACTTGGTACATACCAGGAATTCCATTCTCATTCAGCCTTGAGCTAGATTGCTTTACAGGCAATTCAATCTCCTCTTATTAATTATTATTGCTGGCTACAGTAGCAAGAACCACTTTGAATTGCATAACATTGCAAAGTAATCGTCAATCGACTGTGACCAGGCGTTAACCTAGAGTTTCTGCTGCTTGAGGCAAACTCTGACATAGCGCCCCTCCGCTAAGAGTTATTTACTTTAGGCCATGTTCACACACAGCAGAAAATGTAAACTGTGAAAATGGCCTTCAAATCCGTAGCCACACCTAGCAGATTATGTGGGGATTTTGGCAGCAGATTTCATTATTTGCATCCTCGAAAGAACTCCACCACATGTAGGGCATGCTGTGGATTTGAAAATCAGAAACTTCCTGCAAAAAGACTCCCAAGGATCTACATATTGGTGCAGAACAGGTATGTGAAACTTTTGCGGCGTTTAGTGCCTCTACTCTTGGACAGGGTGTCACTCTAATGACCAGACACTTTTTTTTAATGAATTTAGACTATTCAAAAGATTTTTGCATGTTTTATTTTTATAAAATAATAGTAATTTTTAATATTGCAAAGTCACATTAAAGTAGATTATTACATTGGATTCCCCTTTCAGCTACTGTCATTTTGATGTTTGGTGTTTAAAGTTGGGTCGGGTAATTTACACAGGCTGTGAGCACATAGTTACATAGTTTGTACGGTTAAAAAAAGACCCATGTCCATCAAGTTCAACCAAGGGGTGGGAATGGTGAAGTAAAACATTGCTACACATAGGAGCTAATACTTTTTTGTTCTAGGAAATTATCTAAGCCTTTTTTAAAGCCATCTACTGTCCCTGCTGTGACCAGCTCCTGCGGTAGGCTATTCCATAGATTCACAGTTCCCACAGTAAAGAAGGCTTGTCGTCTCTGCAGGTTGAACCTTTCTTTTTCCAGATGGAGGGTGTGCCCTCTTGTTTTTTTTTTAGGGGGTTTTACATGGAACAGGATTTCACCATATTTTTTGTATGTGCCATTAATATATTTATATAAGTTAATCATGTCCCCCCTTAGGCTGGGTTCACATGACCTATTTTCAGTCGTAAACGAGGCGTATTATGCCTCGATTTACGCCTGAAAATAGGGCTACAATACGTCGGCAAACATCTGCCCATTCATTTGAATGGGTTTGCCGACGTACTGTGCCGACGACCTGTAATTTACGCTTCGTCGTTTGACAGCTGTCAAACGACGACGCGTAAATTGACTGCCTCGGCAAAGAAGTGCAGGGCACTTCTTTGCAACGTAATTTGAGCCGTTCTTCAATGAAGAGCAGCTCAAGATTTACGAGCGTCACAGACGCCTCGCATAATACGAGGAGGAGCTTTTACGTCTGAAACGAGGCAGCTGTTTTCTCCTGAAAACAGTCTGTCTTTTCAAACGTAAAAGGGTATGTGCACACACACTAATTACGTCCGTAATATACGGACGTATTTCGGCCGCAAGTTCCGGACCGAACACAGTGCAGGCAGCCGGGCTCCTAGCATCATAGTTATGTACGACGCTAGGAGTCCCTGCCTCGCTGCCGGACAACTGTCCCGTACTGTAATCATGTTTTCAGTACGTGACAGTTGTCCTGCAGCGAGGCAGGGACTCCTAGCATCGTACATAATTATGATGCTTGGAGCCCGGCTCCCTGCACTGTGTTCGGTCCGGTACTTGCGGCCGAAATACGTCCGTATAATACGGACGTAATTAGTGTGTGTGCACATACCCAAAGCCTCTCATCGTGTGCACATACCCTAAGTCGTCTATTCTCTAGGCTAAATAGGTTTAATTCTTTTAATCTTTCCTCATAACTTAAATTCTCCATGCCCCTAATTTTGGAACGTTTGGTGTTTTTTTTTTTTTTTTGTTTTTTTTTAAACTTATGTAGTGTTTTTCTATTCCTATTGCTTCATATATGTTTTAAGTTTTTCTTTTATGCAATGTCTTTATAAAATACCTTTTGAAAGCATTCAAACGTAATATTTATGTTGTACAATACGGGTTTTACCGGAAATCTTCACATTCGTGCTTATGTTGTTTCTTCTAACATTTTCAATGTGTTTTTAAAATGCTGAAACCTCTAGTATTCACACAGAACCCTGCTGCTTGCTTGCAAGTTCTGGCTGACTTTTCTATTCACTCACAGCACTGCAGGAAGCTAGGCAGGGGTTGGAGTTTGTGGCTAGAACTGCTAAGGGATCAAGTTAATACTTACCGTAGCTTTGTGTCCTGACTCTTCCAACTCATCAAACTAAACATAGAAAGGAGCTGCCTGAACTTCCCCAGCACTTTCATAAGTAAAATACAGCACTGGTACAGCACAGTAGAAGTAGTGCTGTTGAAATACTGTGCCTTTTCATAATGTTATTCAGTGCAGGGATGGCTGGCACAGCTATCAAAGTGCAGCCCAGGGCTGGCCATAAGATAGATGGCGAAATAACCTTTCGGCGCCCCACCCCATCATAAAAAAAATGCCCCATAAAAAAGTATAATGCCCTATATAGTGCCCCGACACAGTATAATGCCCCTTTAGTGCCCCCTATACAGTATAATAATAATATTTAATAATATAATATATTATAACCCCTTTAAGGACACAGAATTTTGTCCTCTAATTGTGCCCACAAAGTATTATGCCCCCTAAGTGCCACACAGTATATTGCCCCTGCAGTGCCCCTACACAGTATGATGTCCGCTTAGTGGCCTCCATACAGTATAATGCCCCCCTCCCCTGGCTGCCACAAACAGCCCCCACTTGTAGATAGTTCCCCCCTGTAGATTATGCCCTACAGCCTCCCTGTAGACCGTGCCATAATCCCCCACCTCCTCCTTGTAGACAGTGCCATACAGCCCCCACCTCCTCCTTGTAGACAGTGCCATACAGCCCCCACCTCCCCCATGTAGACATTGCCATACAGCCCCTCACCTCCCCCTTGTAGACAGTGCCCCCAAAACTTTTCTTTTTTACTCACCTAGGCCCTGTTCCCATGACAAAATGAGCTGCTCCACAACGCCGATGACGGGATTCTTGCATTGGCTGGCGTGATCCTGTAGCCTAGTACAGAGTTTCCTAACCTTTTCGGACTGTATGCATTCCTGGAAAAAAAAATTCCCCAGGGCACCCCTACCAAAAATAGTTTAGAGAAAGACAGAAAATAGCTAAAAACAAGCACTACACTCTTAGGGTATGTTCACACGGCGTTTTCTGTAAGGCAGAAAAAATCTGCCTCAAATTTCCTTCAGGAATTTTGAGGCAGATTTTGAATTCACAGCGTTATTTGAAGTTTTTTTGTGTTTTTTTTTTTTAAGCCGTTGAGGCTAATGAAAAAGACGCAGGCAAAAAAGCACTCCAAACGAGCGCCACAGGTATCTTCTGCCTCCTATTAATTTCAATTGGAGGTCCGAGGTGGAAACCACTTGAAGACCATCAGCCCCCCACGCACAGTAAAAGGACCATCAGCCCGCCAATCACAGTAAAATAACCATCAGTCCACCACTCACAGATGCCACCTGTAAATAGTGCCACACAGTCTATTGTAGGTAGTGCCACATAGCCCCCTTGTAGGTAGTGCCACATAGCCCCCTTGTAGGTAGTGCCA
Source organism: Rhinoderma darwinii (assembly GCF_050947455.1). NCBI lineage: Eukaryota > Metazoa > Chordata > Amphibia > Anura > Rhinodermatidae > Rhinoderma > Rhinoderma darwinii. Next base: position 173,828,431 of record NC_134687.1, on the reverse strand, counting down.
CACAGCCCCCTTGTAGGTAGTGCCACACAGCCCCCTTGTGGATATCACCCCCCTTCGTGTAGATAGTGACACTGTAGCTCCCTGAGGGAGCGGAATCCCCCTGTGGCTCCTGGACGGAGCTCTTGATGTCTCTGTCCAGGAGCGGAATGTTACCAACGCGGTGGTCGGTGATTCGGCTCCAGGAGAACCACCTGACTTCACTGTCTATAAATGGACAGAGATGTCAGTTGGCAACGCTTTGGATGCGGATTCCGCTTCAGGAGTTGCCCCTGATGTCACTGTCCATACATCAAGCGCTCCGTAAAGGAGCGGAATCCCCAGCCACAGGGGGATTCCGCTCCTTCAGGGAGCTACAGTGGCGCTAGCAGATGGCAGAACCGGGAGATACCTCCCTGATCTGCTATAGTGTTCAATAGTATCTGCGTCCTAAGGACGCAGATACTAATGAATGTGGCGACGCTTCCGGTGCTAGAGGCGCTGTTGGTAATGGGGGGGTGGTGGGCGCCCTGATGCCTGGTGTCGCTGCTAGCAGCGGTAGCAACTCTCTCTTCCTCTCTCTTCCTCTCTCTTCCTCTCTCTTCCTCTCTCTTCCTCTCTCTTCCTCTCTCTTCCTCTCTCTTCCTCTCTCTTCCTCTCTCTTCCTCTCTCTTCCTCTCTCTTCCTCTCTCTTCCTCTCTCTTCCTCTCTCTTCCTCTCTCTTCCTCTCTCTTCCTCTCTCTCCTCCCTCCCTCCTCCACAGTTCTGTTTCAAACATGCATTGATTTGAATGGCGAAGTTCAATAGATTTTTTTCATGGAAGCCAATCACTTAATGTCAGAATGATTCTCAAACCTTGGCTGTCCTCTTTGACCTCATCATTCAGTGACTGCAGAAGTTAACAGTGCATGTAAATGGTCAAGTGTAGGGTTCATGTCAGGATGCAGAGATTTACAATCCTAACAAACTGAGAAGGAGGGGTCTCCTTATCTATACTGCCATGCTACTGCGGAGGCTCTGCTCCTTCCCTGACAAGCAGGACAGCAATCTATTTCTATTGGCTGCTCTGCAGTAAACTGGCTGTGTGAGGACTGACTGAGCATGCGAGTCCACCAGCACTCAGCTCCTTAGATGAACGTGCACAGTGCTATACACTTCGAAATCCAGTTGGCGCCATACTATGTAAGTAAATGTCATTAATCCTTACTAGATCGCAGACCTAGAACAGCATGTAAAAGGCAAACATTGTTATTTTTTTATGATCTAAACAAAGAATATGATATTTAATACTGGGACAACCCCTTTAAGGGGATCTAGCAGGTACCGTAACGAAACCATTCTGACCACCGCATCTCGCTAGGTTGGTTGGCATCCATGGCACTTTGTCTGAATCTTACCTGAATAATTAGATGTTAATGAAAACTCAAAGTTTCTTGCACACCCTATAAACATACTTTGGGATGTTGGCTTCCCATAAATGTGACCCAAAAATGAGGTAAAGTGTGCATGTGCTTACTATAGGGGAATTAGACTTTAAGCTGCACTGGGAACAGAGACCAATGTTTATTGTTCAATGTTCATTTTCTGTAAAGCATTATATAAACTTCAGATAATAATTGCATAATGAATTAAGTTATGTACTGACCAGTATATTTAGGCTTAATAAACTTATCTTTTGGAATTCTAGCTTCTTCCATAAGAAAAAAATTACTTGGCCAATTCTCTTTCTTGTTTATAACCCCAATGTAAATCTGAAATTAGAATTTCCTGAGCATACAAATAGTTGTAAATATTTGGCGCTTACTGCAAGTGGTTAGCTGATGGATGCCAGTGACTCAAATGACTGACATTTTCAAACAATCAATGACTTACCAGTATATTTGTACATTCCTCTCTGAGCTGCTGGAAATCTATCTGTAACTTCTTGTTGACTGCGATCTTCATACAAAATGCTGTTATGTTGTAAGAGTGAATTGTAGAGCTGGTCATAGACGTACAGTATCTGTTATCAATTATTAATATTATAATCATATCCTAGTAATGATTTAAAGTTTTTGAGATGATTAACTATAATTACATTGCTACGGTTCTAAAAATTATCAGTTCTGACCAATAGAAATCTTCATCAGTGGTCAGAACACTTATTCAAAATTTACTCTATTGTCTTCTGCGAAAATTGCAATGTGGGGTAATCACAAGTGCACGTTCCACTGTAAAAAAAAAAAAAGTGGCTTGAACTTTTCTCTCTTTGCCCACCAGTCCACTAACTCTGCTAAACTTAAAGGAATAGATCCTTTAGTGGGCCGCAGTGCAGCCAGACTCTCTTTGTGTGCTATACACTCCAACTTTGGGCTGGCACTCTCACAGCCCATGCTTGATCAGGCAACGACTCCTTAAAGTCTCTCAGTCTCGGCCATCAGCCCACCGGCTTGTTTCACGGCAGCTGTTCAGTCTCTGTCACCAGCCCACTTCTTGTCTCATGGTGGCTATATATTGTCCTGCTGCTTAGTACACACACACACAGCAGGTCCCTCTGGCTCTACATGCGGTTATTACCCGTTCTCCCCGCACTTCTCTCATTCTCCTCTTTATAAACCTTACCATTGGCCCCTTCCTACACAGCAATGCCACGGCAACACATTGCGCCAGCATATTGCTTCCAATGTCGGCATCGAGCCCTGCATGGGCCTGTGTTAATGCTGGACTTCTCCTCCTGCAAGCTGGGAGCCAGAAGATTCCTTATTTCATTGACCAGAGTGACACTGGCAGAGTTTTGTGGCGCTGCCACACACAGCGCGCCACCAGACCCCACAAGACAAAGGGGCAAACAGGCTTACAAAAAAAAGTGGCATCAGTAGGGACAAATGAAACGTGGCAATAACAAATTTAAAGGGGTGTACACAAATACTGTAAGGGGGTGACATGAAGGTTTATCATCCCATTACACTCTCCTGTGTTCTGCTCTAGGGTCTTTGGAGGAAGGGACAAAGCCTAGGTTGGTTTTACATCACACCCACGTGAGTGGTGCTAAAATGCTCAGCATTAGGACATATTTACACTGGCACATGTTAGTTCATTCTGTATTCTGCTTTGCATTCTGTTTTTTGTACTTGTGAAGGAAAGGTCCACAATATAAAGCCAATACATATATACGGGCATATTTTAACGTGCCCATTTTTCTGGCTAACGTTACTGATCTTTATCAATTGGACTTAGGGCCCATTCACACGAATGTGAATCTTGTCCGTGTGCTGTGCGTTGAAACAACGCACAGCACACGGCCCTATTGATTTCAATGAGGCTGTTCACAAATGCGTGAGTTTTCCTGCAGCGAGAGTCCGTTGCGTGAAACTCACTGCATGTCCTATATTGGTACGTTTTCATGCCCCTATGCGCCCATTGAAGTCAATGGGTGCCCGAAAACCACGCACAGCACACGGATGCATATCCGCGTGCGGTGCGTGATTTGCGCATCAATTCCTTTGAAAAAAGAAAAGTGCTTTGCGACTGTGTCAAGAACGCATGCCACTCGCAAAGCACACTGATACAATAACGCAACGCACACGGACAGATTTACGCGCGTTTATTACGTTCGTAAATCTGTCATGCTCGTGTGAATGTAGCCTTAGATTAATATTTATATACTAAAGGCAAAGGTCCCGTATTGATAAATATTCAATACGTTAGTTGTCGGGCACAGAGCATCTCCATGGACTGGCTTGCTGCAAGCCTGCGATACCTTTTTCGTTGTATCACCATTACTGCTCGTTTTCTGCATTGATGCACATTGTTCATAGCTGATAGTCTAAATGTCCAAAACTATAGAAAGTATTTGATAATTACTCTGGTAAATGTTGACATACATGTTACAACTGTATAGTAAAAAAAAGTTGTGTAGTAAATAATTTCAATGTGCCACAGTCTTGTGAGCATTCAAGGGCATAGTTATTAACAGCTTCATGTTTTCCTGTTACGGGTTCAAGGCTGATCTAAATCAATGTGTTTGGTATTTGGACAGCAGACAGGAACATTGATTCCTTGTCACTGAGTGCAATATTTCACGTCGGTAGAATGAGTAATTCTTTGTTCCCACATTTGTTCTTAATGTCGTGTGACCAGATTTGCCAGCAACCTGAAGGATGGTTTCAGAGATCTGCATTTTTTAGACCTGTTTTGTATACACATCCTTTTTCTTAGGAATTGTTTCCATGGAAATAAGCATTCTGTCATCAAAGACCTCCATTTACAATATAATGCAGCATAGGTGTTCATGTGCAGTTTTCTTATTATGCTTTAATATTAATGAAATCATTCACATATAAGCACAAAACCTCCAAGGCTCTGTTCACACTGGTGTTTATATGCTTACCATCAGCTTTTCATTACTCATACGTTAAACGAATGCCATAATAGCCTACAAGTGATGGATGCCTGTGACGGATGCTAGCGGGGGGTGGGGCAGAGGGCCCACCGCGTACCCACCGAGATGGTGAGGCCCAGGGGCGGGCTTGGCTGCAATGGCATATCCCGGTTTCAACTGTATCTGCATCCTCAGGATGCAGATACAGTTGAATCCAATGCTGGAGCCGCTCGGCACAGGCCGGGGAAGCATAGGAGTCTCTTCATCTCGTAGTGGCAATGGAGATAGGTGTGTATTTGTTTTAATATTTTTTTTTCATACTGTATGGGGGGCACTGTAGGGGCAGCTATTTGGGCATTCAACTGTGTGGGGGCAGCTATGGTGCATTATACTGTATGGGGACATTATATTGTGGGGAGCAGCTATATGGGCATTATACTATGGGGGTATTATACTGTGTTGGAAGGCACAATAGGGGAATTATCCTTTGTGAGGACCGCTATATGGCTGTATACTTTGTGGGGAGGCACTATAGGGGCATTCTATTGTGTGGGGACAGGTATGAGGGCATTATACTGTGTGGGAGGCACTATAGGTACATTATCCTGTGGGGCCAGTTATAGGGGCATTATACTGTGTAGGAAAGCGTTATAAGGGCATTGTACTATGTGGGGGCAGCTATAGGGGAATTATACTTTGTAGAGAGCAGGTATAAGGGCATTATCCTGTGTGGGGGCAGCTATGGGGGCTTTATACTGTGTGGGTGGCAGATAAGGGGGCATTATACTGTGTGGGGGCAGCTATAGGCGCATTATCCTGTGTGGGTGGCAACTAAGGGTGCATTATACTGTATGGGGCTGCTAAGAGGTCATTATACCGTGGGGGCCACTATGGGGGCATTATACTGTATGTGGGGCTACTATGGGGGCACTATACCGTGTGAGGAGGCACTATAGGGGCATTATACTGTGTGGGGAGGCACTATTCTGTGAATGGAAACCGTGCAGCTCGCTATGCTGTTTCCATTCACTTCTATGGAAGTTTACAGAAACAGAATGGCACAACAAGCCACACTGTTTACGTAAGCCTGACCCCCTGGATAGGCATCTGCAGTTGGAAATATGCATTGGGGGGGCATACTGAGTTGGGGCCCACTCAGATGCGTTACGTCCCCCTGTTCTAAACCCTTAGCTACGCCTCTGTATGGATGCCTAACAGTGGCATACATCATATGCTATTATGGCATGCGTTAAAAGTATGTCATGACAAGGCCATGGGAGTTCATGACGTAAACGTTAAACGAATACCATTATAGTATATGGCTGATGAATGCCACTATTCGGCATTCTTCACAGCCTACGGTAATGTATACGTCGGGAGCTTTTCCCAGAATATATGTTAAATGTAGGCTAAGAATGTGATGTGAATGGGGCCTTACATAGTGCAATGTAATGTAAAAATTATTTTTAGAAATATGATCATAAGAGGTTGAAAATTTAATTGCTTGGTAATTCCAAATAACCTGTTATGTATTTGTGTACTCAGTCATCATTATGCAATCTCTTTTCTTGACAATGTATAGAGATTAGCAGAATTAGCCTACATGCACACTATGTTCCAGTTCATAGTTTCAACGGGTCTTATTTTGCAGTAGAAGTAAACTAGTCACATCCTTAATCTTTTCTATCTTCTAAGACCCAACCTGGCACATTACTCAGAATTTAAGATCAGATTTTCCATTTGGCACAATAGGCCCATGTCCTGCAGATAAGAGCGCTTCGTACTCTGCTCAGGACTATTTTATGGTTCATGTATTTAGAATCTCAATTCAATTTTTATATATAATCTATTTAGCTTTTTCCTGTAAGTGCTGGTAGAAAAATACTTACTGTACTGCACTTTTCCATTTTCTCTTCTAGTGTGCTTACAGGCTCCTGATATGTAAATCCAATAATGCTCGTAATTGTACTAAAATTGCTTCTAGAAACACTTGACATATTGTGTTGTATTGTGGGAATGGTCTTGTCACCTGTCCACTTGTATTCACGCACAGAAGGTGCGGACTGCTTTGACATTCCTTCATTCATTATGTAAGAGGGTATATTCTTTTACTAGGATTAATTGCAGACTTTATTGTGGGAATCGCACATTTTGTGGCTTTGAAAGCTTGTCCGTCTGTGCACCTGCAGGTGAGAAGTACTATACGCAGACCTCCCAGATTAAATGGAACTCGTCTAGAATGTCTGATGATTTTAGAACTCTTTCTTAAGCGTAGTGTCTGTGGAATGAGAAGTCTTCTCATACAGGATTAGTGCTATGTATAGTGAAATAGGAGGTCCAAGATTAAATAACATGGAACATAACGCAATCAAAATTGTTTAGATAGTTTAGCTGTAACAACTTTGTAAAAATTCATTATCACATTCTGTGCTGATTTTAGAGAAATAATGAGAACAGCATTTCTTTCTTTGTTACTTTTAAGATCCAAAATTCTCTCCAGTGAGGTAAATCCTAATATTCAACCTCCCCCTCCAGCTGTTATAAATCTACATATATTTTCAATTTTTTTAATTTTGGAGGGTTGTAAAGTCTGTTAGGGAATATATGGCATATAGCGATATGAGGGTTATCCCACACAAGCAGTGTAAGTAGTATAAAATAAGGGCCTGTTCACATCAACGTTGCCCTTCCGTTGAGAGGTTCCGTCTGAGGTTTCCGTTGGCTTAACCCCTCAACGGAAAGGCAAACTAAAACCTTAGCTTCCATTTCCCTCACCATTGATCTCAATGGTGACGGAAACATTGCTAATGGTTTCCGTTTGTCACCGTTGTGACAGGGTTCTGTTTGTTCTTGACGGAACCAATAGCACAGTCTACTGCACTATTGATTCCGTCAGAACAACGGAACCCTGTCACAACGGTGACAAACGTAAACCATTAGCTAAGTTTCCGTCACCATTGAGTTCAATGGTGAGGGAAATGGAAGTTAAGGTTTCTGTTTGCCTTTCCATTAAGGGGTTAACCACGACGGAAACCTCAGATGGAACCCCTCAACGGGAGGGCAACGCTAATGTGAACACAGCCTAAGGGATAATATATTCTTAGAATAAAAAACAGCAATGAAGCTGTACATAACATGGAGTCCAAAAAAGCTTATAATAAAATGACCCTGTTCTCCGCATGTAAAGTGATTAATGTGCACATTTGTGTTTGCTTTCTAAAGGTGGTCATACACCTTAGATAGCTATCGGCTGAACGGTCCCATACACATGCACACTCGGCCAAACATGCATGTGTACATAATGGGAAAAGGAGGATCTCCCATAAAAACAAAAGATCAGGTATGTTGAAATCCAACATGCCCGATCCTGCTTTCCCTTGACATTTGTCGTAGGGGGAGAGGTGGGACTGAAATAGTCAGGGTTTGGCGACTCATCTGAACTGTATGGTCACCTTTATTTATACGTAAAGTACAAGGGTCCCTGGTTTGTCCATAGGAATAGCAAAACAGAATTTGAGTCCTGATTTCCAAAGATGGAAACCACTAATGGCAGCCATTGCAAGGCAAAATATGTTGTCACAAAACGGAGTACAGATCCTGAATGCCATCTAGAGGGGGTTTCTGACAATCAGAAAACCCCTTAAAGCACCCTTATAAGTATAAACTCCCTAATATACTTATAAAAAGTTTCCCAAACCAACTTTGCTCCCTGCTACACGGATATTTACAGTTTCAACCGCGAGATGTTAAAATCTATGGACAAAAGTTACCACAGCCAGTGGCAGTCACATGATGTAATGAACATTGCTGTAGATACATTCCTGTTAGGGTAGTCATACTTTTCATGGAATTGAAGAACGCAGTTCAATTGAATATAATGATAAAAATATTGTGCATATTTACCTGCCATCTATGAGGGCTCCTAGAAGCTAGCTTATTTTGGATCTTTCTCCACACAAAAAGTACATACAGCTTTATGCATTATTGTGAATCTCTAAAGAGAACCCGTCAATAGATTTGGTGCCACTAAACCACCAGCATATCGTTATGCAGCTGGGGTTTAGTGTTCCAAACATGCCCACGTCAAAACGTCCATTTCGGCAATAGTTAGTAAAAAAAACTGTAATGGCCCGAGAGATGAGTCCAGCGGCATCGGGTGCATGTGCATTGCGCACATGAAGCATAGGACAGCATATAGAGCAAGGGCAGTGAAGCGAGGACTATTGCTTGAGGTTGAGCGGCTCCAAATCTAGTGACCGGTTCCCTATAAAGCATTATCCGAAAATAATTGTATTTTTAATTTAGACTCAGAATTATCAGAACATCTCTTTAAATTACAGTTCCACGGCATGAAAACAATATATTTTACCACTTTGACGTTGAGAGGGGGCTGAGTGCTGACGAATATGAAGAAAATGATGATCCAGGTAAGAATTTATGATTATGTGGAAATCTTTTTCAGTGTATCTTACTGTGTAATGTTTCTATCGGCTGGTATTTGTTAGGTACTTTATTGTGAATACAGCCCATGAAATCTTTCTTTTGTTCCTCATTCTATTTACTTCCAGGTTATTTTTTAATTTGTGTTCAGTCCATCAGCATATTAACAGAACAGGAATATTACGCTCTTTACAGAAACAATTGGACACCCTTTTTTTTTATTTGTAACCTGGTGTATGGCGTAACATGTTTTTGTGTGCATTGGCTTTTATTTACTGTATATTCGAAGTCTTACCTCTTTCAACATAACCTCAAAATTCCTATCTCCCCATGTCACCTCAAATAAGAATACATCTAGTTTGGTGGTGTTCTCACACCTCTCACATGGAATTTTTATCACTTTGTATAAAATGCTGTTTACCTTACAGCGACCATCTTTGGTAATTCTAAAATCTTCAGGGAAAATCCAGAAATTTAAGTGTACAATAAAAGTCTATTAATCCAGTATTCAATAGTCCGGCAATAAAACAGTTATTATGCTGGAAACAAATACAAAACTTTTTTTGGCAATCAAGAATCTTGCAAAACTGAAAGTATAACTGAGGGAAATTAGAAGCAGTTATAGCATTTACAATTTCATAATTGCTATAGTGTGGGCTGTATACACATTTTAATTGGGTTGTATTCATTCATGGAGATTTTTGTTATCTTTATATATTTTTACATAAGTGAAGTGGTTATCTTGAGTTGAAAGAGTTGGCTCCAATCTTCATTACTTTATTCATTTTCAGACCATAGCTTGCAACCTGCTCCTAGTTGCATACTTTTCTCAAGTTGATGTGTCCCCCCCCCCCCCCCCCCCCAGTAATACATACTGAATGTGATCTCTGTGAGTCCAGGATGCTGCTGCTTTCACTAGCTCTCATAGATCGGCACAGCTTTATCCCTGTACTGCTTTCTCCTTTTACAGCCCATGTGGGATCTCCTGTTTCTTGTGCTGTCCGTAACTGATAAGTCTGTGATTCCTCCCCTGCAGTCTGCCATGGGAGTCTTCCTTTCTCTCTACACAGCATGTGTTATCTCTCCCTCCTCACCCTGCAGAGTCAGTTGCGGGTGCTCTCCTTTCTCTCTTCACTTATACACAGCCTGTGTAATCTCCCACTCCTCCCCCTGCAGAATGCCATGTGTGCTTTACTCCCTATCTTCACTCTGATACGGACATCCTGTGTGATCTTCTCTCCTTAAAAAAATGGATGCTTTCCATCTCTTCATAATAATATGCCATATACATCCTCCTCCCCGTTCCTAATCTATCTATAACCCTGAAAGAAGGGAGAGCAGAAAAAGCAACATGTTTATTTACTTCTGTATGTCCATCTGATAATCTGGCACCTGTCAGGACACATTGATTCTGGATTAAAGGAGATTTATTTGCACAGCCTTTCTATATTACTATCACATTTTTAATTACTTATAAAGGTGGCATTACTTAAGTTTAGTCATAACCTGGAAGCTGTCACATACGGCTTGATCTCAGCTACATATATATCAGAGCTGAGTTTGCCACAAGAAGTTGTGTGATATCAGGATATATTGGGGTGAGTATGGAAGTAGCACTGAGCTCAGCATGTATGTTCGTTGTTGATGTATATCCATCATGTGTTACTTGGATGACCCTGTTTATTTCATCTGTATATCTAGTGACATTTTTATTTTAGCTCTGTGTCTTTGAACTCAATATTAACACTAATTTTTTTACAGGAGTTTTGGTTCATAGCTGTAATTTTGACAATGGATTGTGTGGCTGGATTAGAGATAGAGAAAATGATTTGCATTGGGAACTGGTCAAAGATGAATCAGGTAAAATGTCACTTTGTCCACTGGACTTACCATCATGAATTTACCATATCATGTGAACAGCATAAATATCCATTAGTCCGACAGTCTGTTCAGCTCATTTATACCAGATAGCTAGCACACTATACCCTTACCCTTTACTTATATTTACCCATACAGTCCATAAAAGTCGTCTTTATTACAAAATGTTAAAAACAATACTGAAAAGATGACTGTTTTTTGGATAGAGTCCTTTATTATAGTAACACAGAAAACAGAAGATGCTGTATTTGCATGGTATCACTTTACTCTACTCCTCATTTTAGAATAGTAATGGAAATCATCATTTTTTCCTGTTTCTCAAAGTATGCATTCAGATAACAGAAAAATGTCTTCTCTTTTACAATATGCACACACTTCAGATAGCACTGTGTCACGTAGGGTTCGTGGACCCACAGGGCCGTACCGCCTTGGCGGTATGGCAGCTGGCCAACAGGGCGCAGTCTATAGTTCATATAGGGTACCTGTGGCAGCTCTTACAGTAGCAAGGCAGGCTTAGCTCGGACTAAGCAGCATGTAGATGTCAGGCGTGGTATACAGCACAGCACGGCAACAGCTCAACACGGCACTAGATCAGGATACAGGGAACACTGGGAGCAGGAAACACTATGGGACCATTTGCAAGACAAACTTAGGATACAACAACAATGCTCAGGCGTGGGAGGAAGGGGCTGAGACCTTCTTATAGCCCAGGGTGCTCTGGGAGCAATCAGCTAAATCTCCCACATGCGTACGCTCTGGCTTCTTGAGTCTGGACTGAGCTCGCGAGCGCACCGTGTTGGTCCCTGTGGAACAAGACGGTCGTATGTGCAGACATCTCTGGAGAGAAGGGCGTCTACTCGATGGAAGGAGTTCTTGGTCAGGGACCACGGACGTTACACACTGTATATTTATCCTTGTTACTTCCCAAGCTCTCCTCCATAGAGCCATAGTTTCTAGTTCTTGCACTGATGAGGGCTAACAAGCTTGAGACAGTTGCAGGCATGTAGGAATAAATGGCTTTACGATTTGGCTAGATTTGTGGATACAGTTAATCACAGCAGTAAACGGGATTCATATGCATTTTATACAATTAGAACCCATTTATGTTTGGTGTCTGATAAGATTTGTTTCATACATTGTGGCCGCCGTGCATTTGCTGCAAAATAGCCAATCAACCAGGATGAAACTGGAAAGAAAGACGGAGTATAGAGTATTTCTTTTATATGTCTCCTTCTTAGAGTCCAAGCCAGGTGTAGGCTAATACAATTTTGGGAACAGTTTAATGAATATCTGCCATTGTTATATGACGAAACTATAATTTATTAGGAGAAAATACCACTCTCCGAGTGCCACATATCTATATTTATTAAATTATTCTAAATAATCTGTGCTCAATTATAGAAAAACAACATTCTTATGACAGATGCTCTGTAAGGTATCAGAACATGTACCTGCAAAATCCACACCAAAATAGTTAAGAAGCTATGATAAAGACTTAGTGGTATAGATACATTAACATCTCATACTTGACAGTTACAGATCAGCGGTTTTTAACCTAATTTTCAGGAATCAAATTATGGGTTATAAAGACATTTAGAGGAGGCCCCTGCCATTTCATCACCACAGATGAACTATGTACTGCTACCTCATAAATGCTATACTAATCATATTATAATGAAATTATTTGACAAGTTCCCAATTTCCATGTCATTATTTTTGCAGCAAAACACTTATTTTACAGAGTTAATAAAGACTAGTGCATTGTTAATGGGTTGCCTAGCATAAAGGCCCTATTGTACGGGCCAATTATCGGGCAAACGAGCGTTCAGATCAGCGCTCGTTCTCTATCATTGCCCTGTGTAAACTGGGCAACGATCAGCTGATAGCCAAGCATTTGCTCGTTCATCGGCTGATCTGCTCGTTTAAAAATCATTGAATATCATCGTTGTCAGCAGCACATCTTCCTGTGTAAACAGGGAGATGTGCTGCGACATGATGAAAATGCATGGGGTCAAACGATCGGAGTAACGAGCGCTTGTCCCCATACATAACCAATCATTGCATTGAAAAGGGCAAAAGAGAGCCGATCAATGAGCTGTCTCGCTGATCAGCGCTCAATTTCATGGCCCATATCGGGCCGTATAATAGAACCTTTAGTCGCTGACATGATTTAGGTTTTGGATAGCATCAGACTGGTGTTCCTTGGGCCCACCAGAGGAGATGATTCTGAAGGCCCACCATCCATCTATATAAAACATGTACATGTCCACTTTTAATTTCATTATGGTACTTGTTGTTATCATTGTACACCGGACATATCAATAATGTCTTATAGGTCATTTGTGAATCATCCCATAATTAATAGACCCTAGTGGTATGTGATTGGCTCCAAATGAGGTAGTATTCTGCTGGACCTTCAAAGCCCATTATTGTGTAAGGGCCTGGGCCCACCAGAGGATCTGGTTCTCTGGTGGGCCATTCCGACCCTGATTCTGGATGAAAAAGAACAACCCGTATTGTTTATTTAGGTTGCTACCAAGTTACTGACGGATGAATCAGTCCATACTCAATAGTCTTAGTCAGAACTCAGGATGCTTTTCTTAGTACCGCCATATATTACATAAAATATTGGAATTAAATGTATAGTATAATGTGATTTTATTAGATGGTTCTGATTTACTGCTCTTTTTGGCAGGTAAATGTCGCTATATGTCACACTTATCATTGCTCTATGTTTAGGGGGAAGATATTTAACAGTCATGGAACCCAAGGCAACCTCTGGAAAAGTAGCCCGGCTGGTCCTTCCACTTGGACACCTTTCGCATTCTGGAGACCTCTGCCTGTCATTTAGACACTTAGTGTCTGGAGAAAATTCTGGTAAACTTCAGGTCTTTGTAAGAAGATCAGGTTCTCATGGTCCTGCTGTGTGGGGAAGAAATGGAGGTAGTCATGGGTGGGGCGCAACACACATCACATTGCCTGGAACAGGTGTCAGAAGTGTAAGTAGATCATTAAATAATGTTTCTATTGCTACTTTTGTTTGCATGCTCTACTACTAACAGTCCAAATATTATATCCAGGTCTTTTCAAAAACATTTGTTTAATTCGTTGCTACCCATCAAGGTAACATTTTTCAAGCTCCATGGTATTAAATGTTGGGATAAAAGTAAAGTTAAGAAAGATAAGATAATGTCTAGAAATGAGAGATCAGTTCTAAACAACTTAAGTTAGAGTAAGCTGTATGGCTGCTTATTAAAATACAATGATTTTTCCAAACGTCTCTTTATTGTACCTAGAATAAAAAGCTTATTTATTCAGAACCTGCTATAGGCATTCTATATCTACTTCTCTGTTTTGCTTATTCTACCATATGAGGGCCTATAAAAAGGGGTGTTTAAACCTGGCTGTCCCTTTAAGGAGTGTTGAGACTGATCTACAGAGCTTTTCTCTGTAATATTTTATTATTAAACTTACAATCCTAATTTCCCAATGAAAGTGCACAAGAGAATGATATAGCACCTAAATAATGAACACTACCTCTACATCCTAAACTCAAAAAGTACATACAAATTTTAGACTTTATAACACAAATTAGGGCAAACTACTAGATGGTTAAAAACATGAAAAATATAGAATACTCCTAAAACTGAATGTATGAGTTATTCCAGTATATATACATATCATCCCTGTTTATACAGTTCCCAAAGAATAATACAATAAAACTGAGAAAACAAATATAACAGTATCCAAATGGGTAAGACTAAATCTATGAAACATAGTGGAGCAGTTTTACTAAGCTATCTTAGAATATTTTTTTGTTTCTTATACCAACTCTTGGTTTGCTTACGTTTTCTGTTGCTCACTTTAGCACATTTTAAGCCATGTCTCTTCCCCTCTATGTCCCGACCCCCTTTACAGACACTTAAATAATGACATTTTTGACTAATTTTGACAACACAAAATCTGCCCCATTATGTCTATCTATGGGGAAAAGACTAGCAGCACTAAAAATAATTTATATAAAAGCACACTACTACATATGTCAAATACCTAACTAAACCTGTTCGTGCTTGTAAAATAGAGCTATAACCCCAATGCAAGAAACGCCCGCCACATGGTTCACACTTAGGGCATTTATAATTTGGTGACAGAGCCTCTATCTTGTACATAATGTGATCGGCGCTGTAATGTGGATTACAGCAGTGTTTTTATTTAGAAAAACGATCATTTTTGATGGAGTTATGACCTATATTAGCTTTATGCTAATGACTTTCTTAATGGACAACTGGGCGTGTTTTACTTTTTGACCAAGTGGGCCTTGTACAGAGGAGTGTATGACGCTGACCAATCAGTGACCAATCAGCGTCATACACTTCTCTCCATTCATTTACACAGCACATAGTAGTCTTACTAGATCACTATGTGCAGCCAGATACACACTAACGTTACTCAAGTGTTCTGACAGTGAATATACATTACCTCCAGCCAGGATATGATGTCTATTCAGAATCCTGACACCTCGGAAACGTTTGTGTGAGATTTACAGCAAGGCAAGCGTAATCTCGTGAGATTACGCTGTAAACGGTCATTTAAAACGAGATTACGCTTGCTGCGCTGTAAATCTCACACAAACGTTACCGAGGTGTCAGGATTCTGAATAGACATCACGTCCTGGCTGGAGGTAATGTATATTCACGATCAGGACACTTCAGTAACGTTAATGTGTGTTTATGTGGCTACACATAGTGATGTAATAAGATGGCTATATGCTGTGTAAATGAATGGGGAGAAGTGTATGATGCGGATTGGTCACTGATTGGTCCGCGTCATACACTTCTCTCCACAACGCCCACTTGGTTATAGAGTAAAACACGCCCAGTTGTCTATTCAGTAACTCATTAGCATAAAGCTAAAATAGGTCATAACTCCGTCAAAAATGATTGTTTTTCTAAATAAAAAAAACACTGCTGTAATCTAAATTACAGCGCCGATCACATTATGTAGAAGATAGGGCATTTATAATGTGGTGACAGAGCCTCTTTAAGCGACATTCTGGGGCCTACATACTTTTCTTTTGCATAGATCTTTTCATGCTCTTTTCCACATTATTCTGAATCAAGGCTGGCATGCTATACTTAAAGGATATGCACACTTTTGCTACAAATATTTTTTTCCCTCCAATGCATCTAAAATTAAAATTAAACCAACTTTGCAAATAGTCTTTATTAAAAATATCCTACATATTTTGGGTATACAGCTCCTATTTAAATCTGTGTCTCCTTTGTTACAGATTACAAACAAATCCTGTGTAGTCTGATCCTTGAGTCATGTGTAACTCTGTCATCTGCCCCTTTTTTCTTGCTAACCGACTGTCTGATTTATTTTTCTTTCACAGATTGTCTTCAAAGCAGAAAGAGGGAAAGATCGTTCAGGACATGTTGGTCTTGATGATGTCAGTTTAAAGAGAGGGCACTGTGCGAAATCTTAAAACTCATCATAGTTGTAGCTACAGTATTTGACAACCCACTATGCGAGAGGGTCGGGGAAACCTGTTGTGGGACTTCAAGACAAAAAAAATCACACAAAGAAGAGCTGAGAACTCCTGCACTGTTTTTTTTCGCCTCTTATAAGATAACAACGGGCACAAAAACTTTCTCCTAGAATTCTTTCCAGGCATTATTTCTTCCTTCCTAAAACTCAAGAACCAAAGAACTTTACCTAAGAAAATGACTTGAAGAAAATCAAATGGAACATGTCTGGTCTGGTGAAATATGTGTGCTCGAGCTTCTGAGAATTAAGAAACCTCAAACGTTAAATTACTTTTTGCCAAGTCAAACTCTACTTCTAATGAAGCTGAAAGCTTTGTAAATGCGTATTGTGTACCTATGTATTTATCGGAAGATTTGAACTCCACAACTTTTTATAATGGGTATAGCATCTTATTTAATTATGTTGAATAGCTCTTAAGGTCAAACACCTAGACACGTCCCTGAATTCTTATTAAGAACACATAATTGGTGCTGATTTACTAGGCTTTGTTGGCCATAGTAAACATTTTTGAAGTCGCATTAAATATATTAGTTTTGTTCTTTTAGCTGAAACATATGTACATTCTTACCTACAAAAAGTGTTTCAATTATATTTTTGTATCATATAATAATGGGTCAATGCTGCAACTTTTTTTTATTGTCTTTACTTCAAAGACTAAAGGTTTTCCATGCAAGAAGACGTTGAGCTTGTGTATATATATATATGACTGTGGCCTTAATGTATTGTGACTGAAACTTGGTTGAAATACAACTGAATAACCTCTAAGGGTATGTGCACACGCTAGCTGTCATTTACGTGTGAAAAGGCAGACTGTTTTCAAGAGAAAACAGCTGCCTCGTTTCACACGTAAATGCTCCTCCTCGCATTTTGCGAGCCGTCTGAGACGCTCGTAAATCTTGAGCTGTGCTTCATTGAGTTCAATGAAGAACAGCTCAAATTACGTGGCAAAGAAGTGCCCTGCACTTCTTTGCCGAGGCAGTCCATTTACGCGTCGTCGTTTGACAGCTGTCAAACGACGACGCGTAAATGACAGGTTGTCTGCACAGTACGTCGGCAAACCCATTCAAATGAATGGGCAGATGTTTGCCGACGTATTGCAGCCCAATTTTCAGGCGTAAAACGAGGCATAATACGCCTCGTTTACGTCTGAAAATAGGTCGTGTGAACCCAGCCTAAGGCTAATAGATGTATACATTAACATTGTTCAGTAACCTTTTCATGACCGCTATTACAACAGTATTGATTACAGTTATTATTATTAAGATTCTTAAAAAATTTATTAAATTGTTTTTTCTATTTAGTTTTCATATTAGTTTGAGTCAAATGAGATAACTAAATAGTCAACTACGATGAGCTCTAAGTAATATAACAGCACAGAAGCTATAACTCATATTAGTTAGTAGGTATTGTATATTTCGAATTAAATCCTGTAGCAGCAGTAGATATGAAATACTAATGCAATTTAAAAAATATCTTGAGATTCTAATCTGTAAATGTAGATACTATACAAATGAGTGGATGTACACTATGTGTGTTATGCAGTCCATTATAGAACTCTACCTAGGCATAAAATTATTCGATGGCAGGCACTCCCACAAATATTAGAATTTAAGGATTTCTCATTTTAGTGTTTGTAATGGCTCAAGCATTGTCAAGGAGTTTGAATTCTCTGAAGATGCTGAGGAAAAAAATGCAGTCAGGCTCTGTTCACACTGTCCCATTTTTTCCTTCTGTTGAGGTTTCAGTGTTTTTTATGGCAGTATCGTAGTTTGCAGCGTTATTCTTGACATCAGAACCCCATCAGAAATCTGATGAAACTCCATTATAAGTCAATGGGATCCATCTAGATTCATTGGGAACCCAAACAAACCAGTCATGGCTCTGTTAGAACGAAAGCCATGACAATAGTGCAAACCGAGCCCTGGTGAATCATATGGGGACATGGAAAAATAGGTCCTTCCATTTCACACAATAAGGCCTCATGCACATTTAGAATCCCTATTACTCCGATACAGAATATGGCATTAATAGCCTGCTATTGGCTCACATTGTACCTACAATTGCCTCTGATTTTATATATGCTCACATACCATATTATGGAGGAACTCCCCCCCCTTAGAAGCATTGTTTCTAGAGGAAAATATGGTGGTTTAAAGAGGCCCATAGCCACTCCATATGTAGACATACGGGATCCATGAATACTGGCATTGACATAAGCATGAACCCTAAAGTTAAGGGATCCATGAATACTGTCATAGACATATGCATGGACCCTAAGGTTAAACAGGATTTAAAAAGTGAAGTAATCAAGACAAAAAAAAAAGGCTGTGTTATAACAACTTGATTGACATTCATTTCAATCATTGCGTTTTATATTTTACATTTGTATACTATTTATTACTGATATGTATTGTGACAGTCACTGCTGCCTGGTATTCATTTTTTTTCGTCTTTTAATTTTATTTTTCAGTTAAGTGTATATTTTGTGTTTTTTTGACATTCCGGTTCACACTTAAGCACCCCGGGGTTTTATCACAGTTAGGCCTCTTTCACACGTCAGTATTTTGAGTCAGTATTTTGCATCAGTATTTGTGAGCCAAAAACCAGGAATGAGTTCAAAACCCAAAAGAGTTACTAATCTTTCCATTATACTTTTTTCTGTTTATTTTCCATTCCTGGTTTTAGCTAAATAATGATGCAAAATACTGACCTAAGTACAGCCATGGAAAAGGGGTCTTAAAGAGATACATATTTGTATAGCCCAAACCTGTAATAAAAGTCATATTCACGTGTCTTATTTGATTGTGGTTTTCTGGCATTTTAACTGTTATTGTTACATGTAATATTCATCTAGCATGAGGTACCCAAAAGTGCAATTGTCAATTATATAAAGGCTTGGCCACACGCAGATATTTTGCAAAGTCTACGTATGTGGGAAAAAAAACAAACCTATAGGTTTCAAAAACTGCAAAAGTATGAGATAAAAACATGGGCTTTTTCCCAGTTGTCATTTATTAATAATCAATTGTTAAGGAATCTCATCTGGGAGACATTGGATTGTTTTATGCAAATGTAAGAGAAGAGTAGATTTCTAACGTTATTCTGTTTTCCATTAGTCCTAGCAGCAGGCAGCACAATAATGGGGTATTTCTGCCCCTTTGAACTAGTAGGACAGATGGAATTTTTTATTTAATCAAACTATACAACTAGTCTCCTCCCTATATAAGGACATTTAGCCCCTCCTACCATGTGTTTATTATAAAGTAGTAGCCTTAGTTAGGGCAGGAGGCTTGTGCTGCTGCTAAGACTAAGGCTGGGTTCACACGACCTATTTTCAGGCGTAATGGAGGTGTTTTACGCCTCGAATTACGCCTGAAAACACGGCTCCAATACGTCGGCAAACATCTGCCCATTTCAATGGGTTTGCCGATGTACTGTGCCGACGACCTGTAATTTTACGCATCGCTGTCAAAAGACGGCACGTAAAATAACAGCCTCGTCAAAGAAGTGCAGGACACTTCTTGGGACGTAATTGGAGCTGTTTTTCATTGAATCCAATGAAGAACAGCTCCAAATTACGTCTGTATTGGACGCCCCGCAAAATGCGAGTACGAGCAATTACGTCTGAAATTCAGGAGTGGTTTTCTCCTGAAAACAGCTCCGTAATTTCAGACTTAAATACAGTTATCGTGTGCACATACTCTAAGAGAAAACCGATTAACTTTAGAAATCTACTCTTCCCTTACGTCCTCCAGCAGCACAATAATGGGGAAATAGCAAGAAGTATTCCCATCGCGAGGGCCCTCGTGACTGGTGGAATTCCAAATTGACTGCTCAAGAGCAGTCTCTACAGAGAACCAAAAATTCAGCCTATAATGCTTGATAGATATTAAGTGCGATCTCCAAGTTGCACAGTAAATCTGGTCCCGTATGTGCACACGCTGAGAGGCTTTTACATCTGAAAAGACAGGCTGTTTTCAGGAGAAAACAGCTGCCTCGTTTCAGACGTAAATGCTCCTCCTCGCATTTTGCGAGGCTTCTCTGACAGCCGTAAATTTTGAGCTGTGCTTCATTGAGTTCAATGAAGAACGGCTCAAATTACGTCTGAAAGAAGTGTCCTGCACTTCTTTTGACGAGGCTGTATTTTTACGCGTCGTCGTTTGACAGCTGTCAAACGACGACGCGTAAATGACAGGTCGTCTGCACAGTACGTCGGCAAACCCATTCAAATGAATGGGCAGATGTTTGCCGACGTATTGTAGCCCTATATTCAGACGTAAAACGAGGCGTAATACGCCTCGTTTACGTCTGAAAATAGGTCGTGTGAACCCAGCCTTAGACTAAATGATGTGAATCAGAGATCTAACAATGTAAGCTAGACTACTGGCCTCTATACTTCATCTACCCAGGGTAGGTTTGGTGGATTTTAAGTCTTTGTTTCTTTGAGGAAACAATCAATTTTCAACCTTCCTAATGTCTTACTCCAAGCCCAATAGATCAAGACAACCACAGAGATCTAGGAATGGAGATTATGTTCCTCCAGAGAGGAAGACATGTGCCAGATTACTGGGAGTTGTGCCATGGTAAACCATTGGAGAGTATGGGGTCCTGCACACCCCACCCCCTACATGCGGCTCTCCACTGCCTTTGTCTTCCCTTGATTATAACCAGAAGGAAATAACCTCTTAGGATAGCTAATTATGTGGGACCTCTTCCCGAGGTTCAGAGGTAGTTGATCATAAACCTTTTAGGACTAATGCAAAGTCTCCTTATGCAATAGGTCTGACGATAACTCATTTAGCAGGCCGTTTCAGGAACCTTTTCACTGAGTGCTCTTGTGACAAAGATCTTACCCAAAATGTAGCCTGCACTAAATTTTGGACCTTCCAGGTCGATAGACTCGGTCCTTTCCCGAATCCTTCCTGCTGGAAGTGTAGGATGTTGTTAAGCTGTGGGTTGCATCTATCAAGTCTTCTTGGTAGTTCCAGACCTGGACTGTGGGCAGGTCTTCATGAATTGATTGGAGAGCCCTTTAGCTTCTAAAGGGGCTGATCAACCTTCAAGCTGTCAGGTTGAGACTCATCGGGTCCTGGCAGAGTTTGAGTGCTGTGACCCCAAGTTCTGCACTTGGGGAAGTCTCCAGTAACACCCTCGACTCATCTGAATGAGGTGGGAATACCATGACCGCTGTGGCCAGAACGGTATGATGGCTTTTACCGTGACCTGGTCTTACCTGATTTTCATCAATACTCTGGGTATCAAGGAAACCGAAGGGAAGACGTAGGCCAGCCTGAACCTCTTAGGGATGGACAGGGCATCGACTTTCAAGGAATTGTCACCCTGACAAAGGGAGAGAATGTTTCCATCTTGGCGTTGAACTTGTTGGGCAGGAGATCGATCTCTGGCACTTTCCACTTCCTGGTGATCTGCTTGAAGATCTCTAGATTCAGAGACATTGCTCCCAGACTGTTAGCCTTTGACTTAGTCGGAGCCTTGCATATATACAGCAGAGGATGGTAGATTCAACTCTGTCCATATCAAGATCTTTCCCACCTTCCTAAGAAGGGGTTCTGATCGGGTTCCTCCCTTCTTCTTTGAGTTCCTTTAGGATCAAGCACATAGAGCTCTAGAGGGGAATCTTCGAGGCCCGGTCTGTCTACTACTCTAGGAGTATTCCCAACTTAGTTGAGATGCATCTGTAATTGACCAGATCCAATTCTCTGCACCAGTCATCTCACGTCCCTAAGATGTTTCCACATTTGATGGATTCATGAGTTTGGAATGACAGGGTGCACCTTGTAACGTCCATGTCCCCCCCCCCCCCCCCCCGACGGCCGCAGCCATGGATCTGTGAGCGCTGGGTCACATCTCCTCAGGAGACGCCAGCGCTCACTTCCGCTTCGGTCTGCGGTGACCCGTAGGGCGCGCGCACACCTTCGTGCCTTGCCTTAAAGGGCCAGCACGTGCACATGTAGAAAATCTGTAATTCGCCTATACACACTCTGGACTATAAGAAGGGCCCTGCCCCTTCCTTCATTGCCTGAGCATTGTTGTGTTTACCCGTGTTCGTCTTTGTAAACGGTCCCTTAGTGTTTTCCAGTTCCCAGTTTTCTCATACCAGTTTCCCTGTATCCCGTGCTATCTTGTTCCTGTGCCTTAGTGAGTTGGAGTCGTGTTGTGTCACCCATCACATGTGCTGTATTACACCCCGCCTGGTGTCTGCTGCCAAGGTCCCATCCGTGCCTAACCATCGCTACTATCTGAGCTACCACAGGTACCCTTACTTGAACTATAGACATTGACTTGGTACTCTGTTTGGCCAGCTGCTATCCCGCTATGGCGGTACGGCCCAGTGGGTCCACATACCCACAAAACGTGACACACCTATTGTTCAACCACTCCGGGTTGTATTACCTTTCGGTCCTGGATCTCTCTCTAGAGGGGTCGCCAGTGCCCTAAGGCCCAAAGAACTGCCTCTGCAGCTGCTGACATGAACCTAAGCCCCTCTGCTGCCAATATTCTTTCCTGCGAAGCAGGCAGAAGGGAGAATATCTCCTGGGAATTTATGACAAAGCCTAAGAACGTTCTTGTTTTTGCTGGACCAATGTCTGACTTTCCCAATTTATTAACCAACAGCATTGGAATTACTGGACAGTAGTTTGAAGGTGGCGCATCAAATGAATCGTCCAGGTATGGAACCACAGGTATTCCCTGTGTACCTACAGGTAGCTATAGCGGTCACCACCTTAGAAAAGGTGTGAGGAGCCAAAGAGATCCTGAACAGAAGAGCTGTCAATTGCAGGGTGCTTGACACTGCCTCATATCTACACAGCTGTACTTTGCCATTTTTTCTGCCTATCAGAAAATCTCTATATGAAGGTATGCATCCATCAAGACTAGGGAGGCCATGACTTATCATTTCCATGAATTGACTTTTTTCTTTCTGAAGAATAGAAGGTTGATACCTTTCCTTCCAGGAATTGTAGAAAGCAGACCTCCAGGATGACCCGATGTAAAGGAGCAGTACGGGAACTGCTTCCAGAGAAAGCGTATTGATTAGCCAGACTGCCTGATCTTCAACCGTAGGAAGGGTTATGCCTTACCAGCTTCAGAAGGAAGTTGGAGGTGCCCCCTACGGGAAGGAACCCGGTGTTAAAGTTTAGACTTTCTGGTGTCAGAAGTGGAATCGGAATCACCGCCATCAGGGGGAAATGCGACAACACAGAGCCCTAGACTGCTCAGTCATCCTGATTGACTTTAAGAGCTATGGAGCATCTTAATTCCCTTCTAGGGAACCTTGGTCTGCCTCAGTATTGACCTCTGTGATGTCAGAGGAAGTTTCACGTTGAACTACCTGAACTGACTGCGGTAATGATTCTATCTTCTTGTTAGAGAAGCTCTCTAAACCTTTAGTCAGCGTGGACGCTATGAGTCTATTGACTCCTACTTTAACTCACAGATGCTGTACTTGGAAGCATTAACTGCGACAACCCTACCTGTTTGGATAGTATCACCCAGGTAGTCAGGGGTCAAATTGATGATATCATCACATGTAACGCCGGCATTTATATTACCTTGGATCTGTTAGAATCCATTATTGGTGAGCCCTGGAGACTTCCGGAAGTCAAGCAAGCTAGGCACGGATTCCCAGCCAGCACTCTCCCACGCTGATACTTGCAAGGATTCAAGCTGAGCAACTTCTGTGATCTGACGAGAGCAGGCACCTACAACTACACCCACCATATTTAGCTTAGCTGTAGGATAGGTCTTTTTTATTTTATTAAAAATAAAGTCTTTGGCTGTCAGGAAATGCTGGGAGTTGTAGTTCCGCAACAGCCAGAGTGCAACAGGTTGGTGTTCAATTCTGTGGTCCGTAATGAATTGCGCTACTGGCCCTGCTCAGCAGCGTAGGCCCTTTAGGCGCAAACTTGGAGATTTAACCTGACTCAGCAGGTACACTAGCCTGGATGGTCTTGGAGGAGGACCTCACTGCTTAAGTGTAGCTCATGCAAGGAAACCTGGACCGTATTCAAGACATTTCCTCTTCTGCCATCATAGCTTTATTCCAAAGCTTCATCCACTTAAAGGGCCCTAGGCCCCCTAGAGTTGGAGACGAGCACTCCCCCCTGGTCAACATCCTAGTCCCTTGACCGGATGGACTTCCACAATTTCCATTAGAATGATAAATTGACTGGAGGTGCTGCCCCTGGCAACTCTTAGAACGTCCTTTAGAAGGAATCCCAATTCTTGCATTCCGCATGGATCTTTGAACAGTCCTTAAAGCACCCGGTTTCCCATATAGGCGCTGGCCAGGCCTTAAGTTGCATAACCACAATACCTATAAACATAGGTATGTAGATACTACCATCTGAATACTAAAATAACATAATAGCACACAATTGGTACCATACAAAAGATTTTTATTATATTTAATCAAATAGTAAAAGACAATGGCCATCAAGACCTAAAATGACAAGTTAAAACAACATGGTGGTGGTGAGGGGACCGCAATATACAAAGCAGCTGTAAAGGATCTGTCAGGCTCAGCTTCTGTGTCTACGCCCATAGGTAATCAGTCTGCACCTGCTTCTATGTCTGTGAGACTGACTCCATCTTCCACCACTCAGGATGGCAGGCTTAGGAGTGGGAGAGCCTATCACAGCCTGGCCAGATGGAGCTAGCTCCCACCCTCTGTCTATTTATACCTGACTTTCCTGTTCCTCCTTGCTTGTGATTCTTCTCGTTTGGTTTCCTGGCCCTGCTGCAGCTTCTGAACTATTTGACCCTGCTTCATACTGACCCTGGCTTACTGACTACTCTCCTGCTCTGCGTTTTGTACCTCGTACACTCCTGGTTTGACTCTGCTCGTTAACCTCTCTTGTTGCTCACGGTGTTGCCGTGGGCAACTGCCCCATTTCCTTTAGCTTCTGTGTACCCTTGTCTGTTTGTCTGTCGTGCATTTACTGAGCTTAGGGAACGTCGCCCAGTTGTACCCCGTCGCCTAGGGCGGGTCGTTGCAAGTAGGCAGGGACTGAGTGGCGGGGAGATTAGGGCTCACTTGTCTGTTTCCCTACCCCCAT
Source organism: Rhinoderma darwinii (assembly GCF_050947455.1). Taxonomy (NCBI): domain Eukaryota; kingdom Metazoa; phylum Chordata; class Amphibia; order Anura; family Rhinodermatidae; genus Rhinoderma; species Rhinoderma darwinii. The sequence goes on along the minus strand of NC_134687.1, from coordinate 173,803,147 downwards.
CATTACAGCAGCATATTACAATCAGTAATGATCAGAGAGCACAGAATATCACATGCAATAACTATAGATACTGCATCAAGAGACAAAGAATGTATACACTCAGTAATTTACTGCATATCAGTGCTGTCTCAGAAATAGAGAGATATTACAACATAGATAGTACTAGGGTTTAATACCAATCACTGTGCTGCATATTGTGCCCCTAATAACATCAGACCACCACCACAGAGCCTCGTCGCGTGTTTCGCCATCAGCTTTTTCCAGGGGTACTGTGTGGTGGGATGGGTGGTACCTTTTATAGGGAATTTTTTTGTGTAGGGAGGAGCTATTCTTAATTGGAACACACATATAATACATAAAAATCACCTCTAACGTAGATCTAGAGTATAGGGAAATTATTTACCCACCTGAGTCAAATGCAGTCATAAGGCCGCTATTTATATGGCACCTGTCCATGGCAGACACAACTGCCTTGACCCTCCAATCACGGCATAAGTTGCATAGCTTCTGTAATCTGACCTGGGTGGGCACATTAGTCTTACCCAGCCATGGCTCCTGGCTACAGGCAGGGGAATATCACAGTCACTGATGACTGTGCTCTCAATTGGAGGTTGTTTTTCCTTTTAAAACCCACAGCTGGGGCTGCACACAGACTCTTGTTACACAGCAGACTCCAATATGTCTGAGAATATTGCTCTTTCTCTAATAGGCAACTGCTTCTGCTGAGGAGCTTACTCCAATCTCTGTCGCCAGTCCTGCTGAAGACATCTAAGAAATAGATTAATTAGAATTTTATACCAATAAAAAAATAAGTATAAAACCAAGCACTCCATGAGGCAGTGCAGCAATATGTTCAGACTAAATGCATACATGAACAAACGGAAGAGGATTGCTCTTCATACTAAACTCTCTCTCTTCTCTGAGAAACGCTGAAGAGTGCCCGGAGGTGCATTTCCGCCCTCCGCTTCCTAGAGGGAGGAAAAAGTTTAAGGTGATTTTTTTGTAACAGCTAAACCCTAATAACAGGTTACAGCAGACTGAAATAGGGTTAAAACACACTTAGTATATCTCCCAGGAATGTAGGAGGTTCAGCATAACAACATGAAACCAGTAACACAATGCAAACAAGCAGTGCAAACCCATCTTGTCCATGTCCAAATGACAGAAAAAAAACACATGGCAGGAGGGGCTAGACGTCCTTATGTAGGGGGGGGGGGGCCTCTAGTTAATTGGTTTGATTAAATTAAAAATTCTATCTGTCCTACTAGTTCACAGGGGCAAAGATACCCCATTATTGTGCTGCTGCAGGACGTAAGGGAATATGTGAACCTATTCACTTCCATTCTATATAATCTTGTGTCTCATATTGCCTATGCTAAAAAAAAACAAAGTATCCTTGACATATTGCACAGAAGCATATGTTAAACAAACTTTGGCATACGCATGTCCAATAGAAAACAATGGGAAACTTAAAGGGAACCTGTCACCAGTATTTCAACTATTGAACTCCACTCACCCCTCACTGGCCGCTGTTGTCAAAAGTTAATTGCCGTTATCCCGTCCCCTAAACTCCTCCAACCTTAAATAGCGGTCTACAAAACAATTTGAGCCTTTTATGGTAATAATCCAACAGTCTCGTTCATTCCTCTTCTTGTGCCTTTCACCGCTAAAAACTGGCCTGCCTTGAATGCCGAAATCTCTTCTCCGATAATGTGCATACACCAATCATGTATGTATGGTCCGATACCCTTCCCTACTTCGTCCGGTCGTCAAATCTAGTTACTGTGCATGCGCAGTTTCTATGGTGTCCCGTTGTGCGCACGCACCAGAACAGGACATCAATGTGCAAGTGTGGGATTTTGTGTGTGCTGGGGGAGGAGAAGAGCGGTCAATAAAAAGTAAGGAGGCGGGGTAAACTCAGAAAGGCTTGGGGAATGAAGATATGACTCTTATGCTCATTAGCATACAGCACGGGAACACTAAATAAATGGAATACTAAGGGTATGTGCACACGACCTCTTTTCAGACGTAATGGAGGCGTTTTATGCCTCGAATTACGCATGAAAAGACGGCTCCAATACGTCGGCAAACATCTGCCCATTGCTTGCAATGGGTCTTACGATGTTCTGTGCAGACGAGCTATCATTTTACACGTCGCTGTCAATATACGGCGCATAAAATGACGGGTCATCAAAAGAAGTGCAGGACACTTCTCGGGACGTTTTTGGAGCCGTTTTCTCATAGACTCTATTGAAAACAGCTCCCAAAACGGCCGTAAAAAACGCAGCGAAAAACGCGAGTTGCTCATAAAACGTCTGAAAATCAGGAGCTGTTTTCCCTTGAAAACCGCTCCGTATTTTCAGACGTTTTCTGCTAAGCGTGTGAACATACCCTAAGGATATGTTCACACGGCAGCCTCCGTTACGGCTGAAATTACGGAGCTGTTTTCAGGAGAGAACAGCTCCGGAATTTCAGACGTAATGGCAAGTGCAGGCGCTTTTCGCTGCGTCCATTATGGATGTAATTGGAGCTGTTTTTCCATGGAGTCAATGGAAAAAGGCTCCAATTACGTCTCAAGAAGTAACAGGCACTTCTTTGACGTGGGCGTCTTTTTTACGCGCTGTCTTTTGACAGCGGCGCTTAAAAAAAAAAATGACCGTCGGCACAGTACATCGTAAAGCCCATTCAAATGAATGCAAAGCAGAAAATTACCACAGCACTGGACCACAAGTGGGTGCACGCCTCAATAGGACCGGATCCGCGGTTCCCGATATCAGATAGACAAAATAGACGAGGAGACAGCACTTCCAACATATATCAGCTTTTTAATCACCCGTGCGCCGTTTCAGTCCAATATGCTTGAGAAAGGTCCTGTTGGACTGAAACGGCGCACGGGTGATTAAAAAGCTGACATATGTTGGAAGTGCTGTCTCCACGTACATTCAAATGAATGGGCAGATGTGTGCCGACGCTTTGGAGCCGTATTTTCGGACGTAATTCGAGGCTAAAACGCCCAAATTACGTCCGTAAATAGGGTGTGTGCACCCAGCCTCAAGGTACAGAGACTACTTGGAATATAGTTATAGGTTACATCAGAGTTTCCCAACCTTTTCAGGCTCAAGGCACCCCAGGAAAAAAATAAAATTCTCAGGGCACCCCTACCAAAAATTGTTTACAAAACGACAAAAAATGGCTAAAAACAAGCAGTACACTCTTAGGGCTGATTCAGACGAACGTGACGTTTTTGCGCGCGCAAAATATGCTGCGTTTTGCATGCGCAAAAGGCACTTGACAGCTCCGTGTGCCCTGTTCATATGGACTCTGTTTGGATGTTTGTAAACAGAAAAGCACGTGGTGCTTTTCTGTTTACATTCATTCTTTTACTGCTGTTGCGCGAATAATGCTTGTCCCACGGAAGTGCTTCTGTGGGGCATGCGTGATTTTCACGCATCCATTGACTTCAATGGGTGCGTGATGCGTGAAAAATGCAGAAATAAAGAACATGTAGCGAGTTTTACGCAGCGGACTAACGCTGCGCAAATCTCACGGACAGTCTGCACTGCCCCATAGTCTTGCATAGGTCCGTGCGACCCGCGTGAAAACCATGCGGGCTGCACGGACGCAAATCACGTTCGTGTGAATCCCCCCTTAGGGTATGGTCACACAATGTTTTTTTGTAAGGCAGAAACGAAAAATCTGCCTCCAAATTCATTTAGGATTTTTGAGGCAGATTTTGAATTGACAGCGTTGTTTGACTTTTTTGCTGTGTTTTTTGCCCACATTTTTTTTAAGCTGTTGAAGCGAATGCAAAAAGCGCAGACAAAAAAAGCACCAAACGAGCGCCGCAGGTTTTTTCTGCCTCCTATTCATTTGAATGGGAGGTCAGAAGCGGAAACCACTCTAAGACCATCTGCCCCCCACTCACAGTAATGACCATCAGCCCCCCACTCACAGTAAAATGACCATCAGCCCCCCACTCACAGTAAAATGACCCCTCAGTAAAGAGACCATCAGCTCCAGCCCCGCCCAGTAAAGTCACCATCAGCCTCCGTCCCCCCCCAGTAAAATGACCATCAGCCCCTTCCAGCAAAGCCACCATCAGCCTCAGTCCCCCCGATAAAATGACCATCTGCCCCTCTAGTAAAGTGACAATCACAGAGAGAAAGTGTGCTTACTCCTGGGGAAGGAATAAATAAGGAGGTATAAGAACAACAACTCCCAGCATATCCAGGCTATTATGTGATATCAATGGACATTACAGGGAGGAGATATAAGAGGAGAGAACTACAACTCCCAGCATGTCCAGGATGTTATGTGATATCAGAGAAAGTTTACAGGCGGAGGAGGAGGAGGAGGTAGAAGAGGAGAGAACTAAAACTACCAGCATGTCCAGGCTGTTATTATGGGATATCAGAGGACATTACAGGAGGGGATATAAGAGAGAACTACAACTCCCGGCATGTCCAGACTGTTATTATGGGATATCAGAGGACATTACAGGAGGGCATATAAGAGGAGAGAACTACAACTCCCAGCATGTCCAGACTGTTATTATGTGATATCAGAGGACATTACAGGAGGAGATATAAGAGGAGAGGACTACAACTCCCAGCATGTCCAGACTGTTGTTATGTGATATCAGAGGACATTACAGGAGGAGGTATAAGAGGAGAGGACTACAACTCCCAGCATGGCCAGACTGTTATAATGGGATATCAGAGGACATTACAGGAGGAGATATAAGAGGAGAGAACTACAACTACCAGCATGTCCAGACTATTATTATGGGATATCAGAGGACATTACAGGGAGGAGGTATAAGAGGAGAGAACTACAACTACCAGCATGTCCAGACTGTTATTATGGGATATAAGAGGACATTACAGGGAGGAGGTATAAGAGGAGAGAACTACAACTACCAGCATATCCAGGACGTTATTATGGGATATCAGAGGACATTACAAGAGGAGGTAACTACAACTACCAGCATGTCCAGGACGTTATTATGGGATATCAGAGGACATTAAAGGGAGAAGGTATAAGAGGAGAGGACTACAACTTCCGGCATTCTGGCTCCATTTCTCACACAACTGCTAACAAAGTAAAGAAAAAAAAAACTTACCCAGCCCAGCGTTAATGGCTCCTCTCCCTCCGTCAGGCTTCTAGTGGGAAGCGGTGGGCGGTACTCGTAACAGGCGTCACGTCTGCTACGGGAGCGGAGCTTGTAGTAAAAAAAAATATATATATATATATATTTTTTTTTTTGCAGTGTATGAGCGGAGTGCCGCGGCACCCCTGGACGGCTCTCGCGGCACCCCGGTTGGGAACCACTGGGTTACATCAAAATTATTTTTCACCCACTTCCACCAGGTATTGCTGGTTCAATAGGTGAAATGCTGGTGACAGGTTCCCTTTCAACCCCTTCACTCCGCAGCCATTTTTTGGATTTTCACTTTTGTTTTTTAAAATTACACCTTGTCTGAACAGAACATCGTAAAACCCATTGCAAGCAATGGGCAGATGTTCGCAGGCGTAATGGAGCCATCTTTTCAGGCGTAATTTGAGGCTTAAAACACCCGAATTACGTATGAAAATAGGCCGTGTCAACATACCCTTACTTCTGTGAGAAAGACAGAAAACATATAAAAAAACAAAACACTACACTCTTAGAGTATGTGCACACGCTAGCTGTCATTTACGTGTGAAAAGACAGACTGTTTTCAAGAGAAAACAGCTGCCTCGTTTCACACGTAAATGCTCCTCCTCGCATTTTGCGAGCCGTCTGAGACGCTCGTAAATCTTGAGCTGTGCTTCATTGAGTTCAATGAAGAACAGCTCAAATTACGTGGCAAAGAAGTGCCCTGCACTTCTTTGCCGAGGCAGTCCATTTACGCGTTGTCGTTTGACAGCTGTCAAACGACGACGCGTAAATTACAGGTCGTCTGCACAATACGTCGGCAAACCCATTCAAATGAATGGGCAGATGTTTGCCGACGTATTGGAGCCCTATTTTCAGACGTAAAACGAGGCATAATACGCCTCGTGTACGTCTGAAAATAGGTCGTGTGAACCCAGCCTAAGGGCTTGTTCACACAGTGTTTTTTTGTAAGGCAAAAAAAATCTACCTCAAAATTCCTTGAGGAAGTGACAGCGTTGTTTGACCTTGTGTTTTTTCTTAAGCCGTTGAAGCGAATGCAAAAGGCGCAGGCAAAAAAACTCCAAACGGGTACCGCAGTTATATTCTGCCTTCTATTAATTTCAATTGGAGGTCAGGGGCAGAAACCACTTGAAGACCATCAGCCCACCACTGACAGATTCCCCCTTGTAGGGAGCGCCACACAGCCCCCTGGTAGGGAGCGCCACACCGCCCTCTGGTAGGGAGCGCCACACCGCCCCCTGGTAGGGAGTACAACACAGCCCACAGCCCCTTGGTTGGTAGTGCCACACAGCCCACAGCCCCCTTGTAGATAGCAAAACCCCCCATCCTCTAGATAGCGCCATTGTAGCTCCCTGAAGGAGCGGAATCCCCGTGTGGCCAGGGATTCTGCTCCTGGAGAGCTCCTTGATGTCTCAGTCCATATACACCGCGTTCCAAATTATTATGCAAATGTTATTTTTGGCTGATTTTCCTAAATAGTCGATGCAAATGACAGTCAGTATAATCTTCAAGCCATCAACCGTTGGAGTATAATGCTAATTTTATTGAACAAATCTCCTAATGATAACAGATTTTTTTTTAGAAGTAAAAAAAAACAAAATGCACTGTTTCAAATTATTATGCACAAAAGAGATCAAAACATTTTAAAGGTTGTAAAGAGAACTAAAATGGTAATTTGTTGAATTTGCAGCATCAGGAGGTCATATTTACAGAAATCAAAAGCTCTTTCAATAAAAAAAAAAAACTTAGCAGGCCAAGTTACATGTTAACATAGGACCCCTTCTTTGATATCACCTTCACAATTCTTGCATTCATTGAATTTGTGAGTATCTGGACAGTTTCTGCTTGAATATATTTGCAGGATGTCAGAATAGCCTCCCAGAACTTCTATTTTGATGTGAACTGCCACCCTCACAGATATTTTGCTCCAAAGGTTCTCAATAGGGTTGAGGTCAGAGGAACATGGGGGCCACACTATGAGTTTCTCTCCTTAAATGCCCATAGCAGCCAATGACACAGAGGTATTCTTTGCAGCATGAGATGGTGCATTGTCATGCATGAAGATAATTTTGCTACGGAAGGCACGGTTCTTCTTTTTGTACCATGGAAGAAAGTGGTCAGTCATAAACTCTACGTACTTTGCAGAGGTCATTTTCACACCGTCAGGGACCCTAAAGGGGCCTACCAGATCTCTCCCCATGATTCCAGCCCAAAACATGACTCCGCCACCTCCTTGCTGACGTCGCAGCCTTGTTGGGACATGGTGGCCATTCACCAACCATCCACTACTCCATCCATCTGAACCATCCAGGGTTGCATGGCACTCATCAGTAAACAACACGGTTTGAAAATTAGTCTTCATGTATTTCTGAGCCCACTGCAACCGTTTCTGCTTGGGAGCATTGTTTAGGGGTGGCCGAATAATAGCTTTATGCACACTTGCAAACCTCTGGATGATCCTACACCTTGAGGTTCGCGGGACTCCAGAGGCACCAGCGGCTTCAAATACCTGTTTGCTGCTTTTCAATAGCATTTTAGCAGCTGCTCTCCTAATCCTATTAATTTGTCTGGCAGAAACCTTCCTCATTATGCCTTTATCTGAACGAACCCGTCTGTGCTCTGAATCAGCCACAAATCTTTTCACAGTACGATGATCACGCTTAAGTTTTCTTGAAATATCCAATGTTTTCATACCTGGTCCAAGGTATTGTACTATTTCACGCTTTTCGGCAGCAGAGAGATCCTTTTTCTTTCCCATATTGCTTGAAACCTGTGGCCTGCTTAATAATGTGGAACGTCCTTCTTAAGTAGTTTTCCTTTGATTGGGCACACCTGGTGTCTGAGATTGATTACAATGATACGAAGAGCCCTAAGACGCAATACCATCCATGAGTTTAATTGAAAAACTAATAATTGAATGTTTATGACACTTAAATCCAATGTGCAAAATAATTTGGAACACGGTGTATGGACAGTGACATCAGGGGAAACTCCTGCAGCTGCAGCGGAATTCCCGTCCACAGCGTTGCCGATGCTGTGACCAGGTATTCCGCTCCAGGAGAAGCTCCTGTCGTCTGTGTCCATTTATACATCATTGGCTTCTCCTGGAGTGGAATCCCTAATCACAGCGTCGGCAACGCTGTGGACGGGGATTCCGCTGCAGCTGCAGGAGTTTCCCATGATGTCACTGTCCATATATAGACAGAGACATCAAGGAGCTCTCCAGGAGCAGAATCCCCAGCCACGCGGGGATTCCGCTCCTTCAGGGAGCTACAGTGGCGCTAGTAGATAGCAGAGCAGGGAGATACCTGCTATAGTGCCATCGCTACCGCTGTAGCAGCCGCAAAGGCTGCTAGCGGTGCCACCGCCCTCATGGCTGGTGTCGCCTCTAGCAGCCGCTATGGCTGCTACATAGGAAGCGACGGCACTAAGTAAAGAAGCGCTCGGGCGGAAAGGCGACTGCAGAGTCGCCGGGTCCGGGCGCTTCTGAAACAAGCAGGGGAAGCGAGCCAGCGCAGCACCCCCTTCCACCTGCTGGAGTGATGCGCCCTGTGCGAAGGCACAGCTCGCACACACCCTCCTCTGTCCTGCTCTTCTCCATCTACACCTTTGGCCTGGTACAGATCTTGAAATACCATGGTTTTCAGTACCACTTTTATAATGACACACAAATTTACCTCTCTGATCCTGATATTACCTTAAAATCGTAAAAATGGCATTCAAGGGTGTCCATAATATTTATGGTGCTTGTTTTTATTGTCTCAAGTTATGTACTTAAACAATGTTTTCATATGTGCAGCGCCCTGGAATTAATGGTGCTTTAAATTAAATAATAAAAAATAATATCTTTATATAATGAGTGTCAATACTTCAGGCAACCAATGTTACTATTACTATTGTAATTCTTTGGAATTTTAAACTATTCCTCTTTATCCATTTTACTTTTTCCTCATTACATTTATAATGCGAGTGCATTACAAGGAACGACATGTGAGACCTCTGACAGTATACGTCACAAAGAGCACAGTTAAGGGTGAGAAGTGAAGCCTTAACATATACTTGACTAGAACATTCTTTGTCTGTGAACATTTTGTTTTTGGCACATGCAGATTTTATGACCAGCCAGAGACATGTGGATGTTCTATGAAATGTTTTCCTATTTACTATCGTCGTAAAAATGATGTAACCCAAAGCATTTATTATATGAGGTGTATTTTTCATTTTGAAGTTCATCCTTTTCCTTACTCTTATGGACAAAATGCACAAAGTGATATATAACATGCAGCCATGTGTTTATCTGGTTAAGTAATGTGCTACCAGACAAGTTATGGTGTGGCGGGTTACTTAACAAACAGCCCTTTAAATATTTAGATATCAAGCAGCCTGAGCTCATGGACTGGCCCTGCAAGCTTATGGGAATGAACGCTCCTGCTGGCAAAGAGTGATTTCAGTAGGTAAAAAATAAGGAAAACAGTAGGCAGGAAATCTGTGACAGCCTTGTGGGAGCAGTACTGGAGGGCCCATTGGTGGTAGACGAGTGTTCGGAGAAACTTGATGGCGAAATATAAATTCCTTTTTTTTTAATTCATTTATGTTTATAGCACCCTTTTCTTCCAACAAACTGTACATGGTAAAACATGTATAGGAAATACATTTCTAACAAAAAAAAACAATGCAGTGTACACTTGTTGGTCAGTCAGTACATACATACATGCATACTGTGTAATCTTGATACATTCAAATGGAGTGCTCTAACAATCTATAAAGAATCTACAATCCACAATGAATAAGGGGTAGATTTTTTTTTTATTGAAAATGTTCACAATCAGTTGTTGTCAAACATACTTATTACAGCGACACAGGGCAGGCCGAGAAGCAGTAAATAATAACAATCGCCAAACATAGCATAAGAGTATGACAGGCTAACCTAGACTACATATCACACCACATGCTACACTAACATTCCTCCATGATTTCACTGACCAATGTCAAACAACAAAGCATTACAAACAAGTGATAAGGGTGGGAAAGAGGGGATAGGGAGGGGAAATTACAGGCCGAAACTTTATTGAGAGACAACACACAAGAAGGGAGAGTGGGAAGGGGGGTATTAATCCTCTTCCTCATGGACGTCTGGGCTGTCCCAGGTGGATTAGTCTCTCAGCAGGCTGTGGATCAGCCTGCGGCAGTCCTGGATGGATACACTCCTTGCAAAATTAGGCGATTCCTGGCAAATCATATAGCGTTCTTAAAACAGTTCATAAGGTGCCAGGCCTTCTGGATTGCCCCAACAGTGTGTATCCTAGAAAATAGTCCATAAAATACAGAGCGGTACGACAGGCTGTTCCTGGGTACTGAGTCCTTGAGTTCGTGTTGCAAGGCTTTCAACGGGCCCCCGTGCAAAGGGGCACTCCCAGAAAAGGTGCAAAGATCTTTCCTCTGAAGGGCCACCTGGGGCAGTACCGGGTCTTGCACAGGTTGCGGCCATGCATGAATGACCTAACAGGCAGTCCTCCCCCGATGGCCATCCATGAAACGTCCTTGTGCCCGTTGGTCAACCTGCAGGATGACACGTTGCTCCAAACAGTCTCCACCGTGTCGGCATGAAGCCCTGGAACAAACTCCACCAAGTCCTTTGCTCTGATGAGCTTGTAGATTTATTGTTGCCACAAGTTGGGCTTAAGACCCTACAGTTGATGATCCCTCAAAAGCCGGACAACATCACTATAGAATCAAGGAGCATGCCAGTTGTAAGGGAAGGAGCTGTCCCACTTATCCCAGCCAATGAATAAGGGGTAGATACAGGATGTAAAGTAATGAGTACCTATTGTGGCCATGTCAGGGGGTGACAAGAGAGGGAGGGAGCCACATGAGCTGTCTTCACTACAAGTGTGTGAGAAGCTGATTACAGTTGTAGAGAAAGAAGATTGTAAATGATCTCACACTCAAACTAGCAAATAACCAGGCAGCCAAGAATGCAAATCCACTAAAAGTTTTTGTTTAACATGTATTTTTTTCCTTTTCTTATGCTTAAACACGTACATAAAAGCAAACACGTATCTTTGATAGCAATATTATCCCATCCCAACCCGATCACCCATTTCTCATTAAGCGGCAAAAAATAAATAAAAAAATTCAAATCCTTTCTCTCTCGTAACTTGTCAGGATTCCTCATTCTAGAATTTTAAAAAAATAGAGTTAAACCCATATCTCTGTAAGAAGTCAATCAGAACGTTGTTCATTAGGTATTCCTACCATTCCAAAATATATTTAAAATTAGTAGCTTAGAAATCAAATTTCATATTTGGAACCGAAAGACTGCAGTCATCTATATTCAAATAGTTTTTATTTTAGGTTAAATAGGTGGAGTCTTTCCCGTTCAAATTAGGTTAGAAATTATTCCATATATAGTTTTAAACAATCTTTAATATATATAAGTGTTTTAGTAAATATATATACAAATTTTGGTAGTAATACCATCTTAACCACAACCACTCTATCAGCCATACTCAAAGAAAGCGTTTTCTAAGACTTTTAATTAGAGAAGTTACATTTAAATATAGAAAGTCAATAGTATATCTTGAAATTGTTAACCCTAAATATTTAAAGCTTTCTTTCTGTACTAAAACTGTTAATTTGTTCTGTAATCAGTAATTTTTATCTCCAAATGGCATCAATATTAATTAAGACCAGTTGATTCTCAAACCCGAAAAACCCTCAAACCTCCTGTTAATATTCAAGCCAAGGGGGATAGCCGTCTCTGTGTGGGATAACAATAAGAGAATATCATCTGCATACAGAAATATTTTTTTCTTTCCCTCAATCTCTTTTGAGTCTCTTAAAATAAATCGCTAAAGGCTCTAAAATTATTGAAAATAAGAGTAGGGATAAGGGACAACCCAGTCAGATGTACCTCAACATTGACAATAATTCAGATAGTTTACCATTAATTTTAAATCTGGCATGTGGGCCAAATATTAGATTTTTACCTATTTCATAAAGTTTATTCCAGAGCCAAAGCATTTCCGTTATTCCCAAAGAAAAATCCATTTCATGCTATCAAATGGTTTAATTGCATCTAGTGACAGAATGGAACTACCTGAATCAATCTCTTTTCCATATTGCATGTTGGAGTATAGTCTATGAATATTATGTGGAATAGATTTATTAGGCATAAACTTTGCTTGATCTTTATGTTATGAATTATATTGGAAATAACTTTAGACAAACAGTTAGCCAATATTTTGGCCAACAGTTTTATATCACAATTAATTAAAGATATAAGCCTGTATGATTCTGGTAGAAGCGGATTTCTTCCGGGCTTAAGAATCAACATGATCACAGCTTAGTTTCAATAATTTTGGAGAACACCTGGATCTAAGACATAATTTAATGTTTGAAGCAAAACTGGGAGAATTGTTTGGTCAAACTTGTAGTAGAACTCAGACAGAATCCCATCCATGCCTAGGGATGTATTAATTATTTCATGCCTGTAGCACAGCACCTATTTAACCAGCAATACCTAGTGGGGGAAAAATCATGTTATGTAACCTATAATTATCTTCTTAGTATTCTCTGTACCTCTAGTATTCAATTTTTTTGTGTTTCCCACACTGTATGCTAATGAACATAACAGTCATATCTTAGATTGAAAAGTCATTTCTTCATTACTCAAGACTTTCCGAATTAAGCCCGCCTCCTTACTTTTGAGTGACAGCATTCAGGGTGGGCCAGTTATCGGCAGTGGGTGGGCATAAGAAGAGGAACAAACAAGATTTCCGAATTATTATCATAAAAGGTACAAAATGTTTGCAGACCGTTATTTACGGTCGGAGGAGGAGTTTAAGAGAGGGGGTAACAGCAATGAACTTTTGACAGCAGGGGCCAGTGAGGGGTGAGTAGAGTTCAATAGGTGAAATGCTGGTGACAGGTTCCCTTTAATTCAGTCAAAAGTTATTGGGGCATCAAACATCTATTTTTGAACAAAGGATAGAGTAGGGAAAGGAATTACATCTAGATCAGGGTTTTCAAACTCGGCCGGGTAAGTAGGCCACATATAGAAAAAATGGGAAGTTGACGGGCCGCATTACTTTCAAATTTGATACAATACAAAGTTATTGTTAATCAATTAGTAATTTGAACTACTATAACACTATATTACTATAATAATAACACTACATTACTATAATAATACTGCTAGGTTTAAAATGTGAGATATTTACATTTTACCTATACTGTGAGATAGTTACATTTTACCTATACTGTAAAAAACAAACGCAGGCTGGGAGGGCAAAAACATTTAATTTTAAGAAAGCCAATTTCCCCAGGATGAGGGCTGCAATTCAGGATATAGACTGGGAAGAACTAATGTCAAATAATGGAACAAATGATAAATGGGAGATTTTCAAATCTACTTTGAGTTATTATAGTGCAAAATTTATTCCTACAGGTAATAAGTATAAACGACTCAAATTAAACCCCACATGGCTTACACCTTCTGTGAAAGGGGCAATACATGACAAAAAAAGGGCATTTAAAAAATACAAATCTGAGGGCACAGCTGTAGCCTTTGTAAAATATAAAGAGCTTAATAAAATCTGTAAAAATGTAATAAAATTAGCAAAAATACAAAATGAAAGGCAGGTGGCCAAGGATAGTAAAACAAATCCTAAAAAATTCTTCAAGCATATAAATGCAAAAAAGCCAAGGTCTGAACATGTAGGACCCCTAGATAATGGTAATGGGGAGTTGATCACAGGGGATCAAGAGAAGGCAGAGTTACTAAATGGGTTCTTTAGCTCTGTATATACAACAGAAGAAAGAGCAGCTGATGTAGCCGGTGCCAGTGCTGTTAATATATCAGTTGATATACTGAATTGGATGAATGTAGAGATGGTCCAAGCTAAATTAAATAAAATAAATGTGCACAAGGCTCCGGGACCAGATGGGTTACACCCTAGAATTCTTAAAGAGCTTAGTTCAGTTATTTCTGTCCCCCTTTTCATAATATTCAGAGAATCTCTAGTGACTGGTATAGTGCCAAGGGACTGGCGCAGGGCAAATGTGGTGCCTATTTTCAAAAAGGGCTCTAGGTCTTCCCCGGGTAATTATAGACCAGTAAGCTTAACATCCATCATGGGGAAAATGTTTGAGGGGCTATTGAGGGACTATATACAGGATTATGTGACAATAAATAGCATTATAAGTGACAGCCAGCACGGTTTTACTAAGGACAGAAGTTGTCAAACTAACCTAATCTGTTTTTATGAAGAGGTGAGCAGAAGTCTAGACAGAGGGGCCGCTGTGGATTTAGTGTTTTTGGACTTTGCAAAGGCATTTGACACTGTCCCCCATAGACGCCTAATGAGTAAATTAAGGACTATAGGTTTAGAAAATATAGTTTGTAATTGGATTGAGAATTGGCTCAAGGACCGTATCCAGAGGGTTGTGGTCAATGATTCCTTCTCTGAATGGTCCCCGGTTATAAGTGGTGTACCCCAGGGTTCAGTGCTGGGACCACTATTATTCAACTTATTTATTAATGATATAGAGGAAGGGATTAATAGCACTATTTCTATTTTTGCAGACGACACCAAGCTATGTAATATAGTTCAGACTATGGAAGATGTTCATGAATTACAGGCAGATTTAAACAAACTAAGTGTTTGGGCGTCCACTTGGCAAATGAAGTTTAATGTAGATAAATGTAAAGTTATGCATCTTGGTACCAACAACCTGCATGCATCATATGTCCTAGGGGGCGCTACACTGGCGGATTCACTTGTTGAGAAGGATCTGGGTGTACTTGTAAATCATAAACTCAATAACAGCATGCAGTGTCAATCAGCTGCTTCAAAGGCCAGCAGGATATTGTCGTGTATTAAAAGAGGCATGGACTCGCGGGACAGGGATGTAATAATGCCACTTTACAAAGCATTAGTGAGGCCTCATCTAGAATATGCAGTTCAGTTCTGGGCTCCAGTTCATAGAAAGGATGCCCTGGAGTTGGAAAAAATACAAAGAAGAGCAACGAAGCTAATAAGGGGCATGGAGAATTTAAGTTATGAGGAAAGATTGAAAGAATTAAACCTATTTAGCCTTGAAAAAAGACGACTAAGGGGGGACATGATTAACTTATATAAATATATTAATGGCACATACAAAAAATATGGTGAAATCCTGTTCCTTGTAAAACCCCCTCAAAAAACAAGGGGACACTCCCTCCGTCTGGAGAAAAAAAGGTTCAAGCTGCAGAGGCGACAAGGCTTCTTTACAGTGAGAACTGTGAATTTATGGAATAGCCTACCGCAGGAGCTGGTCACAGCAGGGACAGTAGATGGCTTTAAAAAAGGGTTAGATAATTTCCTAGAACAAAAAAATATTAGCTCCTATGTGTAGAAATTTTTCCTTCCCTTTTCCCTTCCCTTGGTTGAACTTGATGGACATGTGTCTTTTTTCAGCCGTACTAACTATGTAACTATGTAACTATGTAACTATGTTTATTTCAACAATCCAGTTTTCGAGTTTAAGTGTCGCTATATGCAGTCCGGCGGCTCAGTTAGCAGCGTTTGGCAGACATACATGTCAAGATTGGACAGCCCCTTTTAAAATAGTGCTACAGTGCCCTCGGTGGATGCTGCCGCAGTGCCCTCTGTGGATGCTGCCGCAGTGCCCTCTGTAGATAATGCAACACACCCCTAGATAATGCCGCAGTGCCCTCTGTAGATAATGCAACACACCCCTAGATAATGCCACATTGTCCTCTTTACATACTGCCACAGTTCCTTCTGTAGATGCTGCCACAGAGTCCTCTGTAGATGCTGCCACAGTTCCCTCTGTAGTTGCTGCCACAGTGCCCTTTGTAGATGCTGCCAGTGCCCTCTGTAGATGCTGCCACAGTGCCCTCTGTAGATGCTGCCACAGTCCCCTCTGTAGATGCTGCTACAGTGCCCTCCGCCGATGCTGCCACAGTGCCCTCCGCAGATGCTGCCACAGTGCCCTCCGCAGATGCTGCCACAGTGCCCTCCGCAGATGCTACCACAGTGCCCTCCGCAGATGCTGTCACAGTGATGTCAGGGGCTTGCCCAGAGCTGGAGTCCCGGAGCAGAGCCGCTTCTAGCACTCTGCCTGGGATTCCAGCTCTGCTCCTGACATCACTGTCCATATATGGACAGAGATGTCAGGGGCAACCCCAGAGCTGGAGTCCTGGGCAGAGCACAAGTAGGCTTTTCCTGGGAATCCAGCTGTTCTCCTGACATCACTGGGACTCCTGCTCTGGGGAAGCCCCTGACATCATTGTCGATGTATGGACAGCGATTTCAGAGGCTTCCCCAGAGTCCCAGAGAAGAGCCTATACTACCGCCCTGTCCGGGACTCCGGCTCTGGGGAAGCCCCAGACATCGTGTGTCTAAACATGGACACCGATGTCAGGGAATTCCACAGAGTCCCGGAGCAGAGCCGATACTAGCGCTCTGCCCGGGACTCCACTCTGGGGAAGACCCTGACACACTGTCCATATATGGACAGCGATGTCAGGGAATTTCACAGAGTCCCGGAGTAGAGCCTGTACTAGCGCTCTGCACGGGACTCCGGTACTGGGGAAGCCCCAGACATCGCTGTTCATATGTGGACAGCAATGTCAGGGAATTCCAGAGTCTCGGAGCAGAGCCTATACTAGCGGCTCTGTGTCCCGTGGGCCGCAGATGACAGCCCCAGGGGCCGCATGCTTGAAACCCCTGATCTAGATACTCCACAAGTTGAGTTAGGCTGGATTCACACGAGCATGTTCGGTCCGTAAAGGACGGAACGTATTTCGGCCGCAAGTCCCGGACCGAACACACTGCAGGGAGCTGAGCTCCTAGCATCATAGTTATGTACGACGCTAGGAGTCCCTGCCTCTCCGTGGAACTACTGTCCAGTACGGAAAACATGATTACAGTACGGGACAGTTGTCCCGCAGCGAGGCAGGGACTCCTAGCGCCGTACATATCTATGATGCTAGGAGCCCGGCTCCCTGCAGTGTGTTCGGTCCGGGACTTGCGGCCGAAAGACGTTCCGTCCTTTACAGACCGAACATGCTCGTGTGAATCCAGCCTTAGCAATGAGGTATATAAGGATTTATAGAAAACAACAAATTCAGTGGTAATTAACCCTTACCCACACGACGACGCAACTGTACATCCTCGCGGGAAGTTTCTTGCTGCACCAGGACGTACAGTTACTGAGTAGTTTTTATCAAAGTTTTATCTTTGTAAAAGTAGAAAATATAAAAGACACTATATAAATTTGGGATCACCGTAATCATATTGAGCCAGAACCGATAAAAACAAGGGGACATATACAAAACCACCGAAAAAGGCCATACTTGCAAATGGACACAGCCAGGTCAGAAACGCTGATGAAGGAGTGAGCAGGTGCTTTAAATAATAATAAGAGCCACTCCCACTGGTCTTGAGGGGAGTGGTGTGTGGTGCATGGGATGTGTAGTAAGAAATAATAAATGAATAGTGTGTGTGCAAGTGTAATACTATAAGTGAAATATAGGGGGCAGTAATGAGTGAAGTGCCTCAACAGAAATAAATGGATAATGGGGTGCAAGTGTGTGAAACATGGAGGGATAGTGTGTACGTCATGAGGCACAACGTGTATAGCCAGGTAGAAGCCTATTTGTGACGCCTTGATAGTTCATAGAGCGGGCTACCCTGCTTGCTATGCCAAACAACAACACACCATGCTCTCCCAGCGTCAAAGACCCGGCTGTGTTCAAGAGAAGTGAATATACGTAGTAATGAAAAATACCTGGGATATTAGTAATAATTCTGGCCAAAAGGACGCAAGCTCGCAATCCACGACAAGGATCCCCAGACTTGCGAGTCCCTAACTCCTTAAATGGAACAGAATGTTCCTGATGTACAGACAGAACCGATAAAAACAAGGGGACATGTACAAAACCACCGAAAAAGGCCATACTTACAAATGGACACAGCCAGGTCAGAAACGCTGATGAAGGAGTGAGCAGGTGCTTTAAATAATAATAGCCACTCCCACTGGTCTTGAGGGGAGTGGTGTGTGGTGCATGGGATGTGTAGTAAGAAATAATAAATTAATAGTGTGTGTGCAAGTGTAATACTATAAGTGAAATATAGGGGGCAGTAATGAAGAAGCCTAGAAGTCTGGGGATCCTTGTCGTGGATTGCGAGCTTGCGTCCTTTTGGCCAAAATGATTACTAATACCCCAGGTATTTTTCATTACTACGTATATTCGCTTCTCTTGGACACAGCCGGGTCTTTGATGCTGGGAGAGCATGGTGTGTTGTTGTTTGGCATAGCAAGCAGGGTAGCCCGCTCTATGAACTATCAAGGCGTCACAAATAGGCTTCTACCTGGCTATACACGTTGTGCCTCGTGACGTACACACTATCCCTCCATGTTTCACACACTTGCACCCCATTATCCATTTATTTCTATTGAGGCACTTCACTCATTACTGCCCCCTATATTTCACTTATAGTATTACACTTGCACACACACTATTCATTTATTATTTCTTACTACACATCCCATGCACCACACACCACTCCCCTCAAGACCAGTGGGAGTGGCTATTATTATTTAAAGCACCTGCTCACTCCTTCATCAGCGTTTCTGACCTGGCTGTGTCCATTTGTAAGTATGGCCTTTTTCGGTGGATTAATCATATTGAGCCGCAGAATAAAGTTAAGTTGTCATTTTTACCGCATGGTGAAAACTGTAAAAAAACGAAACCCAAAAAACAATTGAGGTTTTTTCCAATTATAGCCCACAAAGAATTTTACTTTCAGTTTTCCAGTACATTATATGGTATTTTAAATGGTGTCAATAGAAACTACAGCTCCTCCCGCAAGAAATAAGCCCTCATATCATTCTATTGACGGAAAAATAAAAAAGTTATGGCTCCTGGAAAGCGCGGAGTGAAAAACAAAAATTAAAAAGCAAAAAATGGATCAGTCCTGAAAGTGTTAATTAATTTCTAATGAAAAAACATTTATGACCACATGTGGGGTATTGCCGTACTCGGGAGAAATTGCTTTACAAAAGTTGGGCGGCTTTTTCTCCCTAAAAAAATTCCTTGAGGGAGTGTTATTTCCAAAATTGGGTCACTTTTGGGGGGTTTCCACTGTTTTCGCACCATAAGACCTCTTCAAACCTAACATGCTGCCTAAAAAATATTCTGAAAAGAAGGAGGCAACAAAAACCACTAGGTGCACCTTTGCTTCTGAGGCCTATGTTGCAGTCCATTAGCACACTAAGGCCACATGTGGGATATTTCTAAACTGCAGAATCTGGGCAATAGATATTGAGCTGTGTTTCTCTGGTAAAACCTTCTGTATTATAGAACAAAATTTATTACAAATGAATTTTGTAAAAAAAAATAATTTAAAATTTTACCTCTACTTTGCTTTAATTCCTGTGAAACACCTAAAGGGTTGAGAAACTTTCTGAATGCTGTTTTGTATACTTTGAGGTGTGCAGTTTTTAAAATGAGGTGTTTTTTTGGGGACTTTCTAATATATAAGGCCCTAAAGACACTTCAGATCTGAACTGGTCCCTGAAAAAATAGGTTTTGTAAATTTTTTTGAAAATGTGAGAAATTGCTGCTAAAGTTCTAAGCCTTGTAACGTCCTAGAAAAATAAAAGGACGTTCAAAAACGGATGCAAACATAAAGTAGGCATATGGGAAATGTTAACTATTTTATGTGGTATTACTATCTGTCTTACAAGCAGATACATTTAAATGTAGAAAAATGCTAATTATTGCAAATTTTCTTTTAATTTAGGTGTTTTTCACAAATAAATATTACATTTATCGACAAAAAATTGTCACTTACATAAAGTACAATATGTCACGAGAAAAGAATCTCAGAATCGCTTGGAAAGGTAAAAGCATTCCAAAGTTATTACCACATAAAGTAACACGTCAGATTTGAAAAAAATCGGCTGTGTCCACAAGGCATTATCAGATTGTGTCCTGAAGGGGTGAAGTCTGAATCATTTACAATAACCCCTAAACAATTTTTTTATTAGCATGGAAAGAAAGTAAGGGGGTTTGGTTTTTAATAATTGCTAAAAGGAAGCTTCCGGCTCTAGCCCCCTCAGAATATGTTTAAAGAACAAGTCTAGATACCATCTCTCTACCTCTAGAAAGCAGCCAATCATTATACTCATTTTGTGATTTCTCCCAAATTGTTTTGTTGAGATTGGATCTATTTGGAACATAATAACTCTCTTTTATATCCACCTTTGATTTTAAAATAACATTCCCGTTCCCCCTGTGCCCTGTTAAAAAAACATATGGATTAAAATAAACATCTCTATTGAAACATTTTATGGCGTCCCAGGCCAAGTTGATAATTGTTGAGCCAATATTGTGATTAAGATAATTGCATATCTCTTCCTCAATGAAATTGTTTAAATTATGAATCCAATAAGGGCTAATTCTAGGGATTATCAAAACATTTAGCATATTGCTTTGAAGCTCGGTCAGAACTGGGAGTGTGGTCAGAGACACCACTAGTCTCCTAAAAAAAACCTCAGTATATAAGATAGCATGGAAAGGTTTGCTAGTATTGTATGAGAGTGAATAATGATTCTTCAAAAAACAGATTACTCTCTACTCAGAATCCCTTGCTCTCCAGACATCGATCCAACCTAGCTCCATTATCCTTTTCCCTGCCAAGCACATCAGCAGCCAAGGATGTTTCAGATTTGTCCTTGCTACCAATGGCTGTAACTCAGGCTGGATCGTAGCTAAAGTTGCGATCCAGAGCTTTTTTGAAAGTATCTTAGCTAAAATCTAGCCAGAGGTAGAGCAGTTTGAAGTGAGAGCTGAATAAACTTGCAGCTATTACTTAAACCCGTGTTTCTAATGGCTTTAACTTAGGCTAGGTCATGGCTAGAGTTGCGATACATGGCTTGTTTGAAAGTTAAGATTCTTAGCTATGAGTCAGAACGGGTTGAAATAGGAGCTGCATATATTTCTAGATGCCATTCCAGCCTATGTTGAGGGGGAGAGAGGGGCAGCAGGGATGTGCTGGCAGCATGCAGAGACAGGAGGAGAAGCTTTATCCTCTTCCTGTACCTTTATTGTAAGTGACCCTAGTACCTTTTGTTAAAATATCTGATCTCCTGAATTAAACAAGGTCAATGCTCAACGATCTCCTGAATATGTTTTTTGTTTACAAAAAGTAAACAAATTCATCACTTAAGTCCTTTTCTATTGAGCCAATCGCATCCTTCTGCCAGCAATTCATACATTAAAGGAGAGTAATTAATACAGTCTACAGGAAGAGGTGGAGTGCTGCCCTTCCCCCAAGGCTCAGGGAGTGTCAGAGCAGCATACAGCTTTATACGTGTGTGTGTGTGTGTGTGTGTGTGTGTGTGTGTGTGTGTGTGTATATATATATACACACTACCGTTCAAAAGTTTAGGGTCACTTAGAAATTTCCTTATTTTTGAAAGAAAAGCACAGTTTTTTTCAATGAAGATAACATTAAATTAATCAGAAATACACTCTATACATTGTTAATGTGGTAAATGACTATTCTAGCTGCAAACGTCTGGTTTTTAATGCAATATCTACATAGGTGTATAGAGGCCCATTTCCAGCAACCATCACTCCAGTGTTCTAATGGTACATTGTGTTTTCTAACTGTGTTAGAAGGCTAATGGATGATTAGAAAACACTTGAAAACCCTTTTGCAACTATGTTAGCACCGCTGTAAACAGTTTTGCTGTTTAGAGGAGCTATAAAACTGACCTTCCTTTGAGCTAGTTGAGAATCTGGAGCATTACATTTGTGGGTTCGATTAAACTCTCCAAATGGCTAGAAAAAGAGAGCTTTCATGTGAAACTCGACAGTCTATTCTTGTTCTTAGAAATGAAGGCTATTCCATGCGAGAAATTGCCAAGAAACTGAAGATTTCCTACAACGGTGTGTACTACTCCCTTCATAGGGCAGCACAAACAGGCTCTAACCAGAGTAGAAAGAGAAGTGGGAAGCCCCGCTGCACAACTGAGCAACAAGACAAGTACATTAGAGTCTCTAGTTTGAGAAATAGACGCCTCACAGGTCCTCAACTGGCAGCTTCATTAAATAGTGTCAACATCTACAGTGAAGAGGCAACTCCGGGATGCTGGCCTTCAGGGCAGAGTGGCAAAGAAAAAGCCATATCTGAGACTGGCTAATAAAAGGAAAAGATTAATATGGGCAAAAGCACACAGACATTGGACAGAGGAAGATTGGAAAAAAGTGTTATGGACAGACGAGTCGAAGTTTGAGGTGTTTGGATCACACAGAAGAACATTTGTGAGACGCAGAACAACTGAAAAGATGCAGGAAGATTGCCTGACGCCATCTGTCAAGCATGGTGCAGGTAATGTGATGGTCTGGGGTTGCTTTGGTGCTGGTAAAGTGGGAGATTTGTACAAGGTAAAAGGGATTTCGAATAAGGAAGGCTATCACTCCATTTTGCAACGCCATGCCATACCCTGTGGACAGCGCTTGATTGGAGCCAATTTCATCCTACAACAGGACAATGACCCAAAGCACACCTCCAAATTATGCAAGAACTATTTAGGGAAGAAGCAGGCAGCTGGTATTCTATCTGTAATAGAGTGGCCAGCGCAGTCACCAGATCTCAACCCCATAGAGCTGTTGTGGGAGCAGCTTGACCGTATGGTACGCAAGAAGTGCCCATCAAGCCAATCCAACTTGTGGGAGGGGCTTCTGGAAGCATGGGGTGAAATTTCTCCCGATTACCTCAGCAAATTAACAGCTAGAATGCCAAAAGTCTGCAATGCTGTAAATGGAGCATTCTTTGACGAAAGCAAAGTTTGAAGGAGAAAATTATTATTTAAAATAAAAATCATTATTTCTAACCTTGTCAATGTCTTGACTATATTTTCTAGTCATTTTGCAACTCATTTGATAAATATAAGTGTGAGTTTTCATGGAAAACACAAAATTGTCTGGGTGACCCCAAACTTTTGAACGGTAGAGTATAATCATCATGTTATATTAATAAGGCCAATTAATAGGACTGGCAACATATCCGTGATAGTATGTGTATATTATCACAACAGGTGTATTAGACAAACATTAAAAACTTCCTAACCTCGCTGGATCGGCTGTTGGCGTCCCACACTGTCCACTGCGCATGTCTATAGACAACGTCATATCCAGTTTAACGTTAATGTGCGTTACAACGTATTATGTCCATTCGCGCATGCGTGATTCTCACTAATAATGTGAATCGCCATCTTTAAGATGGGCATCGCTGTTTTCTCGTACCTCATATCTAAACCACACTATCATTACTCAACTGGTGAATAACATTGTATAGTGATAACTAACCTAATAGGTATCTAATAGAGTACTAGCAATTTCTAATACATAAAAAAGATTTAAAAAAATTATGTATGACCATAGACCCAGTTGATCGTTTGTGTATATATCTCATCCCCATAATAGTCAATGTCAGTCCCATTATGAACTCCTATTATAGGAAAATATAGTGTAGAAATGAATTTAATTCTACTTTTATTTTAGCATTGTATTAAATACATATGTATCATTTATAACGATGTATGTAGGGCCACATTATTATGAAGGGGAGAGGAAAGTGTATATCACAAATAAATTTAGAATAATGAGAGAATGGAATGTCATGATTTTACGGATATAATAAAAACATTTTTTTAAAAGGATGAGAGAACCAGCCAAACATTTCAGGGGCAGTGTACATGCGTCGTCAGCCGATCCCGGAGGTGAAACTTGAGAACAATATTCTCTAAATGCGAAAAAGTAGAGCAGATTTTTAGGAATAATATATCAACAACATATCAAATATAGTCAGATTATCAAATATTTAGACCAAAATAGGTATACATATTTACTCAATAATCAAAACTGTTATTGCTTTCCAACAAATAGGGGGAAGAGAAAGACACAGAAACCATTATGGAACTCCGAGCAAGTGTTCATATCAGAGCACAGCTATGGGTTATCTAGATATTATATACATGCTATCACAGATATATTGCCAATCCTATTGATTGGCCTTATTAATATAACACGATGATTACTCTATTTACATGTACTATTTGATATATATATCCCCATGTGTATATGAGTATATCCATTGGGGATCCTATTGACACAAATTTGTGTGAGTTAGTTTTACGGTTTTATCACTATTTTATGAAATGTCTGTAATTGGATTTATAATTGTGATTTGCATATACACTACCGTTCAAAAGTTTAGGGTCACTTAGAAATTTCCTTATTTTTGAAAGAAAAGCACAGTTTTTTTCAATGAAGATAACATTAAATTAATTAGAAATACACTCTATACATTGTTAATGTGCTAAATGACTATTCTAGCTGCAAACGTCTGGTTTTTAATGCAATATCTACATAGGTGTATAGAGGCCCATTTCCAGCAACCATCACTCCAGTGTTCTAATGGTACATTGTGTTTGCTAACTGTGTTAGAAGGCTAATGGATGAATAGAAAACACTTGAAAACCCTTGTGCAATTATGTTGGCACCGCTGTAAACAATTTTGCTGTTTAGAGGAGCTATAAAACTGACCTTCTTTTGAGCTAGTTGAGAATCTGGAGCATTACATGTGTGGGTTCGATTAAACTCTCCAAATGGCTAGAAAAAGAGAGCTTTTATGTGAAACTCGACAGTCTATTCTTGTTCTTAGAAATGAAGGCTATTCCATGCGAGAAATTGCCAAGAAACTGAAGATTTCCTACAATGGTGTGTTCTACTCCCTTCAGAGGACAGCACAAACAGGCTCTAACCAGAGTAGAAAGAGAAGTGGGAGGCCCCGCTGCACAACTGAGCAACAAGACAAGTACATTAGCGTCTCTAGAGAAATAGACGCCTCACAGGTCCTCAACTGGCAGCTTCATTAAATAGTACCCGCAAAACGCCAGTGTCAACGTCTAGAGTGAAGAGGCGACTCCAGGATGCTTGCCTTCAGGGCAGAGTGGCAAAGAAAAAACCATATCTGAGACTGGCTAATAAAAGGAAAAGATTAATATGGGCAAAAGCACACAGACATTGGACAGAGGAAGATTGGAAAAAAGTGTTATGGACAGACGAATCGAAGTTTGAGGTGTTTGGATCACACAGAAGAAAATTTGTGAGACGCAGAACAACTGAAAAGATGCTGGAAGATTGCCTGACGCCATCTGTCAAGCATGGTGGAAGTAATGTAATGGTCTGGGGTTGCTTTGGTGCTGGTAAAGTGGGAGATTTGTACAAGGTAAAAGGGATTTTGAATAAGGAAGGCTATCACTCCATTTTGCAACGCCATGCCATACCCTGTGGACAGCGCTTGATTGGAGCCAATTTCATCCTACAACAGGACAATGACCCAAAGCACACCTCCAAATTATGCAAGAACTATTTAGGAAAGAAGCAGGCAGCTGGTATTCTATCTGTAATGGAGTGGCCAGCGCAGTCACCAGATCTCAACCCCATAGAGCTGTTGTGGGAGCAGCTTGACCGTATGGTACGCAAGAAGTGTCCATCAAGCCAATCCAACTTGTGGGAGGGCCTTCTGGAAGCATGGGGTGAAATTTCTCCCGATTACCTCAGCAAATTAACAGCTAGAATGCCAAAGGTCTGCAATGCTGTAATTGCTGCAAATGGAGCATTCTTTGACGAAAGCAACGTTTGAAGGAGAAAATTATTATTTCAAATAAAAATCATTAATTCTAACCTAGTCAATGTCTTGACTATATTTTCTAGTAATTTTGCAACTCATTTGATAAATATAAGTGTGAGTTTTCATGGAAAACACAAAATTGTCTGGGTGACCCCAAACTTTTGAACGGTAGTGTATATCACAAATAAATTTAGAATAATCTGAGAATGTTAGGTCCGTTTGAGTGTTGCCCATTACTGGATCTAGTGGTGTCGCCGCTGGGGGTGGTGCCCAAGAAGGAGCCGAATAAATTTCGGCTCATACATCATTTATCTTACCCGCGGGGGTGATCGGTTAATGATGGGATTTCTCCGCAACTTTGCTCGGTGGTTTACACATCGTTTGATGTGGCGGTTGGGTGGGTGCGCCGTTATGGGGTGGGGGCTTTAATGGCGAAAACGGATATTGAGTCGGCTTTTCGCCTCCTCCCCGTGCATCCTGATAGTATACGGCTGTTAGGGTGTTATTGGGACGGGGCTTATTTTGTGGATCGCTGCCTCCCTATGGGGTGTTCGATTTCCTGTGCCTATTTTGAGGCTTTTAGTTCCTTCCTGTAGTGGGTGGTTTGGGATGTGGCAGGGGTCTAGCTGGTGATACATTACTTGGACGATTTCCTGTGTGTTGGTCCGGCCGGTTCTTCGGTTTGTTCTACTTTGTTGCGCACGATGGAGTGGGTGGCAAAGATATTTGGGGTGCCTTTGGCCCAGGACAAAACAGAGGGGCCTAGCTCCTGTCTGGTCTTTTTGGGAATCACCATTGATTCTGGTAGGATGGAGTGTCGGCTCCCGGAGGATAAATTGGTGGCTTTGCGGGCGGAGGTGGATCGTGCTAGGCGCTTGCGGAAGATCTCTTTGCGCACATTGCAGTCCTTGTTGGGAAAGCTCAATTTTGCTTGTAGGATCATGCCCATGGGTCAGATTTTTAGCAGGCGGCTGTCGGGAGCGACGGCTGGGGTGTCCGCCCGCATCATTTTATTCGTCTGACTAAAGAGCTTAGGGCGGATTTGGCAGTTTGGTTTGAGTTTTTACGTTGTTATAATGGGAAGTCCTTGATCATGTCCCCGGTGGTTGACAGAGTGGAGTGTGAGTTGTTTACAGATGCTGCGGGGGGTGTGGGGTTTGGGGCTTACTGCAAGGGACAGCGGTGCGTGGCTCGGTGGGCCGAGTTGGGTTTGGTGAAGAACCTTGCCTTCCTTGAGCTGTTTCCCATAGTAGTGGCGGTGGAAATTTGGAGTGAGAGGTTTCGGGACAGCAAGGTCCGTTTCCATTGTGACAACTTGGGGGTGGTGGGGGCTATTAATAATGTGTCAGCTTCGTCCCCCCCGGTCGTTCGGCTGTTGGGACACTTGGTTTTACGTTGCCTGTCGTTGAACGCTTGGGTTGTGGCGGTTCATGTGCCGGGTATCAAGAATGACATCGCAGATTCTCTTTCTCGCTTGCAGTGGGACCGTTTCCGGATGGTGGCTCCGGACGCGGAGGCGGAATGGATCTCTTGCCCGGAGTGGCTGTGGGGGCTGGGTTACGAGCCGAAGGAGGATTGATTCGGGCCTCGCTTTCTCAGGGTACTTGGACTGCTTATGATTCTGCGTGGCGGGAGTGGGAAAGTGGGAAAGTTGGCTGGCAGTTAGTTCTGGATGGCGTAAGGACGGATGAAGATCGGGTGGTGGCGTTGTTGGTTTTTCTGGGACAGGTCTCAATTAGTGTGTGGGTGATTAAACATTGTTCTAATTTTTTTTTATTTTTTTCACGAGTCAGGAAATATTATAAATTGGATTCAATTGGATTCTAATTTATAATATTTCCATTGCTGGTCACTAGATGGAGCAATTCCCAAAATTGCAGCATTGCATGTGGTAAAGCAACCACATTGCTTTATGCTGCAAAATTGGGAAAAAATCCCTCGCTCTAGTGAGCTCTCAGAATCCCCCCCTCCTTTATCCTGGCTAGTGCCGGGAGAAACGAGGGGATTGAACGGTCTAACCTCCTACACTGTGTGTCGCCATTTTTTGAGCTAACACACAGTGTAGTAGGTTAACATACACTAGTAAACACACACTGAAACACGAACATACATAGAAATCACTTACCTGGCGTTCTCTTGGGCGTTTTTTGGGGCCCTGAGGGTCGGGGAGCTGGTGGCGCCCAGCACAAGGAGGCCTGGGGGGTTGAGGATGGAAGATGTGTTGTTGACGGACCGGAGTGTGGAATTCTGGATCTGGCGTTCTAAGATGGATCAGGGGGGTTGGGGTAAGAGAGTGGTGTTGGGGGCGGCCAGGATGTGCCCGGTCACATGCTTTGCGGGACACAGAGAGGTTCCGTCGGTACTGAGGGGACAGTTGTTGTGTCACGAGGACGGGTCCTTTCTGTCCCGGTACTAGTTTACCTGGGTTTTTCGTAGGTGTCTGCGACAGTTGGGATTGGAGGAGTCTTTGTTTTCCCCCCATTCATTTCGTATTGGGGCAGCGACGGAGGCGGTGTCATGGGGGTTGGGGGAGGAGGTAGTAAAGCGGATAGGTCGATGGGATTCCCGCCGTTTCTAGCTGTATGTGCGCCCTCAGTTTCTATGATAATAAAGTCGATATCCCTCCTCCCTTCTCTCTCCCTCCCTCTCGTTTTTTCTCTCCTCCTCACTGTTTCGCTCACGTCCGTGCATAGTTTTGCTTTAATCAGTTGGTTTTTTATTTTCCAGGTCCCTCGGGCCGATTGGTGTGGATCGTCGAGCATTCGTACGTTCATTGGGGGGTGGAGCGGGCTGATGTTCGTCCGGACGGGCGGCAGTTGGGTTTTCGGCGGGAGGAGGTAGTTGTGCGGTGGCTGGGGAGTAGAGGGATGCTGTGGAGTCGGGTGTTGCCAGATGTGCATAGGTTGCGCAGATGGACAGAGCCCCAGATGTCTTGGTTTTGCACGTCGGGGGTAATGATTTGGGTAGTCGTCCTTTCCGGGAATTGATTAGGGATATTAAATATGATCTACTCAGGTTGTGGTCCAGTTTCCCGGGAGTTAAGGTGGTATGGTCGGAGATTGTCCCGCGTAAGGTTTGGCGGCATGCCAGGTCGGTGTTGCGTTTAAATAAAGCCTGGGTCAAGGTTAATCGGGCAGTTTCGGGTTTCGTGGTGAGTAACGGGGGGTCTTCGTGCGTCATTACGACTTCAAGGATGGCCTAGGTAATTATTGGCCGGGTGATGGTGTGCACCTGACGGCCGTGGGGATTGACCTGTGGACTCTGCGCTTGCAGGAAGGAATCGAAAGGGCCCTCTTGTTGGGTTGGGGCTCGCATACTTAAAGGTGTCTAAGTTGGTGGTAAATTACTGTGGGCGTATGGTCCCTCCCCAATTTATTATGGTTGGTAGTTTGGTCAATTTGGGCTCCTGCTGGGTGGTGTCCCGGGGAGTGGTTGCGGTTTAGGTCAGCCAACTGCAGGTATAACGGTGCCTCTGAGCCAGTCGAGTGACGGCTGGGAGTAAAATACGATGCAGGTGGGCTGTTTAGTGACAGACTTTTGTAGCTCCAAGGACTCCCCTTCCATTGTTATTATTATTTGTAAATTGTTGTTCATTATGTTTGTTTGTAAATAAAATGGCTGCTGTGGCCAAATTTATCCAACCCAAGTGTCTGAGTTTTATTATAGGGACAGGGGTTTGGTGAAGGGTATGGCCAATAATGGGGAAGGGGAGTGGGTGAAGTAACATGCCTCCGCAGGGGCGTAGCTAAAGGCTCATGGGCCCGGGTGCAAGAATTCAGCTTGGGCCCCCCTACCCCTCCCCAGCACCACCATCATCATCATCAGACCCCTGCGCGCTCCTATGCCCAGACGCCTTGCCCAACAGCCCCCATAGTATAATGCCCCCACACAGTTAATGCTCCCATAGCTGCCCCCACACAGTATAATGCCCCCCCATAACAGCCCCATACCGTATAATGCTCCCCATATCAGCCCCCCATACAGTATAATGCCCCCCCCCACAATATCAGCCCCCCCATACAGTATAATGCACCCATATGTGCATAATTACTTACCTATCCCCGTTCCCACGTCGAGTGGAGGATCCTTCGCCTCCTCCGGTGTGTGGTATGAGTGACTCAGCGCAGGCAGGCGCGATGATGTCGCTACATCCCGCCTGCCTGCGTCGAGCCGCTCAGGGCACAGGGAATGCTAGATCATGGAAATGTCAGCTCCTTGCTCCAGCATTGATTGGAACCGGGACCTCGGTGAGTGACTCACGAACCCCCAGGGGGACGTGACCCACAGTGTAGGGATGTCCCGATACCAAAATTTGGACTTCGATACCGATACTTCGTTTACTTTGCCAACAGTAATAAAAAAAAAAAAAAGTTCTTTCGTTTTCTAATGTTAGGCACGAGGTGCGATGATGAATTTTGAATGTCTCACATTAATAGTAATTAACCCCATCATGTTTCTCAGTCATAATGGGTTAATGTGTAAGGTACATGATGGGGTTAATTACTATTAATGTGAGGCACATGGAGGTTAAATTCATCATCGCACCTCACGTTTCACAATTAGGCCCCATGCACACGACCGTAGATAACCTCCGTTTTTGCGGACCGCAATTGCGGTCTGCAAAAATGGACCCATTCACTTTCATTGAGCGCGGACACATTTCCGTAGCGCTACGCATAGGTGACCGTGCCGTAGAAATGTTCAGAAAATTATGGAACATGTCCGACCATTTGCATTTTGCGGGCCGTGCTCCCATACTTTGTACGGGAGCATGGCCCGAAAATGCGGGTGGCAGTCGGTGGCCAGCCGTGCCCGCAATCGCAGGCCGTGATTGCGGGCATGTCGTGTGAATGGGGCCTAAGTGATAGAAAGCAATTTTTATTTTTATTTTTTTACAGAGTACACATAAATGATGCAAAAAAATAGTTGTGCAGGTTATTACGGCCGCGCTAATACCGATTATGTGTATGTTTTATGTATTGAGACTTATTTTAATGTTTATTGTAAAAAAGGTGTATGTGTAATTTTTTTTATTTAACATTACTTTGTTTTTACTTTATTTTTAAACTTCAATGTACTGGCCTATAGCTATAAGCCAGTACATTAGCCTGTGTATGTATAGTACACAGGCAGTTGTTAGGACATACCTCAGTATGCCCTAACAACAGGAAATATGGTAAGACAGCCCTGGGGTCCGTCAATAGACCCTGGGCTCTCTGCCCATATATGGTATGTCCCTCAATCGCGTCACAGGAATTCCCCGTGACGCGATCCAGGGGCATCCCCCTTCTCATTTCCCCCTGAATGCTGCACTCAGCTTTGATCGCAGCATCCAGGAGAATAGCGGCAGAGATGAGAGGTTTCTCTGATCTCCGCCGTTATAGAGCGGGGCTGCAGCTGTGTAATACAGTCATTGCCCCGCTCCTGACAACAAGTGCACGCGCGGTTAGCATGAGGTGATGCGGCCGGCGCTGCACTAATGAGCGGCGGTGCAGGCACTGAAGACAGAACATGGGGGTGTTTTGTAGCGCGCCCGCCATGTTCTGTCTTCAGTGCCGCAGATCATTAGTGCAGCGCCGGCCGCATCACATAATCCTGACGGCGCGCACGTGTCAGGACTCAGGAGCGGGGCAGTGACTGTATTACACAGCCGCAGCCCCGCTCTCATAGTCATGTGTACTATACTGTATTGTGCAGTTTGCGGTGCAGGAGGGGGGGGGGCTGTGATTTAACGCCCCCCCCCCTCTCCACCGCAAACAACACAATACATTACAAGGCATCACAACACAATACATTACATTACAATACATAACATTACACTGCAGCTTACCTGGAGTCCTCCGCACCCACTCTTCTGCTCGGTCTGGAAGCCGTGCCACGTGACAGCACGGTCACATGGTACACTAAGTGTACCATGTGACCGTAGCCAGAAGGTGCCGGCTTCACGGCACAGAAGATTGTTAGGAAACATGCTGTATGGCAACGGGGGCCCGTGGGCCCCCCAGGCTTAGGGGCCCGGTCGCAACTGCGACCGCTGCGACCCCTATAGCTACGCCACTGTGCCTCCGGTAGGAGTGTACGCACTCTACAGTTCCCTGATCATGAAGGGTCATTTGGACTGTGACCCAAGAGGTGTGCACCCACCCTTGTCTTTGGTCTTGTGCTGCTGATCTATGCTGATCTATATATGCATGTGGTATAATGTTGTCCTGGAAAGTGTCATATTACGCTTTCCAGTACAATTTTTAAAAAAAAGGTACAAAGACAGAAACCTGCAAAATGTAAGACACTAATCCATGGACAGTGTACTGTATATATGTCTGGATACCACCCAGACATGTATTCTGAATGGGGTTGGCAAACATAATGTGAACAGAGCCCTTTATATTTTGTCTTGAATTAAGACCGAAAGGTAAAAAAAATGTAATCCAGTCTTCTGTAATATTCAGATGGGGTTGTTTGAGGGACGTCATGAATGTTCTTTATTTTGGCAGCTGTGACAGTTAGAGAACCCCTCGGTTTGGCTAGTCAGAGACCGTATTCTACGTGAAGATTTCACCAGTTTGAAGAATAGAACATCTATGTGTTTGCAAAGCCAATGCAATTTAGCATTCATGAATTAACCATCAAGGAGTTTAAAGCTGTTATAAGGAACTTGCACATATTTGGCCACCATAGATTGTGTTCAGAGAGGCAGTAGGGTTATAATGGAATCTTTTACGTCTGCATATCTCTATTTATATCTCTACTAATGGACTATGCCTGCCAGGGGCCCTGTGGAGGCGGCCTTTACACTAAAATACTATATAAAAAGTCTCTGTGCAGCAGACAATCAGATGTGTGTTTATTGTATGTCAGAACAACTAAACTATTACATTTATATAATATTCTGAGTGAAGATATTACTAACATCAGTAGTAAAGTAGTGTCTGCTGGAAACAGAGAATAACTATTTTATTTAAACATTTAAATGGGTATTCTGGTTTTAGCAAAAAATGTTATATTAAATTATATTGTAATGTACTTGTTTTAATTCTGCAGGGTTTTCAAGATCTCTGGTTGCTGTCATTTAATAGGACTGTTTGTTGCTTACTCCTATGAGAATTAAATTTGTCCTGGTCGTTTGATGATTGAACAGCTTGTTGCAAGACACATCTCTGATAAGTGAACTGTAACTAGTCCTGTGCCTGCGTGTCAATCACATGACCAGGACAATTTTTTATCTACGGGAAATTATCAATAAGGGTTCCTATTGAATTACTGCAAGTAGAGATTTCTAAACTAAGTTTCAGAATTCAAACCTGGAAATTCCTGAATCCCAGGCACTAGCTTTTCTCATTGAGCCACTGGTGCTGTTGGACAACGTTGGGTTTAGTGTCTTGCTTCTCTTTGATTCCGGCCTCTCTAGATTCCTTTACCTTAATTTTCTAATTAGTCTCATCACTGTGGCTTCTATATAAGGCTCGACCTTGCAGCACCTCTTTGCCAGACTATTGAGCTTCCTGCTTGTGGTCTAGTACCACTCTGCCTCACGTTACTACCAATTGCTGTTTATCTGTGTACTGAACTTGGACTGTTTCCTGACCAAGTCTCTGCCTCCTGTGACTACCTATTGCCATTTTTCTGTGTACCAAACCTGGACTGTTACTTGCCTACTCTTGTTATTAGCGTCATCCTGCCTGTTCGTTTCAGTCACTGGACTCTAACTCTTCAACAGTCCTTGACACTCTGAGGAATTAATACAGAAATTAGAAAAATGTTTGAACTTTTTATTATAAATAAAAAAACATTTATTTGCTGAAACCGGAAGGTCTCCTAATGCTTATGAACGGATGGCCCCAACATGCACTTTCTCCTCACACTTGTCTTTGTAAGGTAATAAATTATGAAAATTTTGAGCAGTAATGATTAGAGGAATGAGTGCTGCCAATTCAGCGGATAGTCCTCACATTGCACCCCCTTCTTGTTTGTAAGACTTGGCAGGTTACAGCAGACAATTTGGGGACCAGCGCTATCATTATTGAAATCATTTGAGACAGCATTGGTCAACCCACCACATTTCAGAGCCCACATTATAGATCTCCGGTTTTCTATAATGGAAAGATATAAACAGCTAAATACATAGGTTGTTGACATGTCTTGTAGATGTTGATAGTCTCATACTGCAATTAGGCTATTTTTTGAAGCTATCCTCTTACTTTTAGTATTCAGAGGGAACAGGGCACCAGCAATAAGGAAAACAAGACACTTTCCTTACATACCACTGATGGGATAATGTTTAAAAAGTAAATTGTTGTTACTAACCCTGCCAGGCAGCAGTTCTACTTGAGATGTGTGTCATGTCAGCACTAATTTGTGGTCTATAGGCAATTTTTTGGGACTGGAAAACCGCTTTAAGGCCCTTTTACACAAGCCCATGATCAGGGAATGTAATACTTGATTGTCGGCTTATTGCATCTTTCATGCGGTCCGAAAAAATCATCATTGCTGGCAACACATCTCCCTGTGTAAACATGGGATGTGCTGCTGACCATAACGCAAATTGTATGGGGATGAACCATTTCATTCATTCCCATACAGTTCAATGTTTGCTCCATGTAAATGGAGCAAAACGAGCACCAATCGATGTGCTAGATTCTCGATTGGCGCTCATTTGCTGGCATATAGCTTCCAGTGCAAAAGGTCCCTGAGTTTTCACCCAATTTTCCCAGAAGAAAAAAAAGATATAACTTGAAAAATGACAAAAGATTTTGCTTCACTTAAAGCTTAAAAAGACTTGACCTAAAACTTCACAAAAATGTTAAAGGGAAAGTGTCGCTAGAAAAAAATGTTGTTTTTTTTTTAGTTAAACAATTAGTGTATAGGTGATTAAACATTGTTCTAATTTTTTCAATTTTTTTCATAAGTCAGGAAATATTATAAATTAGATTCTAATTTATAATATTTCCCAGCACTGGTCACTAGATGGAGCAGTTCGCAAAATTGCAGCATTGCATGTGGTAAAGCAACCACATTGCTTTATGCTGCAAAATTTGAGAAAACTCACTCGCTCTAGTGAGCTCTCAGAATCCCCCCTCCTTTATCCTGGCTAGTGCCGGGAGAAACGAGGGGATTGAACGGTCAAACCTCCTACACTGTGTGTCGCCATTTTTTGAGCTAACACACAGTGTAGTAGGTTAACATACAGTAGTAAACACACACTAAAACACGAACATACATAGAAATAACTTACCTGCTCCTGCCGCCGCCGCTCCCTTACGTCCGTCCGCTCCGTCTGCTACCGCCTCTCCAAGTGCACAAGTCCGGAAGCCGCGACCGGAAGTAGTAATCTTACTGTCCGGCTGCGACTTCCGGTCCACAGGAAAATGGCACCGGACGTCGCACAGTTCAACTTGGACTGTGTGGGAGCGGCGCATGCGCCGTTCCCACACAGACGGCGTACAGCATAGTGGATGGAACGGGCCCCGTTCGCATTCACTATGGGACTGTATGTGCCGTATTCCATGTCTGTATGTGTCGTTAATCGACACATACAGAAATGGAAAAAAAAATGGCAGCCCCCATAGGGAAGAAAAAGTGAAAAAAAAAAAAAAGGAAAACACAAACACACAAATAAATAAAAAAATGTTTAATAACACACTAAAGTCAAATTGATCTAAAAAAAATGTTTTTCGTGACACTGGGCCTTTAAGCTGCATGTACAGTGAAGGAAATAAGTATTTGATCCCTTGATGATTTTGTAAGTTTGCCCACTGTCAAAGACATGAACAGTCTAGAATTTTTAGGCTAGGTTAATTTTACCAGTGAGAGATAGATTATATTAAAAAAAAAAACTGAAAATCACATTGTCAAAATTCTATATATTTATTTGCATTGTGCACAGAGAAATAAGTATTTGATCCCTTTGGCAAACAAGCCTTAATACTTGGTGGCAAAACCCTTGTTGGCAAGCACAGCAGTCAGACGTTTTTTGTAGTTGATGATGAGGTTTGCACACATGTTAGATGGAATTTTGGCCCACTCCTCTTTGCAGATCATCTGTAAATCATTAATATTTTGAGGCTGTCGCTTGGCAACTCGGATCTTCAGCTCCCTCCATAAGTTTTCGATGGGATTAAGGTCTGGAGACTGGCTTGGCCACTCCATGACCTTAATGTGCTTCTTTTTGATCCACTCCTTTGTTGCCTTGGCTGTATGTTTCGGGTCATTGTCGTGCTGGAAGACCCAGCCACAAGCCATTTTTAATGTCCTGGTGGAGGGAAGGAGGTTGTCACTCAGGATTTAACAGTACATGGCTCCATCCATTCTCCTATTGATGCGGTGAAGTAGTCCTGTGCCCTTAGCAGAGAAACACCCCCAAAATATAATGTTTCCACCTCCATGCTTGACAGTGGGGACGGTGTTCTTTGTGTCATAGGCAGCATTTCTCTTCCTCCAAACACAGCGAGTTGAGTTAATGCCAAAGAGCTCAATTTTAGTCTCATCTGACCACAGCACCTTCTCCCAATCACTCTCAGAATCATCCAGATGTTCATTTGCAAACTTCAGACGGGCCTGTACATGTGCCTTCTTGAGCAGGGGGACCTTGCAGGCACTGCAGGATTTTAATCCATTACGGCGTAATGTGTTACCAATGGTTTTCTTGGTGACTGTGGTCCCAGCTGCCTTGAGATCATTAACAAGTTCCCCCCGTGTAGTTTTCGGTTGAGCTCTCACCTTCCTCAGGATCAAGGATACCCCACGAGGTGAGATTTTGCATGGAGCCCCAGATCGATGTCGATTGACAGTCATTTTGTATGTCTTCCATTTTCTTACTATTGCACCAACAGTTGTCTCCTTCTCACCCAGCGTCTTACTTATGGTTTTGTAGCCCATTCCAGCCTTGTGCAGGTCTATGATCTTGTCCCTGACATCCTTAGAAAGCTCTTTGGTCTTGCCCATGTTGTAGAGGTTAGAGTCAGACTGATTAATTGAGTCTGTGGACAGGAGTCTTTTATACAGGTGACCATATAAGACAGCTGTCTTTAATGCAGGCACCAAGTTGATTTGGAGCGTGTAACTGGTCTGGAGGAGGCTGAACTCTTAATGGTTGGTAGGGGATCAAATACTTATTTCTCTGTGCACAATGCAAATAAATATAATTTTGACTATGTGATTTTTTTTTTTTTTTTTTATATATAATCTATCTCTCACTGGTAAAATTAACCTAGCCTAAAAATTCTAGACTGTTCATGACTTTGACAGTGGGCAAACTTACAAAATCAGCAAGGGATCAAATACTTATTTCCTTCACTGTAAATGGTAAATGTAGTTTACATTCTTATAGTGTGGATAAAGTTAAAGGGCGCTAATTTCATGTTCTGTAATGATACACGGGATAAAGGAATGGTAATCTTATCACTATATATTGGTGTTGGGGAAACTAGAGTCCATGGAATCAAACGGTTTGTTTACCCTACGTTTGACATATATGCCAGGAAAACCTCCTGACGTACTGTATACGGATACCATTATAGTGCATGGCTGACAGATGCCACTGTCAGGCATGCATCACAGGCATATACATCATTAAAAGCTATTAAAAAGCGCATGCCTGTGACAGATGCCATACAGTGGCATATATGATTCATGGGTCGCCATGTTATACCATGCGATATATGTTGTTTTGCGGGATTCTATGGGATGGAACAGCATAGTCTACCTGTCTTAGGCAGCAGAAAGACCAAAATATCCTCTGTGTCCCGTATGCTAAAATAGATTGGGATTCATGTTATATATGATTTTAACATTGGTGTGACTGCAATCTTATCTAAAAAAATATCCTTTAAAGTCTGGAAATAAATATAGGTTCCCTTGGTCTATGTGTTTACAGATGACAGATCAGAAGACAAGATGTTTTCCTATTGGGTAAGGACCGCTTGTCTCAATACAAGAGATTAATTAATACGAATTCTGCCCACCACGGATACTGTATAATTAATCCCACTGAAAGCACAGCAGAACAATCTTGTTAACCCTTGTCTAACCATTTACTGAATACATGGTACAGCCATCTCCATGCTAGTTAAGTAATGCAGCATTTAAACTTCTGGGTTCTTTAAAGTTACACTCCTGGTTCATTTCACGCCTCTTAATTTAGAGCAGAAAAGTCAATTGACATCTATGATGTGAACCCTGAATGTTTAGAGGTACAATAAGCCTGAGATGCCGTCTTCCCAGCACAGCCTCACACAGGAAAATGACACAGCTAAATAGCTCAATTACATGCAAAGCCACAGCTCTTGTTTAAATGCAAATTTCTCTATTCCCAGACATTGTTATTGTCTAATTAAAAGCCTCATTAAACAGCCAGGGATTCATTCACACACGTTCATCAGCGCTGAATTATAGGAAATTGGATGTGGCTTAGCACCAAAACAGATGACCATTTGCAAAATTAAAAATGTAATGTTCTAATGGCACATGGTGTGCGTGAAAAATGTAGCGCTGCCTGCATAGTGCTGAGAGATTCATCATTATTAAAGGAGTTAAGTATTGCAGTAATGAGAATCAAGTAATCTGATTGGATGAATGTAAGCGGCATTACTCTTCCCCAAATGGACCTGATTATTCACATGCTACACATTACAGCAATGAGAGGCAAAACTAAGGAAAGGACATTACAACTGGGGGTATTTTGTTTCACAAGGAGGGACCAATTGTGCAATGATGAAATGTTCCTTGTAAAATTAGATGGTATTTATTTGCCAGTTAATATGCACTTTGGAGCCAGGAGACTATTGTAAAGGGCATTCTAAATCCCCACGCATGAGTCATTACTACTCAATTTATAATTTTCTGATAAAGGCACAGGCCATGGGCATATAACAAAAAATACATTGGCGCCAATACTTATATTTTGTGATTTTATTCAATTCAAATCTATAATGAACATAGATATGATCAATATTATGGTGATCTTTTGTGTTAGAGACACACAGAACCCGCTCTCAGCCGAGCTGTCAGTTCAGTTTACTGACAGAATCGGCTGATAGTGAATGATGCAGCTTCTATGATTAGAGGATACAGGGGAGCTGCATCTGAAATTTAAACCGTGTAATAAAAGTCAATTTAAAAAAACTAAAATATACACGTAATAATAATAAAGCCTACAAAGGGGGCACGGCCTAACCAGCGATGTGAGCGCACACATCATACCTCTCAACTTTTGAATTCGGAAAAGAGGGACATTTTAAGCCACGCCCCCTAACCACGCCCAATATCCGGCATCAACACATCAAATCGCGGCCAGATCCTTCTGCAAATAACGCGCGCACATTCTCACTGCGGATCTCTAGACTGTCTGGTTATCACAGATATTATGTATCCGGTTATATCGTCTTTGTGTTACTTTTCCTATCTTGGGTATAACATTTGCTCATCACGGCGGCAGCAGCTGCAGGACAAAAGGTTGAGAACAATGTAAGTCAAGAGAGACACCCTGTGGTGGATGACTTTCAATTGACAGGTAGCAGAGTTACATGATGGGGATTATTTTTTTTTCCAGTTGTGTAACTCTGCTACCGGTCAATGGAAAAATCATCCACGAGAGCCCCCCAGTAGATCGCTCCACACACAGCCCCCCTGTACATAGCTCCACATACACAGCCCCCCTGTATATTGCTCCACACACAGCCCCCTGTACATAGCGCCAGATACAGCTCCCCTGTAGATAGCTCCACACACAGCCCCCCTGTAGATAGCTCCACACATAGCCCCCTGTAGATCGCTCCAGATACAGCCCCCCTGTACATGTGAATAGCCCCATTAGGGGTCTATTATTCCTAATGCAGCCGGGTGCTTTATTCACAAGACAGGGTCCGAGTGTCGGCCGATAAATACGGCCGTTTTGCATCCGTTCCGATTCCGTTCCAGGCCATGTTGTCGTTTTTATTGGCCGATTTTGACCCGTTTTGCATCCGTTTTTTTCCCTGTCCGTTTTAAAATCGGATGAATTTCGTTTAAATTTGTTGCCACACACTTCCCTCTGTAGATAATGCCACAGCCCCCCTGGTAATGCCACCCAGCCCCCTGCAGGCAATGCCACCCAGCCCCCTGCAGGCAATGCCACCCAGCCCCCGGCAGGCAATGCCACCCAGCCCCCTGTAGGTAATGCCACCCAGCCCCCTGTAGGTAATGCCACCAAGTCCCGTGTAGGTAATGCCACCCATCCCACTTCCCCCCCCTTCCAGGAGAAGTCACTGACTTCAATGTCCATATATGGGCAGTGTAGTCACTGACTTCTCCTGGAGAGGAATTCCCGGCCACAGGGTCTGGGATTCCGCTTCAGAAGTGAGTGACGTCACTGTGTCCATATATGGACAGTTTGGTCACTCACTTCTTCTGTAGCGGAATCCCCGGCCACAGGGTCGGGGATTCCGCTTCAGAAGTGAGTGATGTCGCGGTGTCCATATATGGACAGTGTAGTCACTCACTTCTCCTGTAGCGGAATCCCCGGCCATAGGGTTGGGTATTCCGCTTCAGAAGTGAGTGACGTCGCTGTGTCCATATATGGACAGTGTAGTCACTCACTTCTCCTGTAGCAGAATCCCCGGCCATAGGGTTGGGTATTCCGCTTCAGAAGTGAGTGATGTCGCGGTGTCCATATATGGACAGTGTAGTCACTCACTTCTCCTGTATCGGAATCCCCGGCCATAGGGTTGGGTTATTCCGCTTCAGAAGTGAGTGACGTCGCTGTGTCCATATATGGACAGTGTAGTCACTCACTTCTCCTGTAGCAGAATCCCCAATCCCCGGCCGGGGATTGGAGATTCCGACTCCTACATGGAGCAAAAAAAGACCCTCCTCCTCTTCACATGCACTCTGCTTTCACTCACCGTCAGAAGAAGGCAGGAGTCTTGCAGCGGCGTTCTCACTGGTATCGATGCCGGCCCGGGAGTGAACCAGTCCAGTCACCGGTGAGGTCAGATGACAAGTCAGGTGACTGGACTGGTCCACTTCCGGGCCGGCATCGATCCCAGTGAGAACACCGCCGCAAGACTCCTGCCTTCTTCTGATCGCTGCTGCAGTCAGCAGCGATCAGCTGTTTTGATGTAGCGCCCAGTGGGACATTTTAAAGACCGGGCGAGATGGCAGGACAGCGGTGAGAAACCGGGACTGTCCCGCCGGAATCGGGACGGTTGGGAGGTGTGGCACACACCTTGGCTGAGCTCCGGCTGTCCAAACTCCTAAATGGTATCCTGTGACCTCCTAACCATATACTTTTACCACACTAATTAAGAGTGAAGAGCCTACCAGCCTTGGCCATCATCTTAGCTCCCGAAAATGGTTAAAATCGGATAATCCCAGTCGTCTCTGGCACCCGAGCGGTTTGCGCGTCAATCCGACAAGCATGGTGCCGGAGCCTCATCTGCTACCTCGACAGCTGCTTTTTTGGAACAAGTTCTGCCTCTGGAGGCTGAACTGGAGCTGACTTTGCAACAAGTCACAGCTCAAAGCCATCACAGCTTGTCAAGCCACCCTCACTGGAAATATCGAAGAGGTGTGGGTAGGCCTGGGTTTCCTCAGGCACGACTTTCAAGCCCTAAGAGACCGCGTGTCGGACACGGAGGGCCACATTTCCGTGATGGAGGATCAGCTACCCCCTATAACTACCAAAATGGACTCCCTGAATGCAGTGGCAGCGCAATCCAAAGACGACGACTTGGAGAACTGACTGCGCCATAACAATGTGAGGATAATTGGCTTACCAGAACATGTGGAGGGTCAGTGCCCGAAAAAATTGGTTGAAAGATGGCTACAGGAAATATTTGGGGCAACGGCCATGTCATCTGCCTTTGTCTTCCAATGGGCCCATCAGGTCTCCAACAGACCCCTACCCCCTGGAACACCACTGCGTCCATTCCTCATGCGACTTCTTAACTGCCATGATCGAGACTGGATCCTCTCATTGGGGAGGCAGAAGGGACCCATTACGGTTGATGCAGTCGGGGTCTACTTCTTTCCTGACTTCTCGGTTGACCTCCAAAAGAAAAAGAGCTACATTCATCTGTGTAAAGAAACGTCTCTGTGCAAAGAAGATATCCTATTTAATGGATTCCCCTTATAGCCTATATATATCCTGAGCGTAAATCAATAAATAAGACATCCTGGCGCTCCCTGCAGAGATCATATACCCGGTTATTGGCAGTCAGAGCGCAACGTAGATGTTTTTCCCAGAAGCAGAGGGGTTTTGAGTTGGGTAATGTCAGCTAATTTTATCTATATGTAATGCACAAGGTGAAGTTCATAGGTCGGTATTATTTGTTGCCCAGTGCTTTCCAGAGTTTTACTCCTCCCTATATACTTCCCGGTTACATAAATCAGATGCTGAAATACAAATGTCACTTTCCCCGAACTGGACGAGACAAAGGTTGCGCTTACTGAAAAGGAGCTATCAGAAGCCATTACAGCTCTCCCTTTTGGTAAGGCTCCTGGCCCAGATGGACTTCCACCCAATGTATAGAAAAAATACCCAAAATAATTAACTCCCCACCTTCTGGCCATGTTTCAAGCTATTTTTGAAGAAGGAGCTCTTCCTGCGTCACTATATGAAGCTTCTATTATAGTTCTCCCTAAACCAGGAAAGAACCCCCCAAGATTGCAGGTCATACAGGCCAATATCTCTGTTAAACTGTGACTGTAAACTGCTGGCATAGGCTTTAGCACTCCACCTTAATCAAGTTATACTATCCATTATACACCTGACCAAACCGGCTTCATGCCGGGAAAATCTACATCCATTAATTTACGCAAGGTACTTATACATAACTTCGTTAAACATGACGTGATGGGAGTATTGGTGTCCCTTGATGCGGCCAAGGCCTATGATTCCTTGGCATAGAGATTCCTATGGGCATGTCTGCATGCCCTTGACTTTGGACCTAACTTTATAAGGTGGGTTAGTTTATTATGTCTCCCCTGAGGCTAAGATTTTCATCAATGGCCACCTTTCTTCATCCTTTCACTTGGCAGGGG
Source organism: Rhinoderma darwinii (assembly GCF_050947455.1). NCBI lineage: Eukaryota > Metazoa > Chordata > Amphibia > Anura > Rhinodermatidae > Rhinoderma > Rhinoderma darwinii. The sequence continues at coordinate 173,760,253 of NC_134687.1, read as the reverse complement.
AACTTGGCAGGGGAACTAGGCAGGGGTTTCCCCTCCCTTTCCCCTACGTTATTCACTATAGCTATTGAAGCTCTAGCTATCCAGCTCCGAGCTGCCCCTGGCCTAGTGAGTAATGGAGTAGAATCTCGCCTAGCTTTGTACGCTGATGATCTCATTTGTTTCTTAGTGACTTGGACCAATCTCTGAGGGCTGCGTGCCATCTGATTGATGAGTTTGGCTCTTATTTGGGCCTGCTCATCAATTGGGATAAGTCGGCCTTATAACCTATTGATGCCAATCCGGCAGTAATTGCATCTCGTGGTTTAACCCTAACCCCGTTTCAGATACTTAGGAATAGACACAACACCTTCAGTTGCAGATTTTCACCAACGTAATATTGCACCGATAAAGTTGCCATCTGGCGTCCCCTTCTCATATCTGTGGTGGGTAGAAAAAATGTGATCAAAATAATCATACTTCCCAAGCTCCTATATAACCTGCAACAGGTCTGTTGTCCCATAACCCAAGCGGTTTTTTAAAACCCTAGATAGTATTTTGATATCCTTTATACAGTATGGCATACATCCAGAATTAAACTGAGACTAATCACTCTCAGACGCACTAAAGAGCAGGGGGGACTTGCTCTACCCCACTTCCCAGAGGGATAGCTAGGGGTTTAGCACAGGGGGGGCAAAACATATCTGAGTGGGCCCAAACCCAGTGGGCCCTCCATAACGCATGTTTACAACTGAAGAGGCGCTTTCTAATTATATACCAGCCATCATCCCTGCATATAGCCCCATCTTCCCTGTTTATAACCCCCATCATCCCTGTATATACCAGCCATCATCCCTGTATATAGCCCCTATCATCTCTGTATATACCAGCCTGGTTAGTATATACAGGTAAGATTGGAGTTATAAACAGGGCTGATGGCTTGTATATACAGGGATGATAGGGGTTATATACAGGGATGGTGGCTGGTATATATAGAGATGATGGGGTTGTATACATGGATAATGGCTGGTCCAGACTAGGGATGCATGATGCATCAAAACTTTGATACTGTTTCGATACCGTGCATACCCAAATGGTTCGATACCGTTGTTTCATGCATTTTGATACTAAGCTGTGCGGCCGCACAGCTCAGTATAGTAACATATTTATGTATGAGAGCGGGGCTGCGACTGTGTAATACACGTGTAATACAGTCATTGCCCCGCTCCTGAGTCCTGACAAGTGCGCGCTGTCGGGATGATGCGATGCGGCCGGCGCTGCACTAATGAGCGGCAGCACTGAAGACAGAACATGGCGGGCGCTGTGCAAAACATCCCCATGTTCTGTCCTCAGTGCCTGTGCTCATTAGTGCAGCGCCGGCCGCATCTCCTCATGCTGACTGCGCGCGCGCGCACTTATGTCAGGAGTGGGGCAATGGCTGTATTACACAGCCGCAGCCCGCTCTATAACGGCAGAGATCAGAGAAACCTCTGATCTCCTCCGGTATTCCGCCGAATGCTGCGGTCAAAGCTGACGGGATCGAGGGCCATACCATATATGGCAAGACAGCCCAGGGTCTATTGAAGGACCCCAGGGCTGTCTTACCATATTTCCTGTTAGGGCATACTTAGGTATGTCCTAACAACTGCCTGTGTACTATACATACACAGGCTAATGTACTAGCATATACACTACCGTTCAAAAGTTTGGGGTCACCCAGACAATTTTGTGTTTTCCATGCAAACTCACACTTATATTTATCAAATGAGTTGCAAAATGACTAGAAAATATAGTCAAGACATTGACAAGGTTAGAAATAATGATTTTTATTTGAAATAATAATTTTCTCCTTCAAACTTTGCTTTCGTCAAAGAATGCTCCATTTGCAGCAATTACAGCATTGCAGACCTTTGGCATTCTAGCTGTTAATTTGCTGAGGTAATCAGGAGAAATTTCACCCCATGCATACAGAAGGCCCTCCCAAAGTTGGATTGGCTTGATGGGCACTTCTTGCGTACCATACGGTCAAGCTGTTCCCACAACAGCTCTATGGGATTGAGATCTGGTGACTGCGGTGGCCACTCCATTACAGATAGAATACCAGCTGCCTGCTTCTTCCCTAAATAGTTCTTGCATAATTTGGTGGTGTGCTTTGGGTCATTGTCCTGTTGTAGGATGAAATTGGCTCCAATAAAGCACTGTCCACAGGGTATGGCATGGCGTTGCAAAATGGAGTAATAGCCTTCCTTATTCAAAATCCCTTTTACCTTGTACAAATCTCCCACTTTACCAGCACCAAAGCAACCCCAGACCATCACATTACCTCCACCATGCGTGACAGATGGCGTCAGGCACTCTTCCAGCATCTTTTCAGTTGTTCTGCGTCTCACAAATGTTCTTCTGTGTGATCCAAACACCTCAAACTTCGATTCGTCTGTCCATAACACTTTTTTCCAATCTTCCTCTGTCCAATGTCTGTGTGCTTTTGCCCATATTAATCTTTTCCTTTTATTAGCCAGTCTCAGATATTGCTTTTTCTTTGCCACTCTGCCCTGAAGGCCAGCATCCCGGAGTTGCCTCTTCACTGTAGACGTTGACACTATTTAATGAAGCTGCCAGTTGAGGACCTGTGAGGCGTCTATTTCTCAAACTAGAGACTCTAATGTTCTTGTCTTGTTGCTCAGTTGTGCAGCGGGGCTTCCCACTTCGCTTTCTACTCTGGTTAGAGCCTGTGTGTGCTGTCCTCTGAAGGGAGTAGTACACACCGTTGTAAGAAATATTCAGTTTCTTGCCAATTTCTCGCATGGAATAGCCTTCATTTCTAAGAACAAGAATAGACTGTAGAGTTTCACATCAAAGCTCTCTTTTTCTAGCCATTTTGAGAGTTTAATCGAACCCACAAATGTAATGCTCCAGATTCTCAACTAGCTCAAAGGAAGGTCAGTTTTATAGTTCCTCTAAACAGCAAAACTGTTTACAGCGGTGCTAACAGAATTGCACAAGGGGTTTCAAGTGTTTTCTAATAATCCATTAGCCTTCTAACACAGTTAGCAAACACAATGTACCATTAGAACACTGGAGTGATGGTTGCTGGAAATGGGCCTTTATACACCTATGTAGATATTGCATTAAAAAACAGACGTTTGCAGCTAGAATAGTAATTTAGCACATTAACAATATATAGAGTGTATTTCTGATTAATTTAATGTTATCTTGATTGAAAAAAACGGTGCTTTTCTTTCAAAAATAAGGAAATTTCTAAGTGACCCTAAACTTTTGAACGGTAGTGTAACTATGCCAGTACATTAAAGTTTAAACATAAAGTAAAAACATAAAGTAATATTAAATTTAAAAAAATACACATACACCTTTTTTTACAATAAACGTTTAAATAAGTCTCAATACATAAAATATACACATATTTGGTATTGGTGCGGCCGTAATAAACTGCACAACAAATTTTGTTGCGGCATTTATGATGTGTACGCTGTAAAAAAGAACAAATTCTTAGATTTATTAATCTAAGGCATGAGGGGTGATGAATTTAGCCTCCATGTGCCTCACATTAATAGTAATTAACCCCATCATGTACCTCACACATTAACCCAATATGACTGACAAACATGATGGGTTAATTGATATTAATGTGAGGCACATGGAGGTTAAATTCATCATCACACCTCGCGCCTCACATCAGAAAATGGAAGAACTTTTTTTTTTTTATTAATGTTGGCAAAGTATTGCTTTGGTATCGAAATCGCAATACTACACGAAGTATCGGTATCAAAGTCCAAATTCTGGTATCGTGACGTACCTAGTCCAGACATGATCACTGTATATAACCACCATCATCCCTATTTATACCAGCTATCATCCCCGTATATAACCCCCATCATCCCTGTATATACCAGCCATCATTCCTGTATATAACCCTGATTATCCCTATAAATACCAGCCTGGTTTGTATGTACAGGGATGATGGGGTTTATCTACAGGAATGATGACTGTTATATACTGGGATGATGGTGGTTTTATACGGGGATGATGTGGGTTATATGCTGGGATGATGGGTAGTCCAGCCATCATCCTTGAATTAACCCCATCATCTCTGCATATATCAGTCATTATCCCTGTATACAAACCCCATCATCCCTGTATCCATTCATTATTGAGGAGGAGTGCTTGCTCACTCTCTCTTCTAACACGCAGGCTCCTTCTGCTTCTGTCTGGCGGGCAGCGTTAGAGGTGTGCTCTGCTCTAGCAGACATGCCTAGCATCTGTCCCTGATTATAATAGCACCATACACTGTGTCCCATACACACACAGTGCTCCCTGTAGATAGTGCCCCCATAGAACGCCCGGTAGATCGTGCCCCCCATAGATCCCCCTGTATAGTACCCACACACAGCACCCTGTAGATAGTGCCCCACATATCACCCCCTGTAGGTTGTTCTCTACATATACCGCTCCTGTATATAGTGCCCCACATATAGCCCCCTGTAGATTGTGCCCCCACATATAGCTCCCCCCTGTAGATTGTTCCCCCACATAGATAATGGCACTCACAATTTTAAGTGAAAAATAAAAAACTTTACATACTCACCTTGATCCCGTTCCCTCGCCGTCCTCTGCCAATGCAGGCCCGCTTTCTTCTGAGCAGGTCTGCTGAGGCTGATTGGCAGGGCAGAATTACTTGACTCGTCAATCAGCGCTTTTCAACAACGGAAGTGGCGCGATGATGTCATCGCGCCGCTAGCGTAGTTGAAAGGCGATGATTGGCAGGGCAGAATGACTTGCCTCGCCAATCAGCGCCTTTCAGCAATGGAAGCGCTTGCGTCGTGGAAAGGCGCGGATTGGTGAGGCAAGTCATTCTGCCCTGCCAATCAGCGTCATTGTTAGGCGCTAAATGGTTGGTAATGCAACGTACCCGGCCAATTAGTGCTTATGAATGTAATTGCATCTGCGTCCTATAGCCGCAGGTACAATTAGTGCAGGAAGGGATGGCGGCATCTGGATTCAGTTGCACCACCGCCCCCTCAGACAGGCAGCAGGCCGCGGCGGTCATTGCGAGGGCGGTGGGCTCCACCACATCAGTGGGCCCGGGGCCACCGCCCGCTATCTACACTACTGCTTCTATATTACCTGGCTGACCAGCTTAGATATCTCCCATCATGGATCGCTCCCTCCATGGATATGGAGGTGTTGCTACAGAACAGATTGGGTGGGAGGGGGTTTGCAAGCATACATTGAAGGAGTTAATTGTTTGACATTACAGGGAGATATTACCCCGATACATTCCCTTGCTAGGCAGGTATGGAGACAAGTGAAAAGCTTCTACGGTGACATTTCAGGTCCCCAGTCTACTTGGATATTATAGGATAATCACTTATTGCAGGGACTGCAGGAGATCCAGGGGGGGGGGGGGGAGTTTTACGTCTAGAAGTCCTGCCTGGGGGGGCAGGCGTGGCATGTGCCCCGGGCGCAACTAAGTGAGAAGGTAGGGCTGGCGCCGGGCCGGGCGCACAGGGCCGCACATACCATGTGTCAGGTTGAGCAGCAAACGAGGGGACACCACACAGACGCTGTAAATATTAGATCAGTGTTCATCACGCAGGACTTGTTTCTCCACCCTGCATGTCCCTTCTCTGCTTCAGCTGTTCTATCATTAGCTGTCAGCAGTCGGGGACAAGCAGTGTGGAGGGGGAGGAAGTCTGCAGAGACGCTACAGGACAGGCAGAAAGCAGATCAGGGAGGTTCACATCCGGCTTTCCTCCTGTCACATCGGCTGAAGCACTGATAACAGAGCCTGGTGTGAACTCTGCCTGACCTCCTCTAGGGGCAGCACTGTATCTGCAGGCTCTCTTCCCCTCCTCCTCCTGACTACTGAACTCCAGGCAACCATCACTGCTGACCTATGAAGAGGCTCCAAGTTCTTGACCAGACTGTCTGTGTCGTGGAAATCAATGGCTCAAAATATATTAGACTGAAATTTATACGAGTCCAAACAGACTCTCAGGCCAGGCCCCATTATTCAGTATCCTAATTAGGATATTTCACCGATATATATCGAGAGAGGAGAAGAAAACACACAGATGCTGCGGATATGCTCAAAATACTCCTCTGAAGGTTTATTTCCAAACTCAAACGATAATAATATCATTCAGAAGGGGTGTAGGCTTGAGGTTAACCAATCAGAGACAATGTGACAATATTTGTTATTTAGTAAAAAGCAGACAATAAGATACATCCCAGATACATCATTATAATTCTTCACACATGAGGTTTGCAGTTGGCCTTATCTCTCTTGGGCAGAATGTTCCCGTGGAGATGGGGGAGACCTTCCCACACGCATACTTGCCACCCTCCCTTCTCACTCCCTGTTCCTTCTCTGCAAACTTCGTATGGGAGCCAAGGTCAAAGATAAAACATACAAAATCAACATTACTTGTATTAAAGGAACAATGACTTTCCTATTCACTACAAAAGAACAAAAATGGGAACTCCAGACAAGATGGCTGCTGCACGAAACTAAATCATTTAAAACATTATTATAATCACTTTCACATATCTTAGTAATTCGGCATCCTGCTTGATAATTCATAATGTATTTTCATACAGAGAATATAAGCAAATAAACCATCCTTCACACTGTCTGCATGTGAAAAGTCCAGCTACCTACAAAAGATAAGTGTCTATCTATCTATCTATCTCTCTCTCTCTGATATCTATCTATCTATCTATCTATCTATCTATCTATCTATCTATCTATCTATCCATCTATCTCATATCTCTCTCATATCTATCTCTCTCTCTCTCATATCTATCTCTCTCTCTCATATCTATCTCTATCTCATATCTATCTATCTCATATCTATCTATCTATATCTCATATCTATCTCTTTCTCTCATATCGATCTCTCTTTCTCATATCGATCTCTCTCTCTCTCTCATATCTATCTCATGTCTATCTATCTAAATCTGCAACAAATGTCAAGTCCCCAAAAAATAACCCAGTATTTTTTCATAGTTTAAAATAAAAAGACTATACTCACCTCCCGTGACGCTCTTGTGGCAACACGTACTTGGTCCCCTGATGGTCTCTGTTCAGCAGCCAATCACAGAATGACAGCTGTACAGAAACCATCCAGAGGACCAGGGAGGCGAGTATAAGTCTTTTTTTAATTTTTTTTTATCTTAGCTGGTTTCCACAGCACGATTTGGTGCAGATTTCCCTGCGAATTCTGAGTTGCATTTGCTACAGAATTTTCTGCAGCAAATTTTATCCATGTGTACATACCCACAATGGACACAAAAGTTACAAATTCTCCACTAGTATACAGGTTTATGCCACACAAAAACAGATGTAAACCCTCCCAAAAAACAAACAAACCATATAGCTTAGCACAGTGTGAAACTGCACAGGAGTCTTTGCATATATTATACTGCATGGGGGCATCTGTGTGGGCATTATACTGTATGGGGGGATCTATGGGGGCTTTATACTGTATGGGTGCATCTATGGGGGCATTATGCTGTATGGTGACAGCTATGGGGGCATTATACTGTGTGGTGGCTGCTATGGGAGTATTATACTGCGTGGGGGCAGCTAGAGGGCATTATACGGTGTTGCTACGTGCGCCACATCAGTTTTCCCTCTTTGTGATACTTGAAAGTTGGGAGGTATGGTGGAATCCCCAGTCAAACCATTGCCGACGCTCTTCCTCAGGAATCCGCTCCTGGAGTAGTCCCTGATGCCACTATCCATATATGGACAGAGACGTCAGGGGCTCCCCTAGGAAGCCCCAATGGCGCTATGTACAGGGAGGGGGTGTAGCGCTAATTACAGGAGGGTGGGTGTGGCACTATCTACAAGGGGTGGGTGTGGCACTATCTACAAGGAGGGGAGTGTGGCATTATTTACAGGTGGGGCTGTGTGGCACTATCTACAGGGGTGTGTATGGTGCTATTTATAAGGGGCTGTATGTGGCACTATCTACAGGGGGGTGTGTGGCACTATCTACAAAGGGGGTGTGTGGCACTATCTACAAGGGGGGAGTATGGAACTATCTACAGGGGGCTTTGTGGCACTATCTACAAGGGGAGGTGTGGCACTATCTATAAGGGGGGTGTATGGCACTATCTACAAGAGGAGACTTCATTATTTCACCATATATATTCTCATTAGCCTGTTATACAATCTGTTTAGTCTGGCACTGACATCTTTATTTCTTTTCTTTTAATTTATTGTTATGTTAACTTTTTTATATAACTATATTGCTTATAAAATGTACAGATGGTTTTATGCTCGAGTTACATAAAAAAAAGGCGGCGCAAACTGAATCTTTGCCCCGGGTGGTGGAGAACCTAGCTACGCCTCGGTCTAGGACATTTAATTGATGACAATGTTTGGTTATCATTTGCTCAACTACAAACTACATATGATTCTTTTGACAGGTACCTTTAGTTGAGGCATGCCCTGCAATCTCAGTTTCCTAACTACTCTGATTCCCCTCGTGAGATCCTCTTCTCTAATTTAGAATATTACCTCACAAATGCCTATAACAAGCACCTCCCAAATTTACAAGGACTGTAAATTTCATGACCGTCGCCCTCCCCCAGCCAAATTAAGTTGGTTACAGCACATCCCATCCCTCTCAGATGAGGAGTGGTGAGAAGCCCTCGGTTCTCATCTGCTGGTGTCCCCCGCTGCCACTAATTGCTTATCTCAGCTCTACATCACTCACCAGGCATACTTGACACCAGTTCGTTTACACAAAGCGGGTCGACTCCCATCCTCTCAATGCCATAGATATGCGGCTGACCAGGCTGGTTTCTGGCATCTTATCTGGGAGTGCCCTCAGGTGCACAGGTTTTGTGCTGAGGTAATACGCGCCATTAACTCCTTCATGGAAGCTCCCATTATGTTAGATCCCAAGATCTGTTTGCTGAGGATTCTTGATGCTGAAGGTGCAAGGTCACTCCACCAACGACTATTCCTATGGGAATCCCTATTTATGGTACGCAAGGCAATTGCCCTGAGATGGATGGCTCCTTTTGCCCCTGAGTTATCCCAGTGGATAACTTTGATTAACGGCATGCTACCCTTTGAAAAAGTTATATACCATAACAGTGGTTGTCATAATAAATTTGTGCCTCACCCGATACTTTAAATACGAGCTTTTAGAGAGGGAAGTTGATTGAATTAAAATGATTCACCATGTCTATTGACCTGCTGTGGTTCCTGCGAGGTGCTTTTGCACCGGATCCATTTATACCCTGTTGTTCCTTCATGCAACATAGTACATACTAAAAGCTGTCAGTATTTGTAATGTCTCACTGTTATTTGCCCTGATAACTGTACTCATGTTTCCTATTTCTTTTATTGATGTACCTGTCGATTATATGATTCGTGTTGGCCTAGCTTTCCGATACATTTTTTATGCCTTGTTATGGAAAAAATGTAAAATAAAAAAGATTAAAAAAAAAAAAAAAAAAAAAAAAGCCTACAAAAAGATGTCCATAGCCTTTAAGTTCCTCCTGAATTGAAGCTGAATGAAATGCCGCATTAGAAGAAAGGATTGGGCTAACAAGCCATCAGTGTGAGCCAGTCTCACAAGCAGTTAGTTGATATTGGTTTTGTTCCTTTTTCCAAGCAGAGAAATATATTGAAATTTGAATTAATTCCATAGAGATTACAATGTTTCCATTTCAATCAACTCAAGAACAATCACTTTAAAAACGAAACATCATTTTCCAGGGCCTTGGTCACTACTTTCTAGGTCAGATTGTATATGTATGCTCAGGGACAAATGGCGAAAATTGCATTTTTACAGTCATAACCAAAAGGCGTACTAAGAGCAAGCTGGGCCCCTGAGCATTAATGGTCACAGACCCGGAACTAGCCCCTATAGTCATGATAAACTTGATTTGGGTCAATAAAATGCACTTAACCCCTTCCCGTATTTTCACGTACATGCACGTCGGGGAATGCAGCCTGTTCGCGCATTCCCACGTGCATGTACGTGATGGAGATCTCGCGGGCACAGAAGCTGTGGCCGCGCGATCGCCGCGGGAGCCCGGCTGTGACTGACAGCTGGGCTCCTGCTGCAACTACCGAGATTGAAGAAATCTTCAATCTCAGCCGTTTAACCCATTAAATGCTGCATTTAATAGCGACCGCGGCATTTAAATCTATCGATGGAGGGAGGGAGCTCCTTCTGTCACCCATCGGCGGCCCGCAAATGCGATCTCAGGCTGCCCAACGGGTTGCCATGGCAGCCGGGTGTCTAACAAAGACCCCCAGGCCTGCCCTGGCTGTATGACTATTATGCCGTGTCAGAGGCATGGCATAATAGATTGCCTGTCAGTTTCACACTGACAGGCAATAATGCTTTGGTATACTAAGAATACCAAAGTATTATATATGCGATCAGCAGATCGCATAGTGAAGTCCCCTGGTGGGACTAAAAAAAAAATGTAAATCAGTTAAATAAAGTTTGTGAAAAAATAAATAAATAACAGTGAAAATCAAATAAAACTACTTTTTTTGCCCAAAAAGTGGTTTTATTTAGTAAAAGTGGCAAAACAAATAACACACACACACATATATGGTATCCCCGCGATCGTAACAACTTGACCAATAAAATGAACACATTAATTAAACCGCCGGATGAACGGCGTCCAAAAAAAACGCAAAAAACAACGCCAAAATTCTCTCTTTTCTCCCATTCCCCCCATAAAAAATAAAATAAAAGTTAATCTATAAGTCCTATGTACCCCAAAATAGTACTAATGAAAACTACACATTGGCCCGCAAAAATTAAGCCCACATACGGCCACATTGAAGGAAAAATAAAAAAATTGCAGCTCTTGGAATGCGGCGATGCAAAAACAAGTAATTTTTTTCTAAAAGGCTTTTTATTGTGCAAACGTAGGAAAACATATAAAACCTTTACATATTTGGTATCCCCGTAATCGTGCCGACCCATAGAATAAAGTTAACATGTTATTTATGCTGCATAGTAAACGGCATAAATTTATAACGTGAAAATCAATGCTGGAATAGCTGCTTATTTTCAATTCTCTCCTAAAATAAAGTTAATAAAAGTTAATCGATATATTATAAGCATCTAAAAATGGTACAATTACAAAATACAACTCGTCCCTGCAAAAAACAAGCCCTTATACGGCTATGTCAACGGAATAAAAAAAAAGTTACGACTCTTGGAATGCGACCGTGAAAAAACAAAAAATAATCCTTGGTCATTAACGTGCAAAATGGCCTGGTCCTTAAGGGGTTAAGGAGCACTTATCACGTGTATTTATTCAGTTTGCTATTTAAGTGTATATGGCCCCCTCTCTTACCCTAATGCCCAAATGGTCCTATGATCATGTCTTATATGACCTAGTGATAGGTCCTCTTTAAGTTGAACTGGTTTACTGACCTGAATAACACTGTTTCCCCGATTCAAGCACTGTTTTTCTTTTTTTCTCTTCCTGGACCCCCTTGTTCCAGAGATTTGGCCCACTTTGTGTTGGCTCCCTCTATGCTATTTTGCTGTAGTTGGCCAACAGGGTGTGAACTACCGTCAAGATGCCTCAACTGATTGGTCAGCATCAGAAGCAGGGAAGTTAGCTCCACTATGTTGGATAACTACAGAAAACTAGTATATAGAGAGCCAACACAAGAGTGTGTCATATCTCTAGAATGGGTGTGGGTGGGGGTCCAGGAAGAAAAGTAAAACAGCGCTGGAATCTGGGAGATAGCACTATACAGGTCAGTAAACCAGTTTAACATATGTGACCTAGTGACTGGTCCTCTTTAAACTCTGGTCCATATGTATTCAAAGTAATCTGGACAACTGACTTTTTTGTAGAAAGTCCAGATCTCATACAAATGTGATACTGGTTGCATAAAAATATGCATAGATTATCGAGATGCCCAAATATGGTCAGTGACTTCAGCAGTTTCCTATAGCTGGAGTTCTTGAGCAGGGCATCAGCTGATGCTCTGCTTGGGGACTCCAGCATTGCTGCCAACGTCACGGTCTATATACGGACAGTGACGTCGGCAGCAGTACGGGAGTCCCCAGGCAGAGCATCAGCTGATGCTCTGCTCAGGGACTCCACTACGGCTGCCGAAGTCAGTGACTTCAGGGTTTCCTATCGCTGAAGTCCCCGAGCAGAGCCACTGCTGCCAATGTCACTTTCCATATACGGAGACTCCAGTACTGCTGCCGACGTCACTGCCCATATATGGACATTGGCAGCAGTGCTGGAGTCCCCAGGCAGAGCATTAGCTGATGCTCTGCTCCGTAACTCCAGCTATAGGAAACCCCTGAAGTCACTGGCAAAATGTCGGGAGCAGTGCTGGAGTCCCGAGCAAAGCACTACCTGATGCTCTGCTCGGGGACTCCAGCAATAGGCAATGTTGCGGTCATGCCATTGTTAACACGCCGACACAAACAGCACAGGAAGCAAGCCCTTAGTCACATGGGGCCGTGTTGGCGCGTCATCAATATTAGAAAATCTCCAGGACTTCCGGGAACAGATCATTAGGTTTGAACGGCACCATTTAGTACCGAATTTTTAATTTAAGTACATTAGTAAGTGACTTCTTTTTGCATAAAAATATAAATGCAAAGCAATTTTTGGCCCCCGAATAACCCTTTTAACACACAGAAAGATTACACTTGTGATTCTCCAGACGCACCTTGAGTTTGACATGATTCTCTATTAGAAAAAACCCAATAACTAGGAATGACTCTCTTTTGTTGCTGGTAAACTCAACAAAAAAAGGTTTTCATAGCAGCTTTACAAGATGTCCGCTTTATTTTTCTGACCTTTTATTATTTCCTACACCCATCAAAGATACCTTCCTTACTAAATAAATGATAACATAAGGAGTCGTTGACACCATTGTTTGCGGTGGAAAGAGCCCATAGAGTACCAACTCGCCCGGGTCCACCTGGACGGCCGCCAAGACCTGTGCTGGTAAAGCTGCTTCATTATAAAGACAGAGATTTAATTCTTCGCCAGGCCCGGGAAAAGCAAGATATACGGGTGAATGGTGTGAAAGTGTCATTTTACCCGGATTTTTCTGTAGAGGTCCAGAAAAGAAGGATGCAATTTCTGGATATCAAACGACGACTGAGGGATCTGCGTGTTCAATACTCCATGTTGTACCCGGCGAAACTTCGAGTTGCGGCGCTGGGATCCGTACAATTTTTTGAGAACTCAAAAGATGCGTTAAGATGGCTGGACAGTCACGAGGATCGCCTTCGTCAGAATCGAGAGGAAGCTGCTGCGTGATTATCAGGTGGATGGTTGAAGAGGGGACTCTGCTTACTATGAAAAAGAAGGAGGATGTGCCGCACAGGGGAATAAGGCATTGTTTTTTCTGCATTTTATTTACTGTTCTAATTTGGGGCTGCAGCCTCTAGGTTTATAATGCTGAAGGAAAGACAGAGATGTCAGTTTAATTGAAGATGTTGAAGTCACTAAAATGCTATATGTCTATGGTAGTAAGGTGGCGGGAGGTTTGTGGTTCTCAGGTTTATATTGTGGGAAAAGATGTGTTTCTGCAGTGTAAATGGGAAGCTGAACAGTCACATTGGTGGAGATTTCTTCGCCAGCCCGGGCCCTCTTTGGAGGGTAAGTTTCTGGAATGTTGGGCGGGCTAGGGAGGGGGGTGGAGGGAGGAGAATGTTTTGGAGGGAAAGGGAGTTGGAAATGCAGTACGCTCTGATTGGCACTGGATTCAAGGGTAATGGCCTCTGTCAGATAAAAAAAATGGATAGATGGGGGGTAGGGTAAATCTTTTGTCCTGGAATGTGAGAGGTATGGGAGAGGCAACAAAACGGCGAGCTATATTTGACTTTCTGAAAGGGCAGTCTGCTGGAGTGATGGGACTACAGGAAACGCATCTTACCGCTGATACTGTGCAACAGGCACATAGGGTGTGGATTAGACACAGTTTTCACTCCTTTCATTCCACATATTCAAGGGGGGTTAGTCTCCTGGTTCATAGGGATGTACCTTTTTGCTGTTTGGCTTCCTTTAGAGATGGAGAGGGCAGATATGTAGGGGTACATTGTAAGTTGTTTAATTGGGAATGTATAATTGTGGTACTGTATGTACCTCCCCCATACTCTGTGGTTCCAATAAGAGAAGTGTTGGAAAGGCTGGCTAGTTGGCCGATGGTCCCGACTATACTTATGGGAGACTTCAACAATGTAATGGATATAAGACGTGATAAATTTCCAAAAGGGGGGGGGGTAGGAGAGGCTGTTCTGACGCGGTTTGGGAAGTACATGATAGAGGTGGGGTACACGGATGTTTGGCGGGCAAAGTGGCCCTCTACTACGCAATATTCTTGTGTGTCATCTACTTATGGATCGTTGTCTAGAATAGATTTGATGTTTAGTAACGGCTTAGGGATTGAGTGTGTGGAAGGGGTGGAATATCTGCCAAGGTCACTGTCTGATCACTCCCCAATGATATTGAAGGTTCGAACTAGTCCGCAGATAGGGGGGCTAAGACTGCATTGGAGGCTAAATCCGTTCTGGATACGACTAGTGGGGGAGGAGATAATAACTGCGAGCTTGCAGGAGTACTTTGAGTTTAATAAAGGTACGGTACCTATAGATATCTTATGGGACGCTATGAAGCCAAATATCAGGGGGGTGTATATTCGGGAAATCACGACCATAAAAAATAGATCACGACAGGTGGGAAAACATCTGCTGGAAAGGGTAACATTATCCGAGGAGAATCATGTAGCTAATAATACAGCAGAAACGAAGGCCCAGTGGAAGGTAGCCCTAAAATTACTAAAGGAACATCAGCTGGAACAGGCAGCTAATAAAAGGTTGTTTTTGCAGCAAAAATATTATGAGGAGGGGTAAATGACGGGCAGATTGTTGGCAAATATGGCTAGGCCTCAGCGGGAGGGTGCGTTCATCCACCAATTGCAGGACAAAGAGGGGACACTGGTTGGAGAAACAGGGGACATACTGGGTGTGTTGAAGTCCTTCTATACCGAGCTGTATCGTACGAGGGTAGATTATCCGGAAGATCTATTGACAGACTATCTAGAGGAAATGGAGTGGGTTACCTTAGGGGAGGAGGAGAGAGTGTGGCTGGAAGAGCCAATTACTTTGGAGGAATTGCAGGAAGCAGTGAGTTCTATGGCAAATGAAAAGGCTCCAGGCATGGATGGTATACCTACTGAGATGTACAAAACATATGGGGGGGAGCTTCTGCCAGAGTTATTAGAGGTGTTCCAAGATAGTTTTGCCAGGGGACGACTGCCGCAGACTATGTATGAAGCGGCAATAGTAGTCATTCCTAAAGAGGGGAAAGACCGAACACAGCCGGATTCTTATAGACCAATATCCCTGCTGTCCGCAGATGTAAAAATTTTGGCAAAGGTTCTGGCTAATAGGCTGACAAGAGTGGTGACTAAGGTAGTGGGCCCGGATCAGTCGGGATTTATGCCATCAAGATCTACAGCAGTTAATCATAAGAAGATTATTCTTGAATTTGCAGACAGAGGCTGCAGATACACAGTGTAGAGCAGTGTTGTCCTTAGACGCGGCTAAGGCATTTGATAGTGTGGAGTGGGGGTATCTGTGGGCTGTTTTGGAGCGGTTCGGATTTGGGAATAATTTTATAACATGGGTAAAATTGCTGTATAAGGAACCGGTGGCTAGGATTAGAGCCAATGGGCGGATGTCAGATTCCTTTAGACTGGGGAGGGGGACGCGTCAGGGATGTCCACTTTCCCCGCTATTATTCGCTCTAGCGATCGAACCTCTGGCAAATGTGGTAAGGCAACATCCGGGTATAGAAGGGTTTCGATGTGGGGAGCTGGAGGAACGCATAGCATTATATGCGGATGATATTTTACTATTCCTGGGAGAGATAGTTCGGTCACTGCCGTTGATAATGACCATATTGGAACGGTTTGGCAAATTTTCAGGGCTGCAAATTAATTGGAGTAAATCGACATTGCTGCCACTCAAACCATTGGAGGTGCCACTGGTGGTGGGGGGAATTGCTGTACCTTGTGTTAAGGAATTTAAATATCTGGGGATTAAGGTCTCGGGGAGGGTGCAGGATTTTGTTGCGCTGAATGTGAAACCATTATTGGACAAACTAAAAGATAAGACTAGAATATGGCTTGGACTACCACTTTCAGCGCTAGGAAGAGCAAACCTGATTAAAATGATTCTGATGCCTCAGGTTCTTTATGTGGTGCATAATGCCCCAGTGTGGTTGCCTAAATACTGGTTCAGGAGAATACATAATCTGTTTAGGGACTTAGTGTGGAAAAGGGGGATCCCCAGGATTAAATTGGAAAAATTACAATTACCAACGGAAAAGGGAGGATTAGCTATTCCAAATGCGTGGATATATTACTTAGCAGCCCAAGCACAACATTTTGAAGGTTGGAAGAATAGGGAAGAGTGGGGTTCTAGTGGGAAACTGGTGCATCATTTGAGTCGGGGCGAGGATATACTAGAGGCAATGGAGTCTCATAAACTGAGGAGGGAGGCGAAAGGGAAACCGACTTTGCTATTGATACATAGGGTCTGGTGGGAATGCAAAAAAATACTGGGCGTTACTGGGTGCTCCAATTATATGCCTCTATGGGATAATCCATACTTATGGGAATTCCATATCTTGGACGGCTTTCAGGAGTGGGAACAAGCTGGGGTCAGATATGTATACCAGGTATATGAGGGGGGAAGTCTCAAATTGTTCTCACAGCTACAGGAGGAGTTTGGACTCCCACATCGGATGTTTTATCAATACCTCCAGTTGCGGCACGCGGCGCAGGCCCAGGGTAGATTGGTGGACTAGGGCTGCTCTACTATGGGAGTGATGGAATAGGTATTGGGAGCAAAAGACACTAAAGGGATTATTTCTGTGATCTATGGTACATTACTTTCCAAATTCCTTGGAGATCCGATGGGGGAGATCAGATGCAAATGGGAAGAGGATGTGGGGAATATAACTGATGATGAGTGGGAGGAGATACTGGAATCGCCCAAAATGCTCTCCATTAATGTAGCACACAGGAGGTCACAACTTTTTCTCCTACATAGAGTGTATAGGACGCCTAAGGTGTTAATGCAAATGAGACTCAGACCAACGCAGGAGTGTCCCAGGTGTTCGTTTGAGGGGGCAGACATAAAGCATATGTTCTGGAGTTGTCCGAAGCTGAATGATTACTGGAAGGAGGTTGGAGGCATGGTAGAGAGGGTATTTGGGAGAGTTTTTCCGTTAGAACCTAAGATCTATGTGTTGGGCTGCATGGGGGAGGAGGGAGGAGATGGAGCTGAATTACTGGCCATAAAAAAGGTTTTGTATCATGCTAGGAAACTAATAGCAAAATATTGGCTGAATACGGATCCCCCGGAGGTGTCTGAGCTAGTGGGATACGTTAACCACACGGTGGCATTGGAACATCGGATATATCTAAAACGTGGGGCAATACACAAATACGATAAGCAATGGGGAAAATGGGTACACAATTATGGCACTGCAGGGAGGTAGGATACACCTTAAGGTGGAATGATCAGGAGGCAAGTATGGATATATCAGTAGGAGGCAGGAGAGAGAATGGTTATACGAGTCAGGGAAAGGAGGAGGTACTGCGGGGGGGGGGGGGAGTTGGGATGGAGGGAAGGGGGAGTTATGTTACATATAACTGTATATGATGTACAAAACTGAAAATGTATTGACTGTTGGACCCAAGTTAATGTACATGAGATGTATAATGTATGTTGTATTATCAATAAAAATTGGTTTGATTTAAAAAAAAAAAAAAAAAAAAAAAAAATGATAACATTAAAGGGTGGGCACCACACCAATAGTATTCCAAGTCAAATAATGTGCGCACATGGAAATATGCCTACATATTATCATTACAAACAGAAAAGGCAGAAATGATGACAAAAATTGCCATGCACTACCAAATATTATGTCCAAAACAAATATACTTTTTAACAGGACATATAGAGCATGAATAGGTTAATAACCAACATATGTATAAGCAAGAATGGCCAGGATCCATAGAAGAAATATAAAGCATAAAATGTTATATAATCAAGCCGATAAAAACATCACAATCACTTAAGATCTAATTTAAATAAATGAGGCCATATAAAATATTATGGTGAGCAAATAAGTAAATACTAAAGTAGGCCAGTCCAGATTGTGTAAAAAACAAGTAATGAAAAAAAATGTGCAGAGAAAAAGTTGTGAAGACTGCTCCCGCAAAATTACCATGCATATTGCCAGTGACCTCAGGCATCATCAATGAAGGGTAAAATGACACCAAGTTATTACTCCAAAACAATAGGCTAAAGTACCCCCTAATGCCTATCCACAAGGAAAAATGAGAATCAAAGTAGAAGAGACCTAATAGACGCAGATGGGACCCCCTGATCTCCCTGTT
Organism: Rhinoderma darwinii; assembly: GCF_050947455.1. Classification (NCBI taxonomy): domain Eukaryota; kingdom Metazoa; phylum Chordata; class Amphibia; order Anura; family Rhinodermatidae; genus Rhinoderma; species Rhinoderma darwinii. The sequence continues at coordinate 173,741,811 of NC_134687.1, read as the reverse complement.
ACAGGCATGGATTTTTTTTTAAGAATCTGCAGCAGAAATCGAAGCTTTAAACCCGGATTTCTGCCACGGATGTGTCAGCAGAGCCACAAGTGGATTAGCCCAATTGTAATTCAATGGGCCTATTTTGCTGCTTTTCCATGCAGAATCCGCGGCTATAATATACATGCTGTGGATTTTAAAATTAGTAGCGTGTTCATTATTCAGATTTTTTCTACTGCATGTGAATTGGGTTACAATAAACCCCTTTCACTTGCATTGAATACAGAATGTCAGCGGATTTGGTGCTGCCTTAGGCGTGGAATCTGCGTCTAAATCCTTATTAAATCCTGAACCTGTGAACATGGCCTTAAATACTGTATTTACTGTGAACTATGAAGCATAGGTACAACATTAATTGTATATCAGACGCTTGGTATATACATACGCAGATGTAGGCAGAACCAGACACCAAAGCAGATTTCCTCGGTGTTCTCTCATGCTGAGAAAGGGGTGGAACATAGAAATTTGGCGCATTTTTGGACTGCCTTGTCTAAGTTTACGCTATATAAAATGTACACAGTATTAGTAAATCTACCCCAATGATGTGTGACAGGTTTATTCTTTACACGGATATTAGATTAATGGCGGGACGTGGAACTGCCCGCACTCATGCTGAATAATAAGTGAGTATTCCTATTGTATAGAAAACTGGACAATGACACACTCATATAAAGCAGGGTTGCCAAACTCTTGGGCCAAAATCACAGACAAATCACGTCGACCATAATCTCCCATGTAAAAAAAACCACAAAAAAAAAGTACTGTTTTTTAAATGGATGACTCTGATGGATACCTGTGATCCGTTAGCCATCTGTCGCTCGTAGACTACCACATTTAAAAAAATATATACATTTAACCTATACGTTTTTTTTACTGGATGTGAAAGATTGTTCTATTACCAGTGCTCTGGTTCTGCTGAGGCAAGATGTAAAAATTTTATGGGCAGCAGTGAAATGGTTACAGTTTTCATTGTACATAGCAGTGGCTTGCTAGTAATGGGGTGTACAATACACTTTATTAATTTAACATTACTAGTTTTGCTAAATCACGATATTGCAATCACAATGGTTTATTATAGAACTATAGAGCTGGCAAGGCTTATGTTTCATCACTGACCCATGTTAGGCTCTGTTCACATCTGCGTTGGGGTCCCGTTCTGACGTTCCGTCTGAGCTTTCAATCAGAACGGGACCCTGAACAGACAACTACGGAAACCAGAGGTTTCCGTTTCCACCACCATTGATTTCAATGATGACGGATACGGTGCCCGTGGTTTCCGTTTGTCTCTGTTGTGCACCGGATACGTCGTTTTGCCGGAGGCAAGAGCGTAGTCGACTATTGACGTGGGGTCCCTGCCTCTACGTGAACTACCTGAACATCCATACCCAAACAGCCTTTGCTGTTCCAGCAACATTGCTCTATGGTATGGCTAAATGTTTAGGCTGCACACAATGGGACAAGAACAAAAGCGGAAAACAGAATCCCTCTTAACAGCAGCTATCCAGTCCTTATGCTACCATATCGAAGGAAACAAAAGAAAACCAACCACTATGGACTTTGAGAATTTATCAGCTCCGCATATACAACATATGGATAGAAGATGTCCAAACTGGACAATTTCTTTATGTATTTCCCTATAAATAGAGTGAGGAGAACGTGTGCTTATTTTAACTATGCTATGGAAAAGAATAACATGCTGAACTATTCTATTCATTAAAAAAAAGTCTACTTGAAACCGGACAGATTCATTATATGTCACGGGGGGATCCCAGACTTTCAGAGTCACCTCCATCCTGAGCATGAATAAATGGAGAGACCGGAGACTTTTTTTATTTTTTGTTACTGCAGCCATTATAGTGCAACAAATACCAATGATGGTCTAGTCAGCATTGCCCTTGAAGCAACTGGAAGGCAGTGCTGTGAGTACCCCTAGGCTTACCCGTCCAACCTTACTAAGTGTTGGCACCAGGGCCGGCCTTAGGATAGATGGCGCCCCATGCTAAATTATCTTTCGTGCCCCAACCCATCATAAAAAAATATGCCTCCCACAGTATAATGCCCTATATAGTGCCCCCACACAGTATAATGCCCCTTTAGTGCACCTCATACAGTATAAAATAATATAATATATTATAACCCCTTCATAGACACAGTATTTTGTCCTCTAATTGTGCCCACACAGTATTATGCCCCCTAAGTGCCACACACAGTATATTGCCCCCTGTAGTACCCCTACACAGTGTAATATCCGTTAAGTGGCCCCCACACAGTATAATGCCCCCTCCCTTGGCTGCCACAGGCAACCCCCGTTGTAGATAGTGCCCCCCTGTAGATTGTGCCATACAGCCTCCCTGTAGACCGTGCCATAATCCCCCACCTCCCCCATGTAGACAGTGCCATACAGCCCCCCCCACCTCACCCTTGTAGACCGTGACCCCAAACAAAAAAATTTTTATTCACCTAGGCCCCGTTCCCACGACGAACTGAGCTGCTCCACGACGAGATCCTTGCGTAGGCCGGTGTGATCCTGTAGCCTAGTACAAAGTTCACCAACCTTTTCGGACTCGAGGCTCCACTGGATTTCCTCAGGGCACCCCTACCAAAAATTGTTTAAAGAAAGACAGAAAATGGCTAAAAACAAGCACTACACTCGTAGGGTATGTTCACACAGCGTTTTTTTATAAGGCAAAAAAAAAATCTGACTCAAAGTTCCTTCAGGAATTTTGAGGCAGATTTTGAATTGACAGCGTTATTTGACCGGTTTTTTTTTGCGATTTTTTTTTAAGCCGTCGAAGCGAATGCAAAAGACGCAGGCAAAAAAGCTCCAAACGAGCGCTGCAGGCATTTTCTGCCTCCTATTAATTTCAATTGGAGCTCAGAGGTAGAAACCACTTGAAGATTATCAGCCCCCCACTTACAGTAAAATAACCATCAGCACCCCACTCACAGTAAAATGACCATCAGTCCCCCACTTACAGTAAAATGACCATCAGCCCCCTACTCACAGTGACATGACCATCAGCTCACCACTCAGATTCCCCCTGTAGATAGTGTCACACAGCCCCCTGTAGATAGTGCCACACAGCCCCTTGTAGGTAGTGCCACAAAGTGCCCTGTAGGTAGTGCCACAAAGCGCCCTGTAGGTAGTGCCACACAGCCCTCTTGTAGGTAGTGCCCCACGGCCCCTTTTAGGTAGTGCCACACGGCACCCTGTATGTAGTGCCACACAGCCCCCTTGTAGGTGGTGCCACACATCCCACTTGTAAGTAGTGCCACACAGCCCACTTGAAGATAGCACCGCCCTTTCCTGTAGATAGCGCCACTGTAGCTCCCTGAAAGAGCGGAATCCCTGTGTGGCTGGGGATTCCGCTCCTGGAGCGCTCCGCTTGATTTCTCTGTCCATATATGGACAGTGACATCAGGGGCAATGCCTAAGGTGGGATCCCCATCCACAGCATTGCCGACGCTGTGATCAGGGATTCCACTCCAGGAAAAGCCCCTGTCTGTGTCCATTTATGGACAGAGACATCAAGCGCTCCACCCATGAGCGGAATCCCCGGCCACACCGGGAATCCGCTCCTTCAGGGAGCTACAGTGGCGCTAGTAGATAGCAGAGCAGGGAGATACCTTCCTGCTCTGCTATAGTAGCGTCGCTACCGCTGTAGCAGCCGCAGTTGGCGTTAGCCTGTCCAGTGGGCGCCCTCATGCCCGGTGTCGCCGCTAGCAGCCGCTATGGCTGCCACAGCGGTACTGACGCCACTGAGTGAAGAAGCACCCCTGCGGAAAGGCGGCTGCTGAGTCGCCGGGCGCTTCTGAAAGAAGCAGGGGAAGGGAGCCAGTGCAGTGCCCCCTTCTACCTGCTAAGTGATGCGCCCTGTGCAATGGCACAGGTCGCACACTCCTAAGGCCGGCTCTGGTTGGCACTAGCACTAAATATTACTCTATTCTTACTTTGGGGTCATTTTTTTATCCTAAATAACAGAACTGAGTACATTCTAACCTGAAAACAATTTTTTTCTGTTAGAATCTTGTGTTGTGGGAAGAACCAGTTTGCATCACGTGTAGTTGGGAGGAGACAAAAGGTCTGTACTGGTATAAAAATGATGTCTTTGGTATTGCAGTTGTGTTGTGATGATAATGTTAAAACATGACAAATTAATCAGAACATTGTACTGTGTATCTAGATAACTCTCTATAGATACTACAATAATAAGACTTAAAGGGGTTGTCCCAAGTTGACTCAAATTTTTTTTTTTATACATTCTAAGCAGGAAATGAATTTTAAAACATTTGGTGTTAAAAAAAAATTTAAAATTCATTTCCTAAGTGCCTTTTTTTTACACTTGATAACTCAGCAAGTGCTGGTTATCTTTTCTAAAAAGGGGCGTGAGCGGCTCGATGTCAATCAAGCCGCTCTGCTCTGCAGTGTGCGCGCTCCCGACGTTGCTAGATACTGTAGTTCTAGCAACATCGGGAGAATGTTCGTCTCAAGCGGGCATGGTAAGCCCGATTGAGACGAACTTACCGTGAATGTCATGAACCCTACCCTACACTACACTACACTACATTCACCCCGTTTCGGCAAGCCACTTTTCCCTCCCCCACCCTGTCACTACATTTTTGTACCCGCCGCATCGGTGCTGCATCAGCACCCGGCGAACAACTAAAAATATATAAAATAAAATAATAATCACCTAAGACGTTCTAACGGCTCTCTGAACGGTCCCATCACTTGCCATCTTCCTTCTTCTTGACGCCGCTCGCATTCATAGTAACAATGCGTTGTGGCGCAGATGACGTAATCATATCAGGCCCACGTGATTACTTCATCTGCGCCCACCGCTCTGTTATTGTGAATGGGAGAAGAAAAGTGACAGGACCGTTCAGCTCTTCGTGGGAACGTCTTAGGTGAGTTTATTTTTGTATGTATGTTGTTATGTATGTATGTATGTATGTATGTATGTATATGTTTTCTTGTATGTATGTTGTCATGTTTGTATGTGTATATGTGCATGTATGTATGTTTTCATGTATGTATGTTTGCAAGTATATGTTTTCATGTATGTATGTTTGCATGTATGTATGTTTGCATATATGTATGTTTGCTTGTATGTATGTTTGCTTGTATGTTTGCTTGTATGTATGTTTGCATATTTGTATGTGTATATGTGCATGTATGTGTATATGTGCATGTATTTTTGCTTGTATGTTTGCTTGTATGTATGCTTGCTTGTATGTATGTATGTATGCTTGCTTGTATGTATGTATGTTTGCATGTATGTATGTTTTCTTGTATGTATGTTTGCTTGTATGTATGTATGTATGTATGTATATGTTTTCATGTATGTATGTTTGCATGTATGTATGTTTGCATATATGTATGTTTGCTTGTATGTATGTTTGCTTGTATGTATGTTTGCATGTATGTATGTTTGCATATATGTATGTTTGCTTGTATGTATGTTTGCATATACGTATGTTTGCTTGTATGTATGTTTGCTTGTATGTTTGCTTGTATGTATGTATGTATGTTTGTATGTGCATGTATGTGTATATGTGCATGTATGTTTGCTTGTATGTATGTTTGCTTGTATGTATGTATGCTTGCTTGCTTGTATCTATGTATGTTTGCATGTATGTATGTTTGCTTGTATGTTTGCTTGTATGTATGTTTGCATGTATGTATGTTTGTATGTGCATGTATGTGTATATGTGCATGTATGTATGTATGTATGTTTTCATGTATGTTTGCATGTATGTATGTTTTCTTGTATGTATGTATGTTTTCTTGTATGTATGTTGTCATGTTTGTATGTTTTCATGTATGTGTTTTCATGTATGTATGTTGTCATGTTTGTATGTGTATATGTGCATGTATGTTTGCATGTATGTATGTTTTCATGTATGTATGTTTGCATGTATGTATGTATGTTGTCATGTTTGTATGTTTTCATGTAGGTATGTTTGCATGTATGTATGTATGTTTGTATGTATGTTTTCATGTATGTATGTTGTCATGTTTGTATGTGTATACGTGCATGTATGTTTGCATGTATGTATGTATGTTTGTTTGTATATATGTCTGTATGGCCATGTATGATACTGTCTGCTGGCGCCCTGTATCTAAGCCAACTTTGCCGCAGGCTTCTATACATGGTATAACAGTCAGTATCACACATGAAAGTGAAAGTAAGCCTACAACATGTTTTATTTCATTTTTTTTTTTATATTTTTGATTTTTTACAGGTTTGGTGTTTGGACTACGTCGGTTTCGAGGACTACTTAGATGACGCTTTTTTTTTAATCAATAAAATGGTTAATGAGGGTTGTGTTGGGGGTGCTTTATTTCAATAAAATATTTTATCTATATCTTTGTCTTTTCTTTTCAAGTTTTATTACTATCACTTTAGTAATGGCCGCTGTCTGAGTGACAACATCCATTACTAAGGGGAGGCTTAGTGTTAGCCGGTACAGAGGCTAACACTAAACACCATTATTACCCCGGTACCCACCACCACCAGGGGTGCCGGGAAGAGCTGGGTACGATCCAGTACCCGACCATCTGTTGTGATGGTAGGGCTCTGGGGCGGCCGCAGGCTGGTATTATGAGGCTGGGAAGGGCCAAAAACAGTGGACCTTCCCACCCTTGTAATGCTAGGCTGCTGCTGCTGCTGTGTTGTATCTGGCTGGTTATAAAAATGGGGGGGACCCCACGTCATTTTTTTTTATTATTTATTATTTTTATTAAAAAGACATGGGGTTCCACCCAATTTATCATAACCAGCCACAAACAACACAGTGTTATTAGCCTGGGAATGTACTAAACCAGTGGCCCCTCCCACCCGTGTAATGCCAGGCTGCTGCGGCCTTGTATATGGCTGGTTATTAAAAATGTGGGGGACCCAACGTCTATTGTTAAATTTTACAAAAAAACGACGTGGGGGTCCCCCCCATTTTTATAACCAGCCCGATACAACACAGCAGCAGCAGCCTAGCATTACAAGGGTGGGAAGGTCCACTGATTTTGGCCCTTCCCAGCCTCATAATACCAGCCTACGGCCGCCCCAGTACCCGACCATCACAACAGATGGTCGGGTACTGGATCGTACCAAGCTCTTCCCGGCACCCCTGGTGGTGGTGGGTACCGGGGTAATAATGGGTGGTTAGTGCTAGCCTCTGCACCGGCTAACACTAAGTACCGCCTTAATAATGGACGCTGTCAATCAGCCAACTGCCATTATCTAGGCACTAATAAAGTTTTAAAAAAAACACAACGACAATTTTTTTTTATTGAAATAAGAAATCCCCAACAAAACCCTCGTTAACCATTTTATTAAAATTTTCAAAAAACGTAGATCTACGCAGTAGTCCAACGAATCGAAAGACGTAGTCCAATCGGTACATCAAAATCTGCAACAACATAAAAAAAAAGTTAGCAATGTGAACAATACCGATACTTATGCTCACCTACACACACACAAACAACTACACACAAACATATACACAAACACATAAACACACACCCATATATTACACAAACACACACATAAACATATACACACACACATATACACACACACACACCCATATATACACAAACATATATACACACACACACACACACACATACACAAACACACACGTATACAAAAACACACACAAACATATACACACAAACCTATACACATATGCACAAACACACCCATATATACACAAACACACACACACATAAACACACAAACACACATATACACACAAACATATACACAAACACATGTACACAAACAAACCCACATATACACAAACATATACATATATACACAAACACACCCATATATACACACACACACACACATATACACAAACACACCCATATATACACAAACACACACACACATATACACAAACACACACACACATATACACACAAACATATACACATAAACATATGTACACAAACACACCCATATATACACAAACACATACACAAACCCACACATATACAAAAACACACAAACATATACACAAACACACCCATATATACACACACACAAATATACACAAACACAAAAATATACACAAACATATACACACAAATACACCCATATATACACTCACACATAAACACACACACATATACACAAACACACCCATATATACACAGACACACACACACACACACACACACTTACCTTTAGCGGAGCGCAGACTTCTCGCGACGGGTGCCTTCCACTTCATCTCCTTGCATCTCCTGCGCATGCGCCGAGATGCGCCGAGATGCGCGTTCATGAGTAAATGACATCCTCTGCTCCGGACGCAGAGGATGTCATTACGCATGCGCGGCCACCGCTAAAGGTAAATAGCGGTGGCCGGGAACCTAGGCAACGAGCAGGATACAAAGAGGGACCGACCGCAACTTCAATCAACGATATCAAGAAAACGACATCGCTGGACGACGGACAGGTAATTAGAATTCTTCTTATTTTTACATGGGGGAGCTTTATAGCTCCATTTATCAACTTGGGACAACCCCTTTAATCCTTACAACTGCTCTAGGCTTCTTGTCCTAAGCCTCATAAATGGATACAGTATGAAAATAAATCCAGTATATAATTGATGGGTTCTGGAAAAGTTTAACTTAGGAGAACAAAGCATAGAATGTAAGCTTGATATAAAGTAGTAGAGGAAGATTTTAGTAATAATACTGGCTTTGTTCTGTGGCGTCTGAAATCTGACCAATCCCCAGTAGAAACCAGTATGATAAAACACTCACTAGGATGTTTTCCGCCTCGACTCGTGGGACTTGGAGGGTTCTTTGATAAACCACACACAAAGAAATGCTACTGCACTTTTCAGAATTTTATATTATAGAGTAGATATGAAAGGAGCATTAACTATGCAGGACAACGTGCCAGTATATATCTCTTTCTTTTTATGTATGTGTGTATATATATATATATATATATATATATATATATATATATATATATATATATATATATATACACATACATACATACATACACACACATACAAACAAACACAGTATGTATGTAGGACATTACTTTACATATAATGACACAGATATTTATGATATAAGCCCACTGGAGTGTTTATTATAAAACGTAAGGACTGAATGACGTTGAGTGTATATAGAAATATGTAGAGAGCACTTCAAAAGTATGATGTTTAAAGAGGCTCTGTCACCAGATTATCAAATCCCTATCTCCTATATGTGATTGGCGCTGCAATGTAGATAACAGTAACGTTTTTTTTTGTTTTTTTTAAAACGATCATTTTTGGCCAAGTTATGAGCAATTTTATATGTATGCAAATTAGCCTTTCTAATGGACAACTGGGCGTGTTTTCTCTTATTTCCAACTGGGCGTGTATTGTGTTTGTAATATCTGGGCGTGTTTACTTGTTTTACTAGCTGGGCGTTGTGAATAGAAGTGTATGATGCTGACGAATTAGCATCATACACTTCTCATCGTTACCACCCAGCTTCTGGCAGTGCACAGACACACAGCGTGTTCTCGCGAGATCACGCTGTGACGTCACTTCCTCCCACAGGAACATCATCGCGTCGGACGAGCGAGGACACGCTGTGTGTCTGTGCACTGCCAGAAGCTGGGTGGTAACGATGAGAAGTGTATGATGATGATTCGTCAGCATCATACACTTCTATTCACAACGCCCAGCTAGTAAAACAAGTAAAAAAAGCATCTAATAGGCTCTATACTGCAGTTTAAGTACCTGATGTTCAGTCAACTATTCCATAGTGTTATGTTATGCCACAGTCCTGTGCTGGGAGAGTACTGCAGACAGCCAGCAACGCTGTAAAAAATTATTTGTGTGTAAAATTGTGTGTGCAGTGATCTCCCTACTTTACGGCACAAGATGTAAACAAATAGGGAGTGAAAAGTCTGCCCCTCTTCCCCCATGGAATTATGTACTTGAAACCACCAAATGGATGCTGGCATGAGTGAGAAATTATGTTGTGGTAACAATAGTATAGGTTTCTAATGAAAGCGTGAAGTTATTGTTGTGGATGAGGTGATTAATTCACACTAATTTTTACGTTTGAATAAAATTTAAATATTAGCTGGTCAGGCGCTTCCACCTCACCACATGTTTTGAAAATGAAATTATGGTGTAAAACCCAACAGTCTGTTCATTTACATGAGAATAACCAATGAAACAACTTGGATATCTGTATTTTTGTTGCCTGTTTTTTTTTCCTACAGGACTGTAAAATAGTTTGCTCATATGTGTTACTTACTGTGAACAGCCTAGTTCCATGATACCTAGAGAAAGAGTTAAACCGAATGACCCATTTCACCTGAAGGACATCCATTTCCAGAGACTTGTGCAGACCCCAGGACTTAAGTGTATTTTGGCTATCTGGTAAATTATTCTCTTGGTAAGTTTGTCAAACCGTTACAGAAAAACATGGTGGAGCGAGTTGCCGGTAGCATTAAAAGTCTTATATCCATTTAGCGGAGTCAGGATTAAACAGTTAAGGTCAGAAGCCAAAGACCAACATAAATGGAGAGGTACTAGAGCCAAAACCAAAATCAAACTAGTTGAGGTCTAGAAACAGAAAAGGTCAGCAACCCAAACAAACAAAAATGAATTAGAATAGCAGCAAGTTATAGCGTATAAACCACTATAACTAGAAAAAGACAGAGGTCAAAGGCAGCTGAATTGACCAGGCGGACATGTGCTCTGCGCAAGTGCCACCCAGCATCCAGACAAGCCCCACTACAGGATAATGAGTGACAGCGGGGGTCCTGAAGACTCGGCTGGAACGCGGCAGGGTAAGTTTATTACACTTGCTAGATGTAGAATATGAGATTCCAAAAGGCAACGGCCGTGATAAAGCGTTAGCCAATGTGAAACACCCCTTGTCTTCTAGGATCTTCTCAGATCTCAGATCCTACAAGTAGTAAGTGTAATAAATGATGTATGTCTAAGGATTACTGTTAAATAAAAGATTAAGATCAAGACTATTTATGGCAAGTGCCGCAGTTTTCCTCTCTTTATTGGATAGCTACAAACTTTACGGTACTGCGGAGCACTACAATACCATAAGTCTTAGGTGCGCCATTTAAATCCAAACAAAAATACATGAAAGATGCAGCACTGCAGATCCTGTTTTACCTTCTGAAATGTTATTATTACACTTACTAACCGTCATGCAAAAACTTCACTTTAGGCTGAAACATTCCAACAGATGAAATTTGGCTTGTTTATGCAGGAACCATCTTCCACCAGACTGAAGAGTCATTAAACATAGGCTACCTTATATGAACACGGTGCAAATATAGGATTACTGTCAAAGTCTATAAAAGTCTGCCCCATGATTAAACCTTTATCTGTAATATTCCCAGGTCTCATGACTCACAACATATTTACAGATATAATTTTAAATGCAGTGTGGATTTTATGTACAATCGTCAGCAAACACGAGGACTAGAATGACATTCCTTTATTTGACATAAAACTCTAATAACATGACCGCAGCTACAATTCTATAGTAGAGACATAGAAGACGTCAAGTCATACAATTTGCAAAAAAAAAAAAAAAAAAGATATGGACATCTTTATTTAAGCAGATAATATTCAAGTACTGGTAGTGAAGAGTGATGTGACTCTTTACAAAGTATTTCATGACAATGCTTTTGTAAATGGGATGAATTGCTGCTTCATTGGGTCATCAGAATAAGGAAATATATATATTTATATACAGCGTTGGGGCCTGAGTAACATTATGTAATGAGTTTACTGAATGCAGAGATTTTACTAGTAGCGGTCACAATAAGCACCTTGGTCGAGACTTCTGCAGCGAAGTATAGCTCATGGTCTTAGAGCTGTAATGTGCCTTAAAGGAGTTCTAGGGGAATACACCATTGAAGGAAAACGAAGAAGGAAAAATCACCACTGGTAATAACAGTGGGAACAACCAATGTTGAAGCTAAAATTTATGTGCAAATGATGGAAACAGAGTAGTTATTTTAGGAGTTAAATTTATTGTAAGTGATCATTATAATATCATGGGTATGAATGCATTATTTTTAGCAAAGGCATCAGAGATTATACTCCAAAGATATGACTAATGGTGTCACTGTGCGAGGAGAAAGCAAACCTTTCCACTAACACTTTGATGGGAAGGTTCACCTTTGAGCCCAGTGCTTTGAGTTATTGGGGGGAGGGGTCTGTAGGCTACTTCAACTACCAGGCCCGTGGGCACAGCATTATGTCCTGATGGCTTTGTTTAAAGTGCATTCGGAAAGTCTTCAGACCCTTTCTCTTTTTTTTTTTCACATTTTGTTATGTTGAGGCCTTGTGCTAAAATACAAAACAAATCAAGCTTTTCCCCATCATTCTGCACTCAATACCCCATAATGACAAAGTGAAAACAGAATTTTAGTAATTTTTGCAAATTTATTAAAAATGAAAAACTCGGACAAATTTCGCATGGACATAAGTATTCCGACCCTTTGCTATGACACTTGAAATTTAGCTGTGGGGGCCTCTCTTTTCTCTAGATCATCTTTGAAATGTTTCTACACCTTGATTGGAGTCCACCTGTGGTAAATTCGTTTGATTGGGCATGATTTGGAAAGACACACCCCTGTCTATATAAGGTCTCACAGCTGACAATGCATATCAGAGAAAAATCCAAGCCATGAGGAGGAAAGAACTTCCCGTAGAACTCAGAGACAGGATTGTGTGGAGGCATACATCTGGAGAAGGGTACAAAAAATTTCTGCTGCACTCAAAGTTCCCAAGAGCACAGTGACCTCCACAATTCTTAAATGGAAGTAGTTTGGAACAACCAGGACTCTTCCTAGAGCTGGCCGCCCCAGCAAACTGAGTAATCGGGGGAGAAGGACCTTGGTAAGAGAGGGGAACAAGAACCCAATGGTCACTCTGGCTGAGCTCCAAAGATCCTGTGTGCAGATGGGAGAAACTTCCAGATGGTCAATGATCACTGCAGAACTCCACCAATCTTGGCTTTATGGCAAACTGGCCAGAAAGAAGCCTCTCCTCAGTAAAAGACACATGAAAGCCCGCATGGAGTTTGCAAAAAAAAAGCTCCTAAAGGACTCTCAGACTGCGAGAAACAAGATTCTGTAGTCCGATGAAACCAAGATTTAACTTTTTGGCCTCAATTCGAAGCATCATGTCTGGAAGAAACCAGACAATGCTCATCACCAGCCCAATACCATCCCTACAGTGAAGCATGGTGCCGGCAGCATCATGCTGTGGGAGTGTTTTTCAGTGGCTGGGACAGGGAGACTGGTCAGAGTTGAGGGAAAGATGAATGGAGCAAAGTATAGAGATATTCTTAATGAAATCCTGATCCAGAGTGCTCTGGACCTCACACTGGGTCGAAAGTTCACCTTCCAACAAGACAATGACCCTAAGCAAACAGCCAAGACAACACGGAAAGTGGCAGGGGGACAGCTCTGTGAATGTCCTTGAGTGGCTCAGTCAGAGCCCTGACTTGAACCCAATCAAACATCTCTGGAGAGACATGAAAATGGCTGTCCACCGACTGTCCCCATGCAACCTGACAGCGCTTAAGAGGATCTGCAGAGAAGAATTGCAGAGGAACTCCAAATCCAGGTGTGCAGACCTTGTGGCATCACACCCAAGAAGACTGGAGGCTGTTATCGCTGCCAAAGGTGCTTCAACTACTGAGTAAAGGGTCTGAATACTTATGTCAATGCAATATTTTAGTTTTTCCTTTTCAATAAATTAGCAAAGATTACTAACATTCTGTTTCCACTTTGTCATCGTGGGGTATTGAGTGCAGAATGATGGGGAAAAACGTGAATTTTTTTATTTTAGCACAACGCTTCAACATAACAAAATGTGAAAAAATGTAAAGGGTCTGAAGACTTCCCAAATGCATTTTAGGTCTGCGGGTTGTGACATTTCTTAGGACCCACAATATTTTAGGCAGAACAACATTGACATTTTACAGTCCCGATGATGACATTTACACTGGTGTAAGCATAGGGAATGCAGAATGTGAAGAGAAAAGCACACTCCAGAGTAATGAACAGGTAGATTCATTCACCTGTTCAGTCTGCAGATAATGGTGAAAAGATGCTACTAGAATGAAGTTTCTTTCAATGGGGTTGCCGAATATTAGAAAAACAGGTCTGCTTTCCCCTAAAAACAGCGCCACTCATGTCCATGAGTTGTGTGACAGCTCCTTTCACTTCAACAGAGGAAAGCTGCAATCCCACACACAACCCATGGACAGGTGTCGCACTGTTTTTGAAACAAAGCAGCCATGTTTTCTAATTTTGGAAACCCCCTAGTTTCTTGATGCTAATTTAGTGAACAATCTTTGTCCCAGGTTGTCTTATGCAGCTTTATTCATTTCAATATCTGGTGTAACACACAACTATTACACATGTAACATAACAAATAAAATGGTTCATCATTATTCACAATGTAATTTGTCCATTTCATACAGATAATTCAAATTTTTCCTTCGTTTCTACAACTAATGTGTGTGTCATATACGAAGTAAATACACAGAATGCCCACATTTCTGCAGAATAAGTACTAATAATCCGTACTATTAGATAATGTTATTTTTATCTAAAGTGGTTTTCTCATTACAAGATCTTCTGACTTCTCAATCAGACAGGTCAGAGCCCAAGAGAAGGAACACACGTGCGTAGAACAGCTCCAGATACCAAGTTTAATGGAGGGATTATCCCAGATGCGCAGCCATCGCACCATTTAAATCAAAGTTATGGATAACACTCATTTGTAACCACTCCTCCCACCGTTTCAATGGAGACATGGCAGTGTACATGGGGCCGATCCTCTAGAATGCTCAGGTCCCGATGTTAACAAACCTTAGTCAAGGTCCTTGCTCATGGACCCCCACCAATGTGACAACACCCTTACGGCATGTCTGATTCACAGAACAGAAATTGCAGCAATAGGAATAACCTCTCCTATAGGAGTAGAACCTGATTTTACGTTACTATTTTAGATTTATAATGGAATATTTATAGTTTATTATAGAATATAACATAATTCTGGAAACTTGTGTAGATTCATTTTAGACACTTCAAATAAAGCGACCACTTGTTTAGCTTAATGGAGTGAAACCTTTACTTACTCTTGTGTTTTGACCGACAACTCTAGACAAGTTGCTTCTACTATGATTGAGGAAAGATACAGACATTAAATAAATGAGAATAATTCCCTTAAGTCCTTTTCAAAGCGGTCACCACCCATTTAGGCTTATGATGCTGTCAAAGATATCATGATAATATGTAAGAAAGTAGAATGGTCCAGTCCAGTTCCACCAGTGCAGTGGTCAGAGGCATCAGGCTGTGGGACTCTCATATTTGAGGGGATGGTACAGTTAGTAGACCCGTTGGCTTCATTTTGTTTATTCCGCCATCCAGAATACAAACTCGCGGATATTCCAACTTTACCAGGTGTGCTGCAAACTAGAAGAAAAAACATTAGTACGAATATCTACAGCCAACATCCTATGTGCCAGATAATATAATGTACACATTAGTCTTATGTTGACAGGACCACATATAAAATATCTGTTATTTATTCTTTGCTGCACAAATCTATACTCAGCCTCATGCTACATGAGAGAATTAAAATCAACATTGAAATTGTACTTCACCGTGTCATTTGTTTGGGTGTTCTAAAACCAGATTCATTTTGGACTTCAGGACCAAATTAATTTAATCTGATTTTACTTTACAGTCCCCTCACAGTAAACGAGAGGTTTCCAACTACAGACTCAAAGATTCCAATACCTCCATTTCTAAAGACAAAGGGCACATCGCTCGGAGGAACACCACAGCGCACATCCGGCACCCATACATTATGTCTCAGTGACAGGTTAGTAGATGTTTAAAGGGGTTGTCCATGATTAAAAAAACATGTCTGCTTTCTGCCAAAAACTGTGCCACAGCTGTCCACAGGTTATGACAGACACATTCACTTCAATAGAGCGGAGCTGCAAAACTGCACACAACCTGCGGACAAGTATGGCGTTGTTTTAAAAGGAAAGCAGCCATGTCTTTTTAATCCTGAACTTCGATCTAACGGACTTCCCTGAAGTGTATGATTGTAAGATGCTCATAGTAACCGTTTTTTCTCAAAGGGCAGAGACTTCAGTGACACAATTTTACATGTTATATGCGGTTTTATATTTCCTCTTGTGAGTAACAATAAACCTTGAATTTTTTACGGTATGCCGGTAGTGCTACCCTATTGTAAGTTCTCTCTAACTAGGTCTGTTCATTGCGCCTAAAGTAATTGAGGCAGGGGTAGAACTACAAAGCCCAGTTAACTAATATTTAGTTAACCACCATCAAGCCTAGACATCGTACGGACGTTGAAATTGTGTTTGTGGACTCATTTGCTCGTCCGAGCGGCTAAGTATATATATTTTCATCGTCTGCGCATTATTTGGGAGTTTTGGACAACTCTAGCAATGGTCGGAGCACGCTAAATCAAGAGAGTGTGCGTAGTATCTATAACTTTTGCTGCGGTTTTTCACAATTGTAGTGAATGTTTCTAACATGGGTTTGCTCCTACCATTACTAGGACCTTGACCGAGTGCGAATGGAATTCTCCTTGGAGATTTTCTCCCATGTTGATGCTAATAATTCCTTCCCTCGTCTGTGTTCTCCTGTTATGCTTTCTCTCGTTTTCCTTTATTTCCCCTATATTTTCTTTTTTTTTCTTATTTACCTGCCCAGGATTTTTTATTCCCCTTGCAGCCCATTATTTTTTTTCCTCTCACTTTACCTCCTTACATAGTTCTCCATACTATTTTAAATACCTAATCCTCAGCACCCAGGCATGTTGTGATATTAATAAGAACACTGTATGTAGGATATGCTTAGGTTTCCTGCATTCTGCATACGGCATGTCTTGAGACCTCTTTATATAGTTATTCACTTAACCATTGCTTTATGGACTCCGTCATTTAGTGGTGCAATGTTGGACTGTTATGTTGGTACCGTAACATACTCTCAGGGTGGGCTTAATTCGAGATTTTACAAAGTGGATAGCGTGAAGAGCCTGACAGCTGCCCAAGCCAAGTTCACTTGTCGAGCCTGGATCCTGTGTCACTTTTTACTGGCCAAAATATTCACATTATTTTTACTGCTATCTGCACTTTCCATAGGTATTTACGATCACCATTGTAGCCACTGTATACATCAGCACTTACGGAGCAGACACTAAATATAATGTATAAACATTCCACAACCAGAATGGGTTTACAGTGGCTGCCAACATTCAAAGGACATGATAATTTGGATGATTATATTTTCTAGAAACTAAATGTAGGTAGCGGCAATGTATCAATGCATAACTACAGTATGTTGCATTGTCACAAGTGACAACCCTATGGGAGCAGTTATGGCCATCGGATTGGGTGAACCCATAAAGTTATAAAAAAGCATTTTTTACGTATTTGGGGGGTTTGGTCTAAAACTTAATTATTTAGGAAGTAAAAAATAAAATAAAAAAGACAAAAGTACATTTTGTGCAAACTCCAACATATGGACAAGGGTCTAGTTCTGTTCTTATTATACAGATCCAGCAACCCAAGTGCATTCATGAAATGGTCCTGAAAAAACAACAACTCTGATACAAATTTATTCAGTACAGTTTTCTGGAGCTTAAATAAGGAGGAGGGCTGGGCGCAGTCCATTGTACTGGGTGAATGGATCCCATGGGAAAACAGGAGTCGGTCCTAATCAAAGATTTCATTAAAAACAACTGAATTTCATTGTGAACTATGTCAGGCTGGCTATACAGCTGCCAATTCAACACTTAACACACTTCTAAATGTCCTGAGGGAGAAAGCAGCAATGGGCATGCAGAACATTCCTGCCTCTGTTATAATGGCATTAGCAGAAAGGAGCATCTAGTTAGTAGTTTGCTGAATGGCCTAATTTATTTCAGACACGATAATTGGCTGATCAAAGCAGTCTTAGCCATTATGGGTGACCGCTTGTGAGAAACACCTTTATAGCGATGGTTCACCATTGTTAGTGATTTGGGTAATAGGGGAGAGCAGGTGTAAACGACAGCTCGTATTCTAGTGACATTGCCCGGAGGAAGGAGGTGTAGCTACGGGCAATATGATCTGCCTACACCTGAGTTTATCTTTTACTCAAATCACTCCTGCTGGTAAAAGGAGCATTTATGTATCAGGTATACAGCGTTCAGCCACAACAAAAAAAAAACACTAACAGATGAAGTGAATAACATTGATTATGTTGTGACAATGGCGCCTGTCAAAGGGTTGGTAGCAAGTGAACAGTCAGTTCTTGAAGTTGTGATGGAAGCAGGAAAATTTGGCAAGTGTAAGAATCTGAGCGACTTTGACAAGGGCCAAATTGTGATGGTTAGGCGACTGGGTCAGCGCATCTTCAAAACGGAAAGTCTTGTGGGGTGTTCCTGGTATTCAGAGGATATTTTTTAAAAGTGGTCTAAAAAACAACAACCGGTAAACCAGTGACCAGTCATGGGTGCTCAAGGTAATTTATGCGTGTGGGGAACAAAGGATAGATTAGTCTGGTACAATCCCACAGAAGAGATACTGTAGCACAAATTGCTGAAAAACCTAACGCTGGCTATGATAGAAAGGTGTCAGAAGACCCAGTGCATGGCAGCTTGCTGCGTTTGGGGCTGCGTAGGCGCAGACTGGTCACAGTGCCAATGCTGACCACCATCCACCACCGAAAGTGCCTATAATAGTTACGTGAGAATCAGAACTGGACCATGTAGCATTAGAAGATGGTCACGTTTTTTTCTTCATGTACACATCATGTAGATGGCCGGATGCGTGATGCTCTGGGTCCTGGCATTCATGTGGATGTTACTTTGACATTTGCCACCTACCCAAACAGTGTTGCAGACACATTGTTTTAATGGGATTCACCTGTACAAGCCTGGCCGAACTACTACCTGCCCGTGTGAATACACTCTAGGACAAGGGCTACACAGCGACTTTGGTCGCGCGATCAAAGATCATTGTGTGCCCCTGCTTGAATCGCATGTATGTAAAGTAAACGTGGCTGCATTGCGACCCGACAGTCGGTTTGAATTTCTTGCAACTGATTCTTTTGCAATGCAGCTGCATTCACTTTAATTACGTGCGATACACACAGGGGCAAACGCGACCTGTGTCATGTCCAAAGTCGCCGTGTAGCCCTAGCCTAAGTCAACAGTAAAATGTGGATAATTGACAAGAAGTTCCTAATCATTAGCCTTTATTACAGTATAAACACACCATTGGCAAAACGACTGCCATAGAATAGGGGGGTCCAACATCTTTGGCATACTTATGTAACTTTTATACACTTTATCAGCTGCTCTGCAGGCACAAGTAATTGACGTTTACTTACACCAATAATGAATGATTTGTTCTCTGGGTGGGTGATGGTATTCACAAAGAATGATGCGTTCACGTGATGTCATGGAGTCATGTCACTATGGACGCAATGTCAATGTGGCCTAGCTAACACATGAGAGCGACAGCAACTGACAGTGGGAGACAAAAGTTGCAATGGCAAGAATAAAAGTTTTTTATTTTTCTATTATTTTTCTGTCCAGGTCTCAGAAAACCCATTTTGTATGAAATGCAAGGAAAATGTTTAATTTCAGAAGCATTTCCCGAATCAGCACATGAAGAATCGGCAGCACTGCTGCAACAAAAAAGAAGAACATGTGTTGGTTCAGGATACAGCAGAGGGCTATAAACCGTTATTTATTTTATTGATTGTACCATGAATTTTGTACAGTTTCCACAAACATAGGGGGAGATTCACAACAGGGTGTGCGCCAAATTTATCTGGTCTAGAAGTGTCTAGAAAAAGGAGTGTGGCTAAGAGTAGTTGCATCAAAACATTGGTGTACAGACATGAGGTGGTGTAAGGAATAGAAATGTGTCCAATATGCCTAGAAAGTTATGCCAATTTATCAAGCCAACTTCAATTTTTTGGGAAATTCGTACATTTATCATACATTCCCCCCATATTGTGAATGATTTGCTACTATGTTACAAGATCAAGCCTATTTCAGTCAGTTAAATCAGTAGGGCCCTTATTTTAGTTAAACAAATATGGAGCTCAAACTAATTTTATCCATATTTATTGACTAACAACTGGCATATATTAAACCAATGCTAGAGGTAATAGGATAAATAATTCAGATAATAGTAATACAAGTTGAAAATAACATGAGACGAGGGGTAGTGTGAGTTTTTAATGCTGACAAGCAGAGAAGAGCTGCCTGTGCAATTTAGGGAAAAAGAACAAATGGAGCTTTAACTTGTATTACTATGGCTTAAGCAGGCCTTTGAAATGGAAAAGTCAAGCTAACTTGGAATTGAGTTGTGGTTGTAATCTCACGTTATTTACATTCCCTTAACCGCTTTCAATTTTCCCTATACCAGTTTGAGAACGAATGCTTGGCACAGACGTGGCAAAGCCATAACAAAAGCTTTTTTTCTTTTTTCATGCCAGCACAGAAATAGACTAGGAGTCGGTCAGGTTTTTTGATCTATGCATTCCCCACATCTTTCTAATTCCCACATCATATAACTTCAAATAAACTGTGGGGTTCCGCTGTTACCACCAACAGAGCTTTGAAAACTGCTCTGCTCCTTGTACGGAGATTGTGAATAGACTGACCAGGAGATCATGTTTCTAACACTATAAATGAATTGCAGTAGTAGAGTGGTAACAACACAGTAATCCAAACCACGGCAACCTAAAATCCTGGAAACTTGACTTTTTCTTTCAGCCATCATTCTTGAGAGGTCCTCCAATGCATTATTAATAAGGTCAAAGATAAAACGTTTGATACTTGTGAGGGCAATGTCATTTGATTTCCTTGGCCCCATAAGTGACTTGCAATCCCAATAGAGAATCACAAAGAATATTAGGCAGAATGTGTGGCATAGCAACAATCCAAAAATGAACTGGGTGACAACTGCAAATATGCTTAGGGTTCGTTCACATCTGCGCCAGTGCTCAGTTCCGAAGGAAAGTCAGAGCTTTCCGTTGGAATGGAGCTCTGACTGACACAAACGGAAACCATAGGTTTCCGTTTCCATGATCAATGATTTCAATGGTGACGGATCCGGTGCTAATGGGTTCCGTCGTTTTGACGGAATCAATAGCGTAGTCGACTACCGAACGTCGGAACGGGACCCTGGCACAAACGTGAATGAAGTCTTAGCCACGTGTATTTTGCTTTTGTCTTTTGTTTTGTGTTGTCTAGTCTGGGGGCTGTTTTTTATACTGATGACCTATCCACAGGAAAGGTCATCAGTATATGATTGGTGGGGGTCTGACACCCGGACCTCACACCAATCAGCTGTTCTGGCTGCCGGAAGGTATGAAGTGGTCAGTGCCAGGAGCTGATGGCTCCGTACACTGCATAGCGGCCGTGCTGGGTTACTGAAGCGCTGTTCTTATTTACTCCTATCCCGCTATCTAGTTACACATATATCTGTACCGCTTCCACATGAACATTGGCTTCCTTTGGATTTTATGTATTTTTGCAATTAACCAACTATATTTTTACACTATATAAATTTATTACAGCTGTCAGTGATGAAATGATCCTATTATTGGTTACAGGCACTATTCCTGATTAATATTGATCTGTAATTATGTCATATAGGCTGCAATAGATAGTAGCTTTTCTATTGGTAAGACGAGATTAGCAGTGCAACCATAAGGAGGAAGCAAGTGAGATAGAAAAGACGACAAATTAACCTATGTGCAAAACTATTAAATGTTCAATTCGGAATAAGAATATAATTTGGAAACTTATTTCTGTAATGATTTGCAGTACCAGCACAGTACCTGGATGGCCATTGTGCTGTGCAGGGAAATATTTGGAAAGAGCCACAGTGTGCCACAGCCTTCATTTTAGCAATTGATGGGTGTCTCAGCGGACGGACCCTGAGCTATCAACAAGTGACAGCATAGCCTAGGGACATACTATATGGACCAAAATTATTAGGACACATACAGGAGCTTTTAAGACGTTTTCTAAATCCATAGGCATTAATATGGAGTGTGTCCCTTTTTTGCAGCTAAAACAGCTTCCACTCTTCTGGTAAGGTTTTATACAAGATTTTAAGTAGTAATAAGTAATAGTGTGTACGTGGGAATTTTTGCCCATTTATCCAGAAGAGATTTGTAAGGTAATCTCTGCTCTAGTACATCCTAAAAGGTGTTTGATGGGGTTGAGGTCAGAGCTCTGTGCGGGCCAGTCAAGATCTTTCACACCAAACTCACCCAACAATGCCTTTATGGACCTTGCTTTGTGCACTGGGGCACAGTCATGCTGGAACAGAAAAAGGGCCTTCCCCAAACTGTTCCCACAAAGTTGGAAGCTACAATTGTCCAAAAATGTCTTTGTATGCTGAAGCGTTAAGATTTCCCTTCACTGGAACTAGGGGGCCTAGGTCAACCCCTGAAAAACAACCCCATAGCATTATCCCTCCTCCACCAAACTTTACAGTTGGCACAATGCAGTCAGGTAAGCAACTTTCTTCTGGCAATCGCCAAACCCAGACTCGTCCCTCAGACTGCCAGATAGAGATCGCCCATTCCACAGAACACATTTCCACAGCTCCAGAATCCAGTGGTGGAGTGCTTTACACCACTCCATCCGACCCTTGGCATTGTGCTCGGTGATGTAAGGCTTGCTTGCAGCTGCTCGGCCGTGGAAACCCATGTCATGCAGCTCCTGGCACAGAGTTTTTGTGTGAATGGTATTGCCAGGGGAGGTTTGGAATTCTGCAGTTCTGGAGTCAGTAGAGCTTTGGCGACTTTTATGCACTAGGCGCCTCAGTACTCCGTTATTTTACGTGGTCTGCCACTTTGTGGCTGGGCTTCTGTGGTTCCTAAATACTTCCATTTTGCAATAATGCCACTCACAGTTAAACATATCTAAAAAGGAGAAATTTCACAAGCTGATTTGTTGCAACGGTGGCAAGTTATGACAGAACCATGCTCGAATTCAGTGAGCTTTTTAGAACGCCTCATGCTTACACAAATGTTTACAAAGACGGACTGCATGACTAGGTGCTTCATTTTATACACCTGTGGAATTGGGACTAAATAAAACACCTGAATTAAATAATTAAGAGGTGTGTCCCAATACTTTTGTCCATAAGGTGTACATTTCTGCAGCTCAAGGCTGCCGCTAGAGGGAACAATCTGAAAATGAGTTTATTGAATCTTACGGAGCTCAATACAATCTGTATAAATGTGTCTTCAGTTTCCTCCCCCTAGTGGCAGGTAATCTGTGCATACACAGAGACCATATCTGCATCAAAGAAAAAAACATAAAGGCTCCCATTGAATGACTGATAAAAGGGGTTTGTGTGTGAATATCTGGGCTGTACAAAACTTGGTTGAAAGATCTGCTGTGACTACTCAGGAAGAATGGGGGCTACTGTGACGACTGAAAGATAAGTGGGTTGGGAGTAGACCTGTTGTGACTACTGAGGAGGGCTGGGGAGAGTCCTGCTGTGACTCCTGGGAAAATAGGGGGGTTCCTGTGCCTGCAGGGTAAGTGAGGGTCCTGCTGTGACTACTAGGGTAACAGTGGGGGCCTGCTATGATTACGGTGGAAGGGGTGGATTTTCTGATTAAGAGGAAATAGTGGGGGCCTCTGTTGTGACTATTGAGGACATACGGTAGGAGGACTGCTGAGATTATTAGGGAATAGGGATGTGCTTCTGTCACTGGTGACTCCTGGGGAAGGTGAGGGGGCTGCTGTGACTACCAGTGGGGGCCTGCTGTGATTATGTTGTAAGTAAGGGGTGAATTTTGTGATTAAGAGGAAGTAGTGGGGCCTCTGGTGTGACTATTGAGGACACAGGAGGACTGCTGAGATTATTAGGGAATAGCGATTTGCTGCTGTCACTGGGGACTCATGGGGAAGGTGAGGGGCTGCTGTGAACTTGGGAATATATATATATATATATATATATATATATATTTATTTATTTAGGAGGGTTACAATTAAATGTATGACAGATCTGCTGCATAGTTTACAGGATGTTTCCATTCTGTAACGCTAAAGGACACTTGCACACAGTGTTTTCCTAGGCCAACAGAACAGGCCTCAAGGTTCACAAGCAGTCGAGCAAGCAAGAGGATCCTTTGAGAATTTTTATCAAATCTCGCATCTTTGCTAATGGATATATGCCAGCCACTAGAAATGACAAGTTAATTAGAGCATATCTTATTTAACTGAATGGTTTCCAAAATGTAGAAAATTTACTTTTTAATGACATACAGAATGTCGAGTACTTCTGTACATGACAAAATATCTATAGACCAAGCTGCAATGATGAATCAAGACATATAATCTGTTGGAAAATAGAAGTACCGTTTACATGCCTGTGGTTTGTCTATTGACAGTCTACAGCTAAGTCTTCTCCATATGTTACATAGTTACATAGTTACATAGTTAGTACGGCTGAAAAAAGACACATGTCCATCAAGTTCAACCAAGGGACGGGAAAAGGGAAGGAAAATTTTCTACACATAGGAGCTAATACTTTTTTGTTCTAGGAAATTATCTAAGCCTTTTTTAAAGCCATCTACTGTCCCTGCTGTGACCAGCTCCTGCGGTAGGCTATTCCATAGATTCACAGTTCTCAATGTAAAGAAGGCTTGTCGCCCCTGAAGCTTGAACCTTTTTTTCTCCAGACGGAGGGAGTGCCCCCTTGTTTTTTGAGGGGGTTTTACAAGGAACAGGATTTCACCATATTTTTTGTATGTGCCATTAATATATTTATATAAGTTAATCATGTCCCCCCTTAGTCGTCTTTTTTCAAGGGTAAATAGGTTTAATTCTTTCAATCTTTCCTCATAACTTAAATTCTCCATGCCCCTAATTAGCTTCGTTGCTCTTCTTTGTATTTTTTCCAACTCCAGGGCATCCTTTCTATGAATTGGAGCCCAGAACTGAACTGCATATTCTAGATGAGGCCTCACTAATGCTTTGTAAAGTGGCAATATTACATCCCTGTCCCGCGAGTCCATGCCTTTTTTAATACACGACAATATCCTGCTGGCCTTTGAAGCAGCTGATTGACACTGCATGCTGTTATTGAGTTTATGATTTACAAGTACACCCAGATCCTTCTCAACAAGTGAATCCGTCAGTGTAGCTCCCCCTAGGACATATGATGCATGCAGGTTGTTGGTACCCAGATGCATAACTTTACATTTATCTACATTAAACTTCATCTGCCAAGTGGACGCCCAAACACTTAGTTTGTTTAAATCTGCCTGCAATTCATGAACATCTTCCATAGACTGAACTATATTACATAGCTTGGTGTCATCTGCAAAAATAGAAATAGTGCTATTAATCCCATCCTCTATATCATTAATAAATAAGTTGAATAATAGTGGTCCCAGCACTGAACCCTGGGGTACACCACTTATAACCGGTGACCATTCAGAGAAGGAATCATTGACCACAACCCTCTGGATACGGTCCTTGAGCCAATTCTCAATGCAATTACAAACTATATTTTCTAAACCTATAGTCCTTAATTTAACCATTAGGCGTCTATGGGGGACAGTGTCAAATGCCTTTGCAAAGTCCAAAAACACTAAATCCACAGCGGCCCCTCTGTCTAGACTTCTGCTCACCTCTTCATAAAAACAGATTAGGTTAGTTTGACAACTTCTGTCCTTAGTAAAACCGTGCTGGCTGTCACTTATAATGCTATTTATTGTCACATAATCCTGTATATAGTCCCTCAATAGCCCCTCAAACATTTTCCCCACGATGGATGTTAAGCTTACTGGTGTATAATTACCCGGGGAAGACCTAGAGCCCTTTTTGAAAATAGGCACCACATTTGCGCTGCGCCAGTCCCTTGGCACTATACCAGTCACTAGAGATTCTCTGAATATTATGAAAAGGGGGACAGAAATAACTGAACTAAGCTCTTTAAGAATTCTAGGGTGTAACCCATCTGGTCCCGGGGCCTTGTGCACATTTATTTTATTTAATTTAGCTTGGACCATCTCTACATTCATCCAATTCAGTATATCAACTGATATATTAACAGCACTGGCACCGGCTACATCAGCTGCTCTTTCTTCTGTTGTATATACAGAGCTAAAGAACCCATTTAGTAACTCTGCCTTCTCTTGATCCCCTGTGATCAACTCCCCATTACCACTATCTAGGGGTCCTACATGTTCAGACCTTGGCTTTTTAGCATTTATATACTTGAAGAATTTTTTGGGATTTGTTTTACTATCCTTGGCCACCTGCCTTTCATTTTGTATTTTTGCTAATTTTATTACATTTTTACAGATTTTATTAAGCTCTTTATATTTTACAAAGGCTACAGCTGTACCCTCAGATTTGTATTTTTTAAATGCCCTTTTTTTGTCATGTATTGCCCTTTTCACAGAAGGTGTAAGCCATGTGGGGTTTAATTTGAGTCGTTTATACTTGTTACCTATAGGAATAAATTTTGCACTATAATAACTCAAAGTAGATTTGAAAATCTCCCATTTATCATTTGTTCCATTATTTGACATTAGTTCTTCCCAGTCCATATCCTGAATTGCAGCCCTCATCCTGGGGAAATTGGCTTTCTTAAAATTAAATGTTTTTGCCCTCCCAGCCTGCGTTTGTTTTTTACAGTATAGGTAAAATTTAACTATATTATGATCACTGTTACCGAGGTTTTCACGAACATTGACATTCCCAACAAGCTCTGCATTATTAGAAATGACTAGATCCAACAGAGCTTCACCTCTAGTCGGGTCTTCCACAAACTGGCCCATAAAATTTTCCTGCAACAGGTTGAGGAATTGTCTCCCCTTTGCAGTTGAAGCTGAACCATGACACCAATTAATATCCCGGAAATTAAAATCTCCCATTATCACTACAGTACCCGCCTGTGCAGCCCGCTCCATCTGTTTATATAGCTGACCCTCCATCTCCTCAGTTATATTGGGGGGGTCTATAGATTACACCAAAAGTAATTTTTTCAGTGTTTACCTCCCTTTCTAGTTCCACCCACAAGGTTTCAACCTCCTCACAGTATTCACCCACTATTGTCTCTTTCACACTCGCCTTCATATCATTTCTCACATACAGACATACACCACCACCTTTCCTATTTGTCCTGTCTTTCCGAAAAAGTGTAAAACCCTGTAGATTTACAGCCCAGTCATGTGAAGAGTCCAGCCATGTTTCAGCAACACCAACTATATCTATATTTTCTTCCAGTATCAAGGCCTCCAGCTCCCCCATTTTGCTTGCTAGACTTCTGGCATTTGTGAACATACACTTTAACTTGCCTGTCAGTTTTTCACTTTTATTATCAGAAATGTGATTTGACATTAATCGGGCCTTTTTATTTACACTGATGTTTTGTAACGAAAGGATCTCCTTATCTTGTTGTCTGTCCTCTCCCCACATTCTGTTTCTCCCCCCACCAATATAGTCTGACCCCTCTCTAACCTGGCTGCCCCTTTTTTTTCTACATTGACCTATTGTTTTTTCTACATGTTCTGATTAGATAATCGGTTTGGATCCTTATTAAGAGGAGGATGCAATACTAGAGGTCAAAGCGAAGAAAATGTTCAAATCCATCTA
Organism: Rhinoderma darwinii; assembly: GCF_050947455.1. Classification (NCBI taxonomy): domain Eukaryota; kingdom Metazoa; phylum Chordata; class Amphibia; order Anura; family Rhinodermatidae; genus Rhinoderma; species Rhinoderma darwinii. Next base: position 173,714,073 of record NC_134687.1, on the reverse strand, counting down.
AGTAAAATTGTATTAACAGTGGGCAGGGGCCTTACTACTAAATCTGATGTAAAGTTTTACATTAGGCCTGATATATGTGGGGTGGCGTAATTTAAATAAAAATGCAGCAGACCCCATTTTTAAACAGAGCCAATGTGGCTAATAATCAATAGCCAATAGGATAAGTCCGCACTTATCATAATGTGGAAACATTATCAGTTGAGCATATGATGCCCGGCGAAACACAAGCAGAATACTCGAGGACAGTATGCATACAATGGAAGGTTTATCCTTTTTATTATGCCTTTTCTTATTTATTGTAGCAAGGAGGAGTTTTTTTTCTGACAATTGTATTTGTATATGGTGGCAGGAAAGACATGATCTGTGCCTTTCCTGCATGATCATATATTAGAGTAACAAGTAATCATCTAACGCAACTGGCCAATAGATCATTAGCATTCAGTTTTAATTGTCTTCCTAGAATCCTCACTACATTTTTACTACAACCACTCTATGACACAAAGTGCTTAGGTTTCCATGGCAGTCTCGCAGTTTTAATAGCCAAATGCGAGTGCTCTATGAAGAAAAATCTGATCAAAGACGTTAAAGTGATACTCTGGGGCAATAGATGAAAATACAGCTATTTTCAGGAATGAAGGAGCCCCAGTCTTCCTTATGTAATCCACCCCAATCGAGGGATCCATGGCTGTTTTCTGGCAGACCGCTTCAGCAGCCGGTCTGTACTCTCTGGTCCTAGGCAGTGGTTGCCAAGATCTATATAAACCTATATAGGAAGTGACTCAACTTAAAATCTGTGCGTGCATTTGCAGTGAGTCACTTCCTATACAGGTTCCTGGGCGAGTTATGACAACTACTGCAAAAAAACCTATAAAAACGTACAGGTAGGCTGCAGAAGCTGCCTCACCGAAAACACCTCTGGATCCCTCGATCGTCACGGGCCACGAGGATGGGTACCTCTAATTCGGCAATAGCACTATCTTCAGCTTTTGCCCAGATAATCAGTTTAATATCACAGAAATTGGAAGCTTAAAGGTCTGGTTTATTATTCTGGCATATTTTGTACTGGAGTACCACAGACACAGACAGTTGCATTATTTCTGTGGAAACTATATAATGTTGTATTTCTCCTGCAGTGGCTCTGTGGGGTAATTGAACACTTGCTGCAGGGTTCCCTCTATTTTTGGGGGATCTCAACAGCAGGACAACATGTGACCAGCTTATCATTGACAAGGCCTTTCTAATTATAAAAAAACCAAACACTTTTCTCCTTTAATAACAATACTATGCAGCCTAAAATCTCTGTGAAGCAAGAGTCTCTATCACTGATTCACATGAAATTATCATCAGGAGTGGACAAGGACAGCAGAGGGCCCCAGTGCAAGAACAATATGTGGGCCCCTTTGTCTAGAATAGCTCATGATAAAACAGCCCCCTTATGTTTCTCTAACAATCCACCAGTAATTGTGAGCCATAGAGTAAAAGAGGACAGTAAAAAGATGCTAGCTGCTTATAAGGTGGTGGTGAGCTCCCTTACCTACTAGGACCTTGTGCAGCTGCACAGGTTGCACCAATGGTATGTCCACCACTCATTCTCATGGTACAATAACCCCTTGACACACTAGGATATGCCCATTTATTCTGGTGTGGGAGTTAAACTATGGTGCCGGCTCACATGCTGAGCCTGCTCCTTACGGTGCGGGTGTCAGTCTGGGGTGTCAACTGTAATACACAGCTAACAACCAGAAACAGAGATCGCTCTGATCTTGGCCGTCTAACCACTTAGATGCCGCGATCAATAGCGACTGCAGCATCTAAGCCGTTAGAGAGAGGGACGGTCCCCTCTGATAGTCCATCGCTTCCCCTTCTGCGCAACATGATCGCAGGGTGCCGATGTTGTCATGGCAGCTTAGGGGCCTAATAAAGTTCCCCAGGTCTGCCTTCTTTCTGCTCCTGTTAAGTGCTCCCTCTGGCAGGGCTTAACAGGAGCCTGTAAAAATGACAATACACTGAGATACATTAGTATTGTAGTGTATTAAACCAAGCGATCTGACAATCACTGGTTCAAATCCCCTAGGGGACTAATAAAAAGTGTAAAAAGCAGTTAAATAAGTTTTCAGTAGTGTACAAAAAATATTAAAAGTAAAAAAAAAAAAAACGTTTCCCATTTTTTCATCTAAAGTAAAGTTTTGCTAGGTAATCTAAAGTAATGTAAAGAAAATAAAAACAAAATAATAAACAAAAATTGCTATGGTCGCATCACGTAAAAGTCAGAATTATTACAATATAACATTATTTAATGGACATGGTGAAAGTTGTTTTTTGGTCACATTAGTGCTAAAAAAAAAAATTTAATAAAAAATTATCAAAAAGTCATATGTACCAAAAAATGGTACCAATAAAAACTACAGCTCGTCTGGCAAAAAATAAGCCCACACACCGCTCAATCGTTGAAAACATAAAAAAGTTATGTCTCTCAGACTGTGGCGACACAAAAAATTGTTACAAAACTTTTTTGTAAAAATGGTAAAACAAAAATGATATAAATTTGGTATTGCAGCAATCATATTGACTAGCAGAATAAAGTTAAGTTGTCGTTTTTACTGCGCGGTGAAAGACATAAAAACTAAACACCGCAAATAATTGAGGAATCACAGTCTTTTTTGAATTTCCACCCCACAACATTTTTTGTTTCCCAGTACATTATATGGTACTTTAAATCATGCTAATAGAAACGACAACTCCTCCTGCAAAAAAATAAGCCTTCACACCACTCCATTGACGGGAAAATAAAAAAAGCTATGGCTCTTGGAAGGCGAGGAGTGAAAAACGAAAAAACAAAAAAAGGCTGTGACTGCAAAGAGTTAATTTATAGATTGCAATAACGAATGAGCTGCCTATTAACGCTCACCGGTAGGTAAAAGCCAAATATCCAAACTGAGAACAGTTATATCCTACAGATGAATAAACCCATTCTAACTTGATATTCCAATAAGTGTATTTTCCATTCTGGAAAGCCAAATAATCAATCTATAATTCTGGCCCCCGTGAAACATAATGTTACAGTTCCAGGTTATGACGTTAGCCAGTTAGCTTGCATATAGAAACAGCACTGTAGATTTTCTCTAGTAGATGGGTCATGGAGTCATTGACCGAGGAACCATTGCTGCGTGAAGAAAACAGAGATAGGATTTCTCTTGGCTAGCCTCCCATATATATTAAGAAAGGCACGATCCTCAGAACACACGGCTTATTCCCATACACAAGGCTTTCAAACCAGTTGACAGTAATAGATAACAGAATATTAAGAAATTATTTTCCCAATAGTATAAAAAGCACCGACTTCCTCCAGTCATTTTGCTTCTATTAAGTTGAGAGAGTAACTTAATGAAGAGAAAATATATAACTCAAAGCTCTATAATGTCCAGAACAAACATAACCAAGTTATTTAATATATTTTATTTTATTTTTTTCACTTGCATTTTCCTAAGATTTGATACCTGAAAAATTTATTTTAACGAAACAATATATGGCTATTTTATAAACCTATCCTGTACTATGTCTTTTGTGAAGCCAATATTAGCATCTCAGTCCCAAATGGCTGCGGTTCTATGGTTTGCTCATTTAATGTTCAATTTACTGATCACTGATTATTGAGTGTGCCATTTATACCATGTAAAAATTGGGAACCGGAGTCAAGTTCTCTAGGACTGCCGCTATAAGGGTAGAATGTTTTGCCTTACAGATAAAGTTTACAATGGTTTTAAAAAAGGGAACATACTCTTTATAGAAAGACCTATGAAAGACCTTGTCAAAAACGTCTTAGAAATCACCTGAATTAAGTGTAGGTTTAAAGAGGCTCTGTCACCAGATTTTGCAACCCCTATCTGCTATTCCAGCAGATAGGCGCTGCAATGTAGATTACAGTAACGTTTTTATTTAAAAAAAAACAGCATTTTTGGCCAAGTTATGACCATTTTTGTATTTATGCAAATGAGGCTTGCAAAAGTCCAACTGGGCGTGTTTAAAGTAAAAGTCCAACTGGGCGTGTTTAAAGTAAAAGTCCAACTGGGCGTGTATTGTGTGTGTTACATCTGGGCGTTTTTACTTCTTTTACTAGCTGGGCGTTGTGAATAGAAGTATCATCCACTTCTCTTCAGAACGCCCAGCTTCTGGCAGTGCAGACACACAGCGTGTTCTCGAGAGATCACGCTGTGACGTCACTCACTTCCTGCCCCAGGTCCTGCATCGTGTCGGACGAGCGAGGACACATCGGCACCAGAGGCTACAATTGATTCTGCAGCAGCATCGGCGTTTGCAGGTAAGTCGATGTAGCTACTTACCTGCAAACGCTGATGCTGCTGCAGAATCAACTGTAGCCTCTGGTGCCGATGTGGCCGACACTATGCAGGACCTGGGGCAGGAAGTGAGTGACGTCACAGCGTGATCTCTCGAGAACACGCTCTGTGTCTGCACTGCCAGAAGCTGGGCGTTCTGAAGAGAAGTGGATGATACTTCTCGTCAGAACGCCCAGCTAGTAAAAGTAGTAAAAACGCCCAGATGTAACACACACAATACACGCCCAGTTGGACTTTTACTGTAAACACGCCCACTTGGACTTTTGCCAGCCTCATTTGCATAAATACAAAAATGGTCATAACTTGGCCAAAAATGCTCGTTTTTTAAAAATAAAAACGTTACTGTAATCTACATTGCAGCGCCTATCTGCTGCAATAGCAGATAGGGGTTGCAAAATCTGGTGACAGAGCCTCTTTAATAAGATAGCAGGTAGACCTAAAAATTAACATATTTGTAACCTAGATAGGAAATTAAAATAAATAAAAGTTAAATAAATAAATGAATAATAAATTAATATATATAAATAAATTATACTTACTAACAAAGCATTCACATGGCTTTATTTTTTCAACATGAATTTTGTATAACCAAACAAAAAACCTGAAAGATTCAGTTCAAATTAGTTCTGTCATTACAATTATTATTATTATTTTTTTTACTGGATTTTACAGACTTAGGGTTTTTAATCCGACGTCTATTGGGTGAAGGTTTAAAAATGTATGGTAACTAATGACAGGCCCTGTTTACACTTGCATTGTGAACCTCTGTTTTGGGGGTCCAGCAAGCTTTCCAGTATTTTTAACAGGAACCCCCGACAAACTCTGTTTAAGTTAATAGGGTCCGTGGAATACCAGTCATGAATTACATTACACTACTATGGCATAAGACAGTAACAGTTATGCCTGGATTCCTCGAAGTTAAAATGGCTCTCCGCTTTGGACAGTTACTACTTGTTAGAAGGGTCTTTGACAATAAGAAAGTTTCCCTGTACTGGTGATCCGTTGCAATTTGTGGGGAAATTTGGCTGATTAATTTCCCTGCAGCAGCACCACCACAGGGGAAATTAAGTATTACACAGTGCCCAATGCACTACAGGACATGTCCCCCAAGCAAGAGATGCTCTCTGGCCAAGAGTTGGGGATCATGAACAGAGGATCAACCTGTAATAAATCAGAATTCCCTAATAGGGGATATCTATATATAAATCTAAGCTTGACATCCCCTTTAAAATAGTACTCCTACAGCTCCCCATGTAAGCAGGCACTAGGGGGCGCTCACATGTATCTTCCAGGCCTTGCACTGTTTTTTTTTAATCAGTGCAGCGAAGAGAGAACGATGCTCCATTCTCTATTTTGACTGGCGCTTCCTTCTGAACCATCAGAACACATATAACCATGTCTGTATTCCGATGGTTGTGCATTTGTGGTCTAGAGAAATAAAATATTTAGTTCAGAGAAAGAATACCTTGCTTTTGAATTAGGGCAGAATAAGGCGCACATAATTTAACTGCTTCACACCCTCTAGTCTCTAATCCGAGGAGGCCTGCATACTGTAGATAGACGGGAGCACTTTCTGTAACTAAGATGCACATGTTAGTAATTCTTCATACTGCTAATAGAATACAGATTTGGTTTTTGTTTTGTTGAATTTAAATTTTTGCTGACCAATTGCTATTTTTGGGAAGAGCTTAGAATTGCCATTTCATAATACATTTCAGCTGTTTTCTTATCAGTTTAGTCATGTTTACAAGAACATTTCATCATTTAGATTTGACATGCACTACTCTTGAAATGCCTAATGTTTGTGTGGGTCTTATGGGGGCTGGGATCAATCTAACCGTTACTGGGGATGTTGACATTCATGAAGAACTGACTCAAATTGACCAGAATGAAGTTGGATGATGACTACTACCACCCAAGATGGTTAACTCTCCCAGAACTTCTTGATTGTGGAGTCTCAGGCTTTTTTTGAATTTGGTAAAAAAAAACAACAACAACAACATTGTGTCATTCTTCATATTACTACTAAACCAAAATGCAACAGATTTCCTTTCTAAAAGCCTGGGATACTCTCATACACATAATATATTAACAATATCAGGAAGCCAGGAATAAGTAGTTTTTGAAAGTGCACTCATTTGGAAATATGTTGGCTACAATATTATGAAATTGCATTATGTCCAATGTGAACATAGCGGCTCAGTGGTTAGCACTCTTCCAGTGTTTGCATTGGTTTCCACTGCGCTCTACCGTTTCCTCACACACTCCAAAAACACACTGGTAGGTTAACTGGCTGATACAAGGAAATTAGATGGGGAGTCCTTTTTAGAACAGGAACTGGTATGAATGGCAACAATCTGTACAGCAATGAAGAATATGTCAGTGTTATACTGTATAAGCAACATAAAAAAAATAACAATATTAATACAGTGACAGTTAATCATAAAAAAAGAAATCTGTTAGATCTGCAGCAACTGCCCTTAGACTGATCTAATGACAAAAAAAGTGCTCTAAAAACGGAGGAACAATAAGAGAAATACACAAGAAATCTTGTGGTTGGTTGTTTCAAGAACAAGACTAAGAAAACGTTTATGGCAACAATAGTTAGATTTATCCCCACCCACCCCTCCGGAAAAAAAACCAAAAAAAAAAACCTCATCTAGACCATGGTGGTATAAATAAACTTATAAAAATAATTTGAATGATACGTGGAAACTGACTGAAGGGCGAAATTTATATATTTCAAGAAACTGTAAAACGTAGGGAGGAAAAATATGGGTTGGCTGTATACACTACGTTACTGAAAGAATCAAGTTTTCCCATTACTAAAAATGTGACGTTCCGCCACCAATCAATGAAAGGTTGGTGAAAGGCGGCCTTGGTTTATTGAATTGTTATAATCAGAGAGGTACATGCCCCAGCAAGCAAAAAAAACGAAAAAATAATGTATGCCTTCCAAATGGCACAGCTTTAAATCTGCAGAATGGCTGCTACAATGATATATACAATAGAACATAATGATGCGGTATAAAAGGTCATAACTGATGAGTGGAAAATAAATGTCTTCATTGACTCAAAGAAATATACACTGTCCAGCCATACCATTAAAACCACCTGCCTAATAGTGTATAGGTCCTAATTGTGCCGCCAATACAGCTCTGAGCTGTCGATGAATTGACATTGAAGGTGGTCCTGTGGTATCTGGCACCAAGATGTTAGCAGCAAAACCTTTCAAGGGAATCTATCAGGAGTTTTGGGGCTTTTTTGAGGCTCCCAGTTTTGAGCGCTATATAGGGGAGGGCGTTGTAACAGCAAGTTACGTGACCAAGAAATCTACGTTTAATCCCCCCATCGCAAGTGCCACTCTCTAGTATAAGCGATAGCTCTTATGTTGAATCAGGAGACTGCTAGAGTCATCACTCAAAGCAGAGGGAAAGGGCTGACAGCGTTCTCTAAGGAGAAGACAGGATTACTGGCACAATCAAGGGGTTGCTTCATTAACACTCGCGACCGCGGTACCGGGGGAATTAAATGATAGCAGGTATCGTTACAATGCCCCCCCCCCATATAGCTGTCAGAAGTTTTGAGGCTTTAAAACTGCTGACAGATTCCCTTTAAGTCCTGTAAGTTTGCGAGGTGGGGCCTCCATGGATCAGACTTGTTTTCCAGCACATTCCACAGATGCTTAATTGGATTTAAATCTGGGGAATTTGGAGACCAAGTCAACACCTTGAGCTCTTTGTCATGTTCCTCAAACCATTCCTGAAAAATTCTTGCAGTGCAGTAGGGCACATTATTCTACTGAAAGAGGCCACTGCCATTAGGGAATACCGTGGCCATGAAGAGGTAAGCTTAGTCTGTAACAATATTTAGGTAGGTGGTAGAAGTAAAAGTAACATCCAAATGAATGCCAGGACCCAAGTTTTTCCCAGCAGAACATTGCGGAGGAGCATCACACTACCTCTGCCTTTTTTCCATAGCACATCCTGGTGCCATCTCTTCCCCAGATAAGCGACACACACGGACGTCCACAGGATGTAAAAGAAAACGTGATTGATGAGACTAGGCCACTTTCTTCCAGTTCTGCTGCTTACGTGCCCATTGTAGGCAGTGGACAGGGGTCAGCATGGGCACTCTGACCGATCTGTGTAACTGCAGCAAGCTGCGAAGCACTGTGTGTTCCGAAACCATTTCATCATAGCCAGCATTAACTTTTTCAATAGCAAATTGTGCTATAGTAGCTCTTTTTTGGGATCGGACCAGACAGACTATCCTTTGCGCCCATGCGCATCAGTAAAACTTGGGTGCCCATGACCCTGTCTCTGGTTCACAGGTTATCTTTGTTTTGACCACTTTTGGTAGGTACTAACTACTGAATACCAGGAACATCCAACAAGAACTGCCATTTTAAAGATGCTATGACCCAGTGGTCTAGCCATCAATTTGGCACCTTGTCAAAGTTGTTCAGATGCTTGGCTTGCCCATTTTATATATATGCCAGGTCAGACCAGTTGTACATTGTACACTTCAGGTTTCGGTTAGCGGACTATTCTTTTATTATGAATCTGTTACTTATACAATCTATGGCAAACTTTGCTAGAAGGACTATCCATGCACCAAGGGCTGATCTAGAATAATAAAGAATGAATATACTCCATGAGGATATAAATGCAACAGAATTATTTGATAATATTTTCTGAATCCCTCCCTTTTATATAAAGGATAAACACACCATTTATAGACGGCAACCCCACCTGCAAAGCAGTGAAAGGGAATTGAATTTCTCTATAACCATGAAGACTTCCACGTTATTGTAACTGCTTGTAAAAGGAGTGATTCTGATATTATATTAGGATACTGCTTAGAATTTACTCCCTTATACTTAGAGATTACAATATGTGGCTTCACAAGGGTTGGAAAAGGATTGTTTTTTTCTTACAGATACATTCTACATAATAAATTCTTCTTTTTTTTTTTTACAGTCTCAAATTTGTAAGAATGAATTTGGTCATATAACTGTTATAAAGAAACACACTGCAAGACGGTGGCTGGGCACTTATACAACAAGGGTAGCTGCTAATATAATATGTATAGCTGTCTAACAGCCATTTAAATCTGACAGGAAAATATTCCAGAATCAGGGTAAGGAAGAGGATTAGAACTGTAATACTCAACGACATGTTATGAACACAAAGTGAATACCTGGACAACTGAATACCTGAAGGGTCCTTGCAAAATTCCTTCACGCTGACATCACCCGGAATTAAATCACATTAGTCTCTGTCAGCCATGGACTGAAAATAAAAACATTTAGGATGATCCAGCTCTATCCTGTGCCTGCCGGATGCTGCCCTTGGTTTGGTACACCCGGGCTTCCCATAACACATCCTATGTTATACATAACGTAATTATCCTGTCATAACACAGGAAGGTTGGGGGTTACATTGTATAGTGATGTCTTTTAATGAATGTAAAACACTAAGAGCTAGAAAAACACAACCAATACTCACATGTTGTTAGGAGTTTTTAATAAAGTGAATATGTAAACTTCTCGCCATTTCACACATTTCCTAACTAATAAGGCTCCATTTGGACGATTATGGAGATGCATTTTGCACAATTTGTGGACTATATATCCAAAAGATTGTCCTACACATGAAGTGAATCATGGAAGTGAATAGGAGGTACAGTTTATTCTTTCTCTAGAGAAGGTGTGGAAGAGATTTACCCTGCCTCCAAGTGAAAGAATTGCACATTTGGTATACTGCCCTTAACACTTAGGTGTTAAACACCCAGAAAATAAAGTGCCCTTGGTTGTGATGTAAGTCAGAAGTCAGCACTGCCTGGTAGTTGCCCTATATTATTTTTTAGTATTGTTTTGCTTTAAGTAACACTTATATTAAATAAAAATTACTTTACTTTTACAAAAAAAACAACATAAAATTACAGATAAATATTTCATACAATGTTCAGATAGTGTTACAGTGTCCAAATAAAAAGTAAATACATATAGTTAATATTGTTAAGTAGCAAACAAAAACTTACCCATAAGGCAGATACACAGTGCCACAAACTGCAAACAAATTATTAGCCATATACAAAGTGCCACAATTGTGGCAAAACCCCAACATTATGAAGCGATTCTGTTAAAATTGCCGCAAAAAATGCAATGTGAGTGTAACGTGTGAATACACCCAGACTTTCTTCGCAGTGCTGTCCCCGCTGCCTTGGACCGGAAGTTTAACACTATTGGCTCATTTCTATCAGCTACCTATTCCTGTCCTGCACTGATCATAGAGATTTAACGGTCACATAGTCATTTCTATGACTAGATAGAGTATTCTGCCTGATCACTATGGGGGAGTCATAGAGTTACCCTGAGTGGGGTGAGTTATTAACTAGGAAAAAATAAGGGTTGTGTGTGGGTCTGTATCGGTTATCTAAATGAAACGAGAAATATATACACATAACCTAGAGGTGAATGTCCCACAAATACAAAGTTAGTGAAAAAATATAATTTTAAATTTCCATAAAAGCAGTTGAAGAAATATTGAGACTTACCTCTGCAGCATTAGTTGCCACATGTCCAACGGACACAATTACTTTGCCTTTGAAACTCTGAAGGTTGGCACTGGAAGGACCTGGCAACAGTTCTCCATCTGCTGTGAATGCCGAGCCAAATGGCATATTGATACTACCAGGTATATGTCCCCGATTAAAGCTGAGACAAGGTTGTTAAGGTACATGGAAAAAGATACTTCTTGAAAATACACTTGTATAGAACAATGATTAAATCAGTGGTGGGTCTTGAAGGTGTTTATACCAAGAGAGAACGCTTACATTGTAGGTGCGGTAAGGGCCTGTTCACATCACCGTTGCCCTTTCGTTGAGGGGTTCCGTCAGAGGTCGGGTTAACCCCTCAATGGAAACCTAAGCTTCCATTTCTTTCACCATTGATATCAATCGTGACGGAAACCTAGCTAATGGTTTCCGTCTGTCACCGTTGTGACAGGGTTCTGTTGTTCTTGACGGAACCAATAGCGCAGTCGACTGCGTTATTGATTCGATCAAAACGGCGGAACCCTGTCACAACGGTGACAGACGGAAACCATTAGCTAGGTTTCCGTCACCAATGATATCAATGGTGAAAGAAACGGAAGCTGAGTATTCCGTTTGCCTTTCCACTGAGGGGTTAACCTGACGGAAACCTCCGACGGAACCCCTCAACAGAAAGGAACGGTGTTGTGAACACAGCCTAAGCTGGTGGGCGTCACTGTATTTAAAATTCACAAAACTCACCTAAATGATGAATATCTTACATAACTCACTTGTTTAGGGTTAAGATAAGTATACGTAACTCAAAACTCCTGGGCCAAAATCTGTAAAGGGTCATCAACCATAACATGTCTTTAATAGTGCTGATCTACTCAAATGGGACAGATGGAGCCTTTGTGCCCCCTCAGACTCCAGAGCCCAGATGCAACTGCTACCTCTGCACCCCCTATAGCTACATCCCTGGGTAAGCATGAACTATCAATCCCATATTGGTCCCTTTTTATGCAGGATCACATCCAAGTTTCCTGACACTATTCTGCAGCACCTTTTTTTGGAATACAGGCATCATTTATCCAGCCTGTATTCTTCTTACGGCAATTTCTTGTAACTGTAAAAATGTTCGAATACAATGCGATTACCTATTTAAGTAACTGAAGTATTTTCAAACGTGGAGCTTTACTTTACAAAAAACATCCATTATTATATGGGTGCATTAACCCTTATAACTATAAAGTTTGTAGCACAGTGTTAAATTTCCTAATATATTCTGCAGTGTGAACTGAGAGACTCATATCGTGATATAACAAGGTCTCGCTATCTTACTTGTGTAGTACAGGGAACCGGGAAATAAAAGCAGATTCTAACATATTAGATCACCGGCTCTCTAACACACAGTCACTGTTCCATTGTACTGGATCTCTATCTTTTCTCTAGTACTAGAGGTGTGGACTGACCTTAATGGGAAGGCTGCTGGTTGAAAGCCAACACATCTGCTGTTACTTTGAAAACGAAAAGTGTTATCTCACTTGCCACCCTATCAAAATTTCCGGATGAGGTGAATTTATCGGAGAAGCCAACTTGTTATAGAACTATTAAAGAATGGTCCCATTGACGTCCAGTTACCTGATGCTTTGTCTTTCCTGTTAGATAGTAGCATATAACTAAGGCTTATTTTATACACTATGGCTTTGTAAAGATTTGAATATTGTGAGGATTGTGAATGACTGCGCACAGTCCAGACAAGGGTTCCTAACAAAGTCCCCCTTCATTTCACATAAGTGTCATTTGTATTCAGTTTCCCCTCAACCATGGATCCAATTAATACATGGTATGGACCTGAGAGGCTGCATAAAAACCATATTATTCTTCTTAATTTCAAGATCACTGTCCTTGAGAAGTGCAATAGCCTTTCTCAGGTGCCCACCAAATGTACATAATAGGGGACAAGATTGAGGTTGATGGACTAAAAAGGGAGATAAGTTGCCCTGACCATGTGCCCGTCTAGGGTTGAGATGACTCTGCTGTCAGCTAAAGGGCAAATTCCAAGACTTTCTTAGCAGTATATAGAAATGAGTGTCAGCCACATTCCTGACATGGGAATAAAAAATGTAAAAATACAAATGTAAAAATACAAATATGATTTATTATAATGGTGTAGATGTATAGTAACATAACAAAAAGCCATTTCTGATATAATATACCTATATCTAAACACTTTATCAAAATATTAATCACACTTGGTTTTACGTTAAGACCACATATCCAAGCAGATCTAATAATCCCATTTATATCCATAATAATCTGTGGAATAACGGATGTAATTTTATTTTAATTTGCTCATAATGTGCATTGTTTTATCTGTGCTGAAGTTCGTGAAATGTAACATTATTGCCTGGAGGAATGCTGGGTTCTAGTATTTGCCAAGTGCTACTGTTGCCTACAGCTGAGCGCATTGCTACTGACTTACACATATGTAACCCTTGGGCCAAATCACTTACAGTGTTTTATAGTCTCCTCAGGAAAACCGATAAATGGGTTCTGCCTTTGACAAGTCTGGGCTGGCAAGAGCAATGTGGAAGATGTACTGTGAGCGTGCCTCTTCAATTTTACACAAAATTACATAGATGTCCTATAAAACGTCTCTAATTCAGCTTGCAAGTTGGGGCCTGAATTTCTAGGAAAAGGTGTAGATACATCTAGCAACTGCAATACATTTCTATCTCTTATCCTTAGGTGTGCTTGAAATACAGATTGTGTGTACTTTTACATTTTGTGAATACCATACGTTACCGGATACCTTAAAAGCCCAGGAGATATGGCTACCCCAGTGAAAGTAAAAACATGTTTCCTATAACTTACTATAGAATATACAACATACTGTATGATGTGTTTTCTGAAGGGTAAGCCTTAAAACATGGCTGAGGAATGTTAAAATGTGAGTGGTCCCCTTTTTTATTGTAAGCTTGTTGATATGTTTATTATTGTTCACATACACTTAGTGGCCCGTTCTGAGCAACTACTTAAAGGGGTTATGCGGAGACCAAAAATGGTCAGCAGTGTACTCACTGCAGTATGTGAGTACACCCGTTAATATACATTCCGATCCTCCGTCGCGCTGATTCTGATATTTTCATTGATTTTTATAGCGCTGTCGGGGGACCAGAAGTCTAGTTGCACAGCCTCCTTGGATGACTATACGACTCTTCGTCACATGACAGACCCCGCTGTACTCCATGTATTCACTGTACTACTGCTCCTGCTTGTACTTCGAGTACAGCGGGTCGGTCACATGACGAAGAGTCGTATCGGCATCAAAGAAGGCTGTGCAACTAGACTTTCTGTCATTATCAAGTGTGAAGGATGATTTATTTGCTTATATTCTCTGTATGAAATTACATTGTGAATTATCAAGCAGGATGCTGAATTACAAAGATATGTAATATGTGAAAGTGATGATAATGTTTAAATGATTTAGTTTCGTGCAGCAGCCATCTTGTCTGGAGTTCCCATCTTGGTTTTATTGTAGTGAATAGGAAAGTCATTGTTCCTTTAATACAAGTAATGTTGATTTCGTATGTTTTATCTTTGACCTTGGTTCCCATGTGAAGTTGGACAGGGAGGGAGATGGGAGGGTGGCAAGTATGCGTGAAGGAAGGTCTCCCCCATCTCCACGAGGACATTCTGTCCAAAAGAGAGATAAGACACCTGTAAACCTAATGTGCGAAGAATTATAATGATGTATCTGGGATGTATTTTATTGTATGCTTTTTACTGAACAACAAATATTGTTACATTGTCTCTGATTGGTTAACCTCAAGCCTACACCCCTTCTGAATTTCAGTTTAACAGTTTGAGTCTGGTAATAAATCCTTCAGAGGAACATTTTGAACATTTCAGCGTGTCTGTGTGTTTTCTTCTCCTCTCTCGATATATATCGGTGAAATATCCTAATTAGGATACTGACTAATGGAGTCTGGCCTTGAGAGTCTGTTTGTACTCGTATAAATTTCAGTCTAATATATTTTGAGCGATGGATTTCCACGACACACGTGTATTCACATACTGCAGTGAGTACACTGATAAGAATTACGATCCCCGCATAACCTCTTTAATACTTTGTTGTGACAACTTATACCAATATGTTGTAATGTTTGGTCTTGTATTGAACATTAAGAAAAGGAGATCTGACTCTGTCCCTGATTCTGATTATCTGTTGTATAACATACTATTGCCTGCACATGTCTACTAACCCTCCACACAGCTGCATCATCCAATAGCCATTTACCATCACAGACTTTGGGGCAGCTTTAGTATTCAAAATGCGCCAGAACTCCGACATACATGCCGTGCGCCACATTTATTGTCTGCTTTAGGATTTTTTTGGGACATGCTCAACAAAGGGGTGTGGTTTAGTGGGAGAGGGGTGTGGCTTCAAAGGTGACACCGTGCAAGAAAAATGCGCCAAAATTTTGGAGCAAAAAAGCTGTATAAATGAAGCCAACTAATAAGTAGTATAAGGAAGAGAAGACCGTCTAGCTAGATGCATCAAATTTCTCATGCAGAATGCACAACTTTGATAAATGTGGCGCATTTTCTGACTGCCTTGTCTAAGTTCACTCTGTCTAAAACTTACATAGTATTAGTAAATCTGCCCCATTGTGTTAAGCCCTTGTTTTTCGTCTTATACTCCACCTTCTAAAAAACTTTAAAGGGTAACTAATCATTTAAAAAATAATTTCAACATATCATAGTGACATGTCATAAGTTTTTATTGGTGGGGGTCCGAGCACTGAGACCCCCACGATCACTTAAAGCTGCAGAAACACTCAGGTGAGCGCTGTGCCCCTCAGTTTCTGATCAGTTTTGCTCGGACCCCAACTCTCAGTGTTCTGAACTCCACCGATCAAAACTTCTGACATGTCACTATGGCATGTCAAAAGTTTTTTAAAAGTTTAGTTACCCTTTAACTGCTGCTGCTTTAGAACTATTCACAAGTGCAGTGATTATTCTTATGTTGGCATCAGGGATTCAACCAGAATTATTCCGCTTTCAAAGTTTGAGAGATCACATAATTTACCATTATGTTTTGTACTAAACACTCTGATAGCTGTTTACTGGGAGGTATAGGAAAGTGATCTTGAAAGCATTAATCTGACATCAGAAATATCTGCAGAGTAACCAATTTGCATCAAATGCCCTACTGGTCATAATAAACTGGTCAAAAAAACCCAGCTGATTTTAATTCAGGAATGACCTCATAAGTGTTCCTGCTCTTGCTTGTGCTCTCAGTTGGCCACTGGGGGCGCATGGTAAGGTGAGCTCATTCCATCTGTTCACATGTTGTGGTGCTGTGGGGTGGTGTCTGTTGCTGTGGTGCTGCACTTGTGGGGGGACGTGGCCCAGAGCCAAGAAGGCTTAGCACGGTCTGATAGCATGGGTGCTTTTGGGTCCCTGGGTTGCTCCCTCCTTAGGAGCGGTGCTGCGGTGGCAGTGGCCACCATGCGGTGCTGCAACCGATAGAGTAGGGACCCACTTTAAAGAGGTCGCCGTGAAGTGGCAAGTGGGCTTATACAGTTTGATCAAAATGTTAACAAAGAACCTCATGTTTATGTTTCTAAATTATGCCTAGCGGCTCAGATCAACATATATATTGTGGATTGTGCGGTCCAGGTCTAGTTTCTCACAATGCTGATATAATAAACAGTATGTTGGTGTTTGAATAAGAAATGAAGGCAAAATAAAGAATCTAAAAAAGTAAAAAGATTAAGAAAGAAGCAAACAGAGCAACAGACTACAACTGGTGACAACTCTGCTGTCTGTCATTACTTGGCCTTTTCTTAATTATTGAAGATAAACACTAAGGGTATGCTCACACGGGTTGGATTGGCTGCGGAAAACTCCACCTCAAATCCGACCCAGATTCCGTTGAAAATTCCGGCTCAAAGTCTGCACCAAATTGTGTTTGATTTGGTGGAGATTTTTACAGCTACGAATAACAGAAGAGGGGATTAAAAAAAAAATTAAATAAAATTAAAAAGACCATACCTCACCTCCTCTGTTCTCCTGCAGCAATGCATTCCTGCTTCTACGAGTGGTCTATGTTCTGCCAGCCTCCTAGGATGATGATTTGTCCTATTGGATAAAATGTTATCCCAGGAAGCACAAAAATCAGCCTTGTGAGCGGAAAGGCATTGCTGCGGTAGACCAGGGGAGGTGAATATAATCTTTTTATTTGAAAGCGTAATTATGTTTTTTTTTCCATTTATTGCTGCGAATTCGCAGCTTTTCCGCAGCAAAAATTACAACATTTGCTATTTGTTGCAGACTTTTTTCTCCCCATTGGACTCAATGGGGAAAATATGTCTGCAACAAATATGCTACCATTCCGCAACATAAATTTATAAACTGTGGGTTTAAAAATACGTGTGAACAATAGACTAAAAGTTGCGGATTTGAGGAAAGGTTTCATTACCTTGAGTCTAGTGGTTTTAAATTCAAGATTGTGGATGATAAAGAGAAAAATATTTGGTCAATATTTGTATGGGAACATATTTTAATTCCATTTTGAATATTATAAATGTATGTTTCATACACATAGGTATTTTTGGGTCAATTACCGAAAAACAGAATCCTTCCCCTAATGTTACCCCCTTAAAATGTCTCCAGCAACTGCCTTATTTGTGTCTCACAAGGTTACTAATCTGATATTTGTTATGCAGCAACATAATCTTAATCTCACATTTTTATTCAATTCTTCATCCATTCTACGCACAACCACATGAGAACTCGAAAAAAGAAGTAAAAAAAGAAAACCGCTTTGGCCATTAAATATTTTTTGTATAGTAAATATCAAACTTTTTTACAGCTATTACAATAAAAACATTGCTTCCTAAGGCCTCATGCACATGAACGTGCTTTTGCGGCCGCAATTCCCCCGAAAATCAACGGAAGAATTGCGGCCCCATTCATTCCTATGGGGCCATGCACACGGCCGTGGTTTCCATGGTCCGTGCATGGCCCAGGAGCCCGAACCGCCGAAAGAACGGGCAAGTCTTATTATGGCCGTGTTCTGCGGTCCGGGCTCATTGAAAATAATGGCCGCGACCATGTACACGGCCCGCGATTAGCGTGCAGCTCGCGGCTGTCACTCCATGGCCGGCCGGCCGACCCGAAAATCACGGCCGTGCACATGGCTACGGTCGTGTGCATGAGACCTTAATTGCAAGCAAATAAACTTGGCTTAAACAGAAAGGTCTTTGTCTGAATTTTCCCTTTATTGTACACATTCATACAACTTAATACTGAGCTGGTTCACATCCATGTGAAATCATCAACTCTAATTATTTGGAATTGCTCAAAGGGGATTTCTCATGCAATAAAACACTGGATATATTTTAAAGCTCTCTAGGGATATAATAAAAAAAAAAGCAAAGTTATTACAACGTCATGCAAGATGGTTGCGATGATACCAAATCTCTTCCAGAAGGATACTATAAAGCAGGTTATTATACAATATTGATGATTGATGTGGGTTTAAAAGACCTAGATAATACTTAACAAACCAGGTGCATCAAGTGCTTTTCCCATAAGGTTAAGGCCAAACATGGTGCTGTTTTGGGTCACAGCCGCTAACATGCAATTTTACCACAAATAATTCAGTTTTTCAAATTGATTGTTAATGGTCGAACGGTTTAGTGGGTACAACTGCTTTTTATCTGCAAAAACCTTGCGGCCATTAATAATCAACTTGCAAACCATGCTGACAAGTGGTAAAACCACATATTGGCGCCGTGTCGGCCACATCTTTATTGCTCAGCAGCCTCTACATGTGGCTTTAGCCTAAGGCTTTAATGTGACACTATATTGAGCACGATTTGGGAATTCTGTATATTTAGTTGGATTTCTGGGCAAAATCGAATAGTCCAAATAAATGAGGACTTTATGACTATAACAAAGGCATAAAGACTATAATCCAGAGAAGTTATGTAACTTTACAGGAGATATACAAACAAAACCTGTATGTTGCTTTATATTTTAAGGCACAACTCTATAACCATCACACTAATGACAAACTTGTAGGATGTTCCCATCTTAAATATTTATGGCACAATCACAGGATATGGGATATGCTTTAAACGTCTGATAGATGTGGGTCCCACCTCTGGGACCTGCACCTATCTACCGAACAGGCAGAGATTAAAGGAAGAGATGGCCGGGATTACGGATTCAGCTGTGCTACGTTTCCATATGCCATAAATATCGAAGATAGAAATACCGTTAATGATAACAAGGATTAAAATTGTGGAAACTTATTTCATAAACATCTTATTTTATGGTGCTAAGTTATTTTCATTACACTTTATTTCCAAGCACAATTTTCAAATATTTACCATTCTGGGTGGAGCCATATAAAAAATAAATAAATGTGGGAATAAGGGTAGTAAACATGAATTTAGAAAAACCCAAATATTTAGCCACGTGAACTCATAGTAGCAGTACTACAGACAAATTCTAGGTAAAAGGCCTATAGCTAAACAAAAACGACCAAATCTGTAAGTACAGACAAATTGTTAGGGTAAGGCCACACGGAGCGGCCCTTACACAGTCGGGACACGGCCAACAATCGTGCAAGCACCATGTTAATGGCAGCGTGTTAATGCGGGTTGACCCGGTTGATAGCCGTGCCAAATATGGTGCCGGCTCAGTTGTTGGCCGTGTCGCGACCGTGTCAGGGCAGCTTCGTTTGGCCTTACCCTTATAGTAATGGTTTAATATGGGAGAATTATAAAATAGTGACACAATGTAATGCTACCATTACATCATTGATTTCTGAGACGAGAGGGGCAGATGCAGAGAGCAAGGAGACAAGTAAGGAAAGGCCGATGCATTCTTTATCCTGCCAAAAGGTGCTATTCTTTATCCTGCCAAAACCTGAATTTGTGTTTTTGTGCCTGTATCATACAACCAACCTACAAGGCTTTCAAAAATATTATTCAGGCTATATTGAGTAATTGGAATTGGTTAGGAGGCAAATACACAATGAGCTACATGTAAGGAAAACAGGGGGTGTCATGTAAAGCAACCAAGGAATGCCCCCATAGCTGCCCTCATGCAGTATAACACCCCCATGGCTTCCCCCACACAGCCCCAATAGTGACTAATAAAAACAAAAAAAATACACACTCGCCTAACCCCGTTTCAACGATGAGTGGAGTAGATCCCTCTGCTAATCCGGTCTGTGTGGCTCAGCGATATCACTGTTTTGTGCCTGTCTGTGCCGAGCCGCTCGCATATTTTCAGATTCCGCTGGACTTTTGCCATATACCGGCATTTTAGGCATCTTATTGGTACACGTGTCCTCAATGCCCGCCACATTTACTTCTTGTTTAGCCTCAATGCATGCGCACCACGGCGAGCGGACAGTGCCCGCCCAAATGACATATATAAAGATGATGGGTATTACATACAGATTTGATGGGGTATTATCCCCTTCCTGACATTCGCAGTATATATACGGTGCACATCGGGTGGGGGAATATGGAGCAGGCTCACAGGCTGAGCACGCTCCATAGAACGAGCATGTCACGAGCACTTCAAGGTAATGAGCAGGATCCCACTCAAGCGCGATCCCGCTGCGGTCAACAGCGACCTTGGCATTTAAATAACTAGAAACACGGGGTCGGTCCCCTGTAACGTTCCAATGACCCCCCTTGGATGCAATCGCGGGGTACCGTTGCTTGACATGGCAGCCTGGGGGCCTGACGAAGGACCCCAGGTCTGCCATCATTGTACTCTGCCATCTTTGTCCTCCGGCAGGGCTTCATAGCAGTGTGTCAGTATCACGATGTACTACAATACAAGAATACATGTAGTAATGCAGTATATCATGCCAGTGATCCAACAATCGCTGGTTCAAGTCCCCTAGGGGGACAAGTAAAACAAAAAGTTAAAGTTTATTTAATAAAAAAAATTAAGTTAAAAAAAAAAAACCTTTACCCATTTTCAATCAAGCACAATGTAAAAAATTTTAAAATTAACATAACTGGTATCGACAAGTCTGAATTCTGAACTATTACTATGTATGATTATTTCACCGCATGGTGGACGCCGTAATAAATAAAACACTTTAAAAGTCCAGAATCATCATTTTTTTGGTCACCTCATCTCCCACAAAAATGGTATAAAAATGGTACCAATAGAAAATACAGCTCGCCCCGCAAAAAAATAAGCCCTTATACTGCTCAATCGATGAAAAAATAAAAAAGTTATGGCTCTCAGAATATGGTGACAAAACTCTAATTTTATTTAACAATGATTTCGTATTGACCCACAGAATAAAGTTAACATGCCGCTTTTAACCCCTTCCCGCTCCTTGACGTACTATTACGTCATGGCAGCTGTATCGTTCGCGCTCCATGCCGTAATAGTACGTCTCGGGAGTAACGGCCGTTTCGGCCGTCCTCCCGACACATACAGGAGCTGTGACGCTGCTGTCTTGTTCAGCAGCTGTCACAGCTCCTACAGCGGGGACCGATCGCTGTGTCCCCGCTGATTAACCCCTTAAAAGCCGCGTTCTATAGAGATCGCGGCTTTTTAGGGGTTAAGCTGCCATCGCCGGCATGCTACGCGATAGCGGCCGGCGATGGTGACTATGGCAACCGGACACCAAACAATGGCGTCCGGCTATGCCATAGACGGAAGCCTAGTGGGTCCTGACAACGTCAGGACCCACTATGCTTGCTGTCAGTGAGTAGCTGACAGTTCTAATACACTGCACTACGCATGTAGTGCAGTGTATTAGAATTGCGATCAGGGCCTCCTTCCCTCAAGTCCCCTAGTGGGACAAAGTAATAAAGTAAAAAAAAAGTTAAAAAAAGATGTGTAAAAATAAGAAAATAAAAGATTTAAAAGTAATAAAAGTAAAAATCCCCCCTTTTCCCTTATCAGTCCTTTATTATTAATAAAAATATATAAACAAACAAATAAACTATACATAATTGGTATCGCCGCGTCCGTAACGGCCTGAACTACAAAATTATTTCATTATTTATCCCGCACGATGAACGCCGTAAAATAAAATAATAATAAACCGTACCACAATCACAATTCTTTGGTCACTTCACCTCCCAAAAAATGGAATAAAAAGAGATCAAAAAGTCGAATGTACCTAAAAATGGTACTGATCGAAACTACAGTTCGTTACGCAAAAAATAAGTCCTCGCACGGCTTTATTGATTGAAAAATAAAAACGTTACGGCTCTTAGAATAAGGTAACACAAAAAGTGAATGATTGTTTACAAAACTTATTTTATTGTGCAAACGCCATAAGACATAAAAAAAAACTATAAACATCTGGTATCGCCGTAATTGTATCGCCCTGCAGAATAAAGTGAATGTGTCATTTATAGCGCACGGTGAACGCTGTAAAAAAAAAAGAATAAAAAAACAATAGTAGAATTGCTGTTTTTTAGTCACCACGCCACCTAAAAATAGAATAAAAACTGATCAAAAAGCCGCCCAAGAAAACTACAATGGATTCCTCAAGGGGTCTAGTTTCCAAATTGGGGTCACTTTTGGGGGGTTCCCAATGTTTTGGCACCACAAGACCTCTTCAAACCGGACATGGTGCCTAATAAAAAAGAGGCCTCAAAATCCACTAGGTGCTCCTTTGCTTCGGAGGCCGGTGCTTCAGTCCATTACCGCCCGAGGGCCACATGTGGGATATTTCTAAAAACTGCAGAATCTGGGCAATACGTAAATCCTTTTGTGTTATAAAAAAAATGGTATAAAGAGGATTTTCTGACAAAAAAAATAAATGTAAATTTCACCTCTACTTTGCTCTAAATTTTTGTGAAACACCTAAAGGGTTCATAAACTTTCTAAATGCTGTTGTGAATACTTTGAGGGGTCTAGTTTCTAAAATGGGGTATTTCATAGGGGTTTCTAATATATGGGCCCCTCAAAGCAACTTCAGAACTGAACTGGAACCTAAAAAAATAAATAAATGAGGCAATACTTCATTTCTTACATTATACTGATAATGAGCCGTGCCCACCCCGAGATGACCCCAGTTTTGACCGTTTATATAAATGGAGACCCCTATTAGACCGTTTCAGTGCCCGGTTTTCCCAAGCATACACCCCGAGAAGTGTATTTCTATTGATGAGTCCCTGGTACATTTTAAAGGGAGGGTTCAATTCCGCCAGTACCTGCCGGGTAAGAGGGCAAGGTATGGCGTGAAGATGTATAAGCTGCAAGAGTGCATCCGGGTATACCTACAGGTTTAGGATATATGAAGGAAAGGCCACCCCCAAACCAGACTGCATCCTGGACTACAATAGGTACATGGGAGGGATGGACTTGTAAGATCAAATCCTGAAGCCCTACAGCGCCATGCGGTGTGGTATAAGAAGCTGGCCGTGCACATCATACAGATGGCTTTGTACAATGCGTACGTGCTACGTCGATGTGCAGGCCAGACGGGAACTTTCCTGGAATTTCAAGAGGTGATTATCAAGAACCTAATCTTTAGGGACCAAGAAGGGGGGGCACCCAGTACTTCTGGAAGCGGGGCCACACGCATCGTACCAGGGCGGCAACACTTTCCAGGGGAAGTTCCCCAAACTGGCAAGAAGGGAAAAAGTCAAAAGAGGTGCAAAGTCTGCTATAAGAGGGCGATAAGGGATGACACAATATATCAATGTGACACGTGTCCCGAATAACCAGAGCTCTGTATGAAAGAGTGTTTTAAAATTTATCATACATCCCTTGGTTTATAATTTACCCCAATTTTACTTACCCTGATGCCCTCCGCACAGCTTATCCCCCCTCGTCTTTCCTTTCTGAGCCCTGCTGTGTGCCCAGGCAGCTGATAACAGCCACATGTAGGGTATTGCCATACCCGGGAGAACCCACATTACAGTTTATGGGGTGTAGGTCTCCGGTCAAAATGCTCACTACACCTCTAGATGAATGCCTTAAGGGTGTAGTTTTTAAAACGGGGTCACTTCTTGCGGGTTTCAACTGTACTCGTACCTCAGGTGCTTCTGCATACATGACTTCGCACTAGAAAATCCCCAGTAGGCCAAATGGTGGTCCTTTCCTTCTGAGCCCTCCCATGGGCCCAAATGGCAGCTTATCACAACAAATGGGGTATTGCGGCCCTCAGAACAAATTGCGCAACAGAATGGGGTATTTTGTTTCTTGTGAAAATAAGAATTTTTGAGCTAAAATGACATATTATTGGAAAAAATATATATTTATTTAATTCCCAGCCCAATTCAAATAAGTTCTGTGAAGAAACTATGGGGTCTAAATGGTCACATTACCCATAAATGAATTCCTTGAGGGGTGTAGTTTCCAAAATGGGGTCATTTGTGATTGGTTTCTATTGCTTTGATACCTCTGGGGCTTTGCAAATGCGACATGGCACCCGAAAACCAATCCAGCAAAATCTGGACTCCAACAAACATATAGCGCTTCTTTCCTTCTGAGCACTCCCATGGGCTCAAACGGCAGTTTATCACCACAAATGGGGTATTGCTGCACTAAGGACAAATTGGGCAACCAAATGGGGTATTTTGTTCCCTGTGAAAATAAGAAATTTTGATCACAAATGACATTTTATTGGAAAAAATGAAATTTTTTTCATTTCACATCCCAATTCAAATACGTGCTGTGAAAAAACTGTGCGGTCAAAATGGTAACAACAACCATAAATGAATTCCTTGAGGGGTGTAGTTTCCAAAATGGGGTCACTATTGGGGGATTCCTACTGTTTTGGCACCTCAACACCTCTTCAAACCTGGCATGCTGCCTAAAATATATTCTAATAAAAAAGAGGACTCAAAATGCACTAGGTGCTTCTTTGCTTCTAGGGCTTGTGTTTTAGTCCACGAGCGCAGTAGGGCCACATGTGGGACATTTCTAAAAACTGCAGAATCTGGACAATACATATTTAGTAGTGTCTCTCTGGTAAAACCTTCTGTGTTACAGAAAAAAAAAAGAATAAAATTGAAATTCCGCAAGAAAAATGAAATTTGCAAAGTTCACCTCCACTTTGCTTTAATTCCTGTGAAATGCCTGAAGGGTTAAAAAACTTTCTAAATGCTGTTTTGAATACTTTGGAGGGGTCTAGTTTTTAAAATTGGGTGTTTTATCAGGGTTTCTAATACATAGGCCCCTCAAAGCCACTTCAGAACTGAACAGGTACCTTAAATAAAAGGCATTTGACATTTTCTTAAAAATATGAGAAATTGCTGTTTATGTTCTAAGCCTTGTAACGTCCAAGAAAAATAAAAGAATGTTCAAAAAACGATGCCAATCTAAAGTAGACATATGGGAAATGTGGACTAGTGACTATTGTGGGTGGTATAACCGTCTGTTTTACAAGCAAATGCATTTAAATTCTGAAAAATTCAATTTTTTCAACATTTTCTCTAAATTTTGCAATTTTTCACCAATAAACACTGAATATATCGACCAAATTTTACCACGAACATGAAGCCCAATGTGTCACGAGAAAACAATCTCAGAATCGCTTGGGTAGGTTTAAGCATTCCCACGTTATTACCACATAAAGTGAAATATGTCAGATTTGAAAAATGGGCTCTGAGCCTTAAGGCCAAAACTAGGCTGCGTCCTTAAGGGGTTAATGCATGGTGAACGCTGTAAAAACAAAACCTCCCAAAAAGGTTGAGGAATCGCAGTTTTTTTCCTATTCCACCCCACAAATATATTTTTTCAATAAAAGTTGTCTTGAAAATCTACAACTCATCCCACAAAAAACAAGCCCTTATACGGCAATATTGATGGAAAAATAAAAAAGTTATGGCTTTTGGAAGGTGGGAGAAAAAAATGAAAGTGAAAATCTGAAAAATGCCTGCGGCGGGAGAGGGTTAAACAGGGATGATGGGGTAACATACAGGGGTGATGGGGTTTATATAAAGGGATGATGGGGGTTCCCTGTATATTACCCCATCATAACTGTATATAACTCCCATCATCCCAGGCCGGCGTTACATAGTACATGGTAGAGCAAGAAATTGACTTCTCCCTGCTCTACCATGTTACATAGTTCGTACGGTTGAAAAAAGACACATGTCCATCAAGTTCAACCGAGGGATGGGAAAAGGGAAGTAAAACATTTCTACACATAAGAGCTTCTATTTTTTTGTTCTAGGAAATTATCTAACCTTTTTTTAAAGCCATCTACTGTTCCTGCTGTGACCAGCTCCTGTGGTAGACTATTCCATAGATTCACTTTTCTCACAGTAAAGAAGGCTTGTCGCCTCTGCAGGTTGAACCTTTTTTTCTCCAGACGGAGGGAGTGCCCCCTTGTTTTTTGAGGGGGTTTTACATGGAACAGGATTTCACCATATTTTTTGTATGTGCCATTAATATATTTATATAAGTTAATCATGTCCCCCCCCTTAGTCGTCTTTTTTCAAGGCTAAATAGGTTTAGTTCTTTTAATCTTTCCTCATAACTTAGATTCTCCATGTACCTTATTGGCTTCGTTGCTCTTCTTTGTATTTTTTATAACTCCAGGGCATCCTTTCTATGAACTGGAGCCCAGAGCTGAACTGCATATTCTAGATGAGGCCTCACTAATGCTTTGAAAAGTTGTAATATTATATCCCTGTCCCACGAGTTCATGCCTCTTTTAATACACGAAAATATCTTGCTGGCCTTTGAAGCAGCTGATTGACATTGCATGCTGTTATTTAGTTTATGATTTACAAGTACACCCAGATCCTTCTCAACAAGTGACTGCCCCAGTGTAGCTCCCCCTAGGAGATATGATGCATCCAGGTTGTTCATACCCAGGTGCATAACTTTACATTTATCTACATTAAACCTCATTTGCCAAGTGGACGCCCAAACACTCAGTTTGTTTAAATCCGCTTGCAATTCACAAACATCTTCCATAGACTGAACACAGCTTGGTGTCATCTGCAAAATAGAAAGAGTGCTATTAATCCCATCATCTATATCATTAATAAATAAGTTGAATAATAGTGGTCCCAGCACTGAACCCTGGGGTACACCACTTATAACCGGGGACCATTCAGAGTAGGAATCATTGACAACAACTCTCTGGATACGGTCCTTGAGCCATTTCTCAATCCAATTATAAACGATACTTTTTAAACCTATAGTCCTTAATTTACCCATTAGACTCTATAAGGGACAGTGTCAAATGCCTTTGCAAAGTCCAAAATCTGTCTAGGCTTCTGCTCACCTCTTCATAAAAACAAATCAGGTTAGTTTGACAGCATCTGTCCTTAGTAAAACCGTGCTGGCTGTCTCTTATAATACAATTTTTTGTCACATAATCCTGTATATAGTCCCTCAATAGCCCCTCAAACGTTTTCCCCACGATGGATGTAAAGCTTACTGGTCTATAATTACCCGGGGAAGACCTAGAGCCCTTTTTGAAAATAGGCACCACATTTGCCCTGTGTCAGTCCGTTGGCACTATACCAGTCACTAGAGAATTTCTAAATATTATGAAGAGGGGGACAGAAATAACTGAACTAAGCTCTTTCAGAACTCTAGGGTGTAACCAATATGGTCCCGGGGCCTTGTGTACATTTATTTTATTTAGTTTAGCCTAGACCATATCTACATTCATCCAATTCAGTATATCAATTGACATATTAACAGCACTGGCACCGGCTACATCAGCTGCTCTTTCTTCTGTTGTATATATAGAGCTGAAGAACCCATTTAGTAACTCTGCCTTCTCTTGATCCCCTGTGACCAACTCCCCATTACCACTATCTAGTGGTCCTACATGTTCAGACCTTAGATTTTTGCATTTATGTACTTGAAGAATTTTTTGGGATTTGTTTTACTATCCTTGGCCACCCGCCTTTCATTTTTCATGTGAATCAACCGTATCTGTGTGCTGAGGACTTACAACTACGGAGTCCCCTGCTAGAGTATCGGTAGAGCCCTGGCTAGAGACTCTGGGACTGGTGACGTCAGGGGCTTCTCCAGGAGCGGAATCCCCGGGCAGAGTGCTGCCGAAGCTCTGGCCATGGATTCTGGCATATCAAAACTCCTAACGTTACTGTCCATACTGTATATAGACAGTGACATCAAGGGCTTTCCCAAGACAGGGGTCCTGGCCAGAGTGCTTGTGCTGCTCTGGCCAGGGACTCCGTAGTTGAAAGCCCGACATCACTGTCCATATTTGGACAGCGACATCAGAGGCTTCTCCTAGGCACAGCTCTTCAAGTGGCGCTGTGCCCAGGGAGTTCGGGCAATGTATTCCACTGTATGCCAATACAGTGGGATAAGTTGCTAAAGGTTAAAAACACAATGTGAATAAGGCCTAATATTTAAATTATAAATATGTATGCAAAGGTTCACAATGCTGAATCATTAAGACTCTATCATCAATGTTTAAACATCCAAAACTATGGGTTGGTTTAGACAAACAGGTTTCAGTTCTCGGTCAGATCAGAGGAAAATGAAATCCTCCTCCTATCGCCTATACTGAGATCTTCTCTCCCATCACACAATTGTAGTGTAAATGGTGATTTTCAGAATACATCTTTTTAAGAAGATCAGATACATATTCTGTGGATGTGACACATTTCTCTCGGAACGATTATCCATTCATACGCACAAATGTATACTGATATATTGGCTTCCAGTCAGACAACTAAGTGAATGTAAATCCAGTTTAGGGAAAACAGTACCAGAGGCTGGAAAAAGTGATGCCCAAACAGATAATTTCAATCATATGAACAATTTCTCCCTTGGAAGGTCCTTCATATTATGGAAAATATTCAGCATTTGCACTGAATGGTGGCTCAGTGGTTAGCAATGCTGCCCATATGTCACTGGGGTCCTGGGTTCGAATCAATCCAAGGATAACATCTGCATGGAGTTTGTATGTTCTCAGGCTTTTAGGAGTTGGAACCAATTATTTTAACACCACAGATCATCATTAACTATTATAAAATCACTCAGATTGTTATTGATAGTGGTTACATTTATGCCCAGCTTCACTGAATTGTACTCTAAATACGAATTGACCTATGAATTAGGTTGCCTTTTTTTTCTATCCTTTGACTGAGCTGCAGTACCAGACATAGCCACAACCAAATGTACAGCGTTATGCCTGAATAAACACCGAAGGGGATGGTGCACCCTTCATGCCTGATTATCTGGGGTGACAGGGGTTGAAATCCCATCGATCAGACACCAGGGCATAGGCCATCAATATTACAGTCCCGGAAAACCTTTTTAACTGCATACCGTAATTGACATTAAAAAGGCAACTAGCACACTGGTATGAAGAGGAATTTCTCACCTTACAATGGGTCTAGTACTCTGGTTCTCTCAATAGGTAAGGAAAGCCTGTTTGACTGGAAAAAAAAACAGACAACCAGTGATTTGCTTGTAGGTACCATAGCTTTTCCATTCTATAGCGGTGGTGTGTCAGAAGTTCTAAGTGGTGGAGGTAGATCAGTGGTACTATATGAGAAAACCCTTAATGAAGGAGACTCAGGTCTTGTGTCCAGTAGAAGGTAATAAATATTACTCACACAACCACAGTGGTCAACAGTTTTTAGCACAAAAGGATACTCCTCGCTGTTACGAATGTCAACCACGAGTAACTTGGGCTTACTGGACTTGGACTTTTTCATAGGTCCCTTCGAATGACTAGGCATAGTCAGTTCACACAGGTCAATCAGATCCTCGGCAGATATTCGAGGGGACACCTCCGATTTTAGATCACTTAACTTGATGGGTTCTCTTCCCTTAAAAAAAAACAAATATTAAAAAATAGTAACGGACCTTACTCCGTATTTTCACCTGGGTAATAGGTAAAGAAAACATCACTGAATTCTGATACAAAGCTAAAAATAGAACTACACCAACACTCAATTACATGGAGTTTGAGGCATGAAAGCAAGCCTAATAATTAAAAGTGCACATAGCTGAGATTATTTAGTGCTACCTCACCACGTCTCTTATTATATGGATTGTTTGAGACTTGCATATGACCTTTTACTTCTATAGGACACTGACAGAGGGCTGTGAGCACATGATCCAGGTCAGGAGATCAGCAGATCACTACAATGACCCTATAAATGTGCTTGTGATAGAGAGGCGTGGTGGAACGGCAAGGCCACACACAGACTTGCCAATCTATGCATTATGTCAACCTCGTTCATCTGAAGAATTTTAAAAGGTTAAAGTTAAACGCTCTCAGAATTCGGAAACAGCAAATGTACTTTCTAAAAGTACAAACTAGGAATATTGGTATGCAGCCCCATTTTTGTATCATCATGAGAGCAGGGCTGTTAGAATAGCAATAAAGGAAACTAAGAGTGATCGATAAAATATTAAAAACCAACAAATATTTTTACTTTTCAATTACATATTCGTTCGTTATTATTTCTGACATATATTTCTGTAGATAAAAATGTTGCTATAAAGTGCATCTTTTAGTCTGCAGTCAAGGGGGCCCAGTGAAGTCCAGCAAACCCCCCCCCCCCCAATTGCTATTTAATGATCAGGCAGAGTTCTCATAAGGCTGTTCATAACCATACTTTCCCCTCGCTCTCTGCCTGGCACTGGTCTGTATGATCAGTGTAGGGCAAGAAAGAACACGTTTCCACTACTGCATTCGACGCTTGGCATACTTCATGGTTATGTAAGGCTTGCGGGCAGCTGCTTGACCAAGGAAACCCATGCCATGAAACTGGGCACAGAAAAAAACAAATGGCTAATGACATTAAAGTAAATTTAAAAAAAAATATTGAAACGATATAAATACAAAGAAAGGAAAATCTTATAATATTGATTCTCTAAAAGATAACCATAGAAATATAATTCTCAGGGGGGATAAGAAAAGACTGAGATATTAAACATGTACTACCATCGTCTATGAGCTGCCACTGCCAGATATTAATCAGGGGGACTGGAATCCAGGTTCTCCACTCAATATCACTTAAAGGGGTTTTCCCATGAAGGACATTTATGCCATATCGACTGGATATGCCATAAATGTCAGATAGATGCAGGTCCCACCTCTGGGACCGGCACCTATCTCTAGAATGGGGCCCCCTAAACCCCGTTCTACCTCTCTGTGTTGTGGCTGAAACAGGTGATTTCTGACCATGAATTACGTGAACAGCGTAGCTCGCTGAGCTACGCTGTTTCCGTAAGTCACATAGAACTGAATGGTAGTTACAGAACAGCGTAGCTCGCATTCTGCGCTGCTTCCGTAACTGCAATTCACTATGTGGGGCCCGCATCTATGTGACATTTATGACATATCCTCTGGATATGTCATAAATGTCTCGGATGGGAAAACCCCTTTTAAAGGGTTGTCCAGGCACGGACAACTGATGACCTATCCACACAATAGGTCATCAGTATATGATCGGTGGGGGTCGCACACCCGGACCCCACACCGTCAGCTGGATGTTATGAAGGGTATGCAGTAGTCGGATGCTTTTAGGCTGTGTTTAAATGTTTCGTTTTTGCAGCAAAACAGATGCACTTGTCAGATATCTGAAGAGTAAAAACATAGAACCAGATAACTATTGACAGGTAAACCTGTAGTTTGCAAATTGCTTGAAAGTATTCTAAGGGATGAACTGCAAATTTATATAATCCGCAAATAATGAATTCATGTTTAACCCGCATGGATTCAAGAAAAACAGGTAGTGTCTAACATAGATGCTCAGTTTATATAAGAAGGTAAAGTGCAAATAGGATGTTGGTAATGAGGTTAATGTGATCAATCTAGATTTTGCTTTTGATACTGTACCTCATAATTGCCTAGGGTAAAATGTATGTACACAGGTAAAGAATTTGTCTAGTTTACAAACCCACTGCCATATACTCTATTAGGTAATTCTGAGTTCACGGAGGATCTTCTGTTCAGGATCATCACCTGTTGGCCAGAGTGGAGGGAAGCTACAAAGTGTGTCTCTCACTGTGGAGGACTCGTCCTGTCCTGTATTACACAGACAACCCATTGAGCTCCTGTGGTGGTCCTGCGGGGAACTTTAACACTTACTGACAGGTTTCCCCACAGAATACAGTGGGTTCCTATCAGGGGGACACTTTATGATCAGCTTATTGCCAAAGGACCCTTCTAATAAGTAGATGGACAACCCCTTTAAGTAACTGAAGACAAAAGAGTAGCTGTAAATGGTACACACTCTAAATAGTAGAACATCAGCAGTGGAGTACTTCAAGGATCTATGTAAGACCCAGTTATTTTTAATCTTTCTATTATCAACTGTAAAGGATCTGCCAGGCACAGCTTCTGTGTCAACGCCCATAGGTAATCAGTCTGCACCTGCTTCTATGTCTGTGAGACTGACTCCATCTTCCACCACTCAGGATGGCAGGCTTAGGAGTGGGAGAGCCTATCACAGCCTGGCCAGACGGAGCTAGCTCCCGCCCTCTGTCTATTTATACCTGCCTTTCCTGTTCCTCCTTGCTTGTGATTCTTCTCTGTTGGTTTCCTGGCCCTGCTGCAGCTTCTTGAACTATTTGTCCCTGCTTCATACTGACCCTGGCTTACTGACTACTCTCCTGCTCTGCGTTTGGTACCTCGTACACTCCTGGTTTGACTCGGCTTGTTCACTACTCTCCTGCTCTGCGTTTGGTACCTCGTACACTCCTGGTTTGACTCGGCTCGTTCACTATTTTTGTTGCTCACGGTGTTGCCGTGGGCAACTGCCCCATTTCCCTTAGCTTCTGTGTACCCTTGTCTGTTTGTCTGTCGTGCACTTATTGAGCGTAGGGACCGTCGCCCAGTTGTACCCCGTCGCCTAGGGCGGGTCGTTGCAAATAGGCAGGGACTGAGTGGCGGGTAGATTAGGGCTCACTTGTCTGTTTCCCCACCCCCATCATTACATCAACCTTGTGGATGGGACAGAAAGTAAAGGGTCAGTTTTTGCAGATGATTGTAAAATATTACAGAAAGCCCTTGATAAGCTAGCAGCCTTTGCAGAAACATGGCAAAGAAATTGAATGCTAATCAACGTAAAGTAGTGCACCTAAGCCACAGTAATAGTTTGACCTCATATACATGAAATTAAATACAACTAAAGATAGTGGAACAAGAGAAGGACTTGGGTATACTGGTTACCCATAAAACTAAGCAGCATCACATAATGTCAAGTAGCGGCTGCAAAAGCAAACATGATTTTAAGATGTATTTAATAAAATATATAACCAAAAAAAATGTGTTTTTATCTCTAAGTCAAAAACAGGTTTGACCTCTTTTTTATCTTTTCTTGTTTTGGTATAATACATTTGAAAAGAACACATAGCACATATACAAACCACAACACATCTTTTTGATATGGAAAGATTGCACAGTGCCCCCGTAACAATAGAGAAAACAGAGTAGCTCTCCTACTCTTTATGGTTAAGCAGAGCACTGAGCGCACCTGATCACAAATGATTATTCTCCTGGTAAAGACAGCTGCAACCATTGCTATCTGTCTTGCAACCCCCCCCCCCCCCCCCACACACACACACCCTGGGCCGACAGTTGAGTAACCTGATCGTCTAAGCTACAGAGTAGTAACCTGAACATCTCTCCTGTTTTGCTTCCAGATGGAAAGTTTCTGTATATACTGATCTGACAGTGTATAAAACTGCAGCTATGTATGTGATATTAATGTACATGGGGCAGTATTTCAGTCTAAGAATGTTCACATTAACTAACAGCAAGCAGATATGTTGAAACAGTGAGGAATCGAATTGAAATACAAAGTATATTAGAAAGTTTAATAACTTTCATTATTCAAGCGGTATCCTGTACATAAAATTGAACAAAGATAGGGCTACAAAGGAATGTTGAAAAAAACTAACAATTTATTCAAAAATTTCTAGGAGGAATAACGGTAATGGCACTGTTAGGGATCTGCCAGGTACTTCATCTAGCTATACTCCTGGGATTAATCAATCCACACCTGAGGCCAGACCTGTTCGACTGACACCATCTCCCACCAACCAGGGTGGCAGGCTCAGGAGTGGGAGAGCCTATCGCGGCCTGGTCTGTCGGAGTTAGCTCCGCCCCCTGCCCTTTATTACCTGCCCTGTGCTCTCCCTCAGTGCTTGTAATTCTTTTGGATTCCTGGCCCCACTGCTACTTGCTCCAGCCTGCTTCTGCCGTGCTTCTGCCTTGCTGCAGTTCTGCTTGACCTGCTTTGCTTTGCCCCTGGCTTGCTTCTGTCTCCGTGCCCGCTCGGGTGTACTCACTTCGTCCTGGTCCTGACTGTTCGTTCGCCGCCCCGTTTCCTCGTGGCGTTCCGTGGCTACTGCCCCTTCCCTTGCGTGTTCCCTGTTTGTCTTCCTGTGCACTTAGCCAGCGTAGGGACCGCCGCCCAGTTGTACCTCGTCGCCTAGGGCGGGTCGTTGCAAGTAGGCAGGGACAGGGCGGTGGGTAGATTAGGGCTCACTTTCCCTTCACCTCCTTCCTGCCATTACATAATTACAAGCCCTTACCTAGTCTACCATTTCTCCTACGCTGACGCTGTCATGGACCCCCTTGAGACCCTGACCCAGCAGATGCAGGGCCTCTCCCTACAGGTCCAGGCCCAAAGGGTCAATCAGGGTGACGCTGCTTTAGTAGTACCCCTCACCTCACCTCTAGAACCCGACCTCAAGTTACCTGACCGGTTTTCAGGGGACCGTAAGACGTTTCTCTCCTTCCGGGAGAGTTGCAGACTGTATTTCCGCCTAAAGCCCCACTCCTCAGGTTCCGAGAACCAGCGGGTGGGTATCATCATATCCCGACTCCAGGAAGGGCCCCAAGAGTGGGCCTTCTCCTTGGCTCCTGACGCCCCTCAACTTTCCTCTGTTGATCGTTTTTTCTCTGCCCTCGGACTCATTTACGACGAGACTGACAGGACTGCTTTAGCCGAGAGTCAGCTGGTGACCTTACGTCAGGGTAGGAGACCGGTTGAGGAATACTGTTCTGATTTTAGGAAGTGGTGCGTAGCTTCTCAGTGGAACGATCCGGCCCTAAGGTGCCAGTTTAGGTTAGGATTATCTGACGCCCTGAAGGATCTGCTGGTTAGCTACCCCTCGCCTGACTCCCTTGACCAGGTTATGGCCCTAGCAGTACGACTTGACCGACGTCTCAGGGAACGTCAGCTAGAACGCTTCAGTGTGCTCCCCTCTGACTTTTCTGCGATCCCCCCCGAGGTCCCGTCTCCTCGCCCCTCCACGGAGGACTCGGAGGTACCTATGCAACTCGGGGCCTCCATGTCCCCTCGACAACGTAGGGAGTTTCGCAGAATGAATGGTCTCTGCTTCTACTGTGGGGACGACAAGCATCTACTGAACACCTGTCCCAGGCGCAAGAATAAGAAGCCGGAAAACTTCCGCGCCTAAGTGATCATCGGGGAGGTCACTTGGGCGCACAGGTATTTCCCGTTAATGTGAAACGCAATAAAATTTTGCTTCCCTTTCAGGTCTCGTTTGCTGGCCGGTCTGCCACGGGCAGTGCTTTCGTGGATTCTGGCTCATCTGCTAATATCATGTCTGTGGAATTTGCTATGTCTCTAAAGATGCCTTGTATTGATTTACCTTATCCTATCCCTGTAGTAGGAATCGACTCAACCCCCCTTGCTAATGGTTATTTTACTCAGCATACTCCTGTTTTTGAACTCCTGGTTGGCTCCATGCATTTGGAGCAGTGCTCTGTACTGGTGATGCAGGGATTATCGTCTGATCTGGTTTTAGGCCTTCCCTGGTTGCAGTTGCATAATCCCACGTTTGATTGGAATACTGGGGATCTCACCAAATGGGGTAATGAATGTCTTATGTCATGTCTTTCCGTTAACTCTATTTCTCCCCGGGAGGAGGTAAACACGCTTCCTGAGTTTGTTCAGGACTTCGCCGATGTGTTTTCTAAGGAGGCCTCCGAGGTGTTGCCCCCCCATAGAGATTACGATTGCGCTATCGATTTGGTGCCTGGTGCCAAGCTTCCTAAGGGTAGGATATTTAATCTTTCATGTCCTGAACGTGAAGCGATGAGGGTGTATATCCAAGAATGCCTGGCCAAGGGTTTCATTCGCCCCTCGACTTCTCCTGTAGGTGCTGGCTTCTTCTTCGTGGGGAAGAAGGATGGTGGTCTTAGGCCGTGCATTGATTATCGTAACCTGAATAAGGTCATCGTAAGGAACCAGTACCCACTTCCTTTGATTCCGGATCTTTTTAATCAGGTTCAGGGAGCCCAATGGTTTTCTAAGTTCGATCTACGGGGGGCATATAACCTTATCCGCATCAAAGAGGGGGATGAGTGGAAAACTGCGTTCAACACACCCGAGGGTCATTTCGAATACCTGGTCATGCCCTTTGGGTTGTGTAATGCCCCTGCTGTCTTCCAGAATTTTATTAATGAAATCCTGAGAGAGTACCTGGGTAATTTTCTTGTTGTGTACCTTGATGACATACTGGTGTTTTCCAAGGACTGGTCCTCCCACGTGGAGCATGTCAGGAAGGTGCTCCAGGTCCTTCGGGAGAATAATCTGTTTGCTAAGACTGAAAAATGTGTCTTTGGGGTACAGGAGATACCATTTTTAGGGCAAATCCTCACTCCTCATGAATTCCGCATGGACCCTGCCAAGGTTCAAGCTGTGGCGGAATGGGTCCAACCTGCCTCCCTTAAGGCGTTACAGTGTTTTTTAGGGTTCGCCAACTATTACAGGAGATTTATTGCCAACTTCTCGGTCGTCGCTAAGCCTCTTACGGACCTTACCCGCAAGGGTGCCGATGTCCTCCATTGGCCCCCTGAGGCCGTCCAGGCCTTTGAGACTCTCAAGAAGTGCTTTATCTCGGCCCCCGTGCTGATTCAGCCCAACCAAGAGGAGCCATTTATTGTGGAGGTTGACGCTTCCGAGGTGGGAGTGGGGGCCGTCTTGTCCCAGGGTACCAGCTCCCTCACCCATCTCCGCCCCTGTGCTTACTTCTCTAGGAAGTTTTCGCCCACGGAGAGTAACTATGATATTGGCAACCGCGAACTTCTAGCCATTAAATGGGCTTTTGAGGAGTGGCGGCACTTCCTGGAGGGGGCCAGACACCAGGTAACGGTCCTTACGGATCACAAGAATCTGGTTTTCCTAGAATCGGCCCGGAGGCTTAATCCTAGACAAGCTCGGTGGGCACTATTCTTTACCAGATTTAATTTCTTGGTTACCTATAGGGCTGGGTCCAAGAATATTAAGGCTGACGCTCTGTCACGTAGTTTCATGGCCAATCCTCCTTCTGAGAAGGATCCTGCTTGTATTTTACCCCCTGGTATAATCGTCTCTGCCACGGATTCTGATTTAGCTTCTGATATCGCGGCTGATCAGGGTGCAGCTCCCGGGAACGTCCCTGGGGACAAACTGTTTGTTCCCCTGCAATACCGGCTGAGGGTACTCAGGGAAAACCATGACTCCGCTCTATCTGGTCATCCTGGCATCTTGGGCACCAAA
Organism: Rhinoderma darwinii; assembly: GCF_050947455.1. Lineage (NCBI taxonomy): Eukaryota > Metazoa > Chordata > Amphibia > Anura > Rhinodermatidae > Rhinoderma > Rhinoderma darwinii. The sequence continues at coordinate 173,676,683 of NC_134687.1, read as the reverse complement.
CACCTCATTACCAGAAACTATTGGTGGCCTGGGTTGCCTAAAGATGTTAGGGCTTACGTCGCCGCTTGTGAGGTTTGCGCTAGGTCCAAAACCCCTAGGTCCCGACCTGCGGAACTACTACGTTCCTTGCCCATTCCCCAGAGACCTTGGACCCATATCTCCATGGATTTTATCACCGATTTGCCTCCATCTCAGGGCAAGTCGGTGGTGTGGGTGGTAGTCGACCGCTTCAGCAAGATGTGCCACTTTGTGCCCCTTAAGAAGCTACCTAACGCCAAGACGTTAGCTTCTTTGTTTGTGAAACACATCCTGCGTCTCCATGGGGCCCCAGTCAATATCGTTTCTGACAGAGGGGTACAATTTGTTTCCTTATTTTGGAGAGCTTTTTGTAAAAAGTTGGAGATTGATCTGTCCTTCTCCTCCGCCTTCCATCCCGAAACGAATGGCCAAACGGAAAGGACCAACCAATCCCTGGAACAATATTTAAGGTGCTTCATCTCTGACTGTCAATTCGATTGGGTCTCATTCCTTCCCCTTGCTGAATTTTCCCTGAATAACCGGGTCAGTAACTCGTCAGGGGTCTCCCCGTTTTTCTGTAATTTCGGGTTTAACCCAAGGTTCTCCTCCGTCTCCCCTGGTTGTTCCAATAATCCTGAGGTAGAGGAGGTTCATCGGGAACTGTGCACTGTCTGGGCCCAGGTTCAGAAGAACCTAGAGGCGTCCCAGAGCGCACAAAAGATTCAGGCGGATAGTAGACGTTCTGCTAACCCCCGGTTTGTCGTCGGGGATTTGGTCTGGTTGTCGTCCAGGAACTTGCGCCTTAAGGTCCCGTCCAGGAAGTTTGCTCCCCGATTTATTGGACCTTATAAGATCATTGAAGTCCTCAACCCTGTATCCTTCCGTCTGGAGCTCCCCCCATCCTTTCGCATACATGACGTCTTCCATGCCTCCCTCCTTAAACGCTGCTCCCCGTCCTGGTCCCCCTCGAGGATACCTCCTGTTCCCGTTCTCACCCCTGAGGGGGTGGAATTCGAGGTGGCCAAGATTATGGACAGTAGGATGGTCCAGGGCTCCCTCCAGTACCTGGTCCATTGGAGAGGATACGGGCCGGAGGAGAGGACTTGGGTACCTGCCCGTGATGTTCACGCTGGGGTATTGATCAGGAGGTTCCACCTCCTCTTCCCCACTAAACCGGGTCCCCTTAGTAAGGGTCCGGTGGCCCCTCATAAAAGGGGGAGTACTGTTAGGGATCTGCCAGGTACTTCATCTAGCTATACTCCTGGGATTAATCAATCCACACCTGAGGCCAGACCTGTTCGACTGACACCATCTCCCACCAACCAGGGTGGCAGGCTCAGGAGTGGGAGAGCCTATCGCGGCCTGGTCTGTCGGAGTTAGCTCCGCCCCCTGCCCTTTATTACCTGCCCTGTGCTCTCCCTCAGTGCTTGTAATTCTTTTGGATTCCTGGCCCCACTGCTACTTGCTCCAGCCTGCTTCTGCCGTGCTTCTGCCTTGCTGCAGTTCTGCTTGACCTGCTTTGCTTTGCCCCTGGCTTGCTTCTGTCTCCGTGCCCGCTCGGGTGTACTCACTTCGTCCTGGTCCTGACTGTTCGTTCGCCGCCCCGTTTCCTCGTGGCGTTCCGTGGCTACTGCCCCTTCCCTTGCGTGTTCCCTGTTTGTCTTCCTGTGCACTTAGCCAGCGTAGGGACCGCCGCCCAGTTGTACCTCGTCGCCTAGGGCGGGTCGTTGCAAGTAGGCAGGGACAGGGCGGTGGGTAGATTAGGGCTCACTTTCCCTTCACCTCCTTCCTGCCATTACAGGCACAAAACACATCTAAGAAAATATGTTCCAGAATTGTTATTTCATGGAATATACAAGTGTTGACTAAATAGATATGTCAGGAGAGGGGACAGGTCCTCTTTAACCAGATGCTCAATTGGGTTAATGTCAGGTGATTGACTCGGCCTTTCATTTCTTTGTCTTTGCCAATCCATTGTGGTGGTGTACAGAGGCTAAAATATGAAAATTGCGTCACTGTCCAAATACTTCTGGACATACATATTATGTTCAAATTTATGTTTGTCTATTATTTGCAAGATCCAAATTAAATGTATATTTGCATATTCAAAATCGTATCATCCCATAAAAATTATACACACTAAATTAAGATGTCAGAATAAGAATGTCCTTATTTACCAAAAATGCAGATGCTGAAAGAGTCTTGTGCTTAAGCTGAAATATTCGCATGATCAGAGATTTCCCCTTTCTCCAAAGATGAATATTTTCTCAAGAAAACATTACATTCCTCCCAATTACACATTCATCATGTTTTAGTTTACAGCCTGTTCAAATGTTCTACAAGAGGTCAACAAACACTCACAACATTTTATAACATAACAGGATGGTTCGGAACTCTAAAGCATTTGTTCAATTTTAAATATTTTGATATATATACACACTACCGTTTAAAAGTTTGGGGTCACCCAGACAATTTTGTGTTTTCCATGAAAACTCACACTTATATTTATCAAATGAGTTGCAAAATGACTAGAAAATATAGTCAAGACATTGACAAGGTTAGAAATAATGATTTTTATTTGAAATAATAATTTTCTCCTTCAAACTTTGCTTTCGTCAAAGAATGCTCCATTTGCAGCAATTACAGCATTGCAGACCTTTGGCATTCTAGCTGTTAATTTGCTGTGGTAATCGGGAGAAATTTCACCCCATGCTTCCAGAAGCCCCTCCCACAAGTTGGATTGGCTTGATGGGCACTTCTTGCGTACCATACGATCAAGCTGCTCCCACAACAGCTCTATAGGGTTGAGATCTGGTGACTGCCCTGGCCACTCCATTACAGATAGAATACCAGCTGCCTGCTTCTTCCCTAAATAGTTCTTGCATAATTTGTAGGTGTGCTTTGGGTCATTGTCCTGTTGTAGGATGAAATTGGCTCCAATCAAGCACTGTCCATGTGATAGCCTTCCTTATTCAAAATCCCTTTTACCTTGTACAAATCTCCCACTTTACCAGCACCAAAGCAACCCCAGACCAACACATTACCTCCACCATGCTTGACAGATGGCATCAGGCACTCTTCCAGCATCTTTTCAGTTGTTCTGCGTCTCACAAATGTTCTTCTGTGTGATCCAAACACCTCAAACTTCGACTCGTCTGTCCATAACACTTATTTCCAATCTTCCTCTGTCCAATGTCTGTGTGCTTTTGCCCATATTAATCTTTTCCTTTTATTAGCCAGTCTCAGATATGGCTTTTTCTTTGCCACTCTGCCCTGAAGGCCAGCATCCCGGAGTCGCCTCTTCACTGTAGACGTTGACACTAGCGTTTTGCGGGTACTATTTAATGAAGCTGCCAGTTGAGGACCTGTGAGGCGTCTATTTCTCAAACTAGAGACTCTAATGTACTTGTCTTGTTGCTCAGTTGTGCAGCGGGGCCTCCCACTTCTTTCTACTCTGGTTAGAGCCTGTGTGTGCTGTCCTCTGAAGGGAGTAGTACACACAGTTGTAGCAAATCTTCAGTTTCTTGACAATTTCTCGCATGGAATAGCCTTCATTTCTAAGAACAAGATTAGACTGTCGAGTTTCACATGAAAGCTCTCTTTTTCTAGCCATTTTGAGAGTTTAATCGAACCCACAAATGTAATGCTCCAGATTCTGAACTAGATCAAAGGAAGGTCAGTTTTATAGCTCCTCTAAACAGCAAAACTGTTTACAGTGGTGCTAACATAATTGCACAAGGGTTTTCAAGTGTTTTCTAATCATCCATTAGCCTTCTAACACAGTTAGCAAACACAATGTACCATTAGAACACTGGAGTGATGGTTGGTGGAAATGGGCCTCTATACACCTATGTAGATATTGCATTAAAAAACAGACGTTTGCAGATAGTATAGTCATTTAGCACATTAACAATGTATAGAGTGTATTTCTGATTAATTTTTTTTTTTTTAAATTCTTTATTTTCGTGACAACAGCCACATATTTTCAGAATACACAATACAGCAGGTACATGTGGGAAAATATATCAACTTGCAAAAAACCAAGATGTATGCATTTGAAATTTACAATGTAAACCTAACACGAGGTAGTATTATATGTCATCTTTAAGGTATAAACATGGACTTCCCCACTATGCATAAGAAAGACATATTTAGTTAAAAGTACAGAATGAAGTAAAAGAGCAAGAAGGGGAGGAGAAGTAGTAACTCCCACCGGGGAGACCCCCACCACCCCCGAACAGGACCCCACGAGCTATCCATCAGTGTCCACACTTCCAAGAATGTCAGTGTAGAAGTCGGAGTCCTGAAACACGATCCACGGGGCCCACGTGCGACAGAACCTAGCGTGTGCATCGTGAATGGAGGAGGTTAGGTCCTCCATATGCATAAGGTCATTGACCTTCGAGATCCACAGAGACAGTGACGGCGGAGAGGATTTCTTCCAGCGTAAAGGGATACAATGTCGTGCAGCCATCACTAAAAAGTGAAGGAGAGAGCGTTTGTATGTGTTAACCGGAATGTCACAGTGATGGAGGAGGAAGAAGGCCGTGTCCATGTTACAGGTAGCGTCTGTAACCTTGAGGATCACCCTTTTGACCCCGTCCCAAAATCCCGTTAGTCGTGGGCATGACCAGAAAGTGTGTAGAAGGGTACCATTGTCCAAACCGCATCTCCAACAGAGAGGTGAGACAGTCGGGAAGATGCGATGAAGGCGGACCGGGGTCCTATACCATCGTGAGAGCAACTTAAAGCTAGCCTCCTGATATCGTGAGCTAATTGATGTTTTATGAGCTAGGGTAAGAATTCGGGAACATTGGCTTGTGGTAAATGTGATTCCCAAGTCAGCCTCCCATTCCGAAATGTACCCAGGCGTCGGTAGGTCCGGCGGGTTTAGTAGAAGACGGTAAATTGTGGACAGAGTATGGCGCGCCGGCCCATCCTCGGCACAAATCGCTTCCAGCTGAGATCTAGGGGCGTGGAATAGGGCCGAAGAGGGCAATGAAGAGTAGAAGTGACGGAGTTGGAATACACGCCAGTAACCCAATGGGGGGAGGTCAGGCATCCGTGTCAACTCTGCGAGAGAGAGCCACTCGGAGTTCTTCAAGAAGTGTTCTGCCCTAAATACCCCTGCCGACGACCAGGACTTGAACACCGGATCTGTCACTCCAGAGGGAAAGGAAGGGTTTCCCAGAATCGGAGTCATGGGAGAGCAGAGAGGGAGGAGATTCGATCGGACCACTGGAAGTGCACAACATCGGAGCGTGGGGCCTATCGTGGGATGACGGTGTAGGGACGTGGGAAGTCCCTGTTTCAACCAAGGAATCGTCTCTAAAGGAATCTCCGAGAAACCTTGCTCAAGGCCTATCCAGGCCTTAAAGGGGGCGTGCCTACACCAGTCAACCACTCGCGTCAGATGCGTTGAAATGTAGTACGCGCGAATGTCAGGGAGTGCCAATCCCCCCGTCTCCCGGGAGCGGCATAGGAGCGCACGACTGAGACGTGGGTGTTTGCCATTCCATACAAAGGACTTTTGAATGGTATTAATCGCTTTGAAAAATGAAGGGGGGACCGCTATAGGAAGGGCTTGGAAGAGGTACAGCAGACGAGGTAGTATATTCATCTTAAAGATCGTGCAACGTCCCATCCAAGTAAATGTGCCCCCCGTCCATCTGGCGCAATCTGCTTTCACATCCGCGAGAAATCCTGGAAAGTTTAAGTTGTAGAGCTCCTTAAGGTCCGCAGGAATGCGCACTCCCAGGTACTTAAGGGCCACCGGGTTCCATTTGAAACTAAAAGATTGCTCCAATGAAGACAGCAGGGAAGGGGGAAGGGAGACATTCATGGCCTCGGATTTGGAGAAATTAATTTTAAAGTTAGAGAGGTTGGAAAATCGACTAAACTCCTGCATTAGATTCGGGAGGGAGACGGTGGGGTTAGTAAGAAAGAATAGCAGGTCGTCTGCGTACGCTGCCACTTTAGTGACCCGGGATCCCTCTCCTATTCCCTTAATATCCTGATTTGCACGAACATGTCTGAGGAAGGGTTCCAGGGTAAGGACAAAGATCAAGGGGGACAAAGGGCAGCCCTGTCGTGTCCCATTATGGATTGTAAAATCATCCGAGAGGATACCGTTCACCCTGACTCTGGCAGATGGGCAGGAGTACAATGACATTAACCATCCCATCATTTGAGGACCTAAACCGAGTCGGAGAAGTGTTTCCTCCATGTAAATCCAATTGACTCTGTCAAATGCTTTTTCAGCATCAGTGGACAGGAGCATTAGTGGTACACGAGACAATTGGGATTTATATATGAGATTGATCGCCTTTGTGGTGTTATCCCGGGCCTCACGTCCCAACATGAACCCCGCCTGGTCAAGATGGATTATCCCACCAAGCAGAGGGGCCAGACGCATGGACAATATCTTGGCAAAGAGTTTAATGTCTGCGTTAAGCAGTGAGATTGGTCTGTAGCTAGCACACTGAGAAGGGTCTTTTCCCGGTTTGGGAATCACCGCTATATGGGCCCTAAGAGCGTCTGGTGGAACGCGTGAGGAGGAGGATAGAGAATTCAGGGATGCCAGCAGGTGCGGCCCAATGCAGGAGATAAATTTCTTATAGTAGGGTAACGTGAAGCCGTCAGGCCCCGGGGCCTTCCCCGCAGCCGAGTTTTTGAGCGCATCAGTTAGTTCGGTCATGGTAATCGGTTCTTCCAAGGCAGTGAGTACCTCCTCTGTCAGGGATGGCAGACCTGAGTCCGCAATATAGGATTGGATATGCGCACGAAAGTCGTTTGATGCCGTGGCCGGGTTGGTGGAGTCGGTGTTGTAAAGAGCAGCGTAAAAGTTACGGAACTGTGCCGCTATATCTAGAGGCATGTTGGCTCGTACGTTGGGGGAGGCTGTAATAAAGGGGACATAAGTGCGCGCTTGTTGGATCCGCAGGGCTCTAGCTAGCGATCTGCTGCATTTATTACCATACTCGTAGAAATGGCGCTTACATTTAGAGAGGGTGGCTTTAGCTTTGGATAATAATATGGTGCGTAACTCTTCCCGTTTCTGAATTAACGCAGATCTACATTCAACTTCATGGGTACGCTTATGTGTGACTTCTAAAGCTTTGATCTCCGACAATAGCCGAACGATAGTCACGGCGCGCTCTTTTTTCAATCGCGCTCCATGTTTGATGAAAGTGCCGCGAACAACGCATTTATGTGCCTCCCATAGCACCCTCGGGTTCGTGTCAACGGCTGTGTTTGTGATGAAATAGTCATCAAGCGTTCGCTGTACATCTGATGAAACGAGGGAGTCATTAAGAAGCGAGGGATTGAGTTTCCACTGGGATTGGAACATTAACGGAGATTGCAATGAAATAGACATTGTGACAAGAGCATGGTCTGAGAAAGAGATCGAGTCAATGTCAGCCGCTTGTAGTGATGGTAGAGCGCTGTGCTTGATAAATATCAAATCAAGTCTGGAATAAATGTCGTGTACTGAGGAGTAAAAGGAAAAGTCCCTATCCGATGGATGTAGAAGGCGCCACGTGTCTACAAAGTTGTGATCATGGAGGGCTCGTTTAATGCGACGCAATTGGGAGTGGGGGATTGATGATGAACCTGATGAAACATCCATGATTGGGTCCAATGCTACATTGAAGTCACCCCCTAGGACAATGGTACCCTCCCCAAACTCCTCCAATGTGTCTAAAAAACCACTCAATGCTGTACCCTGACCCATATTAGGCAAATAGAAGGAGGCGAAGGTATAGATCTGTGAGTCGATGCTACCCTTGACCAAAAGCATTCGCCCCATTCCATCACTGCGAGCGTCCAGGTATTCCCAAGGGATAGAGCGGGAAAGAAGTATACTTGTCCCTCTGGATTTCGGGTCGGGAGAAAAGCTATGATATGAGTGAGGAAACCATAAGTTGGATAACTTAAAGGGCTTCTGTTCACTCAAATGCGTTTCCTGCAGGAAAGCTACATGTAGTTGTCTGCCTTTCAGCATGTTGAGCAGGATGGATCGCTTCCCAGGACTATGTAAGCCCTTAACATTCAATAAGCCTATCCGTAGGTCTATCTGGGAATGACGGGCCATGTCCCCGGCGGGAATGGGTAGAGGGAAGGGAGGACAAGGAAGGAAGAAGTGAAAGATCAGACAGAAAAAAAAAGAAAATATACAGAAAAGGTGGCCCCGAGGCCAACTCCTACGTGGCAAGAAGACCTGTGGAGAAAAAGTTAGTGATCCAACAGGAACAAGGAAAACCAAAGCAAAGCGGAGGGGGAGCCCCGCACAGTGAGCAGCATATTAAATGAACAATACAACTTTCGTCCAATGCCCCCCAGGGAGTGGGCAAGGGAGGCCGGAACATCACATATAACCAGGCCCAACAATAAAGGCCCAACAAACAGTACCCTCCCTTTTTACTGAGATACCTAAGAGCGAGATATAGAGGGACACCAGGGCAGGGCCACTGGCGGACTACGAGCTCAAGATATTATCCAGGTCCTTAATAGAGGGCCAATAAACCAGCAGGCCTCGCCTGGCACCACATGACCTAACGTAACTTCCTGCCAGCCAGTACAATAACCCTGCCCGGATGCCCCGCCACATGAAAATACCCGCCGCCTCGCCTGTAGTAACTAAAAAGAAGGGAGGGGAGAGAAAAAGGATGGAAGGGAAGAAGAGGAATGTGAGAGGCAGGCACAAGGGAAGAGCAGACAGATACAGTCGATGTCCGCCAAAAGGTGAGCCATAGGATTAGCAGGGGATACCACAGTACATATAACCGTTATAATCACCAGAAACCCCTTCCATAAGAACATTAAGATATGCATATGAGATATGAATAGAAGGCTAGAACATGTGGTATCCCCCCGAACAAATAAACAGCCGCTATATGGATAAACAACACGGTAGACCGCATGAAAAACTACAATGAAAGGGGTTAGCCCCTTAACGAGTGTTACAGTGCACATATAACATAACATGTAATATAATAGGACCCTAGGCAAAAATACTGTCACGTTAGCATAGTAATACACACACCGCCCCCTGATTGTCCTCATGTACGTGACCGTCAACGGGCTCTAAATGATGAAATGGGGGGGGGCATGTATACTACAACATACCAACATGTTAGGGGTAAAGGAAGGGGGGGGAGGGGGGGAGGGGGGGAGGGAGAAGTTAGGCACAAAGGATGTAGACAATATAGAGGACTGGGTATATCTACTGTTCTGTGGGTAGCAAAGGATCAGAAGTGTCGACCCTCTTCCAGGAAAGTCCCATCAATCATGGGCGAGAAATAAACGTAGCGGAGTTGCTCACTAGGACCCGTGAGCATGGACACTTCTTCAGTAAGATATAGAGAGTACCTGTAGGTAATAAGATAAATAAAGAGCAAACAAGAAGGACCATTTGGTACTTTAGGAAGCCCGATAGCCGTAGGAAGCCATTGATATGTCATCGGAATAACAACTCTTAGATTCGGAGACCAATCAGGCCTCGGGCGGTAAACGTTGCGAGAGATCTGGCTGAGTTCCTATTGATTCCAGTAATGAGGGTCTGCTGAGCGGCTGACTCGGGCGCCGATTACGCCGACGTTGAGGCGGTTCAGACCGATCTAATGACAGCCAATCCGGGACCGGGAACGGCGCAATTTGCAAAAACCGAAATAGGGCCTCTAAATCCGAGGAATGGCGCAGGATAAAGGAGGCAGCATCCCTTCTGACGACCACGTGGAATGAGTGTCCCCATCTATAAGTGGCTCCCGCCGCTTTGATCTTTTCTAGCAGCGGATGCAGTAGACATCTCATGTAAAGTGTCCGCGGCGATACATCCGGATAAATCGCAACCCTGCCTCCATCAACCGAAACCGGACCATGCGACCAGGCTCCTCTAATTATCAAATCCTTGTCAGAGTAATAGTGCAACCGACACAGCACATCCCGCGGGTTTGAAGGGTCGATCGGACCGGGTCTCGAGACTCTGTGCACGCGGTCTAATAGGAATGTCGCTTCCAGGGGTCTGTCAGTAACTTTGTTAAAGATGGCAGTAATTCTATTAGGGAGGTCGTCTCTGGGACCTAAATCCGGGAGGCCCTTCAGTCGAATATTATTTCTGCGGCCCCTGTTTTCTTGATCATCCAGTTGAAGTGCAAGGGACTGCATATGTGTTCTATTAACAATGGCCGCCTGCTCCAATACATGAACTCTGCTGTCAATAGCGTCGACCGCACCGCCAGTGGCAGTAATCCTGGTGTCCACCCTGTCTACCTCGCATCTCAAGTCTGCGATATCTTGCTGGTGGGATAGTTCAATTCTGGTCACCAGGGAGTCTAAGTCTTGTCTAGTAGGGAGAGCTTGTATTAGTTCCCTGAGTAAGTGTAAGTCTGCATGCAGGGCAGGTTGAAGGGGGATGCCCTCAGAGCTACCAGGCCTGGGGGCAGTGGTTGATGGCAAGGCACACAGGGAAGTGATAGGGGATACTGGTGGTACCTCATTACTGCTGAGTCCTAGGAGTGAAGCAGGCCTCGGTGGGTTGTCCAGCTGCCCCTGCATGCCGGGCGCCCCGGCCACAGCCGCGCTCATGCGATCCTCTGCTCTCCACGTGTCTGTTATCTGTGTTGCAGGCGCCATGACACCCAGGACTTCGGGAGCGGCCTGAGGCGCTGAGAGGAAGCGATCCATGCCTGTACTCCGTGTCTGAGATCGGGACAAGGAGCGGGAGGGTGTAGAACTTTGTCCCCTACGTTTTCCTGGCATCTCCCGGTACTCAGGACGGGCTAAGCCTGAATTCTGCGGCACCACTGCACGGAGCTCCCCCGAAACGCGTGCTCACTCCGCCATGGCTAAGCCCCGCCCAATTTCTGATTAATTTAATGTTATCTTCATTGAAAAAAACTGTGCTTTTCTTTAAAAAATAAGGACATTTCTAAGTGACCGTAAACTTTTGAACGGTAGTGTGTATATATATATATATATATATATATATATTTATTTATATGTATATTCTAAATAAAAAGATGGGTAACGTAGCAAATACATTGCATTATCTTGCCTTTATTAAGGATCCCATCTTCTTCACAGCTGAAATCACAAAGCTGTGGGCTACTGAGCTCATGTATTTGCTAAAACCAACAATACTAAATTAAGGACACAGCCATTTTTTAATTTTTAATTTTAGTTTTTAACTCCCTGCCTTCCAAGAGCCATAAAGTTTTTCTTTTTCCGTCAATAGAGTCGTGTGAGGACTTATTTTTTTGCAGGAGGAGTTGTATAGGAATATCATGTACTGGGAAACTGAAAAAAAATTGTTTTCGGTCTGAAATTGGAAAAAACTGCGATCCCTCCATTGTTTTTTGGGTTTCATTTTTACGACTTTCACCGTGTGGTAAATACGACATATTAACTTTATTCTGTGGCTCAATAAAATTACGGTGATACCAATTGTATCTGTTTTTTTTTTATATTTTACTACTTTAAAAATATATATATATTTTTGTTTCACCACATTCTGGGAGCAATAACTTTATTTTTCCGTGGATTGAGCAGCGTGAGAACTTATTTTTTGCGGGACGAGCTTTATTTTTTATTGGTACCAAATTTTGGTAAATACGATAAAAATAACAGTTTAAAAAAGCAAATAAAGCGCAAAATCATTATAACTTTTATTTGCCTAAATGCAAATGTACTGGAAATACTAAACATTCAGTTCCAAATCACAACAATAACAACAGTTATCCAGTTTGTGTTAATCCTTTACAGAAAGTAAAGAAAAAAGAATATTAGGCTGTTCAAAAAAATAGCAGTGCCAGTATTTTTCTTTAAAAACTCAAAAATGTAATGTATAAACTCAATTTTTTTTTTCAGATTTCACTTTGCTGAACTAATATTTAGTGGCATAACCATTGTTTCTGAGAACTGCTTGACATCTGTGTTGCATGGAGTCGACCAACTTCTGGCACCACTGAACAGTTATTCCAGTGAAGGAAGATTGGACTACATTCCACAAGTTCTCTATGGGATTGAGTTCAGGGCATTGCGCTGGCCACGCCATTACCTTATTCCTGTTTGTCTGTAACCAAGATGTTGTTCACTTACTGGTGTGTTTTGGGTCATTGTCGTGTTGAAACACACGTTTCAAGGGCATTTCTTCTTCAGGATAGGGCAACATGATCTCCTCAAGTATTTTGATATATTCAAACTGGTCCATGATACCTTGTATGCGATAAATCGATAAATAGTCCCCACACTATGGTATGAGAAACATCCCCATATCATGATTTTTGCAGCACCATGCTTTACGGTCTTCACAGTGTACTGTGACTTGAATTCAGTGCTTGGGGATCGTCTGACATACTGTCTGCGGCCACTAGACCCAAAGCGAACAATTTTGCTTTCATCAGTCCACAAATTTCCTTTTGGGCCAGTCAATGTGTTCCTTGGCAAATTTTAACCTATTCAGGACATGTCTTATTTTCAACTACGGGACTTCGCGGAGAGTTCCTCTGGTAACTTGGCTTCAATTAATCTTCTTCAGATTATAGCAGTACTCACTGGTAACTTCAGATCTTCTTTGATCTCTCTGGACGTGATCATTGGCTGAGCCTTTGCCATTGTGGCTATTCTTTGATCCATTTGAACAGTAGTTCCCTGCTTCCTTACGCGTCTTTCAGGTTTTCAGATTATCATCTGACTATAAACCTACAAAATCCATGATTTTCTGCAAGTGTACCTAGAAGAATTTATGCGGTTTTGAAGGAAAAGGGTGGTCACACCGAATATTGATTTGATTTTAATTTATCTTCTGTTAATTCACTTTGCATTTTGTTAATTGATAAAAAAAAAATCAATTAACACTTCAATTTTTGAAAGCATTCTTACTTTGCAGCATTTTTCCACAGTTGCCTAGAACATTTGCACAGTACTGTGGGTATATATATATATATATATATATATATATATATATATATATATATATATATATATAGCTTCTCAATTCAAAACGGAGTAAATTAACGATAAAGTAGTACATATATGTCAGAAATCCCATTCTTGGTGTGATATTTTACATTGCACATGAATTGTAAGAAGGATGTGTGGTCAAGCATAAGACAGTATTTCTCCCCCTCTACCAGCACGGACTCATAAAACCATATAAGCCTCTTATTTTAATATTAGTAATCAAAGCCACCAAGGCATTCTGAAATTAAAAGCTAAGCTCTTGCAAGATTAAAGAGTTCTCAGCATCATTTGGCGGCAGGCACGCACAATTAGAGACGGCCATTTCATTTTCCATCATATTATAATCTCTTGCTGGCATTTCACTAGGGCTTTCATGTACAGTCAAACATTTCTCAACCTGTCGTTTATATCCTGTGGCCTTTGACATTATTTTGTAGAAAGTCAAGGTTTATGAACGGTAGAGTGTGAAAAGCATCTATTAGATCAGAGGATTTTTGAGTTTTAACTTACTCCGCAGCAGTTTCTCTGTATATTTGTGAGGGAGGAGTTGCTACAATGTGTTGTAGGTTTGATATTAGTGCTATCATATTGCGTATGGGGACCCTGTATGCCTAGATGATGAGGCGGGGGAGGGGGTGGTCTCCCCCATAATCAACTGTTATAATTGCGGGGAATCACAATGGCCATTGAAACAATGGGCTGTCTGTGTAATGAACGCCAGGTCCTCCAGAGCGAGAGCTTCTTTTCGTAGTAGCGCTCTCCTTCGGCTGATTTACTGGAGTCTTAAAACGGGGACACTCTTCTACTGCATCCTAATAGAGCATATAAAGAGGGGTCGCCTTAACCAGACTACCTCTTTAAGTAAATAAAAAGAATTCTATATGTTTAACTAATAGTCTGCTTACATTTAAAGGGGTTGCCCTACCTGGACTTTCTGGTCCATATAGATCTCTATGAGGCAGAGCAGAGAGGTGCTGCAAAGAGCGGCTCATGCAGTAATGTACGCAACTCGACCATGTTTCACATGGCCGCCCATTCATCTGAATGGCTCCCATACAATACTACATTACATTTGCAGCACTCGTTGTTGGGGGCATGAGCGGAAGTTTAACTATGGTTACAAGTTGTTATACACGACTCAAAAACTCAATATGCAACAGACTTTTTGTTGTTTGGAAGCAACTTCTACTGTCAATTTAATTTTAGTTTGAGGGTAGTTATTTTTTCTGAAAGATGTCAATTTTAATCATTATGGCCAACAATATTATAAGCCAAGAGAATGTCAAGAAGTTAATATGTGAAGAGCAAAAACAAACATCGCGGTCATTCCAGTCATTTCTGTTGCTGAATTCTAGCTTTAAAAGATTCTTTTATATAGTGGTTAACCAAACGGCTGGCAGAAGACTTCTAAGCTGATGCACAGGATATTAGGATTTGTGTATACCACAATATTATATTGTACTTATACATGTATCTCAATGCTTAAAACGAACAAAAAAAACAGAAGCTCTTAACCCCTTAGTGACCAGCCTATTTTAGGCCTTAATGACCAAGGATTTTTTTTTTTTTTTCCATCGTCTCACTCAAAGAGTTAGAACTTTTTTATAATTCCATCGACATAGCTGTATTAGAACTTGTTTTTCGCGGAATTAGTTGTATTTTTAAAATGGCATAATTTTGGGGTACATATAATTTTTTTATATATATATCGTTTTTTTTTTCATGTTTTACTAATTTTGCACAAGAAAAACACTTTAACCACTTGCCGACACAGGACGAGAATACTCGTCCTGAATGGCGGATACTTCGCGCATTAGGACGAGCATACTCGCGCGATCAGGAGCAGGGCAAAGACTGTAATACACAGCCGCAGCCCCGCTCTAATGATGGTGAGAAGAGAAACGTCTTCTCTCCGCCCTTAACCCCTTAAATGCCGCGATCAAAGCGGATTGCGGCAAAGTAAATAAAAGGAGTGGGGACTGCCCTTTGATCGCGTCACAGAAAATCCCTGTGACGCGATCAAAGCCCATAACTTGCATGGCAAGGCAGCCAAGGGTCCATTGAAGGACCCCTTGGCTGTCTGACCATATTTCTTGTTGTTAGGGCATTAGGAACAGCCTTATAAGCATATAGCCAGAGAAGGCCAGGAGGTCTTTGTTAACACCTGGCTGCCATGAAAACCCATCGGAGGCCCGCGATCGCATTTGTGGGCCGCTAATGGGTGATCGAGGGAGATCCCTGACCTCTGTAAATCACTTAGATGCCGCAGGAGGTATTGACCGCGGCATCTAAGGGGTTAAAGGGTTGCGATGGAAGGAAACTTTAATGGCTACTGTTAGATCAGGAGCCCGGCTGTAATGAGACCGCTCTGCATGGGTGTCCGCTCCGGCCTGCACGGGACACTCATGCAGGACTTAGACTAGGCCGTCGTGAAAAGGCCTATTGATGGTCACCAACGGGTTAAGAGATCATCAGAACACAATAAGAAAATAAAAAAAGATATACAGAAGAAAAAATTGTGCTCGGAATACTTCATGGATTCTGCAGCTTGTATGTACCCTTATGACTCTAGAGCTCTTGCTTCCAGTAAGATTACTTGGAGCTCCTGCTAAGAGTTCTAGCTTCTATCTGGAGCAGTGCACAAGAAAAACTAGTATTCTTAGTAGAATCCTCAGAGATACAAGATTACTAAAGATTGTAACTTCAGAACAAGTCAGAAAAACAGGGACCAGTAACATTTATATATCCCCCTCAGCGCAGACATTTATTTTGCACAAACTTTCCTCAAAATTGGTGCCTTCCATTCCCCTATAGTTGCCGATCTACTTCTCATTATTAGACTATCTTACAGGCCTGGTGACAATTGTCCATTAATACTATATATACTACCTGTACAATACAGTGAGAACATACAATGTAAAAACATCAGGTCAGTATTGATTTATACACAACTGTACAGGGATCCTGTTCTTGTGCCACCTGTTTACAGACAATACAGTGACTATACAATGAGATTGCTCCATGCTGGGGCAGGTGATGAGAATTCTCATGGTTTCTGGTTACTGCAAAAATATATACCTTACCCAAAATTGCTGACCTGTGACCTCAGCATAGGGTATGTTTTACATCTCAACCTCTTAAACACCATGACAAAATTGTTCACGCTCTCCATACATCTTATGTTCTCCATAGAGTTATTGTATGACTAGTGTGTGTCATGAGAATCCACCAGAGATTGGCGTTAAGTACGTATGAACACTGTTCTTAAAAGTAAAGGCATGTGCAACTATATATATGTATATATATATATATATATATATATATATATATATATATATATATATCTATATCTGAAGATGATTTTAGGGTATTATTGCCTCGTGCATGTCAAAGGGACACCTACGGGCCTGACACATGCCTAAGAAGTTTACACAAACAGCGAAATTGAGGGAAGCAATTTGCTGATTGTGTACATTGAGCAGAATTTCCTAGCGCATACCCCCAACATACACTCCAAAAGCAATGTAAATAGACCCTTAGTGAACGTTTAAATAGTTTTTACACTTTGACTCCAGTGAAGTGTAAGGTTTACGGACCTGGCTGGTGCTGGTCTGTTCCAACAGTGTGCCTGTATAGAATACTGTAGCATCTGTAATGTACAGCATCTTTAGCATCTGCCCGCTCTTTAGCTAAAGAGGACATGGAGGTTAGGTGCACACGTGTCGAGTTTGCTGCAGAAAATTCTGCAGCAAATCTGACTGAGTCAGCTGGGAAATCCACCAGAAAACACATATGAATCAGAATGATTTTTATACGGAATTTGTAGCAGATTTCCCATTGCGGAAGACTGTCGAGCTTAAAAAAATACCAAAAAAAACAACCCACCAGTATACTCACCTTCCCTGGTTGCTCCCGTTGCAATGTGCCCCTGGTGCGTCCTTGTACACTCCCGGCCTCTGGTGATGATAGGATACAGTCACGTGTGGACACGAAAAGTCCTAACTGGAGGCTAGGTGTACAGTGACCAGCCAAGGGACAAGGGACACATTGCCACCAGAGCGCCAGGGGAGACAAATATAATGTTTATTTTGGACTTGCGGATCCAAAGGTCATCCACAGCAAAATTTACAACATAAGAATTTGCTTGCAGAATTTTACTTATCCATTGAAGTCAATGGGGAAAATCCACAATAAATCCTTGCTCTTTCCGCAGCAGAAAATGACATACTGCAAATTTTTAAATTTGTACTGCCTGTTGTTGAAAGCTCATCCAATTTGCTGCTACTGTACTCGGACGCAAATTTGTAGAAATTCCACTTTGTGTAAACATTGAGCAAAAAGTCCACTTTTCGATCTATATGCATATTCTCCAGTATTTTGTGTTCACACATTGCAACATATGCACATAGCAAAGCAATAAACCATTCGATAATAGCAACCAGACTGAGACTTTCTGGAGCAATATAGTAAATGTATTAATCTGATCTATTGGTCAGTCCCAAATTTCAATGGGTGAGAGAGACGAGGGAAAATGTAGAGATTGTACCTCCAAGGAGACACAATCAAACGGTAAAATCGAATGCAGTGATCTTAGAACTGTGCCATATTTATTCACTTCAGATAGCAAACATTTATAAACTGTTTTGCCTCGCAGGAGGAGAGCGCACGCAGGGTTAATATGAACTCGTGCCTCCTGGCATAAATACAATGTTCAGATTTGCTTGAATAAGTTTGTAATAAAAACATTTACCTAAACTTTGCTCCTAAACGCATTCAAATAAAGGTATGTCATTTGTAAGAAATCATATTCATATATCAGGACATGACATGTAGGCAAAATCATTTTTACAAATGTGAAAGCGCATAGCTGTAAATGGCGACTTTCAATCCTGCCTGGAATTTTCCTTCCACTAATTTAGCTCAATTTTACTTTATAATACTTATTTTTTCTGGGACAAAAAGTCAAGAGTGAGAATGCTCTTAAGACGTTTGTCATGGTGACTGTTCCAAAAGGCCACTGTGACTTGTCGGCAAAGAAAAAAAAGGAGTACAAATTATATATGATGGGGCAAAAATTGATTACCATTAGTGACATATAAAAACGTCTCAATGACAGATCACTTGGACGTTAAGTTGATGCAGAAGCTCCGAAATGTCAGAAAAGAGACCTCAATGTAGTCTGCTTCATTCAACTTGCAGCTTTGACTGCCAAGAACTGCCTAAAAGCAGGAATAATAAATGCAGGGCTATTGAAAGGCTACGTATATCACCGGAGCATTTTCTCTAGAACAGAACAATCACATGTACATATAAATCCTTGTGTTAACTTTTTGTTTGTCCAGTTGTTAACGGTTTGTTAGTTACATTGGTTTCCGGGAAAGCTTGGTAATAACCAATATGTGATGACGATCTCTGTACGGCACTACGGAATATGTTACATATAAGCAACAGGAAAAAAAAAATAATTATAATATGTTCACCATTAAAATCCCAAGGGATTCTTACTCCTCACCTTCCAGATTACCAGATTTGACAAATGGGCGCACTTATGCAGTGATATATACCCTGGTTGACAACTCTAACAAAAGCCGTAGTGATAAGATACGGTAGAGAAAGTTTACATAAAAAGTGTACATAAAAAGTGTCTTACATTGTAACAACATTAAAACACTATGGACTAAAAGAAGTTGTCCACAAAATAAAATTTGTGATCTGTTCTTGGATTAGCCCATCAATGTGCAAGAAACAGCATGAAGGGGCTGCTGTGCTCACTGGTGCATTGCAGGCTCTTCTTTATTGCAGTACATGACGCAGTGCCATCCATGTCTGTCTGGCTTTGTTGAATACTGGAGCTCTGCCCCATTCCAGTGAATGGGGCAGAGCTGCAATACCAGACTAAGCTGCAATAAGAAGAGTGGCACTTTGAACTACTGAACTGAAAGGGCATCCACACTACCATTCTTTCTGATCACCGTTGGGTTCCTGGGGTTTGGATGGCTTATGGATAGGTCACCAATGTTATATCCCAAACCCTCCATTATTTCAGTGGGTTTTTTTTACACTTCCCAGCGAGTAAACATCTAAAAGAGGTTTTCAGTGCTTATGAAAAATACAAAAAAGTATATATCTGAATACTCACCACATAGCTCAGAAGTAGCTATTTTTAATTCTCCTTAGGCCTTATTCACACGAACAACTAAAACGTCCGTCTACGCGCGTGGAAATCACACGCGTCGCACGGATCTATGTTAGTGAATGGGGTTTTTCAGACTGTCAGTGAATTTCACGCAGCGTATGTGCTCTGCGTGAAACTCATGACATGTCCTATATTTGCCAGTGTTTTGCACAGCACGCACGCACGCACAGCACGCACCCATTGCACTTCAATGGGTGCGTGCAAATCGCGCTCGGCACACGGAAGCACATCCGGGTGCCGCGCGATACAGTAGTAAAAAGAATGAATGAAAACAGAAAACCAGAGTGTCAGAATGATGCCGGCTGCGCGAAAATCACGCAGCCACGCACCATATGCTGAAGACACACGGACCTTTTGCGCGCGCAAAACGCAGGGTTTTTTGCGCGTGCAAAACTGACACGTTCGTGTGAATAAGGCCTTATATTGCCCTACTCTTAACAATACCTCTGTTTTAATGTTGCCAGGGCTTGCTGTTATATCATAACTCCTAAGCAGTACGCCCGCTGTCTCTGGGTTATTTTTTACTCAGATCTTTCCTTTACTTCATACATTCAATCACTTTCACGCTCCTGTCATTTTCACCTCAAAAACATCTCCAGAATCCGCCCTTTTCTTACTGAGTAAACAGCCAAAACTCTCATTGTTGCTCAGATTCACTCTCGTCTTGACTACTGTAACTCATTACTAGTCGGTCTTCCCCTCACTAAACTCTCTCCTCTCCAATCTATCCTTAAGTCAGCAGCCAGGCTCATATTTATGACCAACCGCTACACCAACGCCTCTAATCTGTGCCAGTCACTGCACTGGTTGGCCATCCCCTTCAGAGTAAAATTCAAACTTATTACTCTCACCCACAAAGCTCTCCACAGTGCTGCACCTCCTTACATCTCCTCCCTCATCTCGGTCTACCTCCCTACTCGGGCTCTACGTTCTGCCAACGACCTTAGATTAAAATCCTCCATAATCCAAACCTCCCACTCCCGTCTCCAGGATTTCTCTCGTGCTGCACCCGTCCTCTGGCATGTGCTACCCCAGGCAATCAGATTAATTCCCATTATCCACAGTTTTAAACGTGCCCTGAAAACACATCTTTTTAGACAGGCCTATAACATTCCCTGATCGGACTCCTTTCCATGGCCCTCCTTTTAGATTAGTCATCAGAATAAGATTCCCTCACACTCCTTCTCTTCATGTCCGTCATACACGGAGACTGGCTGGTGACCGGCTCATACAGCTTTGTGTTACCACCGCATGTGTATAAAAATGGCTGGACCATTGTACAGAACAAACACTGTTACACTTTGTGTCTCCTTTACTTCCTCATAGATTGTAAGCTCTTGCGAGCAGGGTCCTCACTCCCCAGGTTTGAATTGTAAATTAACTTTGTCACTATGTAATGTCTGATATTGCTTGTTTCATGTTGCCTCTAAATTGTAAAGTGCTGCGTAATATGTTGGCGCTATATAAATAAAGATTATTATTATTATTATTGCGGTTGGTGGGATTACCATGTAACAGACAATGCCTATATTTACAGCTGCCTGCATGCCCCTCTATTAGAAAGTGTAAAGTAGTGCTGGAATTACTCACCATCTGCTTCTAATACACAGCTCTGCACTATCTTCTGCCCAGCCCTCTAGAGACAAAAAGGGAGGGGGAAACAAGTGGTATGTGATGTGTGACGTCCCGTACTACAGGGAAGGGCAAAGGGGAGATACCCATGTGTTCAGTACACGGAAAGTGTCACAAACAGGAGATAAACACAAGGAGGATGGTCAAGTGAGTGCATGTGAGACTGGCTTACAGAGGCATCTCAGCTACAGAGAGTAGATAAGTGACTAACCTTACTGCAGTTAACCACTTCCCATCCCAGCATTGCCTTTTCACATCCTAATGGAAAGTGTCATTAGGATGTCAATCATTGTACGCGGTGCCCCCACAGAAAGCAGTTACTGGGTACCTTCTCTCTCCCAGCAGCAAGTACGGACGCAGCAGCGGGGAGTGAGTGATTGGCTCGTTTAACCTCTTAGAGGTCGCATCTGGCAGTCTAACGGCACCATGCAACTCAATCGTGGGGTGTCAATGAACTTCAACTGCACCCGGGGACCTGACAAAGGCCACAGGTCTGCCAGAGAATATACCTATTAGGGAGGACCTAAGTATTCCAAAGCATTACGTAAGTGATCAACGGATCAGAACTTCGAATTCCCAAGTGGGACAAAAAAAAGTTCAATACGAAGTTCAATAAAATTTAATAAAATGAAAAGTCCCTATGCCAAAAAATAAAAAAAACATTTTTTCCATAGAAAATTGTTTTACTTTTTAAAAATAGTATTCACTCCTCTAGGTTTGGATTGGACTTCACTGTCATGCAAAAAAAAATATTTTCAGTTTTCAGGATTTCCCTGTGTATTGCAGTATTAATTATACTCTATACTTTAGCTTCAAAAGCCTTAAAGAGACTCTGTCACCACATTATAAGTGGCCTATCTTGTACATAATGTGATCGGCGCTGTAATGTAGATTACAGTAGTGTTTTTTATTTAGAAAAACGATCATTTTGACGGAGTTATGACCTATTTTAGCTTTATGCTAATCAGTTTCTTAATGGACAACTGGGCGTGTTTTACTTTTTGACCAAGTGGGCGTTGTACAGAGGAGTGTATGACGCTGACCAATCAGTGACCAATCAGCATCATACACTTCTCCCCATTCATTTACACAGCACATAGCGATATAGCTATATCGCTATGTGCAGCCACATAAACACACTATAACGTTACTAAAGTGTCCTGACAGTGAATATAAATTACCTACAGCCAGGACGTCAGGTCTATTCATAATCCTGACACTTAGGTCAGAAGAAGCGCGATCTCCAGCGCGATACAGGCTGTAACCTACAACTTGCTATCCTCCCTGTAATGCTTTTACCCTCGCCAAGGTGACACAATAAAGTTAAAGAGGCTCTGTCACCCGATTTTGCAACCCCTATCTGCTATTGCAGCAGATACGCGCTGCAATGTAGATTACAGTAACGTTTTTATTTTAAAAAAACGAGCATTTTTGGCCAAGTTATGACCATTTTTGTAGTTATGCAAATGAGGCTTGCAAAAGTCCAAGTGGGTGTGTTTAAAAGTAAAAGTCCAAGTGGGCGTGTATTATGTGCGTACATCGGGGCGTTTTTAATACTTTCACTAGCTGGGCGCTCTGATGAGAAGTAACATCCTCTTCTCTTCAGAACGCCCAGCTTGTGACAGTGCAGATCTGTGACGTCACTCACAGGTCCTGCATCGTGACGGCCACATCGGCACCAGAGGCTACAGTTGATTCTGCAGCAGCATCAGCGTTTGCAGGTAAGTCGATCTTACCTGCAAACGCTGATGCTGCTGCAGAATCAACTGTAGCCTCTGGTGCCGATGTGGCCGTCACGATGCAGGACCTGTGAGTGACGTCACAGATCTGCACTGTCACAAGCTGGGCGTTCTGAAGAGAAGAGGATGTTACTTCTCATCAGAGCGCCCAGCTAGTGAAAGTATTAAAAACGCCCCGATGTACGCACATAATACACGCCCACTTGGACTTTTACTTTTAAACACACCCACTTGGACTTTTGCAAGCCTCATTTGCATAACTACAAAAATGGTCATAACTTGGCCAAAAATGCTCGTTTTTTTAAAATAAAACGTTACTGTAATCTACATTGCAGCGCCTATCTGCTGCAATAGCAGATAGGGGTTGCAAAATCTGGTGACAGAGCCTCTTTAAGAAGATTTGCAAACGGGTGAGTGCCACATTTTCATTTCTCTCATCTATATTATACTACAAGACCGTCTGTTTTTATGCTGAGCACCGCCCGAAGTTTGCTTAAATGAGGAAACCCTGACTCCACTTGCATCTATCTGCCTGTTCCATGCTGTGAAGATTGAGAGTGGTGCCGACTTCCTTCTACTGTGCTTGATTTAATCCTGACACTTCTGTAGCGTCTCTGTGAGATTTACAGCAAGGCAAGTGTAATCTCGTGAGATTACGATGTAACATGTAATTTAAAACGAGATTACGCTTGCCTTGCTGTAAATCTCACAGAGACGCTACAGAAGTGTCAGGATTCTGAATAGACATCACGTCCTGGCTGGAGGTAACGTATATTCACTGTCAGGACACTTGAGTAACGTTATAGTGTGTTTATGTGGCTGTACATCGCGATACAGCTATATCGCTATGTGCTGTGTAAATGAATGGTGAGAAGTGTATGACGCTGATTGGTCAGGGTTTGAGGATCGCCTGCTTTAGACAGATTGACAATTGTGCTACATTATTTCCAGTTTTTAATGATTAATTTACATTAACTCAGAGAGATCTTCAATCTTCAATATTAACGTGCCGGCTGGTACTTCCTCTCTGGAAATTGATTCATTAGCAGTTAGACTTTCCAGATACAGGAGTATTTATATAACAGTTGTTAAACCCCTTCGGGACTGAGCCATTTTTTGATTTTTGATTTTCACTCCCCGCATTCCAAGAGCCATAACTTTTTTATTTTTCCGTCAATAGAGAGTGGTGTGAGGGCTTGTTTTGTTGCGGGAGGAGTTGTAATTTTTTTTGGTACCATTTATAGTTCCATATAATGTACTGGGAAACTGAAAAAAATTCTTTGCGTGCTGATGTTGGAAAAAACAGATTCCTCAATGATTTTGTGTGTTTCGTTTTTACGGCTTTCACCGCGTGGTAAAAAAGACAACTTCTCTTTATTCTGTGGCTCAATACGATTATGGTGATAGAAAATTTATATAGGTTTTTTGTTTTTTTTTTATATTTTACGACTTTTATTGATAATAAACTTTTTGTTAAAAAAAAATAAATTAAATGTTTTGTGTCACCACATTCTGAAAGCCAAAACTTTTTAATTTTTTTACCGATTGAGCGGCGTGAGGGCTTATTTTTTGTGGGACGAGCGGTCGTTTTTATCAGTACCATTTTTTGGTACGTATAACTTTTTGATCACTTTTTATTACACTTTCATTCTAGAGCGAAGTTGACAAAAAACCTGCGATTTTGGCATTTTACATTTTTTATATTTTACGCCGTTCACCGTGCATGTTAAATAACGCTATATTGTAATAGTTCAGACTTTTACGGATGCAGCGATACAAATTTTATTAACTTTTTTAAATTACTTTAGGGGAAAAAAATGGGAAAAGTTTTTTTTTTTAACTTTAAATATTTTTGTATATTGTTTTCACTACTAAAATTTATTTTTCACACACTTTATTAGCCCCCTCTTTTCAACACCTCAGATGCTGCATTGACTGCAGCATTTGGAGGGGTTAAACAGCCAGGAACAGCGCGATCGCTGCTCCTGGCTGTTAGTCCCGGGTGTCCGCTGTACAATACAGCGGTCACCTGCAGCATATGGAGCGCGCTCGGCGCGAGTGCACACCAAACATCACCCCCAGTACCCGGACATAATAGCACATCTGGGTGTGCGAAGAGGTTAAGATGGGTACCTGTGAAAACCACACCAAAAACATTTTGCAAAACAGCAAAAATTAGTGGTGAAAGATTTGTGACATGGATTCCCAAGAGAAAGGGCAATTGTATAGTTCTCTTGTATTTATTTGATACGGTATCTTTAAGCGCTAGTGTGTTACATGTCTTGCATTTAGGAGTGGTGTCTGTAGGAGGCACTTGTTTCTTGGATTAACAAGCCCAGATATGGCAATATGGGAAAGGACAAGCCCTATGGAGAAGAAAGGTGTCTGTCTGACAATGAAGAAGGCATGTGCAACGATTGCTGTTGGCATTGACATAAATTAAGGTGAGGCAGATTCTGGCTTGTTGCCACTTAAACATCAGCACTGGGATGTAAGGCCCGGATGCCATTGTGCTAAGCTCTGTAACATGGTAATAATGGATGCACGTGCCCGCCAAATAGTGTTCAGTGTTTGGAGAGCATAAGAGTGACCTGAACTGCGTATTGTGGAGAGAACTGCAGAGAGTCTGGTGGCTTTTGAGGTAGTGAGAATGTGGCCATTTTTGTTACTGCGGTGGACAGGACTAAAAAGGTGCTGATTCTGA
Source organism: Rhinoderma darwinii (assembly GCF_050947455.1). Classification (NCBI taxonomy): domain Eukaryota; kingdom Metazoa; phylum Chordata; class Amphibia; order Anura; family Rhinodermatidae; genus Rhinoderma; species Rhinoderma darwinii. The sequence continues at coordinate 173,651,431 of NC_134687.1, read as the reverse complement.
GGAAAGAGAAAGCTGAAACAGAGGCGTCATGCGAAAACTGGTGACAATTGGGCTAGGCTGTATCTATGCTAGGCCTTGTAGGTGCAACAGGGTCCTGGGGAGCATGCAGTTGTTGGGTAGGTAGCCCACACTGTGAAGAAAGCTAGCTAGGCGGTTAGAGGAACATAAAGTAGACGTGCGGTACAGGCAAAAGTGGAGGGTCAGCCTGCAGTGTCCAGCCATACAAAACAGACTTAGAAATAGTCGGTTCTCATACAAGAGGGCTATAGGGGCCTACTTATTTAGCGTCCAGCCACCACAAACTACAAAAGGGGAAATAGGCCAAAACCATGCAGATGCAGCCATCTTGAGGCCTGCTAGGCCTAAGTAGACGTTGGCTTGCATTGAGGGGTGCCCTTGGCCCTAATTCTGCTGGTCACACAGAAAAACAAGCCAGCTAGCTTGCCAGCCTGCTCCACCTAAATATAATTGTAATTACGTGTTGTACCTCCCACACCGGCGCCGAATGCACCATAAGAAACTGTACATGTTAAGCTGAAAGTAAAAGTTAAAATGGTTGCACTAACTTCCTGCTTCGTTTAATCATTTTCTGTGTCATTCCTCCGAAAGGTTCTACGATCACACCACTACCACCCCACCTTACAGTGGTACAAGCTTACGCGGTTAAAGCTTTTAAATACGCAAGGCTCTACATGTGGCCTCACCATAAATACATTTGGCTGTTCCAGTGATAATCTAGGCGTGTCATAGAATTAAAGGGAACCTGTCATTAGCAATAAACCAACAGCGTATTGCTGGGAAAGAGCTACATGTCCCTTTCAAAACGTTCCGTTTTAGCAGTTTGTCTAAAAAAGAAATGATAAAACAGCGTGCGCTGTATGTGCATTAGCAGGTATGAGTCCTGGGATGAGTCCAGGTGTACTGGCCTCGGCTTCATATGAGCATGTGCAGGAAGCCATTGGACTCATCCCTAGTAATTTACATACAGCGCACGCTGTATTATAACTTCTTTTTAGACCAAATGCCAGTTTTGAGAGGGGCATGCTGGTGGTTTAATGCCCTAAAAGCTAGCGGCAGTTTCTCTTTAAGATAGATTTTGTTTAATAACTCTAATAAATGAGGATCACTTTATAGTAATTTGTTTTCAGCATTGGTTTCTTTCTAAAAAAAATCAGAAAGCAAGAAAATCAAATATATTGGATTTTGAGGGCAAAAACAGTAAGTAGCAATAGTTTAAATATAATTTATTACATAGGACTTTATGGCAGAACCGTCTCAATTAATCATAACATGAATATAAACAAAGAATGCCATTTGTAAAACTGGTGGTGGCACAGGCTAAAACAGTCACATCCAACCATTACTGTCATCACAGGTTCATCACACATAAGATAATTATCGGTAAGCACTCATTAGAAGGAATTAATGCTCCAAATTCCATCAGTTACAAAACAAGAGGATAAACCTCATTACTGACCACACTGCTCGACACCATTGGATAAGTGGATTCTTTGACACAATGTCTGGACATAAAGATTGAGCTGGTCATGAGATTAGGACAGGTTTTATGTTGTCAATTAAATCCAGTCCTGGAATATAAATGATTGTATTAATAATTTTTTTTAAAAAGGGGGTTTTACACTGGGCGATTATCGGGCAGACGAGCGTTCGTAGAATGCTCGATGCCGATAATTGCCCTGTCTAAGCAGGGCAGCGATCAGCAGATGAACGAGCTAACGCTCGATCATCTGCTGGTCATATGGTTTTAAAAAAGTTAAATATTAATGTTGTCGGCAGCAATTCTCCCTGTGTGAACAGGGAGATGCGCTGCCGAGATGATAATAATGTATGGGGACGAGCGATCGGAGTAACAAACGCTCGTCCCCATCCATAGCTCCGTGCGACAAAAACAAACGAGCGAAAATCAACGATGTCTCGTTGATTGGCGCTCGCTGCACCGGCCGATTATCGGCCGGTGTAAATGGGCCTTAAGGCTGTATTCACACATGTCAATTTTGAATGAGTTTTGGCCACGGTTTACCAAAAAACACACTTAAAAAGGCATGTGTGAATGAAGCCTTAGTACAATGAAGTGTATTTATTAATATAAAAACATTATAAACTTTAACTTTAACTGGGTGAAAGGGCTTTAATTTATGGGACATTTGCCCAGTTATGTAGGAATACACCTCTTTTCCCACAAAGCTGCAAAACTAGGCAGATCTACTCCTCAGAGGTCTCAGAAATAGGGGAGACAAACTCCTGTGGGAGCTGTGAGTTTGTTATTTGGCTCAAATTATTGAAATTACCATGTGTTATATATGACTTTTACATAAAGCAGCAAGTAAACAATTATTACCATGTACAAATAATGCGGCATAAATAGGGGTAATACGAGTTCAACAAGTAAATAATTATTTTTATGATGAAAAGTTACACAATTTTCCAATTTACCTTCTGTACCAATTTCGCATGGTTTACAAAGATCTCTGCTGGCAGTATTTCAATGGGAACCTTCATTGAGAACTTCTAGTGGATAAAGATCTGTCCTGGTCATGTGATGGACACACAGGTACAGGACATTTTCCAGAGCTCTATTATAATGAGCCAATCACCTGTATGTCAATCACATGACCATGGACAGATTTTCTTCCCACTACAAAGAAACAATAAAGGTTTCTATTAAATGACTGCAAGAAGAGATCTTAAAAAAGCATGAAAGCGTATTGAAGAATTGTTTAACTTTCATCGTATAGCTTTATTTGCTGAACCGATAACAGAGAGAAGACTAATGATATCAAGACAAAAGACGCGTGACTATAAAACAAAATCTTCAATGAAATGGATCAACATAAAATGCATGAACTTTGCCACGTAATTGTTTCACTATGCATCAACCCTGAGGGCTTGTACAGCTGGTTAATTCACCATGAATACCCTTACAGTACATATATTTAATGGATTTCTACTTTAGAACGTAATATGACGTTTAAAGGATCTGTCACTAGTTTATTAATTCCCTATCTCCTAACTAATCTAATAGGCGCTATGATGCGGATAACTACAATGCGATTTGTTTTCCAAAAATGTTTATTATTTGCAAAGTTATGAGCATTCTTCTAAATATGCTAATTTGGCTATAATAGCCAAATGGGAGGTGACTCTTTTTTTTCACTCCCCCTTCCCTGCCCAGCAACACAGTGTGATCATATAGTATACAGCTTCCATTCCCGACTGTGTTTTCAACTGGTGATATGTCTGGTTGTTTCACACCAGAACCGCTGTTCTAGGTGGTCCAGAGCTGGAGATCTGGCTATTTGAAGTGATCCCCCTTCCCTCCAGCCTCAGTCTCTCACACTGTGTGAAGCTGCTTCATGCTGATAGGTCAGCATCAGAGGCTGTGAGGAAGCTCCACCTCATGAGAATCACTGGTGTTGACACCCACTTGTCTAGTAAAGGCTCATTTACATATTTAGAAAGATGCTCCTAACTTTTAAAATAATAAACGTTTTGGGGACACAATTTTCACTATTATCAGTGCGACAGTGCCTATTAGATTAGCTAGGAGATTGGGCATTACTAAACTAGTGACAGATCTTCTTTAAGAAAGAAAGCCAATGCATGGAAATAATCCTAGAATGTAAATACATGAAGCTTGCAGATATCACACAAGTAGAGAGTGTATATTACTTTAACACATCCCTTGTAGAGTTTAATAAACTTCTGTAGAAAGTTGCTCCCCTTGAGGGAAATGTGCTTGCTTTCAATCCATTTGTTTAGAACTGGCAATTATCTCATAGAAAAAAAAAAGAGTAGGGAAACAAACTGTTTTTTGTGCTATGTAGACTCTGAACAAAACCCTATATTTTTCTAATGATGAACAGCAAACTACGACAATCCGAGGCACCGAGACCAGACCGAGTCAGAATAATTAACCTGGGAAATACGCGAGAAGAGAAGTTCAATAGGGACAGCGCATTAAATCGTTCCGTATTCAATTAGGTTTAGAAGATGAAGGGCGTGTAATTATGGCGAGCAGGGCCTAATTATAGAACAATTAAAGTGCTGACATCGCCTTCAATAAACTGCTGCGTGCTTAACACAGTAACATCATTGCCATATTAGGATTTCAGAGCTCTAGTTTCACACTACGTAAACACTAGGCTGAAATGGCAGGAAGAGAAATACAGCACTTTCTGCTCTGTGCCACTACGTACATCTTACATAAACACTGCCACAAGCAACATTATTCTAGAATTGCAAAAAAATCATACGCTTAAAGGGCACCTACTCTCCTAAATGCCTTCTGCTTTCCTGGGCAGTCAAGCCTTTTATGTGCTTTTTGCATACAAGTATATGAATTATTCTTGCATTCTACCCCAACCATTTCACATATGTTGGGTGTCGATATAACCATCCTCTCAGTGTTTGTTCTCTAGGTGATCTATCCCATACCATTACCCCCTTTCTGTACACACCGATATCTATTTTTGACTCATACACAGTGTCCTCCAGGGGTAGTGATAACAGCGCAGAGTTTATTTAAGGAAAGATCTGAGTCTAAGAAAAAGGTACTTGTAGTTGTGCCACTGTTGTCTCACTTGTAGCTTAAGGTGACAGTGGTAGAGTGGGGGACTATTGTAACACTTGCTATGGGGCCAATTGGTAACTGTGACCACCCTTAGGTTTCTCCACTGTTCCTTGCTACCGTTTTAACTTTGCAGTTGTGTTGTGCCTTTGAGTGACACCACAATATATAGTCTGAAGTTAGACAGAAAGTGCACGCCCACCACTGAATACCAATTTGGGTTAAATAGGTTAAAAATGCTATGTTGATTATTTTCTCAATATATCTTTATAGCTGTCAGAGATTTTTTTTTTTTCTGACACAGAGCTTTGAAACATCTGAATAGACAGATTTTAAACATAAAGTTCTGGCTATCTGCAACTACCACTACGAGGAGCTTAGTCATTAATGCCTCATGCACACGACCGGGGCCGCTTTTAGACAAAGTGTGGCCCTGGGCAAGGTTAAAAGTGGGGCCCCAAATGCTGAATTAGGGCCTGTTCATATCTGCGTCACGGCTCCATTGATGGTTTCTGTCAGTCGACTGCGGTATTGATTCCGTCCCAAAAAACGGAAACCTTACGGAACGGAGACAAAAGGAAACCATTTGCAACGTAAACATTACCATTGAAATCAATGGTAATGCAAACGGAAGCTGTGGTTTCCGTTTGGTTTGTGCTCATGGGTTCCCCTGACCGAAAGGTCTAACAGAAGCCATCAATGGAACCCCGATGCAGATGTGAACAGGCCCTTACTGTATCAATAACAATGTCAATTCAGAAGGTGGTGTGCAGAGAACTGCATCACCGATCTTTAGCGTGTCCAGGAGTGTTGCAAGACCCAAAGCATATGTCCCCGCTCTCACACAGAAAAACTATCTATATGCATATAGTTATTAAATCATACCACTATACAGATATTACCTGTATACTGTTACTGAATAAAAACCACTATACAAAGACAAATATAAGCACCATATAGTGGAAGATGCTAGTTATACACAGGAGATCTGCAACCATATAAAGTGATTACAGCACATTTATACCTAGTGACTCACAGGTGATGTTTTCTTTGATTAGAGTTGTTCACATTTCCTTTTGTTCTCCATTCGGCCCAGACCACTGTGACGACTTATTCCAAACCCGACTCGTGTGCAGACACACAGACATGTTGGTTTCTCGCTTTTCAAGCACTCTCCACACCTATAACCCATCCTCTAAACAAACGCAAAATCGACAGTGTCCCTGATGTTAACCCCTTCGCGCTCAGGTCAGTAATAGTACGTCCTGCTAAGTAGAACGTTCGCGCTCAGGTCAGTACTATTACTGACCTGAGTAAACACGGCGCCATCTTTCCCCGGCGCGTGTCTGAGCTGTGATACCTGCTGTTTCCGACAGCAGGCTATCACAGCTTAGTGTGCAGGGACCGATCGCGGTGGTCCCCGCCGATTAACCCCTTAGAAGCCGCGTTCAATAGCGATCGCGGCTTCTTAGGGGTTAAGCTGCCATCGCCGGCCTGCTACACGATAGCGGGCCGTGATGGCTACTATGGCAACCAGAATCCTAACAATGGACTCTGGCTACGCCATCGACGGAAGCCTAGTGGGTCCCGACAAAATCAGGACCCACTATGCTTGCTGTCAGCGAACAGCTGACAGCTCTAATACACTGCACTACGCATGTAGTGCAGTGTATTAGAATAGCGATCAGAGCCTCCTGCCCTCATGTCCCCTAGTGGGACAAAGTAAAAAAAGTGTAAAAAAGTAAAAAAAAGTTGTGTAAAAATAAGAAAATAAAAGATTTAAAAGTAATAAAAGTAAAAGTCCCCCTTTTTCCCTTATCAGTTCTTTATTATTAATAAAAATATATAAATAAACAAATAAACTATACATAATTGGTATCGCCGCGTCCGTAACGACCTGAACTACAAAACGATGTCGTTATTTATCCCGCGCGGTGAACGCCGTAAGAGAAAATAATAATAAACCGTACCACAATCACAATTGTTTGGTCACTTCACCTCCCAAAAAATGGAATAAAAAGAGATCAAAAAGTCGCATGTACCTAAAAATGGTACTGATCAAAACTACAGTTCGTTACGCAAAAAATAAGTCCTCGCACGGCTTTCCTGATGGAAAAATAAAACAGTTATGGCTCTTAGAATAAGGGAACACAAAAAGTAAATTATACTTTACAAAATGTATTTTATTGTGCAAACGCCATAAGACATAAAATAAAACTATAAACATCTGGTATCGCCGTAATCGTATCGCCCCGCAGAATAAAGTGAATATGTCATTTATAGCGCACGGTGAACGCTGTAAAAAAAATTGAATAAAAAACAATAGTAAAATTGCTGTTTTTTTAGTCACCACGCCACCTAAAAATAGAATAAAAACTGATCAAAAAGCCGCATGCACCCCAAGAAAACTACAATGGATTCCTCAAGGGGTCTAGTTTCCAAAAAGGGGTCACTTTTGGGGGGTTTCCACTGTTTTAGCACCACAAGACCTCCTCAAACCGGATATGGTGCCTAATAAATTAAATTAAATTAATTAAATGTCACCTCTACTTTGCTCTAAATTCCTGTGAAACGCCTAAAGGGTTAATAAACTTTTTAAATGCTGTTGTGAATACTTTGAGGGGTCTAGTTTCTGAAATGGGGTGTTTGATAAGGGTGTCTAATATATGGGCCCCTCAAAGCAACTTCAGAACTGAGCTGGAAACTAAAAAATAAAATAAAAATGAGGCAATACTTCGCTTCTTACATTATACTGATAATGAGCCGTGCCCACCCCGAGATGACCCCAGTTTTGACCGTTTGTATAAACGGAGACCCCTATTAGACCGTTTCAGTGCCCGGTTTTCCCAGCATTCACCCCCGAGAAGTGTATTGAAAGGGAGGCTTCAATTCCGCCAGTACCTGCCGGGTAAGAGGGCAAGGTATGGCGTGAAGATGTATAAGCTGTGCGAGAGTGCATCCGGGTATACCTACAAATTTAGGATATATGAAGGGAAGGACACCAGTTCTCAGCCCCCAGAATGCCCCCCCTTACTGGGAGTTAATACAAAAATTGTGTGGGATTTGGTGCACCCACTGCTGGACCAGGGTTACCACCTCTACCTGGATAATTTTTATACCAGCGTCCCACTCTTCAACTGCCTCGCTTCCAGAAGTCCTGCGGCATGCGGCACTGCTAGAAGAAACCTGAGAGGCCTCCCTACGACTCTGCTTGGGCAAACACTCAGAAGGGGTGAGAGCAAGGCACAATCTAGCAGCAACATATTGTGTGTCAAGTACAAGACCAGGGAGATGCCACACCAGTACCCATGTACCTGTACGAGGTACCAGTACAGGGACCCCCAAACTAGACTGCATCCTGGACTACAATAGGTACATGGGAGGGGTGGACTTGTCAGATCAAGTCCTGAAGCCTTACAGTACTTCTGGAAGCGGGGCCACAGGCATCGTACCAGGGCAACACTTTTTAGGAGAAGTTCCCCAAACTGGCAAGAAGGGAAAAAGTCAAAAGAGGTGCAGAGTCTGCTATAAGAGGGGGATAAGGAAGGACACAATATATCAATGTGACGCGTGTCCCGAAAAACCAGAGCTCTGTATGAAAGAGTGTTTTCAAATTTATCATCCATCCCTTTATTTTTAATTTACCCCAGTTTTACTCGCTCTGATCCACTTCGCACAGCTTACCCCTCCTCATCTTTCCCCTCTGAGCCCTGCTGTGTGCCCAGGCAGCTGATAACAGCCACATGTAGGGTATTGCCGTACCCGGGAGAGCCAACATTACAGTTTATGGGGTGTAGGTCTCCGGTGGCACATGCTGGGCACAATATATCGGACACTGACATGGCATATATATAGAAAATTGCAAATCTCACTCTGCACCAACTGCTGCACATTATCTTTTACACAATACCTGTGGGGTCAAAATGCTCACTACACCTCTAGATGAATTCCTTAAGGGGTGTCGTTTTTAAAACGGGGTCACTTCTCGGGGGTTTCAACTGTACTGATACCTCAGGGGCTTCTGCACACACGACTTAGCACCAGAAAATTCCCAGTAGGCCACATGGTGGTCCTTTCCTTCTGAGCCCTCCCATGGGCCCAAACGGCAGTTTATCACCACAAATAGGGTATTGCCACACTCAGGACAAATTGGGCAACAAAATGCGGTATTTTATTCCTTGTGAAAATAAGAAATTTTGAGCCAAAACTACCTCTTATTGGAAAAAATAAATTTTTTTTTAATTCACAGCCCAATTCAAATAAATTCTGTGAAAAAACTGTGGGGTCTAAATGGTCACAACACCCATAAATAAATTCTTTGAGGGGTGTAGTTTCCAAAATGGGGTGACTTCCATTGCTTTGATACCTTTGGGGCTCTGCAAATGCGACATGGCACCCGAAAACCAATCCAGCAAAATCTGGGCTCCAAAGAACACATAGCGCTCCTTTCCTTCTGAGGCCTCCCATGGGCCCAAACGGCAGTTTATCACCACAAATGGGGTATTGCCGCACTCAGGACAAATTGGGCAACAAATTGGGGTATTTTATTCCTTGTGAAAATAAGAAATTTTGAGCCAAAACTACCTCTTATTGGAAAAAAATTCATTTTTTTGAATTCACAGCCCAATTCAAATAAATTCTGTGAAAAAACTGTGGAGTCTAAATGGTCACAACACCCATAAATGAATTCCTTGAGGGGTGTAGTTTCCAAAATGGGGTCACTTCTGGTGGGTTTCCATTGCTTTGATACCTTTGGGGCTCTGCAAATGCGACATGGCACCCGAAAACCAATCCAGCAAAATCTGTGCTCCAAAGAACACATAGCGCTCCTTTCCTTCTAATACCTCCCATGGGCCCAAACGGCAGTTTATGGCCACAAATAGGGTATTGCCGCACTCAGGACAAATTTGGCAACAAAATGGGGTATTTTATTCGTTGTGAAAATAAGACATTTTGAGCCAAAACTACATCTTATTGGAAAAAAGTTTTTCTTTTTAAATTCACAGCCCAATTCAAATAAGTTCTGTGAAAAAACTGTGGGGTCTAAATGGTCACAACACCCATAAATAAATTCCTTGAGGGGTTTTGTTTCCAAAATGGGGTCACTTTTGGTGGGTTTCCATTGCTTTGATACCTCTGAGGCTCTGCAAATGCGACATGGCACCCGAAAACCAATCCAGTAAAATCTGGACTCCAACAAACACATAGCGCTCCTTTCCTTCTGAGGCCTCCCATGGGCCCAAACAGCAGTTTATCACCACAAATGGGGTATTGCCGCACTCAGGACAAATTGGGCAACAAAATGGGGCATTTTGTTCCCTGTGAAAATAAGAAATTCTGATCAAAAATGACATCTTATTGGAAAAATTGTCATTCTTTTAATTTCACAGCCCAATTCAAATACGCGCTGTGAAAAAACTACGGGGTCAAAATGGTAACAATAACCATAAATTAATTCCTTGAGGGGTGTAGTTTCCAAAATGGGGTCAGTTTTGGGGGATTCCTACTGTTTTGGCACCTCAACACCTCTCCAAACCTGGCATGCTGCCTAAAATATATGCTAATAAAAAAGCACCACCAAAATGCACTAGGTGCTTCTTTGCTTCTGGGGCTTGTGTTTTATTCCACGAGCGCACTAGAGCCACATGTGGGACATTTCTAAAAACTGAAGAATCTGGACAATACATATTTAGTAGTGTTTCTCTGGTAAAACCTTCTTTGTTACAGAAAAAAAATAGAATAAAATTGAAATTCAGAAATAAAAACGAAATTTGCAAATTTCACCTCCACTTTGCTTTAATTCCTGTGAAATGCCTGAAGGGTTAAAAAACTTTCTAAATGCTGTTTTGAATACTTTGAGGGGTCTAGTTTTTAAAATGGGGTGCTTTATGGGGGTTTCTAATACATAGGCCCCTCAAAGCCACTTCAGAACTGAACAGGTACCTTAAAAAAAAGGCTTTTGAAATTTTCTTAAAAATATGAGAAATTGCTGTTTATGTTCTAAGCCTTGTAACGTCCAAGAAAAATAAAATAATGTTCTAAAAACGATGCCAATCTAAAGTAGACATATGGGAAATGTGAACTAGTGACTATTGTGGGTGGTATAACCGTCTGTTTTTCAAGCAGATGCATTTAAATTCTGAAAAATGCTATTTTTTCTAAATTTTCTCTAAATTTTGCAATTTTTCTCAAATAAAGACTGAATATATCGACCAAATTTTACCACGAACATGAAGGCCAAAGTGTCACGAGAAAACAATCTCGGAATCGCTTGGATAGGTTTAAGCATTCCGACGTTATTACCACATAAAGTGAAATATGTCAGATTTGAAAAATGGGCTCTGAGCCTTAAGGCCCAAACTAGGCTGCGTCCTTAAGGGGTTAATAATGGCCCCTCAGTGCTCAACACAATAAATGTGCCCCATCAGTAACCGTGCCCCCTTTGTGCCTCCACAGCAGAAATTCCCCCTTTGTGCCTCCTCTAGATAGCACCACAGTCCCCCCTTATATATAGTGCCACACAACCCCCCCCTTAGTATATAGTGCCACACAGCCCCCCCTTGTATATAGTGTCACACAGCCCCCCTTGTATATAGACCCATGAAGCCCCCCTTCTATATAGAGCCACATAGCCCCCTTATATAGAATGCCACAACGCCCTTCCCTTGTATATAGTGCCACAATGCCCTCCACTTGTATATAATGCTACACAGCCCCCCTCCTTGTATACAGTGCCCATCAAATGTTCCGGAACACCCTCATAACTTTTGAACGGCTCGAGGTAGAGGGTTGAAATTTGGTGGAATTTAATGGAGTCATAAAATCTACCAGTTAACGCCAAAAAACACACCCCCACCCCCTTGGGGCGGTGGGGTGGGCGGGGGCAGTAAAATATTAAATGGCATGGAGGGTCGATTGGGGGCTCATTTGAAAGCTATTTTCAATACGGATACAATGACGCAATCAATTTTGAGATAGGATTTGTTTTCGCTGAGATATTTAACTTTAAAATGATCATCCTCATTATCGGCTACCGCCGGTGTTAGCATTACCCAATATGTACCACACGGGTAAAATCCTAAATGTGTGTGGGCGCGTGGGCGTGTGAGCTCGGGAATGTCCCATCAAGGCAACTTTAAATTATGTATTGACGTGAGGTAAGGTGACGGGACTGAGCCACTCCTGTCACAGCATGCACCGACCACACTCTGACCATCTCGGACGCCCTGTCATTTCCTGCTTGGCTCCGTCCGCCCTACTTACTCACATTTAGGAGCAGGAGGATGGCGGACTCAGCCAAGTATGGCGGCGGCCTGAGTGAGGCCGGTGCATACCGGCCTGGGAGTGGACCAGTCTAGTCACTTGGCTCCATCTGCCCTCCCCTGATCTAAAATTTAGAAACTTCGCTGAAGACTAAATGTAAAAATTTAGCTGTAGTGTAGACATAGGACCTGCCCAAAATGCAAGAAGTGAGGTCAGGTGACTTAAAGGGGTTTTCCCATCAGGGACATTTATGATATAGCCACAGGATATGTCATAAATGTCAAATAGGTGCGGGTCCCAGATCTATCTCTACAACTGGGCCCCCTAAACCCCGTTCTACCACTTGGTGTTGTGATTTCCGACCATGAATAAGAAAACAGCGTAGATTGCTGAGCTATGCTGTTTCCATAAGTCCAATAAAACTGAAATGGTAGTTACGGAAATAGCGTAACTCGCATGCGAGGCTGCTTCGGTAACTGCCATTCACTACTATAGGAGTTACGGAAACAGCGTAGCTCGGCGAGCTACGCTGTTTTCTTTCTAATGGTCGGAAATCAGCCAGAACACAGAGAGGTAGAACGGGGTATAGGGGGCCCCGTTCTAGAGATAGCTGCTGGTCCCAGAGGTGGGACCCGCATCTTTCTGACATTTATGACATATCCAGTGGATATGTCCTAAATGTCCCTGATAAGAAAACCCCTTTAAGTTAGGCCCCATGCACACGATCGTGCCCGCAATCACGGCCCGCGATTGCGGGCACGGCCGGTCGCCGACTGACAGCCGCATTTTCGGGCCGTGCTCACATACAAAGTATGGGAGCACGGCCCGCAAAATGCAAAAGAACGGACATGTTCCATAATTCCCGGAACATTTCCACGGCACGGACACCCTTCCGTAGTGCTACGGAAAGGTGTCAGCATTCAATGAAAGTGAATGGCTCCGTTTTTGCGGACCGCAGTTGCGGTCCGCAAAAACTGAGGTTTTTTTACGGTCGTGTGCATGGGGCCTTAGTCAGAAAAACTTACTGCTGCGAGCAATTCTTTTGAAAACTTACCATTGCAAACAGATGACTGCACTCCAGACTGACCGACGCAGTAGCAACATCATCAATACCGGCTAACATCACGCTCCTCACAAAAGAAAAGCAGTTCCAGCCATCACATTAGGGGTGAGTTAATTAAATGTTTGACCAAATATAGCAGGCTAATTTTTAAATGGATCATTTTGTATGGCCCACGAATTATGTTATGAATATCGGAATAGCCCTTGGCAGAAAAAAGGTTCCCCACCCCTGCGTTAACCCCTTTTCGCCGCAGCCATTTTTGAGATTTTAATTTTTTCCTACACACGTTCCCAACTTTTTTATTTTTCCGTCTATATATTTTTGCGGGAGGGGTTGAAGATTTTTATTGCACAATTTATTGTACCAAATAATGTACTAGGAAACAGGAAAAAAAATATTTGTAGGTTAGAAAGTGCAAAAAAACCCTGCAGATTCCTACATTGTTTCTTTGCGCTTAATTTTTACGGCATTCACTTTGCAATTAAAGCAACAACTTAACTTTTTTCTGCGAGTCAATACGATTACGCGGATATCAAATTTATAATTTTTTTTTATGTTTTACTACTTTTACAAAAAAAAACCCCACTAACTGTAAAAAATTTAATTTATTTTGTGTCGCCAAATTCCGGGAATCATAACTTTATTTTACAACGATTAAGTGGCACGCGGGCATATTTTTTGCAGAACAAGCTGTCGTTTTTAATAGTACCATGCAAGTTTTTGATCACTTTTTATTCCATTTTTTGTGGGAGATTAGGTGCCCAAAAAATAACAATTCTGGCGTTTTGCTTTTTTTTTTTGTTACGGCTTTCATCACGCGGGTTAAATAATGATATATTGTAATAGTTCAGACTTTTATGGACTCGGCAATACCAATTGTTTATTTTTTTTTACAATGCTTTAGGGGGGGGGGAAACGGGAAAAGGGAGGGTTTTTTGAACTTTTTATACATAAAAAGAAGTAAAAATCAGTTGAATAAAGGTTGTTTTTTTTATTAGTCCCTAGGCGACTTAAACCAGCAATCGTTGGATCGCTTGCGCTATATACCGCAATACTAATGTATTGCAGTTCATAGTCTTTTTGACAGGCTTCTATTAAGACCCGCTCCATAATTCCCCTACCCGGCTATGATGTAAGTTTATGCGATATGCTGGAAAGGGGTTAACACTTTTAACAGCATAATAAACAGCATGCTCCTAAGCTCCCTCTAGTGGTGAATGCAGACCTTTTTGTTTTAACCGCTTGAGAACCGATGACGATCATGCTCATCCTGAGTGGCAGGCAGTAGATGCATCATGAGGAGCATACTCCTCACGCTCATTGCGTGATCACTGCTAGGGCTCGTCCACAGGTAACGGAATTGCTGTGTATTATCTGTCCTGAATTGTGGACGGATAATACGCAGCACAATACAGTAGCAGCAAAGTGGGTGAGATTTTACAAATCTTATTGTAACGTCTGTGGTCGCTGACCACGAACTCCTTCCATACGGTCGACACCCTTCTCTCCAGAGATCTCTGCACATCTGTCCGTCCTGTTCCACAGTGACCACCAGGGTGCGCTCGCGAGCTCAGTCCAGTCAAGGAGCCAGGTCGCACACAGGTGGGAGATTGAGCGGATTGCTCGCAGAGCACCCTCCCTCCAATGCCTGAGCCTTGTTGTCGTTATCCTAGTATGTCTATTCAAATGGTCTCCTAAGTATTTTCCAGTGTTCCCCGTTCCTGCTACCTGTAAACCTGTATCCCGTGCTATCCTGGTCAAGTGCTGTGTTGAGCTGAAGTCGTGCTGTGCTGTGTACCACGCCTGTCCTGCTGCGCCACGCCTGGTGCCTGCCTGCTGCCTAGTCCCAGCCGAGCCTGTCTTGCTACTGTCTGAGCTACCACAGGTATACTATATGAAAAACAAAAAGGGAGGAAACCTCCAGCTCACCAATCCTGCGTCTCAAGTGGAAAACCTCGCTCGGATCCCCGCGACGGCCCACGGTGGATAAAGGAGAAGAAAAAGGAGTAATGATCCAGCGCTGTATGAGGATAAAAGGGAAGCTGTGTTCCCATTATTGTTGGTACGAAAATTCTTTAAAAATTGACAAGAGACGCAGTATAAGGGTGGTTTGAAGTACGGGCTGTTGCCCGAAGCCTACGCGTTTCGAACACCGACAGTGTTCTTATTCATGGCAGAAATACACTGATCGGATGTGCCTGCCTTGTCTATATCCTCTATCAGTGATTGGGGGCGGAATAGTGCTGACAGATACACCTGTGATTGACAGTCTGTATGCATCTTTTTTGTACCTGTATTCCCTGCGATTTTTGAACGTTTTTACTTCTCATGCTCTGTATGACTCATTTTTAATTGTTTGTGATATATGTCAATAAAAATTTATATTCTTTCCGTTACACTTTTTTGTGTTAATTGTACCCGTAAATCTATAGGTTATATATTAGTCATTGAGGGTCAATGCACCAAGTTAACTTGGTTTTACATATAGATCTTGGCTTAAATATAGCATTGTCTGCCACACCCGTAGCAAGATCGCTTCCTGTCTGTACCAATAGGTGTTTTGTTGGTTAATGTATACTGTGTGTTTTTCACAGATTCGAGTACGACAGGGTCCATGGACCATAAAGCCAGAGAACGCATCTGGCGCACTCAGATGGATCAAGTTTTTAGTGATGAGTCTTCTCAGCGTGTTTTTAATGGTCAGGGAAACGTGAGCGAATTACAAAACAAATATAAAATGTTACTCCATCGCCGTATGAAAATATGGTGGAATAAGATTTTTTTAGAAAATTATTTACAACGTAAATTGATTCCCAGAGGTCTCAGAGTCCAGATCTTTCCGTCCTTCCCTATAGATGACATCATTTTTATTACACAATGGGAGGATATCTGTGACCAAAGTTCCTGTAGATTCATGGAGTTGCTTGTCAATCTGAATCAAACAACACTTGATCAGATGGATATAGAGATCGATGAAGTGCAGGGTCAACTCAATCAAAAAATGACACCAGAAGGGCTCGCCTCATTTAATCGCACGCTAGAGGAACAGTTCAGTGAATGGGAAAAAGAAATCAAAGAAATCAAGTCCAAAAAATTCTCACGTGATACCAATGATTATGCCCAAAAGAAAGTATATAAGTGGAGAAAAAGTCATCATTTGGCACAGAACAACCGTTCCATGTCCGTAACATCCTTATCATCCCAAAGCGAACCAGAAAATGGGTCACACCAACGATCTTATCATCCATACGGAACTAGGCAGAAAAGAAAAGCAGTATATAGACAAGCGGCTAATAAAAGAAAACCTGAGATGGACGCAACATCGAATCCTCTCAAGGTAATTAATTTATCCACGCATACGCTCTCTGTTTCTGATATGGAGGTTTTAGAAAAAGGGTTGACTTTTTCCCCCTGTGCCAGGTTTGACACATTTTCAGCTATCAAGGACCTACATATATTTGGAAGGTCCTTGATATACAAAAAATTCTTCCATAGGTCCGAGCACGATGAAAATTTCCCCACTGACATGGAGCAGCAGACCCTTCGTGATTTGGAAGAATTGCTGAATGAGCAAATACACGACTCGACAGGTATAATCCCTTTATCTTTAAAGACTAAATCTAAACGATTTCCAGCAATGACAATGTGTTCTGCAGTGGACTCTTTTGTCAAGGCAGTCAGCCAAGAATTTGAGAGAATCTCTAGTAACATCAATAATGATAATCTAACAAAAGTACAACGTCAAAGTCTAAATAAATTGACTAAACTAAGTGACATTGTAATCAAAGCAGCCGACAAAGGTGGTAATATTGTAATTTGGCCCTGTACAATGTACGAAACAGAAGCATATAGACAATTACATCAGAAAAATTGTTATAAAAAACTAACATTTAATCCCCTTTGTACTTATAGAATAGAACTAGAAAAAATCCTGACAAAAGCTGTATTTGACAACATCATTAATAAAGAGACTGCTGAAATATTGATTCCGACAGAACCGACGATATCTACACTCTACCTACTTCCGAAGGTCCACAAAGACCCAAAAATCCCACCAGGAAGACCCATAATCTCAGGTAGGGGCAACCTAACTGAGAAGACCTGTAAATTTATTGATCACCATCTAAAAGGTCTAGTAGAATTATTACCATCCTATATTCGGGATACGGCAGATCTTCTGCAAAAAATAGATGGTATCAGTGTAGAGGAGGATATGCTGTTGGTCACATGCGATGTGGAATCATTATATACCAGCATCCGACACTCTGATGGCCTGAAGGCGGTTTCCTTTTTCCTGACCTCAGGGAATGTGGAAAGTGCCCTCTCCGGTTTTTTTGTGACATTACTAGAGTTTGCACTCACACACAATTTTTTCATTTTCAACGACAACTTCTACTTGCAGCTCCAGGGAACGGCAATGGGGGCAGCTTGTGCCCCGTCATATGCCAATCTGTTCCTGGGGCTGTGGGAAAGAGACCTCTTCCAGGGGGGGTTGGATGTCTCTATGGACAGGGTCATCTTTTGGGCCCGGTACATAGACGACATCCTCCTCATCTGGAAGGGTACGCCTGAGTCTTTCGAAACGTTTGCCAGTGATTTAAATAAAAACAAATTGAATATCAAACTCACATACCATTACGACAAACACCAGGTAGAATTCCTAGATGTCAAATTAACCAGAGATTCAAGTGGTTTCCTTCAGTCTGATGTATTTCGCAAGGCCACTGCAGTCAACTCTCTTCTTCTTGCCTCTTCTTCCCATCCCATACAGACTGTCCAAGCCGTACCTATAGGCCAATTCTTGCGAATTAGACGGATTTGCTCTTCCTTGGACGGTTTTGAGAAACAGGCATACGATCTCACAAGCCGTTTTCTGGCACGCGGATACAGCAAACGCTCAATAAAGAAAGCCTACCATCGCGCTAAAAATACCTCTAGAGAGACTCTTCTGTTTCCTAAACCCAAAAATAAATCTGGTACACAGGTAAGATTTATTACAGAATATCATTCACATTGGCATCAGATGAAGGGAATTCTAAAACAGTTTTGGCCCATTTTACTTACAGATTCCACTATTGCAAATTATATCCCTAAATACCCCTGCGTTACAGCGAGACGGTCTAAGAATCTCAAAGATTACCTAGTGAGAAGTCACTATCAGAACAAGAGCCACAGATATCCTTTTGGAACAAAGGGCCCTAAATGGGGATGCAAAGCTTGTGGTCATTGCGTAGCTTGCCCCAACATCGAGCAAGCTACCTCTTTTTCTGACTCAACAGGTAAGCGTATTTACAACATCACACACCCAATTACCTGCTCTACTAGAGCAGTTGTTTACTACGCAACATGTCCCTGTCCCAAAATTTATGTTGGCTTGACCACGAGGGAATTTAAAATTCGAGTAAGGGAGCATGTACGGGATATCCTAATGGCAAAAGACATCGAAGCGACTGAGACTCTAAAACCTATCGCAAGACATTTTAAAATCTACCACGCTTGTGACCCTACCAAGCTGAGAATTAAAGGGATAGATTGCATCAAACAAAATATTCGTAAGGGCGATGTAGCAAAAAACCTAGCGAAGTGTGAGTCAAAATGGATCTGGACTCTGGGAACAATGCGTCCTAGGGGACTCAATGAAAATCTAAACTTTGCTCCGTTTCTCTAACCGTTGACCTCCAGCGGGTCATTTTTAAGTATGTTTTAACTTCTTTTGTTATTTTGTATATTTTCTAATTAAATCTTTCTCCCCCCGCTCCTCTTCAATCATAGAACCATTTGATTAGTCCATAGCCGGATGAAATTGAAACTTGAATACATAAGAAAAAATTGAAGAAATCTGCGCTCTCGTGAAACACTATATATTTTTGTATGACTATTTACTGTAACTTATTGTTATTCTGTATATTTATCTTTACTCACATTATTTATTTATTTTTAATTTTTTACTATTTAATATAGACATACCTCAGATATTTGTCGATATTTATATATATATATGTATTGAGTCTTTTTGTATACATAAGGAAATCCTCTATTTTTGCTTTTATTAATCAATATATTTCTCTACACATTCGAGTGTTCATTTAATGAAATTTGTATATTTGTGCACATTTGTATAATAGCACAATGATTATAGTATATTATATTTATTATGTCTAATGTATTGTTGTCTTTCACTTATTATATATATATTTTTTTATTATTATCATATATATATTTCCTATACTTAGTTTTTAACACAACTATTTACATGTATATATATATTTCTATATATACTCTTCCTCATCTTGCACTTTAATTCATCACTTAATCTTTGGATTTTATAATCTTTTCATGGATTTATATATTAATATTAATATTACCCATTTTTCTTATTACACCCCTGCACTTAGTCACTTTCTGTTCTTTTTCATGATGAGCAATATTCACATTGATGCGTTTTCCCTATTAAAATAACCATATAAATACTCAATCCATTCATTATCCATCTTTTATTGATGTAATTTATATATACTTTCCAAATAGTCATCCTTTATATATATTGATATCGATTTTTAACCATAATGGTAAATGAAGCCAGTGTTTCTGTGTTTCATGCCGGAGTGCGGTCTCTGGGCTTTCTGACAACCTGCCCAGTCATGTGCTTCCTTTGCAATTTTCACTTTCTTCATACCGGCATTTTGCCGTGTGCGCTTACGTCAGGGGGAGTGGTTTCGCCTCCTTCTGGGTAGGGCGTCTGTATCGAGGTGGGTGTGGTGCTCCGGCGTCAGACGCCGGGGGCTCACTCCCACTCTGATGACGCTCTGTCAGAGGTTACTGAGCGACCATCTCCACACCTGGCGCATGACGCCGTTAATAAATTTTGTATTTCTCTGCAAAACGCACATGATTGGACAGGGGTTCTTTTAAAGGGGTGACCCCAGCTGGAGAGACACCACCCCCGGACGAAGGCATCCCGCCGAAACGCGCGTCGGGTTGACGGTCTCTCTTCGCAGGGATACTATCAGCATTATGGGTATGTCATCTAACTCACTTCTCCCGTGCTGCTTGTGTTTATCATAACATTCATTTTCAAGCAATACGTACTTTTACTCTTCAGCTTGTCAAGCAGTTATATGGGTGACTGGAGTTTGGCTATAGACTTGTACATTGTTTATCACTTCACACTAGTGTTATTGCACATTGTTGCTTGTTACAAAACATCAATTTGGATCTCTGTGTAGACCATACAACAATACAATCAGTCTGGTTGCTACAATCACTGGACTTTGTCCCCATCTTTTTTGTACCTGTATTCCCTGCGATTTTTGAACGTTTTTACTTCTCATGCTCTGTATGACTCATTTTTAATTGTTTGTGATATATGTCAATAAAAATTTATATTCTTTCCGTTACACTTTTTTGTGTTAATTGTACCCGTAAATCTATAGGTTATATATTAGTCATTGAGGGTCAATGCACCAAGTTAACTTGGTTTTACATATAGATCTTGGCTTAAATATAGCATTGTCTGCCACACCCGTAGCAAGATCGCTTCCTGTCTGTACCAATAGGTGTTCTGCGTTCTAAACAGCAGAGATCATAGAGAAATCTATGATCTCTGCTGTTTAACCTTTTCTATGCCATGATCAATGCTAATTTTCGGCATACAAAGGAAGAGACTGAGAGGGTCCCTTTGATCCCGTCATAGGGCATCCCTGTGACATGATCCGAGCCCATACTGAAGGACTACAAGACTGCTTAAACACATTCACTGCTGTTAGGACATGCATAATTATTAGTACACAGGCTAATGTACTGGCATAAAAAAACATTTGGAATTTTAAAATGTAAAATAAAGTAATGTAAAAAAATATAGTTAACAAGAAGACACATATTTTACAATAAATAAGATGTATTAAATATAAGTCCAAAGGCATAAAATATTGAACAAATATTTGGTATCCCCACAACTGTAACAATCTGTACAATAAATTTATAACCTTATTTTTTGATGAACAGTCCTCAAGGGCCTAAACCTATATCTATGAGGATTAGGTCATGTACACAACAGTTGTGCCACTAGGGCCGTTTTTGACGGCATCCGAGTGGCACCCGATAGTCTTCACTGACCCATTCACTTTAGCGGGTGAATCGGGTCCGTGAAAAATGGTCCGAGTCTCCGATCCGAGGAAAGATAGAAAATGTCCTATTTTTCCTAGGATCACGGACGAGACTCAGACGGCACACATGGTCGTGTGCATGAGGCGTTACCGCTATCAAGATTTATTACTTAAGAACAGAGCTTCAGACCTATAAATAATTGGAGACTGTGGGAACCTAGCCTTAAACAACTGCTGAAAAGACTGGTTTTAATAAAGTCTGCCTGTGCGCAGGTATCTGCATATACATTTATAGTTTATAGATTGTAATCCTCATGAGACGGTCATAAAAAATCCCCCCCCGAGGCATGGCGGTGTGAGGGCGCACTTCTCTGGAGCTCCAGACTCACCACACAGAAAATCGCCCGAGAGGGCTCACTTACCTGATCTCAGCACACGATGACGAAGGGAAGAAGTCGCAAGAGCCTCGCGGTCACTCCTGGCACCTCGTCAATCGGCAGGTATCTTCGGTCCACGCTGGACGGAACCTCACCGCGGCACTCCTCCATCCCTCCTGCAGGCCGCAGCCAGACTCCGCCGCCACGTGGGCACTCGCCGCCTTCCTGCTCCTCTGGACCGGCGAGTACCAACAGCTGCTCCCGGGTTCCAGGATCTGTCATGGCAACGCCGGAGATAGGTCAGTGCTCTTGGCCTCCCCGGGGTCGGCTCCTTCGGCCCTGGTAGAGGACTTTCCCCCCTCCAGGCCCAATCAGTACCCAGACAGGATGAGGACCGCATGGCCCCGCCAGGCAGGGCGGTCCCGGCGCCATCTTTTCTTGCCGCACCGCGGCAGTCTCCCCCACCGGACTGGATGCTGCCGAGTCAGGGGACGCCTGAAATTTTAAGGGGGCCGCTCACTCCGTCAGCAGGGTCAGGGGAACACCAGTCAGCCCCTTCTCCGGGTCTCCTGCTCTCAATGGAATGGACCATGGCAGAACTTTGGGAAATGGTGAGGGTGCTGCCCACCAAATCCGATCTGGATCTGCGCCTCTCCCGGCTGGAGGAGAAGCATGACAAGGCCATTGGCGCTGTTTCACAGGAGGTACGTGCTTTGACCGCAAGGGTGGAGACATTGAAGCGCCAGAAGTCCATATCCTCCATGGACATCTCGGTCCTTTCCCAGACCCTGGCCACTCAAGCTACGCAAATGCAAGCCTTTTCCTTACACCTGGATGATGTCGAAAACAGGGGGAGACGGAACAACTTCAAACTGAGAGGCATATCGGAATCTGTGCCCCCAGATGGCCTATATGATGCAGTGACGCATATCTTTAACAAGCTCCTGGACAGACCACGTGATATGGCCATTAAGATGGACAGGGTGCACAGACTGGCAGGCCCTCGGGCTAGAGATGGTAACCGCCCGCGGGACGTCAAATGTAGATTAAATTTCTACAAACAAAAAGAGGATATTGCCTGGAGAGCTTGGGAGAAGGGGCCGTTCCCTTCAATGATTCAGAGATTACCGTCTTGCCGGATTTCTCCAGACTGACCCTTTCCATGCGCAGGACTGTCCGACCCTTGCTGGAGGCGACCAAAGAGGCGGGAGCTACCTACAGATGGGGCCACCCCTTCAACGTCATACTTCGCAGACAGGGGAAATTGTTTGCAGTTCGGTCTCCGGATGATCTAGAGGAGGCCTTCCGGTTTTTGGAGATCTCACCGGTGCGGCTGCCGGATTGGAAAGAGCCCCCGGCACCGCTCTTTATCAGAGGAGGCCCATATCCTGACTTTGTTCATCCAATCCCACCTCGCCCCAGAGTCAGGCCAGCCGAGCTCCGGACCTCAGGGCGTCTATCCCCACTCAGAGACTGATCTACTACATCCTTATTGTGTAGCCTAGTGCCTTTCACTGGGACACAGGCTATGGTTGAACGTCATTTGCACTTAACCCCTTTTTTCACAGGGTTCTTCAAGAGATGCAGAGGAAGGCGTTTATGGTGTTCTTGAATGGGACATTTGTACAGAATGCGGGTCTGGGGGTTGCTCCAGTGGGGGGTTTTCAACTCTTTAGTCCAGCGGGGGTGGGTAGGTTTCCACTGTAGTTTTCCGGGTGGGTTCAGGGTCTCACGGAGCTCATTTTGAGATTGCTAGTTTCTTGCTGTGTTTTTGAGGAATTGTTTGTCACATCGCTGCCTTTGTTCGTTCCCCATTAGGGTTCCGTGTTGCTGTGTCGTGGTCGGAGGGTATTTTTCCTTCTGAGGACGACATAGCACACGACGAATGGTTGAGGGGTTTTGTACTCCCCTATTAGAGGGACTGTGTTCTTCTGCAGCTCCGGTACTTCTGTCCCTGTACAGGGTTTTTTCTTTTTCTTTCTTTCTTTCCCTTCCCACCTCTGTCTTCTCCTCCATCTCCTATCATGACTGACATAAACATTGTCTCCCTGAATGCACAGGGTCTGAACATCCCGGAAACGAGGTCCTCCATTCTCCGTCTTCTATGGAAGAAAAAAGCGCAAGTGGCATTTCTGCAGGAAACTCACTTTCGGGCTGACTGCATACCGAAACTCACGGATTCCAATTATACGGAGGGGTATCATAGTGTGTCCCCTGATTCCAAGACTATGGGGGTCTCCATCCTGATTTCAAGCGCTCTCCATTGGGAACATGTGGAGACTCGCACAGATAGAGCAAGACAGTACCTCTTCGTGAAGGGCAAGCTGGCCAACACTCTGTTCACACTGGCATCGTACTATCTTCCTAACACTGGCCAGGTCGCCTTCCTTGAGAGGGTTCTGGTGGAATTGGATGACTTTCTGGAAGGCACTCTCATATTGGGGGGGGGGGGGGGACTTGAATGTCACCTTAGATCCCGCATTCGATTCCTCACGAGGGCATTCCTCTATATTCAGGCCAGCTCACTGTCGTATACGTCGGCTGTTGCATGAGCATCAACTAGTCGATATGTGGTGGCTCCTGCACGTTCTTTTCGGCTCCCCACAACTCATATTCCCAAATAGACTACTTTTTTCTACGCCATTCACATCTTCCCAGCCTCACATCTGCCTCCATCGACGATATTACATTTTCTGATCATGCTCTCATTACTCTTAGCCTCTCTCTCCCAACGGTCCACCCTCGCTCCTGGCAGTGGTGCTTGAATGAATCGCTCTTGCAGGATTTGACAGTGGTTTCGGACATTCGCAGGGACCTCGTGGAGTACTTTGCTACAGATGCTTTGCCGGGGGTTGACCCGTTTTGAATTTGGGAGGCACATAAATGTGTAGTGCGTGGTTCCTTCATTCGTATTGGTTCCAAACTAAAGAAGGAGCGGACAGCAAAACCTCCTGGACCTATTGTCCCATATACACAGATTAGAACAGTCCCATAAGGTTTCCCAGGACCGGGTTGTGGGGGCGGAGCTGGGGCAGTTGAGAGTGCAGGTTCGTTCGCTCTGTCTTTCCAAGGCTAGGGCCTCCTTAGTTAAATGCAGGCGGCACGTTTACGAACTCCGTAACAAACCTGGTAGGACCCTGGCGCGGGCACTTAGGTCCGAGAACGTGTTTTCCTATGTCCCCCATGTTCAAGCCTCACACAATAGGCGTCTGCAGCTCCCACAGGACATCTCGGAGGCCTTCCGTGCCTATTACCACTCTCTTTATAATCTCCCTCGGGCACCTTCTTCCCCGGATGGAGGGAGCCACTTAGAGAGGATTGAGACGTACACTACCGTTCAAAAGTTTAGGGTCACTTAGAAATTTCCTTATGTTTGCAAGAAAAGCACAGTTTTTTTTCAATGAAGATAACATTAAATTAATCAGAAATACACTCTATACATTGTTAATGTACTAAATGACTATTCTAGCTACACACGTCTGGTTTTTAATGCAATATCTACATAGGTGTATAGAGGCCCATTTCCAGCAACCATCACTCCAGTGTTCTAATGGTACATTGTGTTTGCTAACTGTGTTAGAAGGCTAATGGATGATTAGAAAACACTTGAAAACCCTTGTGCAATTATGTTTGCACCGCTGTAAACAGTTTTGCTGTTTAGAGGAGCTATAAAACGGACCTTCCTTTGAGCTAGTTGAGAATCTGGAGCATTACATTTGTGGGTTCGATTAAACTCTCAAAATGGCTAGAAAAAGAGAGCTTTCATGTGAAACTCGACAGTCTATTCTTGTTCTTAGAAATGAAGGCTATTCCATGCGAGAAATTGCCAAGAAACTGAAGATTTCCTACAACGGTGTGTACTACTCCCTTCAGAGGACAGCACAAACAGGCTCTAACCAGAGTAGAAAAAGACGTGGGAGGCCCCGCTGCACAACTGAGCAACAAGACAAGTACATTAGAGTCTCTAGTTTGAGAAATAGACGCCTCACAGGTCCTCAACTGGCAGCTTCATTAAATAGTACCCGCAAAACGCCAGTGTCAACGTCTACAGTGAAGAGGCGACTCCGGGATGCTGGCCTTCAGGGCAGAGTGGCAAAGAAAAAGCCATATCTGAGACTGGCTAATAAAAGGAAAAGATTAATATGGGCAAAAGCACACAGACATTGGACAGAGGAAGATTGGAAAAAAGTGTTATGGACAGACTAATCGAAGTTTGAGGTGTTTGGATCACACAGAAGAACATTTGTGAGATGCAGAACAACTGAAAAGATGCTGGAAGAGTGCCTGACGCCATCTGTCAAGCATGGTGGAGGTAATGTGATGGTCTGGGGTTGCTTTGGTGCTGGTAAAGTGGGAGATTTGTACAAGGTAAAAGGGATTTTGAATAAGAAAGGCTATCACTCCATTTTGCAATGCCATGCCATACCCTGTGGACAGTGCTTGATTGGAGCCAATTTCATCCTACAACAGGACAATAACCCAAAGCACACTTCCAAATTATGCAACAACTATTTAGGGAAGAATCAGGCAGCTGGTATTCTATCTGTAATGGAGTGGCCAGCGCAGTCACCAGATCTCAACCCTATTGTAATGGCAGGGGGTAGGGAGACAGACAAGTGAGCCCTAATCTACCCGCCACTCTGTCCCTGCCTACTTGCAACGACCCGCCCTAGGCGACGGGGTACAACTGGGCGGCGGTCCTTGCGCTCAGTAAGTGCACGACAAACACGACAAACATACAAGGAACACAAGCAAGGAAAAGGGGCCGTTGCCCACGGCAACACCGTGAGCAACCAGAGTGGTGAACGAGCCGAGTCAAGCCAGGAGTGTGCGAGGTACAAAACGAAAAGCAGAAGAGTAGTCGGTAAGCCAGGGTCGGTATGGAGAAGGATCAAAAATAGCAGGAGCTGTAGCTGGGCCAGGAACCACAAGGAAAGAAACAAAAGCAATAACAAGCACCGAGGGACAGGAAGTGCAGGCTTAAATAGACCGAGGGCGGGAGCTAGCTGAGTCTGGCCAGGTTACGATAGGCTCTCCCACTCCTAAGCCTGCCAGCCTGAATGGTGGAAGCAGGAGTCAGTCTCAGGGATGTATTCTCAGGTGCTGACTGATTAGTTCTGGGAGTTAACCCCGCTGTGCCTGGCAGATCCTTTACAGTACCCCCCCTTTTATGAGGGGCCACCGGACCCTTTCTAAGTGGACCTGGCTTACTGGGGAAACGCAGGTGGAACCTCCTGACCAATACCCCAGCGTGAACATCCCGGGCGGGTACCCAAGTCCTCTCCTCGGGCCCGTATCCTCTCCAATGGACCAGGTACTGGAGGGAGCCTTGGACCATCTTGCTGTCCACAATCCTGGCCACCTCGAATTCCACCCCCTCCGGGGTGAGGATGGGAACAGGAGGTCTCCTCGAGGGAGCCAAGGACGGGGAGCAGCGTTTGAGGAGGGAGGCATGAAACACGTCGTGTATCCGAAAAGATGGGGGTAACTCCAGCCGGAAGGAGACAGGATTGAGGACCTCAATGACCTTATACGGCCCAATAAACCGGGGAGCAAACTTCTTGGACGGAACCTTGAGACGCAAGTTCCTAGACGACAACCACACCAGATCCCCGACCATAAACAGGGGGTTAGCAGAACGTTTTTTATCAGCCTGAGTTTTTTGTACGCTCTGGGACACCTCTAGGTTTTTCTGAACCTGGGCCCAGACTGTGCACAGTTCCCGATGAACGACCTCTACCTCAGTATTGTTGGAACTACCAGGTGAAACGGAGGAGAACCGTGGATTAAACCCGTAATTACAAAAAAAAGGAGAGACCCCTGACGAGTTACTGACCCGGTTATTAAGGGAAAATTCGGCGAGGGGAATGAAAGAGACCCAATCAAATTGACAGTCAGAGACAAAACACCTTAAGTATTGTTCTAGAGACTGATTAGTCCTCTCCGTTTGGCCATTGGTTTCAGGATGGAAGGCAGAGGAGAAGGACAGATCAATCCCCAACTTCATACAGAAGGCTCTCCAAAACAATGAAACAAATTGTACCCCTCTGTCCGAAACAATATTGACAGGGACCCCATGGAGACGCAGGATGTGTTTGACAAACAAGGTAGACAACGTTTTGGCGTTGGGTAGTTTCTTGAGGGGCACAAAGTGGCACATCTTACTGAAGCGGTCCACCACCACCCACACCACCGACTTGCCTTGGGATGGAGGCAAATCGGTGATAAAATCCATGGAGATATGTGTCCAAGGTCTCTGGGGAATGGGCAACGAACGCAGTAAGCCCGCTGGTCGGGACCTGGGAGTCTTGGACCTAGCACAAACCTCACAAGCGGCGACGTAGGCCTTAACGTCTTTAGGCAACCCAGGCCACCAATAATTTCTGGTAATGAGGTGTTTGGTTCCCAGGATGCCTGGATGGCCAGATAGTGCAGAGTCATGATTTTCCCTAAGTACCCTTAGCCGGAATTGCAGGGGAACAAACAGCTTGTTCTCAGGAAGGTTCCCGGGAGCTGCACCTTGATCAGCAGCAATTTCAGAGACTAAATCAGAATCGATCGAGGAAATGATTATACCTGGAGGCAAAATACAAGCAGGATCTTCCTCCGAAGGAGGGCTGGCCATGAAGCTACGCGACAGTGCATCAGCCTTAATATTTTTAGACCCAGCCCTATAGGTAACCAAAAAATTGAATCTGGTAAAAAATAACGCCCATTGAGCTTGTCTCGGGTTTAGCCTCCGGGCAGATTCTAGGAAAACCAGATTCTTGTGGTCGGTAAGGACCGTTACCTGGTGCCTAGCCCCCTCCAGGAAGTGGCGCCACTCTTCAAATGCCCATTTAATGGCTAAGAGTTCGCGGTTGCCAATATCATAGTTACTTTCAGTTGGCGAAAACTTCCTGGAGAAGTAGGCACAGGGGCGGAGATGGGTGAGGGACCTGGTACCCTGGGACAAGACAGCCCCCACTCCCACCTCAGATGCGTCAACTTCCACGATAAATGGCTCCATTTGGTTGGGCTGAACCAGCACCGGGGCCGAGACAAAGCACTTCTTAAGGACCTCAAAAGCCTGGACAGCCTCAGGAGGCCAGTGGAGGAGATCAGCACCTTTGCGAGTGAGGTCCGTAAGGGGCTTAGCGATGACCGGGAAGTTAGCAATAAATCTCCTGTAATAATTAGCAAACCCCAAAAAACACTGTAACGCCTTCAGGGAGGCAGGTTGGACCCATTCCGCCACAGCCTGAACCTTGGCGGGGTCCATGCGGAATTCATGAGGAGTGAGGATTTGACCCAAAAATGGAATCTCCTGTACCCCAAACACACATTTTTCGGTTTTGGCAAACAGTTTATTTTCCCGAAGGACCTGGAGCACCTTCCTGACATGCTCCACGTGGGAGGACCAGTCCTTGGAAAACACCAGTATGTCATCAAGGTACACTACCAGAAAAATCCCCAGGTAATTTCTCAAAATCTCATTTATGAAATTCTGGAAGACCGCAGGGGCATTACACAACCCAAAGGGCATGACGAGGTATTCGAAATGGCCTTCGGGCGTGTTAAACGCAGTCTTCCACTCATCCCCCTCTTTGATGCGAATAAGGTTATACGCCCCCCGTAGATCCAATTTAGAAAACCATTGGGCCCCCTGAACCTGATTAAAGAGATCGGGAATCAAAGGAAGGGGATACTGGTTCCTTACCGTGACCTTATTCAGGCTACGGTAGTCAATGCATGGCCTAAGACCACCATCCTTCTTCCCCACGAAGAAGAAGCCAGCACCTACCGGAGAAGAAGAGGGACGAATGTAACCCTTGGCCAGGGATTCCTGGATATACACTCTCATAGCTTCACGTTCGGGACAAGAAAGATTAAATATCCTACCCTTAGGAAGCTTAGCTCCTGGTACCAATTCGATAGCGCAATCGTATTCTCTATGAGGAGGTAACACTTCGGAGGCCTCCCTAGAGAAAACATCAGCGAAGTCCTGAACAAACTCGGGTAGCGTATTCGCCTCCTTA
The DNA here is from genome assembly GCF_050947455.1 of Rhinoderma darwinii. Classification (NCBI taxonomy): domain Eukaryota; kingdom Metazoa; phylum Chordata; class Amphibia; order Anura; family Rhinodermatidae; genus Rhinoderma; species Rhinoderma darwinii. The sequence goes on along the minus strand of NC_134687.1, from coordinate 173,622,017 downwards.
GGGGGGGAAATAGAATTAACAGAAAAACATGACGTACAACATTCATTACCCCATTTGGTTAGCTCCCCCGTATTCCAGTCAAACGTAGGATTATGCAACTGCAACCAGGGAAGACCTAGAACCAAATCGTACGATAATCCCTGCATCAACAGTACAGAGCATTGCTCCAAATGCATGGAGCCAACAAGGAGTTCAAAAACAGGGGTATGCTGTGTAAAATAACCATTAGCAAGAGGAGTGGCGTCGATACCCACTACCGGGACAGGTTTAGGCAAATCAATAAGAGGCATAGCAAGGGACATAGCAAATTCCACAGACATGATATTAGTAGAGGACCCTGAATCCACGAAAGCACTGCCGGTAGCAGACCTACCACCAAAAGAGACCTGAAAGGGAAGCAAGATCTTAGTACGTTTCATATTTACTGGAAATACCTGTGCGCCCAAGTGACCTCCCCGATGATCACTTAGACGCGGAAGTTCTCTGGCTGCAACCTTACGCTTAGGACAGTTGTTCACTTGATGCTTGTCGTCCCCACAGTAGAAGCAGAGACCATTCTTCCTGCGGTATTCTCTACGTTGTTGGGGGGACACGGAGGCCCCGAGTTGCATAGGTATCTCTGAATCTTTCGGGGAGGAACGAAGCAACGGAGCTTCGGGAGGCATCATGGGGGAGTCGGAGGAGAAAACACATAAACGTTCACGTTGTCGTTCCCTGAGACGTCGGTCAAGTCGTATCGCTAAAGCCATAACCTGGTCTAGGGAGTCAGAAGAGGGATAGCTAACTAGCAGGTCTTTCAGGGCATTCGACAGACCCAACCTAAACTGGCACCTTAAGGCAGGGTCATTCCACCGAGAAGCTACGCACCACTTCCGAAAGTCAGAGCAATACTCCTCAACAGGTCTCTTACCCTGACTTAAGGTCACCAGCTGACTCTCGGCAAAGGCAGTCCTGTCAGTCTCGTCATAAATAAGTCCGAGAGCAGAAAAGAAACAATCAACGGAGGAAAGTTCAGGGGCGTCAGGAGCCAAGGAGAAGGCCCATTCTTGGGGCCCTTCCTGGAGCCGGGACATAATTATACCCACCCGCTGGCTCTCAGAACCTGAGGAATGAGGCTTTAAACGAAAGTAAAGCCTACAACTCTCCCGAAAGGAGAGAAAAGTCCTCCGGTCCCCTGAGAACCGGTCGGGCAACTTGAGGTGGGGTTCAAGAGGTGCGGTGAGGGGAACTACCAGGGTAGCATCAGGCTGGTTGACCCTCTGAGCCAGGGCCTGGACCTGTAGGGAGAGACCCTGCATTTGCTGAGCCAGGGTCTCACGGGGATCCATAGTGGTGTCAGGGACCAGGGGTAGACTAGGTATGGGCTTGTTATTATGTAATGGCAGGGGGTAGGGAGACGGACAAGTGAGCCCTAATCTACCCGCCACTCTGTCCCTGCCTACTTGCAACGACCCGCCCTAGGCGACGGGGTACAACTGGGCGGCGGTCCCTGCGCTCAGTAAGTGCACGACAAACACGACAAACATACAAGGAACACAAGCAAGGAAAAGGGGCCGTTGCCCACGGCAACACCGTGAGCAACCAGAGTGGTGAACGAGCCGAGTCAAGCCAGGAGTGTGCGAGGTACAAAACGAAAAGCAGAAGAGTAGTCGGTAAGCCAGGGTCGGTATGGAGCAGGATCAAAAATAGCAGGAGCTGTAGCTGGGCCAGGAACCACAAGGAAAGAAACAAAAGCAATAACAAGCACCGAGGGACAGGAAGTGCAGGCTTAAATAGACCGAGGGCGGGAGCTAGCTGAGTCTGGCCAGGTTACGATAGGCTCTCCCACTCCTAAGCCTGCCAGCCTGAATGGTGGAAGCAGGAGTCAGTCTCAGGGATGTATTCTCAGGTGCTGACTGATTAGTTCTGGGAGTTAACCCCGCTGTGCCTGGCAGATCCTTTACACCTATAGAGCTGTTGTGGGAGCAGCTTGAGTGTATGGTACGCAAGAAGTGCCCATCAAGCTAATCCAACTTGTGGGAGGGGCTTCTGGAAGCATGGGGTGAAATTTCTCTCGATTACCTCAGCAAATTAACAGTTAGAATGCCAAAGGTCTGCAATGCTGTAAATGGAGCATTCTTTGACGAAAGCAGAGTTTGAAGGAGAAAATTATTATTTGAAATAAAAATCATTATTTCTAACCTTGTCAATGTCTTGACTATATTTTCTAGTCATTTTGCAACTCATTTGATAAATATAAGTGTGAGTTTTCATGGAAAACACAAAATTGTCTGGGTGACCCCAAACTTTTGAACGGTAGTGTATCTCCGGTTCTCGGGAATGAAATGTATCCCCCAGGAGGCTATTCCTACCCTGAAGGTTCCTATTTCATTGGAGGAGTTGTCGTGGGCACTGAAGGACTCCGGGCCTGGATGGACTACCTTTACAATATTATAAGGCCTGCTCAGATCTGCTCTCGCCCCATTTCCTACAAGCCTTCAATGCACTTACGGAGGGGAGTTCCCTTCCTCAAGACACGTTGAGGGCCCACATCACGGTGATACCCAAAGAGGGGAAGGACCCATCCATGTGCCAAAATTATCGCCCCATTTCTCTGTTAAACGTTGATCTAAAACTGTTTGCGAAGATTCTGGCCCATAGGATGTCCCCACTACTACATACTGTGATACAAAACGACCAGGTGGGCTTCATGCCCCTAAGGGAAGCTTGAGATAATACCACTCGGGCAATTAACCTGATGTATCAAGCGGCTGTCTCGGCCCTTCCCACTTGCTCTCTGTCAACAGAGAAGGCCTTCGACAGAGTCAACTGGGATTTTATGCTGGCTACTTTGCGGTATGTGGGACTGGGCACACATATGATGAAATGGATTTCGGGTCTCAACCAGGGCCGATGGGGAGGAGTAAAGGTCAACGGGCACTTCTCACTCGCTGGTACGAGGCAAGGCTCTCCCTTGTCCCCTTTAATTTTCATTTTATGTTTGGAGCCCTTTTTGTGCCATATTCGCTCCAATCCAGATATAGCAGGTGTAGCTTTGGGAGGTAGGTCCCATAAGGTCGCTGCTTACGCGGATGACCTACTCTTTTTTGTCACCGCACCCAGGATCTCCTTGACCAACCTGATGGCGGAGTTGAGTAGATACTCGAAATTGTCCAACTTCAAGATAAACTACCAGAAGTAGGAGGCTCTCAGTATCTCGTTGCCACAGACCCTGGTGGATGATCTGTCCGAGTCCTTCTCCTTTAAATGGACTAGAGATTCGCTTAAATATTTGGGGGTCCGGCTTCCCAGTGAGCTGTCTCGCCTTTATGCGGTGAACTACCCTCCGCTTCTTCAACGTGTAAAGAGCGATTTGGATTCTTGGACGTCGGGCACTTTTACCTGGTTTGGTAGGTGTGCAATATTTAAAATGAATATTTTGGCACGGATTTTGTATCTCTTCCAGGCCCTGCCGGTACACATCCCACGCCCATTCTTTCAAGCTCTGCTGTCCCTACTCCACAAATTCATATGGGTGGGGAAACCCGCGCGTATTGCCCGATCCAAGCTTTTTCGTGATAAGTGTGCGCGTGGCATTGGTCTCCCGGACTTTGTTTCCTACCATCAGGCATCCCACTTGACACGAATTTTGGACTGGTTTAGGCACACTGAGATTAAAGAGTGGGTGTCCATGGAACAGGCCTTTCTTGAAGTCCCGTTGCAGGCCTTACCTTAGTTGGGCAACAACGTACCCCTATCTGCGCGGACACACCCGACTATCGGGCCCACCCCGGCGGTTGCGTCATGGCTCTTTCCCCGGAAGGTTGATTTCTCAGTCTCCCTCCCCCTTGTTTCCGATTTTTGGCAATCCTGAATTCCCGCCAGGGCGGGAAAGGGGCCCCTTCCAGCTCTGGTTGAGGGCGGGTAAGGGACATGCCGCCCATTTTATGCAGGATGAGACATGGATGACTAGCTCACAGTTGGAGTCTTTGTCAGACCCTATCTCCTTCACTACATGGCAGGTCACCCAGTTGAGACACTTCCTCGCGTCCCTACCTAACTCATCGGCATACTCACGAGATAGTTCACCTTTCTAACTCCTTTGCACGGGCACGGTGCGTCACTCGTTGTTCAGACTTTATGCTCTCCTGATCTCTCCATCCAATCTTTCCACACCTTCCTACTTGCTTAGCTGGGAGAGGGACTTGGGTCTAACATTCACTTTAGAACATAAGGATCGCTTGTTCTCTATGACGCATAAATCCTCTATGGCTAGCAGATTTCAGGAGGCGGAATTTAAGATCTTGTCGCGATGGTATAGAGTGCCTTCCAGATTGCATGCGATGATACCTGCGGTCTCGCCGTTGTGTTGGAGATGTGGTGACCATGTGGGTACAATTTTACACATTTTTGGGGATTGCCCGCAGTTTAACGATTTCTGGTGTGAGGTGTGGCGCATTTCCTCGAAATTTACGGATTTCCCCCTTCCGCGATCTCCAGGCCTCTCCCTGCTCCATCTGTGTGATGTTCCATTATCTACCTACCGACGCTCAGTGGTTCGCCATCTGGTGAATGCAACTAGAGAGTGCGTCCCTGCGTTGTGCAGAATATCTTGCCCTCTGTCGGTGGGCATGTGGTTCAGCAAGATCCAGGAGATTACGAGAATGGAGGACCTCACGGCATCAATGAGAGGATCCCACGCTAAATTCCTTAAAACATGGTGTGTCTGGATTAGGTTTCAATCGTCTGTGGAGTATAGGACCATCATGGCCTCTTGAGCATAATCCCTAGGCCCAATACTTAAAGAGGCTCTGTCACCACATTATAAGTGCCCTATCTCCTACATAAGGAGATCGGCGCTATAATGTAGGTGACAGTAATGCTTTTTATTAAAAAAAAAAACGATCTGTTTTCACCACTTTATTAGCGATTTTAGATTTATGCTAATGAGTTGCTTAATGCCCAAGTGGGTGTGTTTTTACTTTAGACCAAGTGGGCGTTGTACAGAGGAGTGTATGACGCTGACCAATCAGCGTCATGCACTCCTCTCCATTCATTTAGTCAACGCATAGGGATCCTTTTAGATCACTATGTGCTGTCTTATACTAACACATTAACAATACTGAAGTGTTTAGACAGTGAATAGACATTCCACGGGATGTCTATTCACAATCTCTCCACTTCGTTATTCTGTCTGTGGTAGTTACAGCAGAGGAAGCGTAATCCCGCGAGATTACGCTGTAGATGACAGGTTACAACGAGATTACGCGTGCTCTGCTGTAACTACCACAGAAACAGTAACGAAGTGCACAGATTGTGAATAGACATCCCGTGGAATGTCTATTCACTGTCTAAACACTTCAGTATTGTTAATGTTTTAGTATAGGACCGCACATAGCGATCTAAAAGGATCCCTATGCGCTGTCTAAATGAATGGAGAGGAGTGCAGGACGCTGGTTGGTCAGCGTCATACACTCCTCTGTACAACGCCCACTTGGTCTAAAGTAAAAACACGCCCACTTGGTCATTAAGCAACTCATTAGCATAAATCTAAAATCGCTAATAAAGTGGTGAAAACAGATAGTTTTTTTTAAATAAAAAGCACTGCTGTCACCTACATTATAGCGCCGATCTCCTTATGTAGGAGATAGGGCACTTATAATGTGGTGACAGAGCCTCTTTAAGGTCAGTTCTCTCCCCTTCTTTTCCTTTCTGTCCCCTCTATCTCTTTCCTGTTCTTTTACGGGTTATTATGCATGGTTGCGAGTTCAGGGTGCATACAAGAGTTTCTTTATCAATATTGATTTCAGCTGTACGTTGGTGATCTTTGTGTTTCTTTGCACTCATTGCAATTACTTATACTGGCCTGTGGGCTGATGTCAGTGCTGCATATGTCTGCACCATTATATTTGTGTGTTGGAAAACGGAAAAATAAAAGAATTTGAAAAAAAAAAAAAAGAACCCCCCCCCCAAAAAAAAAACACATTATTATGCTCCTTAACTGTGGGACCTATCCCCCCAGAAATGTGTTTTTTACATGAGTGCTGATCGTAATCACGTATAAATGTTGTTTGTGTGGAGACATATTATAAGTGACCTTGTTATGCTAGTTTTCTGATTTCTATCAGAAATTATTTAATCCTTTTCATAATTATGCTGAACACAAAGTAAGCCATCATTATCTTATAACTAGGGGGGCCTTAATGCATAAATCAAATGTATAAATGATCACGCAGAGAACATGGCACTTTTTTCTCTAAGATTAGTAAAAGTGTCCTGAACATGGACATAGATGATTAATATAGTGTGAACATGCCCTCAGCATAAAATTGATGCTAGGGTAATGGAAACTGCCACCAACTAACCTGATGATCCAGTTCTGTGATATATTTTGATCTTTTGAACTTGCATTTAGAGGTTACTTACAGATCACAGGTCTATTGGCCTGCAACAGGATATAAATGATACATCTTAGGCCCTGTTCACATCACGTTTTGGCCCTACAATTAGCGTGTATGTTGGGAAAGCTCCCTACATACACGCTAAACGTGTCCATAGGGCTCTGTCAGGCTGGTATACATCGGTATACCTATTTTTGGAGGATGGAATAATGTAGTATACTATGCTGTTCCATCCTTAGGGATCCCGCAAAAAAACGTATATCACGCGGTATACTTTTTTTTTTACATGAGAGCCTATGTGGGACGGATGCCACTGTATGGCATCCATCACAGGTATACAATAAATTAAAAATATACTTTGGGTAGCTTTCCCAGGGCTGTAAACCCCGGGAGAATCAGGTAGCGCTTGGCCCGGGGATTCCGGCCCCAGGGAAGCCCCTTACGTCACTGTCCACGTATGGACAGTGATGTCAGGGGCTTTCAACTACAGAGTCCCAGGCCAGAGCATCGGTAGCCCACTGTCCGAGCACTCCGGGGCTGCTCCAGCGGTGGAATTCTCAGCCAGAGCATTGCCGACGCTCCGGCCCGGAAACCCGGCATCTCAAATTTCCTGACATTACTGTCCATACATGGACAGTGAGTTCAAGGGCTCTCCCAAGACAGCAGTCTCTGGCCAAAGCGTCTGCAATGCTCTGGCCGTGGACTCCATAGTTGAAAGCCTCTGACATCACTGTCCATAAATAGACAGTGACGTCAGGGGCTTCCCCCGAGCTCAGTGCTTTCTGGCGACATATCCCACTTATGCCTATACAGTGGGATACGTCGGTGCCTTCCGTCAGAGGTATACGTCGGGACCCCCCCCCCCCCCCCCCCAACGTATACCTTCAACGGAGGTGAAAAACCATGTGAACAGGCCCTCAGAAGGGGATTTCATTATTTTGTGCCACTCAAGTAATTTTGATACAAACATTAAGGAATTCCAATAAATAAGTAAATCTCTCTCGCTATTATATATATATACACACAATATATTCAAAAATGAATTTCTGTTGTCTGATGTCTGTTCTTCATGACTGGACCAGTCTGCACCAAATTTGGCACATAAGCAAATCACACGCTTCCAAAGGTTTAGACCGGGTTTTAGCTCTCTAGGATTTACCGTTCATATTCACTAAAGCAAATATGACACCACTGGCTTCCACATCAAGGATCTTCATATCACATCAGATGACCTGTATTAGCCAATAGAAGCTCACAGGTCCTTCATTCTTAGCCTCACTCACATACACACAGTTTTAGACCAGGTTTCCATAACAACCAAGACATTTTTCTTTACTCAACGTGTTACCCGCTGTAAACGAACTGTACCTATATTGGATTTCAGCATTCTGATAAATTGAAACCCTTTCATACCAGTCATGCCTCCAAAAAGGAACCTGCACTTTGCTACAGGAGTCTTTTGTCTAAGAGCATGGCTGCTGTCCGAGCTGCTGAAATCACTCAACAGACCCAAGCTCGTGGATTTCAGCACTCTCATAAATTGAACCCCTTTCAGACCAGTCATGTCTCCAAAAAGGAACCCTGCACTTGGACTTTATTGGATATGTTGGCTTCATATTAGTAGGAAATTAAGTTTTTAACCATACACACAAACAAATGGACCAGTGTGAAGCCAGGGAACTCTGCAATTTTTTATTATAAAAGTGAATGTTTGTTTGTCATCCTCTATAGGCATCCAAACACCTGAACCATTTGACCCCAAATTTGGCACATAGGTGCATCGGGTGTCCGGGAAGGTTTTCGTAAATGTCCCAACCTTGCCATTGTTCTCGGTTATCAGCCATTATAGTGAATGTCTGTTTATCGTGCTCTATAGGCATCCAAACAAACAAATAGACCAGTTTGAAGCCAGGTAACTCTGCTATTCTATATTATAAAAGTGAATGTCTGTTTGTCTGTCCTCTATAGGCATCCAAACGCTTGAACCATTTGACCCCACATTTGGCACATTGGTTTATCAGGGTGTTCAGGAAGGTTTTCCTAAAGGTCCCGGCCTTGCTGTTGTTCTCGGTTATCATCCATTATCACGATCCAAGAGTATAAAAGCGATTACAGACTTTCGCTTTTATAGTAAAAAAATTTTTATCTGGTAGTAGCAGGTAGTGCACTTTACAAGATAATCCTAGATGGGAAGGTACAGAGGAGCGGTTACCCATAGCAATCAATCAGATTACTGATGGCCAGGAGGAACGCTGCATTAGTAGTTGCAGAGACTCCTCTTGCCCAACTGCAAGCTGATCAAATGCGTCATACTGCTGCTCAAGCTGCTGAAACTCCTCAGCAAACTCGGACTCGCTCAGCAACAGATCAGACAGGTGCCTCTCGGAAGCGCAGACTCCCCTGCCAGAACTCAGGCCAGTCAGCAAGCTGATAGAGTACATCATGTACAGAGTGCTAATGAGTGGGCTTTTATGCATGATACGGTTTTCAATTATGATGCAACAATAGCCTATGGCCAACTGGTAATAAAACTGGCAATGTTGTTTATCAACAGGCTCGGTCACAGTCTTATGACTCCATTTCCCACCAGTTTAGCGGTTAGGTATTTAGGAAGTTAAAATTGAAATAAACAGTAACTGCCGGGGTATATAGGGCTACTAGCGATTTCCCCGTAAACCAAGAAAATACAAGGGCATGGATTAGCATCCTGGGCACCTTTGGAACAAATCCAATGAACACACAAACAGACAGACCGACACGTTATAACCAGGCAACGCTGGGTACTTTTTCTATACATTATATATGGGCCTAGGCATCAGGCAGATGTCAGGTGTGGTGTAGCAGGACAGGCGTGGTATGCAGCACAGCACGACTACAGCTCAGCACGGCAATTGACCAGGATAGTACGGGATACAGGTACGGGAAACACTGGGAACTGGAAAACACTAGGAGAGCATTTGGGTACGACAACGTCGCTCAGGCATGGGAGGAAGGGGCTGGGCCCTTCTTACAGCCCAGGGTGCTCTGGGAGCAATAAGCTCAATCTCCCACCTGCGTGCGCTTTGGCTTCTTAAGTCTGACTGAGCTCGTGACCGCACCCTGGTGGTCACTGTGGAACAGGACGGCCATATGTGCAGACATCTCTGGAGAGAGGGGCGTCGACTGGATGGAAGGAGTTCGTGGTCAGTGACCACGGACGTTAAAAAATATCTATCTCAAAGATCTATCTCATAACCACCTATCTCTCTATATCTATATAATATCTCTTTCTATATCTATCTAATATCCAGATCTATCTCTCTCTCTTTCTATCACTCTATAAATGCATTTCTCTATCTATCTCTCTTTCTCACTCGATCTAACTGATCTCCAGTATGTCAGATCCTGTGTTTGATCTTAAAATTTTATTATGACTCTCTCTTTCTTTCTCTCTCTCGAATTCAAAATTAAAATTATGACTAAATACATTGTAAAGACAGAATAACTACCACTGACTTCAATTGGGGAAAGCCACAGCATTGAACATCCACAAGTCAAAACCACGATTGCTGTTTTTATTACTTGAATGTGATATGTGGTTTTCCGCAGACATAGTTCAAGGAAAATATTTCTACAATTATGTCTTTCATAAAAATATTACTGCGGCAAAACCGCGATTGTTTACTGCAGAATGATTTCCCCTTATGAGTGAATATACCATAGACGTTACCAAGACCGCTAGTAGAATGCCTGATGCCTTGTATTTTTATTTTATATGTATCATATAAGTTCATAATTGTAACGCAATCCCACACATAGTGCCCGGGTGCCAAGACTGAGCTAGGACTCCCCCACTAGACATTTAATCATCCCTCTACTTTGTTTTCTGGCAGATATAATTGCTCATGGAAGCACGGTCAGGCTTTGATGTTCTAAGGAAAAAAAAATAATTAACTAAAACTAGTAGCCCAGAACTACAGGAGGAAGCTAGGGAAGCTTGGCATAAGATTAAAAAAAAACATCTAATGTGGAGCGCTCATTTAAGTTTAAAAAAATAAATAAAAAAAAGATACCAAGCACAAGATTTGCTTATTGATCCAGTCACAAGTGGAGTCTGAGCAGTTGTCGGATATATAGCATTCATAACACATAGTTTAAAGTTTACAAAAAAGGAGAAAACGACAGCTTATTTCTCCATTTAGGCTGTATAAGGCTAGGTCTGTATGACTATAGCCACAGGTTGTTCCATTTGTGATAGCTGGGTTGCATCGCCTCTATGAACCTGCCGCTGTGTATTTCCTCTGTTTACAGAAAGCACGCAAGTTAAAATCCTCCCAGTGCCTGCGCCAGGGGTTGGCAACCTGTGGCACGAGGGGCCCTGATCTCTGGCACGTGCCGCTCTCCCTGTGTCGAGGGCCGTTGTACGTAGCGGCTCTGACAAAGGGCAAGAGAGCAGAGCGCCGCTTCCTTAGGAGAGCAGAGCGGTGCTTCAGTTTCAACTTCCTCGATCACCAAACAGGAGAGCAGAGCAGCGCTTCATTCTGTGTTTCTCGGTGCTGTACTCTGAGCGGTGCTGTGTTGTGTGCTTGGCAATCACACAATGCACACAGCTCTTTCTCCTGGTGTTTAACGCTGACAAGCGTATAATGAAGTGCTGCTTTCTGTCCTGGTGATCAGTGCTGGCGCCATTACTGGTTTCTGTAAAAGTAAGTTAAAGTCAGTCTAGAAATCAATGTCACAGTGGCAAAGATTTCAAGCTTCTTCGTCCCCGTCCCCCCCACCACAACAAAATGTCTGACAGCTCTATCCACTCTATGTCCCAGACCCCCCCCGCCCCAAGGAAATCTCTGGCTGTTCTCTCTCCTATGTGCACCTCCCCTAATCTGATGTTTGATAGCCGCGGTCTCTCCTATGTGCACCCCCCTCATCTAAGCGGATGATCATTAGCCACATTATCCCCTATGTTCACCCCCCCCTGAAGCTGGTATTCAGTAGCCACAGTCTCTCCTATGTGCACTCCCTCCTCGAAGCTAGTGTTCAGTAGCCACAGTCTCTCCTTTGTGCACCCCCTCTCCCGAAGCTGGTGTTCAGTAGCCGCGGTCTCTCCTATGTGCACCCGCCCAAGCTGGTGTTCAGTAGCTGCAGTCTCTCCTATGTGCACCCCCCTCCCCTAAGCTTGTGTTCAGTAGCCGTGGTCTCTTCTATGTGCACCCCTCATTCCCTAAACTGGTGTTCAGTTGTATGGCACACTAGGTACTTCATCTCAGATTTTTATTTTTTTATCGACACGTCATAGTAAAAAGGTTGCCTACCCCTGGCCTACACTATCCCCTTTACTGCAAAGTATTTTTGGCATACATTTAGTCCACAAACAAATACATGTTACTTTAGGAATATGTATCTATACATTTTTAGGATAAAAGTTAAAAAAAGGTGTAAAAAATTAATTTGCGAAAGGGATCTAACTGCACAAAGTACTTTAATTCACACCATATCAGAACTATATAATGTGCTGTAGTTTATACTCTGCAAATGACAGGAAAATTTTCTATACATTGTAAACGCTCATGCACATATACACACCATAAAGTCAGGATTTATTTAAAGATTGATTTATTTTTTGAGATAGATAGATAGAGAAATATGCACTTTGTTATAAAACTGATGCCTAATGCTATGGAAACCAATGATGTAATGCAATGGAAAACCTATGCCAATGTGTGGGATCACTAAATATTTTATGATTTAAAAACAACGCTCTATTAATCCGGTCTTAAAGTAAAATATCTTCTGAATAAAGCAGCATAAGTATCTAGTTGGTCACGGTGATTATTAAGCAATGCCATAAATATCCTAGAATAGAATTGCATCTTATCTGCACAAGTGCAAATATCTAACATTCCATGGGTGCTTTTGGTCACTCTGCCTTAGAATCGTTTCCAAATTCATCTTTAATGTTTGCTCAATTCAATTTAATTGTGCAGTCTTGTAAATCCATTGAAGGTCATTATAAAGGTGCTAGTTTTTTCATCTGCAGCCAGTTCTGCTTAGAAGGATGATTCCCTAACTGACTTATACAAGGTAACACAACTGAGCACATTCCATAACAACCCTCCTACTTAAGTACTGCGATTCTGTGATTTTGGTAAGTAGTAAGTAGTGCTCCTGAAAGTAATAGTGGTCAAGCAGTGCTTACAAAAATAATTGTGCAAAGCAGAGTGCCCCAATCAATAATAGGGCTCCTAAATAGTGCCACAATAGTAATAATGCTCCCGAAAGCCCCACTAATAACAGTGACCCTATTAGTTTTAGTGCTCCCCACAGTGCCTCCATTAATAAATCGTCCTTCCCCCACAGTGCCCCATTAGTAATAGTGCTCCCCCAAAGTGGCCTAAATAGTAACAGCGCCAACCACAGTGCCTCCATTAGTCACTCTGCTCTCCCACAATACCCTCATTAGTAACCGTGACACCCCAGTGTGCCCCATTAGTATAAGTACTTCTCATAATGTCCTCATTAGTAATAGTGCTCCCCCATTGTGTCCCCATTAGTAATGTGCTCCCACACAGTGCTCCATTAGTAACAGAACCTATCACAGGACTCCCATCAGTAACAGCGCCAATATTCTTAATAGTGCTTCCCCACAGTGCTCCCATTAGTATTAGTGTCCCCCCACAGTGACCCCATTAGTAATAGAACTCCCCCCACAGTGCCCCATTAGAAATAGCACTCCCCCACAGTGCCCCATTAGAAACAGTGCTTTCCCACAGTGCATCCATTAGTAACAGCTCCCCCAGTGCCCCATTATTAATAGTGCCCTCAATTGAAATAATGCTACCCCAGAGTGCCAATATTAGTGCCCCCATTAACGTCTGCCACGGGTCCTCATCTCGCCCACTTCTTAACATACATACAGCCAACCACAAAGCAAATCACCCAGCTATTCAACAGATAGAGCCTGGGATCATGTGCAATGATGCTGCAGCCCGCCCCCTTCCCAAGATCCTCTGTTTGACGATACATGCAGTGGAAGGTCCATGGCAACCGGTAAGCCATGCACTCTGTCAGTACTGCACGAAGCCAGCAATCTACTTGGCACCCGTGGGCAATTGACCAGTCGATCACAACCAACGGGTTGCCAACCCATGCCTTATAGAGTATGTACACCGTCTTTTACCCCAGAATGAATTACATCTCTGCAATTAAAATATCTTAAGAAACTATCATAAATGACACTTGGAATTGCAATTTAATGCTGGATTATCTGTACCAAGAGTAGTCCCAGGTAATGCATGAATTATAGTGGTAACTCTGCATTTTTTTTAACTACAGATGTTTTGAGCCCCTAACGCCATCTTCTGAAAAGTGAAACATACGATTGGGCACCTACATGAAGAGTTCAGTGCTCTGGAAGTCTCAACAAAGTTCAAATCAGTTTAATCCAAGCACTTTGCCAAACTGGTTTTCGATCAGGACCATAAAAATAGCATTAAGGGGCAATTTTTATATACCCTACAATGCTGTATTGAAGCTAATTGCTTCTATGTAAACACTTTTCAGGTCAAAGTGTTCTTTTAAGCAGCTTGATAAATGCAAAATCTCAAAAATGGAGTTACGGAGACAAAAACTGCACTTTCTGAACTATGGGTCACTGTAATAACAAGAGGGACTAGATGTAACAACTAAATTTGGTACCATTAAAAGGCGTTTAGCAGTAATTCCCTGATTGAAATCTTTAATTAATAGGTGTAAAAATGTAATCGCTAGAAAAATAGTTTAATGTCTAAAGAGTTCCAGCCAAGCAATACTACTTTTAGGTTCGGCATCCCTTGTTTAGTTTATAATTTTGGTGTTACAGAGAGCCTAGAATATGCTGTAAGAATGGCAATTCCAACCTTATGCTATACACTATATCTACCAACCTTCTATACTAACCACTGTTGTGGCTATCTCACAACTTTGATTACATTTTATTAGACATATGTTTTATGTTATTACACAAGTATTATTTCATCCTATTGTATCTTATAGTCTACTACTCTTCTATGACAAGACCCAAGCCAGCTATAACACATGCCATGCGTGCCTTCTTAAATAACTAAAACTCTTCTTAGAGAAACACTTAAAACTTGTTCAAGCGAGAGCTTAGTATACACTTTTTGTAGTCATGGTAGAATATGAAATGTTGCATATTCTACAGGCACCAGGATCATGCCTAGGAGTTTATTATGCCACTCGAGATCCTCCACACCAAACTAGTCAAACCATGTCTTTATGGACCTCACTTTGTGCTCAGGGGCTTCGTTATGCTGGAATAGGAAAGGGCCTTTACAAACTTTTGCCACAAAGTTGGAAGCATACAATTGTCAAAAATGTATTTGTATGCTGCAGAATTAAATGGGTTATCCGGAGACCTAAAACTGCCCACTGTTATTCCTAGAATAGGAATCCAAGTGACTTACCAATATACTTTTATTTTCAATTCTGTGCAGAAACGCTGCTCGAAAGCCCGATCATGTGATGCAGGAAGCTCTGTAGTTTCCTTCTACATGATGACGCGCTAACAAAGCCCCACGTGACTTCTGCCTTCTCTTCTCCTATTGTTGGTGTCGGCGCACCATCAATCAGGTGACCTAGAAGGGCTGGCAATGTGACTGCTGCTCTCTTAAGCCAGCCCCCTCCTTAGTCCCGGCCTCATGCACAGCCTATCAGAGGCAAGGAATGGGCGGGGAATAGGCTGCAGTAAGGTAAGAAAAGCACGATGGGATATGTAGTTTATCAGCGCAAGCTGTATCACTAAGTCCCGGAAGTAGAGGAGCGTTTGTGCCGCAAAATCGCGGGCAAGTTAATGCCACTAAATTATTTTCTTTTAGGAAATTATGTAGTACAGTAAGGGAAATTATATACATATGTTTTTTCATTTCTTTTTGGGCCGTCGGGCAATCCCTTTAACATTACCCTTCACTGGAAATAAGGGGCCTAGCCCAAACCCAGAAAAAGAGCCCCAGACTATTATACTTCCTCTACAAAATGTTATTGAAGGCACTATACATTCCAATAGGTCGCATTCTCCTGGCATCTTCTAAACTCAGATTCGTCCATCAGACTACCAGCTAGTGAAACGTAAATAATCACTGCAAGAACATGTTGCTTCTGTTGAAGAGTCCAGTGGTGGCGTGCTTTACACTACTACTGCCGACGATTGCCATTGCGTATGGTGATCTTAATCTTGTGTACAGCTGCTCCACCTTGGAAATCCATTTCCTGAAGGTCCCAATGCAATTCTCTGCATTTTTTTTCACGTGCCAGACTTTAGCTCTCAGCAGCCCCGTTCTGTGAGTTTGCGCGGTCTACCGCTTCATGGCTGAGCTCCTGTTACTCCAAGATGCATCCATTTCACAGTATTAGCACTTACAGGTAAGATCTAGCAGATCAGAAATGTTACTAACCGAGCTCTTAAGTACAACCCATACTACTACCAATGTTAGTCTATGGAGATTGCATGTCTGTGCACTTGCTTTTATGCACCTGTTTGCAATGGGTGTGGCTGAAACATCCAAACTCAATAATTAGGAGGGGTGTCCACATACTTTTAGCCATAAAGTGTATTAGCCAATGAAAACAGTGTAGCCTGTGGTGCACTTTTATGTTGCGTGGACACGCACAGCTGCAATTTTCCACTGTTGAGTTGGTGTAAAATCTGATAAGATAATAGAGTTTGCTCTGTAGTTCACCCTTTGCACTGCAAACCATATTAGTCAACATATAGGAAATTAGCAATTGTGTCAAATTTCTAAGACAGGTGTTTGTTTGACATACCAAATCTGCCTTGGAAGAGTCCTGATATTCAGAGGTGAAGCTAGATGGAGATCTGCTCATGCCGTAGCTTTCACTTGTTTGTTTCGGCGACTGAGCATGTTGCCTGTAGGTAGCGCTCTTTGGTGTCCAGCAGAAGAGGTTGATTGACTCACGCACACATCGCTCTATGTCAATTTCTGCAGATAACACAAAATGTTACATTAGATGGCATTTTATATAAAACCCTAGGTTTTACCTGTAAATTACATTATTGGTTTGATTGTTTTGGCAATGACATGAAATGATCTAGTCTTTAGAAGAACATTATGGCCTCTCTTCCCTATTAAATATATGAGAATAAGAGAAAGTAAAACCCCTTGTATGTTCACACAGAGTTTTTTGCAGGCGGAATTCCGTTTGGAAGTTTGAGGCAGATTTTCCTCTCCCTGCACGCCGATTTTCACGGCGTTTTTCGCCCGCGGCCATTGAGCGCCGCGGGCATAAAACGCCTTTAAATACGCTTTCTCTGCCTCCCATTGATTTCGAAGATAGGGCATGTCGCTTTTTCCCGTGAGGCATTTTAGGGCCGTTTTTGACGAGTTTTGCGGCGCGGTTTCCGCGTCAAAAAACTCTGTGTGAACATAGCCTTAGCGTATAGCTGCAATGAAAACCTGAAAGCAAACAAAGGAGTTCTAAAGAAGAAAGTCTGATGATCCTAACATAACATTTTAAAGCATGTAACAACTCCAATTTATTCCATGTGACCACTGTGTAGGCTAAGATGATGGAGAGGCGGTCAACCCCTCGCTTGAAACCTGTAACGTAAGTGCCTTGTTCCTGGACATGGATCCTAGTTACTAATCATGGCCTTGTTCTCATCCTGCTATAGGTTTGGGTAACATATTCTGGCCGGATTGAAATCTAGAATCATTTGATTCACATATTGCCTCTCTCCTATTTGTGTTAAAGAGGATCTGTCACTAGTTTATTAATTCCCTATCTCCTAACTACATTTATTATTCTAAATATGCTAATTTGGCTAGAATAGCCAAATAGGAGGTGACTCTGTCTTTTCACTCTGGGCAGCGTAATGTTTTCGGTATGAAGCTGTCCAATCAGCATACAGCTTCTCCCCCTTCTCTGCCCAGCAACACAGCGTGATCATATAGTATACAGCTTCCATTCCCGACTGTGTTTTCAACTGGTGATATATGAAAGATTATAATCTATTCTTTCATATGCCATCAGAATCACAACCCGAGATATGGCTATTTGAAGTGATCCCCCTTCCCTCCAGCCTCAGTCTTTCACAGTGTGTGAAGCTGCTTCATTCTGATAGGACAGCGTCAGCTCCATCTCAGGAGAATCGCTGGTGTTGACACCCACTTGCCTAGTAAAGGCTCATTTGCATATTTAGAAAAAAGCTCATAACTTTTAAAATAATAAACGTTTTGGGACACAATTTTGACTAGCATTATCAGTGTGATGGCGCCTATTAGATTAGCTAGAAGATTGGGCATTACTAAACTAGTGACAGATCTTCTTTAATATGCCAAACAGTTGCAAACCTATACAACTATGGACCGGCCTTACTTTATTAGTAACACACATCATTACATTGGCTTTTATCAGTTTATGCCTTGTTTATGCAGAGCTTTACTCATGTGGATTTCGGTGCAGATCGGAAACCATAATCGGACACCAAAATCCGCGTGCAATCCACCCTCAATCCGTCTCCGGAATTTGTCGCGTGAACATACCCTAAGGAGTATGTGTGTTCTGGTTGGTCATGTCTTTTCTATTCTGCAGCTTCTAGATAGCACAAAGCCAACACCACTATTCCTTGCTGGTGAAAACGAACCCTCCCTTCGGCATGGGGCCTCAGTGGCACCGATGTCTATTTAATCCACTAGTCTAATTTGCCAGACATGAACAAACACATATAGCATGTGTTGCTAGGCTGGCCAAAAATCTTAGTAGTCCTACAGCTGAGAGGGAATCATACTCCCTCTCCAAAAGCCTTCTCAGGAATAAAACAGTGGAAATTCATAATCTTTTGCAGACTTTATCAAATCTACCCACTTAAAATAATAATATAATATAATTATTTTATCGGTTTACTTCACATACATATCACGAAAAGAATGAGTAAGAAAGTTAAACACCAATAAACTACTGTACTATTGTTCAACAACAGTAAAGGCCCTTTTACACGGGTCAATTATCGGGAAAACAATAGTTTATAGAATGCTCGTTGTCGATAATTGCCGTGTAAACAGAGTAGCGATCGAGCAAGCACTCGTTCATCTGTTGATCGTATAGTTTTAAAAAAGTTAAATATTATCGTTGTCGGCAGCACATCTCCCTGTGTAAACAGGGATATGTGCTGCCGACATAATAATAATGTATGGGGACGAGCGATCGGAGTAACAAGTCCTCGTCCTCATACTAGCGCCTTGTAAAAGGAGCAAACGAGTACTGATCAACGAGCTGTCTTGTTGATCGGCGCTCGTATACACAGCCCAGGTCCCTAGTACAATGACCCTGATGCTACAAATTTTCAGAGGGTTCATGGTTGGTCAATGTATGTAAAGAATAGCATACTCTATATTTTACATAATCTAATACAGATTTGTTAAGTGCTTGAGAGATTAAAGGCTATGATTTTTATTTTGTTTAAAGCAAAATATCCCCAAAAATTCCTCACTGATTTGTGGGATGGATTAACCTCAATTGTCTTGTAGAATTTGTGGCACCTAACAAGACGAATTATGTAGAGAGAATGACATTTCAATTAAAATTTGGAGCCTCTTTTAAACATAGTTCCAGCTGATTGCCCTTTGAAATGAAGTTACGATCAACATTCTTTTTATTCTAAATTACAGTGTGCACATCATTCTACCAGAGTAAAACGGCAACATTCTCTCTTTTTTCCTTGTTACATAGAATTCAACAAAAATTAGATAGGATAATGCATTTCTACTTTTACCTAATAAACATTTTTTGCAATTTTCTTTCTCTCTAAGCATTCTTGTACCATCACTGATAAAATTGTTTTTTTTAAATAAAAAAAAAGCCTACTTAAGACCAAAACGAGGTATATGTATTAGAGGCTCTATGAGGAGGTAGCAAACGTTAACTCAGGTTGGCCATATATTAATGATAAAAAAAAGTTGTAATAAACCCCCTTCCCTTTTTTCGATAACCCCTGACAACATATATGGATCCTATAAGGGTGATTGACATTGTACTGAGCTTTTTGGGTATATAAAGCCTTTTGAACATAGTATACAAGACTCCTGCAGCAAATACCATCGTAGACAATCTATGTTCATTTTCACCCAGGTAAAATTCACTGCTTATTGATGCCTGCATTCTGAGAACTGGAAAATGGTGCACAGAAGTTTGAACCCCTTTAAGCGTAATAAACTAAATCCTTCCTTGTCAGCACTAGCAAGAATTATTAACACATGTTAGTTAAACTCTTCATTGACCTTTTCTTTGGGAAAGTTATCAGGAAATTTGACCGATAGTTTCATAAATGTTTCGTTATTATCTGTTGGCTGAAGCTCTTGTAGTGTCAATGTTTCCAATAGGAGACTACAAATGTTACACTACCTTGACACTTGGATTTATAACTTGGACAGAACCATCGAA
Organism: Rhinoderma darwinii; assembly: GCF_050947455.1. Lineage (NCBI taxonomy): Eukaryota > Metazoa > Chordata > Amphibia > Anura > Rhinodermatidae > Rhinoderma > Rhinoderma darwinii. The sequence continues at coordinate 173,602,203 of NC_134687.1, read as the reverse complement.
CAGAAATACATTTGATGCAAAAGTATGTTGGTATTGGAAGGAGTTAAATCGGAAAGCGTGTGAGAAGCGGTCCAATGTTTAGTCAGTTATTAGTTCAAATCAGTCTCTAAAAACTTTTACGCATATTTTTCTCTGTTAACATCTGCATCAAATTAGACAAAAAATGGCCTGAATATTTTAATTACAGATCTATTTGTATCTCTGGTGAAGCCATTGACTGTGTTTTTAAATTCGAGATGGTAGGAAGAGTGTAATATTTATGTATTCCATTATTTCACAATGTACCTGTAGGTATTTTCTTGCCAGAACCATAGTCAATGACTACATATCTGCTGAATGAGAGCAAATATTAAAGGTACAGATAATAATTTTGTACTAGTTTTCATTAATTTACCATCGAAAGGGTTAGAGAAAACTTTTGATCAGTTCAATTTAATTTGCCATACACTCCCAGAAGTGTCTGCAAGATACTGTAAAGGGTAAAAAAATAATACGTGATTCAGTCATTAAAAGAACCATTGGAATGACAGCAAGTGTACATCATAGAAACGAATACAAAAGAGAATGGAGTAGGAGAACATTGCATCATGGTTATCTGCATTGGCTGGTATGAGGCATCTACAACTAACAGTTAATAAAGGGGAATTTTCACCAAAAACTTTTATGTCATACTAATTAGATATCAATAAGGATCCATCCATTGGGACATCATTGATCTAGAGAATACTGGTTCTGATCCATGACTCTTTCCTGGCGAACACGTGTCTGTGACACAGATAACAGGGGTTACTAGTCCTGTCTCTGACCTGGTAGAGAAGTGGTGTCCTCTCAGTCACCACTAAAGTGACCACTGGCAAGTGATCGCACATGTGTGGCCACTTCTCTTCTGTGCATCTCTGTTCACAGGATCAGCAAGGTCAAACGTTCAGTTTGTATGTTCGCCCCATGTATGTACTGTGTTACTTGTCATCCTATATTAGCCTTAAGGCTCATTCAGACGAGCGTATATGTAGTCCGTGTGATGGCCGTTAAACCAGCGACCATCACACGGACTCTTTTACTTCAACGGGGCCGTTCACACGACCATTGTTTCAAGAGCGTGTGAAGGGTCCGTGAAAAAATAGGACACGTCCTATTTTTTTGCTCTTCACATATCCCTCCATAGACTCTAGTCTATGGAGGATGCGTCATAACACGTCCCGCATGGGTGCAGCACCGGTGCAACTTGGACGAAAACGGCATTTTTTCACGTCCGAGGTTGGCTACGTTCGTCTGAATGTAGTCTTAGAGCAGTCATTTACCTGAGATTACATTGTGAATCCCACCGGGGACAGAGACCAGTTTAAATATATGCACAGCTGAGTATGTAGGTTGGTGTTAACCAAAAGATACATATGATTAATAAAAATAAATGTTCAATATAAACTTAACACTTTAAACATTACAAAACCCCTAAAATACTCACAATATAATGCACACTACGGAAAAGTAAATGTTTAAGCTCATTGAATAATCACAAAGCTTGAAAAGGATGTGCTCGCATACACACCCAACAAAGATTTATTATTTCAGCTGAGGTCTGTTCCTTTAATCTGTCCCCGAGTCACCTTTTGCCATCAATAAATCAGTTATTGTCCATAGTCAAGGTAGGAAAAAGCTGACAGCATGAATAAATGACCTGCCTCTGTGCATTTCCCGAGCTGCAGTCACAATCATTTAATAATCTGCGTCATTTCATTACAAGGGCTGCATGACAAAGATCACCGTGGCAACCACTTGGAACAGTCTCGGACGAGGACGAACACCATTTTCCATCTTTACATCAGTGTCTACATTTTTTTCCCCTAGTTATCTGATTTTTTTTTAATTTGCATTCATGTACACAGCAATGGGTTAATATAGAGATTACTGATCATCACTTCTATTCGATGCAGAAGTGTCTGTAAGGTAGTGCAAACACACTATACAATAAAGGTATTCAAGGACTTGGCTAATCAAATAAACCGAATTCACTCCCATTACACTAAAATTAACCACAGGACTGACGGGAAGTGGGTATCTGGGCAACAAAGAATACAAACAGCTACGCTGAACAGAAGAATGTTAGGTCAAAGTTACACAATCTGACTACATACTGCCAATTAACAACGCAATCTGAAAAAGTGGACGTTTGTAGTCAGCTCCAAGTGTCAGAAGTGTGGATGTCATGTGGCAAAACGCATTGATGGACTTTAAAAAAAAAAATAAAAAAAAAAATGTAAAAAATTTTTACAATTTGAGACAGTACACAACATTATGGCAGTGTATGCTACTGTTTGTTGGAAAAAAGTGCCACGTGAACAGTAGTATTATGTGCATTTTATTTGCATTGTGTGCACACCAAGATCAATTTGTATCACTTTAGCGCTGGCAATAGATTTCTAGATATTTCCTAATAAAACTCAAAAAAACAAAACATAAAAAAAAAAAATTAGACTGAGCCCAGCTGGGGACAGTGAATGACAACAACTTCTGTATAGCGCTGCTGGGAATAGGTTAGCGCTATATACCGTTGAAATCATAAGTTTACATGTACCTTAGCCACATCTATAAAAACTCAGTTTTTCACAATTCCTGACATTTAAGCCTAGTACACATTCTCTCTCCTAGGTCAGTTAGAATCACTACTATATTTCAAGAATGTCAAATGTCAGATTAATACTAGAAACAATGATTTATTTCAGTGGCTCAGAAGCTTACATACACCAGGTTGCCTGGAAAATTCCAGAAAACGATGTCATCGCTTTAGAAGCTTCGGATAGGCTCATTCATTTAAGGTGTACTTGTGGCAGTGTTTTAAGGCCTACCTTCAAGGCCTATTTGCTCTTTGCTTGATATCATGGGAAAATCAAAAGAGCAATCAAGTCATCAGAAAAAGAATTGTGGACATCCACAAGTCTGGTACATCCTTTGAAGCAATTTCCAAATGCATAAAGGTACCACGTTCATCCATCCAAATGATAATATGCAAGTTTAAATACCATGGGACCATGCAGCCATCATACCGTTCAGAGAGGACACGCGTTCGGTCTCCTAGATATGAACATAACTTGGTGCAGAAAATACAAATCAATCCAAGAACAACTGCAAATGACCTTGGGAAGATGCTGGAGGAAACCGGTACTAAATTATTTATCTCAACAGTAAAACATGTCCTATATCGACATGACCTCAAAGGCCACTCAGCAACCACTGCTCCAAATCCGCCATAAAAAAGCCAGTGTACCATCTGCACTTGGGGACAATGATATTACTTTTTTGGAGAAATTTCCTTTGGTATGATGATACAAATATGGAACGGTTGGGCCATGTTTACCATCGTAACGTATGGACGAAAAAGGGGTAGGCTTGCAAAGCCAAAAGACATCACCTCAACCATGTAGCACAGGGGAGGCAGCAACATGTTGTGGCGGGTGCTTTTCTGCAGGAGGGACTGGTGCATGTTACAAAATAGATGGCATTATGAGGAAGGAAAATTATGTGGAGATATTGAAGCAACATCTCAAGACATCAGCAAGGAAGTTAGAGCTTGACCCTAAGCATACTTCCAAAGTTGTGGCAAAATGACTTAAGGGAAACAACGTGAAGGAAATTGAGTGTCCATCAGAAAGCCCTGACCTCAATCCCATAGAAAATTTTGGGTCAGAACTGAAAAAGCGTGTGCGAGCAAGGAGGCCTACAAACCTGACTCGGTAACACCAGTTCTGTCAGGAGGAATGTGGCAAAATCCCAGCAACTTATTTTGAGAAGATTGTGGAAGGCTACTCAAGACATTTGACCCAAGCTGGACAATTTAAACGTAATGCTACCAAATACTAACCACTTGTATATAATCTTCTGAGCCACTGGGAATGTGATGGTTGCTGCCCATCTGGACAACCTTTTTTCAGCTCTTTGGTACTCAGACATTATAGCTCATCTTCATTGTCAGAGGGAATGGACCGTTAAATGGTTCACATTTGTTTCTCAGAGTCTCCTAGCATCAGATCTTTCAAAAACGGATGACACACGGATGGTGTCCATATGCTGTATTTCTTTTTGTGTCCCCATTGACTTGAATAGGTGAGTCTAGGATGCGAAATGAATAAAAGTGCATGCTTTGATTCTTTACACACAGACTATCAGTCCATGTTAAAAAAATAGATGTAAGAATGGCCCCATTGACTATAATGATTACATGTGCGGTCTGTTGGACGTTACATATGTTTGTATAGGTAAGCCCATGGGAGATCTGAAAACTTTGGTGAAAGTCATGCTTCCCAATGCCAATTCTGACCTGTAACCATAATGAAGGGTTCTGAATTATAAAATATCAGGCAGAACTTGCTGCATGTGGCTTAAACTGCCCATACACATGAGATAAGAGAATGATTCTGGTCCTTCAAAAAATCAAGGCAAATATTTTTAAAAAACGGACTCTGATTGGCTAGTTTAATCTCTTATGTTGCTGGTGGGATCGTTTTTGTTTGTATGGCTGGCTATAGGCCTGCATCTGTGTCTCTGCAAAATCCTGCTCACAATTTGGAATGATTTTTATAACAATAATATCTGGTCACACCACCCTATGTAATATCTGTGCAGATACTCAAAAACCCTTGAAAAGAGTTGTACACGGTTTTAATTCAGAATGTTCGAAGACATGTGGTACTCTGTCGTGCATTGTACATTTTGGGCCTTTGGTATTAACATAGTCTCTCTACAGTTTCATTGTTGCCGGAAGATACCAAATCAGAGTTTAGCCTTCATTTTCTAACACTTACTTTAAAATATGAAGCCTATAATCTGGCTGTACGCTTTTTATCAGTGACATACAGATGAGCGAATCTCCAAAATTAATTTCAGAGTTGAGTTTATCAAATCGGTCGTAATAAATTTGCAGCAAATCAAAAGTGCCCCGATTGCCCTGTCTGACTCTCTGTCTTTTAGGACTGTACTGAAGTTGGATATAGTCCTAAAATACAGAGAGACAAAGAGGGCAATCAAGGCACTTGCGATTCCAACCCTAAAATAAAAAAAATACCACATTCACCTCCCCTGGTAGCAACACGTTCCTGCCGACCTCCTGAAATGACAGTTCGTCCTACGTGACCGCTCCTGTGACGCATCCCTGGTGGCCTCCTGAGATGAAGTTTTGTCCCATGTGACCGCTGCAGCCTGTGATTGGCTGCAGCTTACACCAGCATGGATCTAAAGTTGCAAACACTGATGATTGATGTACCCTAATGGAGCAGGTCCATAGAGCAGCCAACACAAAAAATAAAAAATAAAAGTAAGCATCACCCGTGGGGTCAGTGCTTAAAGAAAATATTTTAGACCTCAACAAGAGTTTTGCTTTAATGCAGCGTTCATTCCACTACTATGTACAGGATAAACTGTCCATCAAAACACTGCTTTATACAGGGTGTATAACACATTATATGGTTAATAAAAAATAAATATCAGCGAGAAGTACTGCAAATAGTCTAAGCATGTCTTCCAAGGAATTAATTAATATGGCAACACCCGGCAGGGCTCTGCGGGAGTTCAGCGCAGAATAAGCATTATCTCCTCTTTTGAAAAATAATAATGATGGTAATTTGTAATTCCACCAGGTCAGAGCCTCAAGGCTTTCCTAGCACAAAGGGAAACCACCACTGCTGAAGATCCACAATGCAGAGAGAAAACCCAGCACTGTACAGCGTAAGCAGCGAATGAATGTCAGGCAGAAGATCCATGCACGGAATGCAATATTCACCAAGGTCTTCAGCATGGTTGCTGCTGTCATACGGTTATTATTGCTTATTATTATTGATCGTATTATACAAGTGTTTAAACAATGAGCACAACTAAACCCTAAAAGTTATAGAAGTATTTGAATAAAGCAGTTTAGTGTTCTTTAATCTTCCATAAGAAGAAATGAAAACGTCCTTTTAGACCAGTGATTCTGCACCCTTAACCCCTTCAGGACCCAGCCTGTTTCGGCCTTGTGGACACAGATGATTTTTTAAAATCTGACATGTGTCACTTTATGTGGTAATAATTTTGGAATGCTTTTACCTATCCAAGCGATTCTGAGATTGTTTTCTCGTGACATATTGTACTTTATGTTAGTGAAAAAATTTGGTCGATAAATTCAATATTTATTTGTGAAAAACTTCAAATTTTAGCAAAATTTTTCATTTTTCTAAATTTAAACGTATCTGCTTGTATAACAGATAGTAATACCACACAAAATAGTTACTAGTTAACATCCCCCATATGTCTACTTTATGTTTGCATTGTTTTTTTTCCACGTCCTTTTATTTTTCTAGGATGTTACAAGGCTTAGAACTTTAGCAGCAATTTCTTATATTTTCAAGAAAATTTCAATAGGCCATTTTTTCAGGGACCAGTTCAATTCTGAAGTGGCTTTGGGGGCCTTCTATATTAGAAAGTCCCCATAAATCACCCTATTTTGAAAACTGCTCCCCTCAAGGTATTCAAAACCACATTCAGAAAGTATTTGAACCCTTTAGGCGTTTCACAGGAAATAAGGCAATGTAGAGGTGAAATTTACAAATTTCATTTTTTTTGGCGAAATTCATTTGTAATAAAAAAAAAAACTGTAACAGAAGGTTTTACCCGAGAAATGCAACTCAATATTTATTGCCCAGATTCTGCAGATTTTAGAAACCATGTCAGGTTTGAAGAGGTCTTGTGGTACCTAAACAGTCGAAACCCCCCAAAAGTGACCCCATTTTGGTAACTACACCCCTCAAGGCATTTTTCTAGGGATATAGTTAGCATTTTGACCCCACAGCTTTTTTGCAGAATCTAGTGGAATTAGTCTGTGAAGATGAAAATCACCTTTTTTTCTGTGGAAACATAGAGCACCCCAACATTTGTAAAGCAATTTCTCCCGATTACGGCAATACCCCATATGTGGTCATAAACTGATGTTTGGACCCACTGCAGGGCTCAGGAGGGAAGGAGCGTCTTTTGGATTTTGGAGCGCAGATTTTGCTGAATTGGTTTTCAGTGCCATGTCGGGTTTGCAACGCCCTGGAAGGACCAAAACAGTGGAAACCCCCCAAAAGTGACCCTATTTTGGAAACTACACCCCTCAAGGAATTTTTCTAGGGGTATAGTGAGCATTTTGACCCCACAGGATCTTTTTTAGAGCGAAGGTCACCAAAAAACAGCGATTTTGGCGCTTTAGATTCTTTATTTCTTACAGGGTTCACCGTGCGCAATAAATTACGCTTTACTGTATTCTGCGGGTCGGTACAATTACGGCGATACCATATGTATATAGTTTTTTTTAAAGTTTTGCAGCGTTTGCACAATAAAATTAAGTTTCTATAAAATAATTTATTTTCTGAGACACCATATTCTGGGCCGTAACTTTTTTATTTTTTTGTCAAAAAAGCTGTGGGAGGTCTTGTTTTTTGCGGGTCGGGTTGTAGTTTTTATTGGTACTATTTTGTGGTAAATGCGACTTTTTATTCTATATCTTGGGAGGGGTGGTGACCAAAAAATAGCGATGCTGACATAGTTTTCGTTTATTTTGTTTGAAGCGTTCACCGTGCGGAAAAAATAACATTATAGTTTCACAGTTTGAGTCGTTACGAACACGGCGATACCAAATATGTGTACTTTTTTTTAAACTTTTTCCTATAATAAATGACAAAAACTTTTATTTTTACACTTTTATAAAACATTTTTATTAACTTTTTTTTAACTTTTTACAATTTATTATTTTTACCTGCAGCTTTGATCGCTGCTAGAATATATTACACTACCTAGGTAGTGTAACGTATTCCAACTGTCAGTGTGACTTCACAGTCACTCTGACAGTTAGTCTACGAGGGCCAGCCAGAGGCTGGTCCTCATAGGCTTCCATACATGGCAGACCCGGAGGCCATTGCCTGGCCTCCGGATGCCATCACAAGCATCAGCAGCCCCCACAATTGCATGGGGGCTGCTGATGTGCTACAAACCCCCTAAATGTGGAGATCGCAATCGAGCACAAAATTAATCGGGTTAATTGCCGAAATCAGCGGCAATGTGCCGCTGATCAGCAACACTCGAGTGTCAGCTGTCGGGGACAGCTGATCTCCCAGTTCCCGATGCACACCTTGTCGCCAACAGTGTGCATCGGGAATGACACAGTGACTTCCTGTCACTGACAGGAAGCCTATCAGGACCAGCCGAAGGTTGGTCCTGATGGGCTTCCGTCCATGGCAGACACGGAAGCCATTGTTTGGCTTCCGTTTGCCATTCTAACTATAGGCAAAACCCGCGATTTCGGACCGGGGTCTGCCGATATGCTAGAAACCCCTAAAATTCGGCGATTGCAACCGGTCGCCGAATTTAAGGGGTTACTAAGCTGAAATCAGCGGCAAAGGACCGCTGGCCGGCAAGAATGGAGTGTCAGCTGTCTGCGACAGCTGACCTCCCGGTTCCCGGTGCACACTGTCGCCGACAGTGTGCACCGGAAACAACTTAGTAACTGTACGTCCTCGTGCGGAAAGTAACCTCCCGCAACGAGGTACAGTTACTTACTCGTGCGGGTAGGGGTTAAAAAATGGTTTCCAACCCCCGATGACCCCAAACAATGGATCGGTCACTCCTATGTCACTTAAAACATGCGTATAGAACCTCTTTGCAAGAACAACATACATATTACCCATACCCCCTTGTATTTTACTTTTTAACATATAATTGTGCTCCATTTACCACTATATGCACATCAGTGACAGTGTGAGGGCGGGGAACGCATTAAATGGCTCAGAGGTGTTATATCCCCCAAGCCAAGGATATCTGAAAAAGTTGAAGATCAAGCTACCATTCCATGCATTTGACGTGAAGCTTTCTGCCAGGACATTGACGAATGCGTTCCACGGTGCCCTGGTAGGGAAACACTGCATTAGTGTAGGTCTTTATTCCTAAACAGAGTTACAGTAAGGCATAGGGAAAGGGAGGGGATGTGGATAAAGAAAGAGGAGGGAGTAAATGAGAATTCCAGCTCTATTGATCCAGCGGAAGTCAATAGCCAATCTGACCTAAATGGGAAAAATGGCCTTCCCGATCACAAGTGGTGATCAGAATGCATCAATATTCATAGAAAGCTTCTATACGTAGGAATTTATGTTATTTTGTTCTAAGAAAACATCCAAGTCTTTTTTTGAATCCATCATCTGCTTCAGCTAAAACCAGCTCCTGAAGAGACTTTTCCACAGCTTCACAGCTCTTACAAAAAACAAGCTTTGTTGCCTCTGGAGATTGAATGAAGGACGATTGTATAGCCGAAACATGTAGGGGAAGCTTTAGCTTGATGTTTTGAACAGAGACCCATGGAGCAGCACTAACTGTTGAATCAGTCTAAATACTGTTACAATTATAAGGTTTAAGCCCAATTACTTTTTGCTGCAGAAGATTCTACACAATGACCAGTTTAGCATCTACTATATGTCAACAGAGTAGCTTGGTATATAGATCGTGTATTATAGAAAGAAAGTACTATCCACACTAGATGGGAAATTTTTCCACCATAAAACTATTTATTTATAGCCAGTAACAGTGCATGTGACGTTTCGGTTAATACCATGACCTTCTTCAGGCACTAAAAAGTTGACAAATGTATGCATGTATGTATATATATATATATATATATATATATATATATTTAGATTCCACAATATATTATAGTGTCTTCAATAATAGTAGAAACAAGAGTACATACCACAAATGCATGTAGAGCTTCATCAGAAGAAACTTATGGGATGAGTGAGTACAAAATGACCTATCTGTCACAGATTTTATAAGGTCTAAGGAGAAGAGTTGCAGCAAATGTTTTATATATTTTTTACATATTCAAATATATAACGTCGTGCGTTTCATGCAGAAAAAACCACCAACTACAGAGAAAGGTTGCAAGTTATCGTAGAACAGATTGTGCATCACGTATTAGTGGTTACAGTGTATTACATATAATGCATAAACACATCTAGTTAAGGAGAAATGGCAATTCATGAAACATGTATCAAAGTAGATAGTGAGCAATAAGCAATAAATGAATCCAGGTATAGATGATTCATTGGTTAGTATCGAGATGTACTATGCTTGATATGCCTGTAAAGGTTAAAGGATAAGGCAGGTATTTGGCCTATAGTGTGTGTGGGGATTTACCTGTGTTTGTACTGGATCCTGTGTGATGGCGCGTTCATATGGCGGCTGACCACTAGAGGGAGGCGCTACCAGAGGAGCAGGAGACTCCTCTTATTTATACACCGCTCTGAGTGGCTGTGCGGTCACATGGATTGACATCTGTGACGTCAGTATAATGAGGGGCGGTGTTGGGGATATGTCCTGATGTCGATGCGTGCTCCATGCTTAGAACGCATGTGTGTGGTCTGCAGTGTGACCGGATGTTATTGGTAGACCGGAAGTGGTCACTGCGATGTATTGCGCTCTGCTAAGAGTCTGAGTGTAAGCGCATGGCTAATTAGCATGTCGCTGTTCATTGGATGAAGATAGTTACCACAGTACCGTAGATGTTATGTTGTGGTGATGGTTAGTCTGGAGATATATTGTGGATACACATATGATAGAGGATAGATAGCAATATGAAATTACGGATTAGAAATGAAATAGTAGAAAGATCGATGTAGAGAGGCATTAGATACTATGAGGAAGGGTGGAAAAGGAGGTGGAACAGACGGGGTCTAGAAGGAAGGATACATGGTGGATGTAGTCAGTATTTCATGCGTCCAGAGAAACCACAGTTAGGTATTTAAGTCTGCAATAGAATCGATAGAATTAATATGGATTAAAAAGAAATATGAATTTAAAAAAAACAAATAAACAAAAAATTGAAATAGAGGAGATAAGGCTAAGTGGGTTAAGTCAAGATGACTAGGTGTTAATCAGATCTATAATCGCTATGGAGGGGCGAATGTTATAGTAATTTTATCGTATTTTAATGTATTACAGAAAGCTGCTGATTTCATACTCCCTATTGAGTCCCTTGGGGTGTAGTGTTTGTAAAGTGTGGATCCAATATGCCTCCCTTCGTTTTAATGTTGGTATTCTATTACCTCCTCTTCAAAACGTATTAAATATATAGTTATATAATCAATATGGGCTTAAAGTGCAGACTCTCAGTGTCACGATCCGTGGGTATGTGGACCCACTAGGACGCACCGCCATAGCGGAGTAGTAGCTGGCCAAACAACAGTCCTAGTACAAGAGTACCTTTGATAGTCCAGACAGTAGCAGAGGCTTAGGCACAGATGAACTTGAAGACAGATGACGCCACATGTGGCAGATTATATAAGCGAGGCAGATGACACCAGACGTGGTGTAAGACAGCAGGCGTGACAGGTGGCACAAAATGACTCTAAGGCACAGGAACAAATACAGCATGGGATACAGGTAGTAGAGCACGGAACAGGTTAATACTAAGGGACCATTTGCTAAGACTAACATGGGTATACACAACAACACTCAGGCAAGGAGTGAAAGGGCAGGGCCCTTTTTATAGTCAAGGGTGATCATGGGCTAATTGGTGAGGTTTTACATGTGCGCGCGCTGGACCTTTAATGCCGGGCACCAGCACCCTACGGGACACAGCAGAGCGGAAGTGAGTGCTGGTGTCTCCTAGGAAGGAGATGCCGGCCAGTACTCACAAGTCCATGGCCGCGGTCATTGAGAGGTAAGTCATTACACTTAGCTTTAATTTGAGGGTATTCACATCCTAATTTGAGGAAGGGGTTAGGAATTACAGCTCATTAATATGTAGCAGCCTCTTTTTCAAGGGACCAAAGGTAATTGAACAATTATCTCAAAAGCTATTTAATGGGCTGCATGGGCTATTCCCTCATTAAGCCATCATCAATTAAGCAGGTAAAAGGTCTGGAGTTGATTCCAGGTGTGGCATTTGCATTTGAAAGCTGTTGCTGTGAACCCACAACATGAGGTCAAAGGAGCTCTCAAATGCAAGTGAAACAGACTATCGATAGGCTGAAAAAAATGAAGAAATCCATCAGAGAGATAGCACAAATGTTAGGAGTGGCCAAATCAACAGTTTAGTACATTCTTGAAAGAAAAAAAAGAAGAGCGTACTGGTGATCTCGTGAACTCCAAAAGGCCTGGGCGTCCACGGAAGACAACAGGGGTGGATGATCGCAGAATCCTTTCCATGGTGAAGAAAAACCCCTACACAACATCTACGCAAATGAATAACACTCTCCTGGAAGTAGATGTATCAGTATCTAAGTCTAACATAAAGAGAAGAGAGCAAATACAGAGGGTTCACCACAAGGGGCAAACCTTTAATCAGCCTCAAAAAAAGAAAGGCCAGATTAGACTTTGCCAAACAACATCTAAAGAAGCCAGCCCAGTTCTGGAACAGCATGCTTTGGACAGATGAAACGAAGATCAACCTGTACCAGAATGATGGGAGGAAGAAAGTATGGAGAAGGCTTGGAACGGCTCATGATCCAAAGCACACCACATACTCTGTAAAACATGGTGGAGGCAGTGTGATGGCATAGGCATGCATGGCTGCCAAAGGCACTGAGTCACTAGTGTTTATTGATGATGTGACTGAAGACAGAAGCAGCCGGAGAAATCCTGAAGTGTTCAGGGATATACCTTCTGCTTAGATGCGACCCAATGCAGCAAGGTTGATTGGACATCGCTTCACAGTACAGATGGACAATGACCCAAAACATACTGCGAAAGAATCCCAGGAGTTTAAGGCAAAGAAGTGGAATATTCTCCAATGGCCAAGTCAAATCACTAGATCGAGCATGCATTTCACTTGCTTAAGACAAAATTTATGCAGGAAGACCCACAAACAAGCAACAACTGAAGACAGCTGCAATAAAGGCCTGGCAAAGCATCACAGCGTTTGCCTGAAGTCTGGAACCCTTGGACATCACCAGTTATTGCCTGCAAAGAATTCTCCACAATGTATAAAAAACAACAACTTCCTGATAGTGCCACACAGCCCCCCTCCCTGGTAGTGCCACACAGCTCCCCTCTGTGTAGTTTGCGCCTTTGGGGCTCCTTCTAGGTGTGGAAGTGGACAGTGTTGTCAGGGGCAACCCCTGAGCCATAGTCCCGGGCAGAGCACTACTAGCGCTTTGCCTCGGACTCCTGCTCTGCTCCTGACATCACTGTCCATATATGGAAAATGATGTCAGGAGAAGTGCTGAAGACCCGGGCAGAGCACTAGTAAAGGCTCTGCTCTGGTACACTGTCTCTGGGGAAGCCCCTGACATCACTGTCCATATATGGATAGTGATGTCAGGGGCAACCCTAGAGCCAAAGTCCCGGGCATGGCGCTACTAGCACTCTGTCTGGGACACTGCTCTGCTCCTGACATCACTGTCCATATATGGACAGTAATGTCAGGGGCTTCCCCAGAGCCCGACTCCCAGGCAGAGCGCTATTTACTACAAGCACTCTGCCTGGGAGTCTGTAACGTAGTAAATTACAGAGCGTGGAGATACCTCCCTGCTCTGCCATAGCGTTCAATAGAATCTGCGTCCTAAGGACGCAGATACTATTGAATGTGGCGTCGCTCTACCACTGTAGAAGCCATATCGGGTGCTATCGGGGCTACTGGGCATGGGGGGCGGGCCCGTGACGGCGGGCGGCATGGGCCCCCTCATGCCGCGGTCCCTGTGGCAGCCATTATGGAAGCGCCGCCTCCTTGTCAGGGCTCCGTCTAGAAGCAGAATCCCGGGCAAGACTTTGGCCGGGGATTCCACTCCTGGAGGAGCCATGACGGCAGCGTCCGTACCCGGCGGCCGAGGTGGCCACCCAAGGGTAGTGGGCCCTGGCACTTGCCCGGTTTCGCCGGGTGCCGACACCGGCCCTGCCTGTGGATATGTCATAAATGTCTGATGGGAAAACCCCTTTAATCTTCATGATTAAAAAGAAAAATTCCCAACTCAGTCAGTATTTTGGTAGAAGGTACCAAAGAGTTTTTAAACCGTTCTCTCACAGTTGTCTTATGATTAACGATCAGATGTAATAGGACTTAAAAGGTTTTTTTTCCCACCATCATTTTTAAACAATCTTTGCAAAAGTTATTAGAAAAAAAATTGGACTGGTCAACCTGCCTTTCTCCAGAGACATATTATTTACAAGATCTGAGTTAATAAAAGAAACTGCAGATATTAAGGGTGTAAAATGCCATAAGATTCTTGAGACTAAGCATTTCCGCAATACATTTAAATGGATATTTACTTAAGAATAGCTTGAAGAAGGCAACGACATGTCTAGAGGGGTAAATAAACTATAAGTTATTTGTATAAACAAGTGAGTAGTGTTCTAAAGAAGAGAGTCAATCAAGAAATTCTGAACTGACCTAAAGTCAATATCCAGCTGCCGCTAAGGTTCACATTCTCGAATGGGTGAACCGGAAATTAACTGCATATGTCAAATAATCAAGTAAACAAGATTTGCTTTAAGAAATCTTCATATTTTTTCTCCCCCCAGACCATATCATAACACAATATACCTGTTGTACCTGAGTGATATGTTTTAATTTCCTCTCTGAGCAGGACAAAGAAATCAAGTTGGGACATTCTGGTTCTTCAGAGTCAGGAATGTGTCCTGGGGGAGAAATAGCTGAGCTAGTCCACAGCTGACTGCTATCCTTCCTGATATGCTGCAGGCAACACACCGTCCACAAAGCAAGAGCAATACCGCCGCTAAACAGATGTGTGAATGGAAATTTACGATACTGTCAACTACTGACAAATTGAATATCAAACAAGATTCATTTAATTAAAGACTTCTCTATCTCTGCCAGAATATGCACATTAAAAGCATATTACAGGTATTTAGGAACGCACTGTTCCCATGTGGGTAAGCTCAAGTAGAACACAAATGCACTGGAAAATAAAACCAATCATACGAGTACTGACAGAAAATAGAAATGATACAGCCCAATACTGATACATTATCATCTTTTATTGGTTCAGTGTGCCATTTGTATGGTACTGCATGTATTCACT
Source organism: Rhinoderma darwinii (assembly GCF_050947455.1). Lineage (NCBI taxonomy): Eukaryota > Metazoa > Chordata > Amphibia > Anura > Rhinodermatidae > Rhinoderma > Rhinoderma darwinii. Next base: position 173,587,171 of record NC_134687.1, on the reverse strand, counting down.
ATGACACTATACTACAGACATCATAGGACGCTGTCAGTTTGCACGTCACATTGGCTAGGAAACTAATTTCCAATGTAATTGACAATAGATTGGTCCAGGGCCGCCATCAGGGCAGTACTAGTGGTACTCCAGGGGCCCGGCCACATGGCTGAAGAAAAGGGGCCCGCTGTCGTCGCCCCCCCCCCTGGGCTGTCGCCCCCCCATGACTGTCGGCCGCCCCTCCCGGCCCCCCCCCCCTGCAGACCTGTTTTAACTTCACGAACTGGACGAATAAGAAACCAACTTCAGCATCGTAGAGGAATAACAGAAGGGGAAGATGCAGCATGAGAAGCAGAAGCTCCGTGTGGAAATCCCGCCCCCAGACACGTACCTCTCTACGCAGCCGACTGGACCTGCGGGCTGGTGAGTGTCCCCCCCTCTCCATCCTGCTTCCCATTCCACCTGACCCCACTTGGAGAATATATAAAGTATGTTAAAATGTTTTGTTTTTTTTAGGATTTACTAGCGTTTGTTGATGCAATTTTCGCAATCGCGGCAAAAATGGCGCAGTTTTGCTGCGATTATATAAAAATCATGGTAAAACCGCGTGATTTGTGCGGCGATTACGAAAAACGCATTAAAAAAAAAAGGATACAAAACATGGAAAAATAGTGCTGTTCGGCTATATTCTCACAGTGCGGTCAAATAACGTTTTTGCTGCGATTTTTCAAAACGGACCATGTATCGGCCGTAATTCCCAGGCCGACCACAATTCAGGGAGCCGGACTGCTAGCATCATAGTTATCAGCGGGAATACTGCCCCATACTGAAATCATGCTTTCAATACGGGACCGGGGACAGTGTTTCCACGGGAAGGGAGAGACTCCTATTATTACAGATAACGGTGACGCTAGAGGTCTGCCATCTTTGTACTCCTTTGAAGCTCTGCCTCAGACAGGGCTTCAAAGGAGACTATCAGAATTACGACATACTGCATTAGCATTACATTAGTATTGCAGTATATCATGCAAGCGGTCCAACGATCGCTGCTTCAAGTCCCCTAGGGGGGACTAATAAAAAAAGTAAAAAAATAGTTTAAGTTTTTTTCTACGTTCCAAAAAAAAAAAAAGTATTACAAGTTCAAAAAAAAAAAAAAAGTATTACAAGTTCCAAAAAAAACTCCTTTTCACATTTTCTCCCTAAATCAACGTAAAAAAAAAAAGTTAACATAACTTGTATCGCCGCGTCCTTAAAAGTCCAAACTATCACAATATAGCGTTGTTTAACCCGCTGGGTGAATGCCGTAAAGATATATATATATATATAACACGCAAATTGCTTTGGTCACCTAAGTACTTCAAAAAAATTACATAAAAAGTGATCAAAAAGTCGCATATACCCCAAAATGGTATTGGTGAAAACTACAGCTCGCCCCACAAAATTTAAGCCCTCACATCGCTAAATTGAAAAAGTTATGGCTCTCAGAACACGGCGACACAAAACATTTATTTAATTTAGCAAATAGTTTTATTTTTTTAAAAGTGGTAAAACATAAAACAAAACATATAAATTTGGTATCGCCGTAATGGTATCAACATGTGGAATAAGGTGAATATGTAGTTTTTACCGCCTGATGGAAGTCGTAAAAACAAAACCCCCCAAAAAATGGCGTAAATCGCTGTTTTTTGCCCATTTCACACCACAAATAATGTTTTTTTTCAGCTTCCCAGTACATTATGCGGTACAATAATTGGTGCCATGAAAAACGACAACTTGTCCCACAAAAAACAAGCCCTCATATGGCTATATAGACGGAAAAATAAAAAAAATTATAGCTTTTGGAAGGTGGGGAGGAAAAAACAAAAGGGTTAAATCAGCTGCATGCCTATAATGGTATGTCCACACACAAACTCAAAAACGTCTGAAAATACGGAGCTGTTTTCAAGGGAAAACGGCTCCTGATTTTCAGAAGTTTAAGCCACTCCCGTTTTTCACGGCTGTTTTTGGAGCTGTTTTTCTATAGAGTCAATGAAAAACAGCTCCAAAAACATCAAAAGAAGTGACATGCACTTCTATTTCGTGGGCGTCTTTTTACGAGGCATAAAAAAACGCTCCATCGGAACGTGGTATTTTCCATTGAAATCAATGGGCAGATGTTTGTAGGCGTACTGGCTTCCGTTTTTTCAGCTGTTTTTCGAGGCGTAAGCAGTCCGAAATACGCCTAAAAACACTACGTGTGCACATACCCTTATGTTGCAGAATTGAAACGTATTTCATCCTTTACAATGTAAAGGGTTAATTTACCGTAAATCCCTAGCAAATTCTGTAGCGCACACATTGGAGAAATTTGGTGCACAAAATCCGCATCAAAACCGCCGGTAATTCCGCAGGTAAAATCTGCACCTAATAGTGTGTTTTTTTTTATACATTTTTAGGTGGGGTTTTTACATTTTGATTCGGAAATAGGTGCAGTTTTTTTCTTTTTTAAACTAGTCAAACAATTCGCAAGCGGAAACTAAAGATAAATTAACATCTAGAATATTTGAAAATACGCACCGCAGGTAAATTTTTGGGCAGAAAATGCGACATGTAGATGAGATTTCTTGATCTCATTTACTTTGCTGGTACTGTAAACTGCGGAATTGCCGCACGAAAATACTCGCGACAAATTTGCACATAAAAAGTATCGTGTGCATTTGGCCTAACAGAGTTTTTTTTCACCCTAAGTCCCTGTTCATACAAGTTGAATTTGATACGGATTCCGATGACATGCCGATGATTCTGCATCCCATGCATATGAGGTTTCCGTAACCCAGTTCACATGCTACGAAAAATTTTCCACGTGTATTTTTGTCCGCACAATGAAAACAAATCCACCACAGCAATAAGTAGCACGCGACTTATATTCCATGGAAAAGCCGAGGATGAGCAACTTTGAATGACAATGGGATTTAGGGCCTGTTCACATAGTTTTTTGCAGGCAGAAAAATCTGCCTCGAAATTGCTTCAGGATTTGATGTCAATGGGAGGTCAGAGACGGAAATGCCCGAAGAAAGGGCATGTCGCTTCTTTTTCCCGTGAGCGTTTCTTTCTGCTCGCGGTAAAAAAACTCCTTAGACTCCCGTTGAAATCAATAGGAGGCGATTTCAGCTGTTTTTTGCTGCAATTTCCAACGTGGTTTCCGATGCAAAAAATGCGGCAAAAAACTGTGTGAACAGGGCCATATTCTCGTGCGGATCTGCTTACACGCTTGTGGCATATCTGCGTCAGAAATCAAAGGGAAAGCCTCCGATTTTTGCTGTTGAAGAACACATTGAATTTTAATGGCAACGTAAGAATGGAGCATTAGTTCTCCTTACATCCTCACAAGCGCTTCCTCCTCCCATAAGGCCCCCTTCACATCGTGTTGTTGCCCTGAGTTTATCGTGTACATCAGGAAATCTCCTAACGTACACTATAAACAACGTAGACGATACTTTACAGGGCTCCATTATGTCCTTTTAGCCTCCATAGGGCTGGTAGCCGTCAGTATACCTTATTTTTGAAGGATGAAATGGTGTAGTAGACTTTCCTATTCCAGACTCCCCAGGCAGCATCACAAGTGCTCTACCCGTGGACTTTGTCCCTGGGAAAGCTCCTGACATCACTGTCCATATATGTAAAGTGACGTCAGGGGATGCTCCAGGGCCGAAATCCCTGGCCAGAGCATTGCTGACGCTCCGGCTGTGTACTCAGGCTTTGCAAAGCTTCGGACGTCATTTTACTTATATGGACATCAAGAACAGTGCCATAGTCCCTGGGCAGAGCGCTAGTAGAAGACTCCAGCCCTGTTCATGGACAGTTACTTCAGAAGCTTCCCCTGGGGCATTCCCCAGGCGACATATCCCACTGTATGCCATACAGTCGTCTAAGTTTTCGCTAAATAGTTCAAAATCCAGAGCATTAACCAGTCACTGCCTGCTCCATGGTTTCCTTCACTGTAATTGACATCAGCACCAAAATCAGTTAATGCGTATAACGTACAAACGTGAGTGTGTCACACTTTCCATTGCCCACCCCTGGTAATGGAGGGGGGGGGGCCCAGACATCTTGGCTGAATGGGGCCCAGAAATTCCTGATGGCGGCCTTGGATTGGTTCTCCTGTCCCAAGTACCCAATATTGTTCCTACAATACGAATACTTAATTGAACCGAGGATGCTTACACCTTAACCAGTTAGCCATTTTTCGATTTTTCATTTGAGTTTTTTCCTCCTCACATTCCGAAAGCCATAAAGTTTTTTTTTTCCATCAAGATAATCGTATGAGGGCTTGTTTTTTGCGGGACGAGTTGTAGTTTTTAATGCCACATATAATGTACTGTGAAATGGAAAAAAAATTGCTTGTGGGATGAATGGGAAAAAAACTGCCATTCCTCCATTGTTTTTGAGGTTTTGTTTTTATGCGTTCATCATGCGGTAAAACAACCCTTTATTCCACGGGTCAATAATATTACGGCTATAACAAATTTATATATATTTTTTACCACTTTCACAAAGAAAAAACTATGTTAAAAAATAAAATCGTTTTGTGTCGCCATATTCTGAGAGCCCGAGAGCTTTAACTTTTTTTTATTTTTCCGACGATTGGTGTTAAAGGGAACCTGTCACCTATTAAACCGACTATACTTGGTGGTAGCGGGTGAAAATTCATTTCTATATAACCTATAATTGTCTTCTTAGTCCGCTCTGTAGCTTTAGTATTTAGCTTTTTAGTGTTCCCACACCGTATGCTAATGAGCAGAAAAGAGTCAGATCTTCATTTGAAGAGTCAAATCTTCATTTGAAAAGAGTCATATCTTCATTCCTCAAGTCTTTCCAAGTTTACTCAGCCTCCTTACTTTTGATTGACCGCTCCTCGCCTTCCCCCAGCACACAAAATCCCGCGCTTGTGCATTGATGTCCCCTTCCGGTGTGTGCGCACAAAGGGACACCGGATTATTACGATAAAAGGCGCGAAACGTTTGCAGACCGTTATTTACAGTCGGAAGAAGAGTTTAGGAGAGGGGATAACGGCAATGAACTTTTTATAGCAGCGGTCAGTGAGGGAGAAGTAAAGTTCAATAGGTGAAATGCTGATGACAGGTTCCCTTTAAGGCCTTTTTTTTTTCAGGATGAATTGTAGTTTAGTGTTATTTTTGGGGTACATGGGAGTCTTTGATCACTTTTTGTTCCATTTTATTTGAGAGCAAGGTGACCAAAAACCAGCAAATGGTTTTGTTTATTATTTTTTTTATTTTTTAACGGTGTTCACGATTACATTACATTATTTTAGGGGGGAAAAGTGGGAAACGTTTTATTCTCCCTTTTTTTGTACAATAAACGTTTTCTTACTTTTTTGTTTTGTCCCCCTAGGAATTTGATTTCTGGTGCCATACACTGCAACTGAGCTTAATAGGAGCAGAAAGATACAGTAGCAGACCTGGAGACTTTCCATAGGCCCCCAAGCTGCAATAAAACCCATCTGCCCCTCTGTAATGTTGTCGCAGGGGATAATCTGACGGAGGGGCCCCCCTCTTTTTAAAAAAAAATAAAAAAATAAAAGATGAGGATAGCACAGATAGTTATTTGGATGGAATTGAATCCCCCAAAATAAAGAACGAGAAAGAGTAATGTTATATCACCCGATAATGTTGGAAGAATTGTGTCCTTGAGTGAAACGCCTAATAACAAAGCGGTCAGGGTAGATCGTATTCCATTTGAATGATATAAAATATACCAGGATAAATTAATCCCTGCTTTAGCGGAAACAGTAAATTCCACCTATGTTAGAGGTAGGCTTCCTGAGTCTATGGAGGCTACAGAGATTATTGTGATCTTTTGCCGGAATTGTACCGGCCTACTTCACTGTTAAATGCCGATGTCAAGCTATTGGCCAAAGTTTTGACCAATAGAGTGACGAAGGTAATGAATACTATAATTCATCCTGATCAGACCAGGTTCCGTTGAGTCTTTGCTAATTTACAGCACGGGAGAGTGTATGCTAAGGTAAGCTTTTGATACAGTGGAATGGCGTTTTCTCTTTAGGATTTTGGGTCGTTTCTGTATTGGGGAAAAATTCACAGATTGGATTAGATTACTGTATAGACAACCAAAGGCTAGAGTGGGCATGAATGGTCAGAAATCAGCTTACTTTAACTGAGAAAGGGGAGTGCGTCAGGGTTGTCCCCTGTCCCCTCTTACAGATGTAGTCATCTTTAACGTGACTGATAACTTACTGCAGCGTGATATCACACAACAAAGCCATTGAAAAAGTCAAGATAAGAGATCTAGCCACTGTTTATTTAATGCGTTAAAAGTCAAGGTAAAGACGGCTACATCTGTAATTACCCGAGTAATTGAGGTCTTGGCAATGAAGATCAGAACTTCTGAGAATATAGTGGGTTTTCAATTGGGGAATAAGGTTGATAAAATCTCGTTATATGCAGACGATGTACTCCTGTTTATAGGGGATTTAACCTCCGTCAATTATGTAATTAGTTTATATCAAGAATTTGGTCATCTGGCTGGCCTTCAAATCAACTGTCAAAAATAGAGTTTGTTAAAAATATCAGACGAGACAAACCCAGGTCTCCTTGAATTCTGATGTGGTATTTGAATATTTAGGTGGACAAATCTCTAGGGATCCTGCAGATTACATCACACTGAATATAATTCCCCTGTTTGCATATTTGAGAGGGAAAGTTAAAGTTTGGAATAAATTACCCATGACTAGACCCGCAAAAATTATTAATGTAAAATATTACATTCCTTCTCCAATTTTCCGATTTGGTTGCCGGAATTTTATTTTATTTTTTTAAACTCTTGAAGCCAATTCTAATGATTTAATTGGGAACGGAAAAAAAAAATACCATATTATATATTCTGGCCTTACCTACCCTGTAAATAAAGGGGGCTTTGCCCATCCTGACTGGAGGAAGTACTTCTTGGCTTCTCATTTACAACAGATTCGGGACTGGGAGTGACTAGGTGCTAATAGATTTCTGTTGAAAATACTAGGGGATAAATGGTCTAATGTATTTGAAATTCTAGAAGTTGGGGTTTTGACATCTCCTGATTTGGGACTGGGGCCTATCTATGAAAACCAGCAGCGGGTCTGGGATGTTATTAAGGTCTTTGAAAATATAAATACCTTTACTGAAGTTACCCCTTTATGGGAGAACAGGAATATTGTTGAGTTTGACAGCCTTCCAGACTAGCGATGTCACGATACCAGAATTTGGACTTCAATACCGATACTCTGTGTAGTATTGCGATTTCGATACCAAAACGATACTTTTGCCAACAATAATAAAAAAAATGTTCTTCCGTTTTCTGAAGTGAGGCACATGGTATTATGAATTTTGAACCTCCATGTGCCTCATATTAATAGTAATTAACCCCATCATGTTCCTCAGTCATAATGGACAACATTGGGTTAATGTGTGAGGTACATGATGGGGTTAATTACTATTAATGTGAGGCACATGGAGGTTCAAAATTCATAACACCTCGTGCCTCACATTAATAAGTGAAAGAAAGCAGTTTTTACTTAATTTTATAAAAGCGTAAACATGAATGACGCTATAAATGTGTTATTACGGTCGCGACGATACCGAATGTGTATATTTTATGTATCGAGACTTATTTTAATGTTTTATTGCAGTGTGTGTGTTTTAAATTTAACATTACTTTATTTATTTTTAAACTTTAATGCACTGGTATATAGCTATATGCCAGTACATTAGCCTGTGTACAGATAGTACACAGGCAGTTGTAAGGGCATACCGAAGTATGCCTTAACAGGAAATATGGTCAGACAGCCATGGGGTCCTTCAATAGACCCTGGGCTGTCTGGCCATATATGGTGTGGCCCTCGATCGTGTCACAGGAATTCCCTGTGGAGCGATCCAAAGGGCATCCCCCCTTCTCACTTCCTCTTGAATACTGCAGTCAGCTTTCATCGCAGCATTCACTGGAATAACGGCGTAGATGAGAGGTTTCTCTGATCTCCGCCGTTACAGCGGGACTGTGGCTGTGTTACAGCAATTGCCCCGCTCCTGACAGGAAGTGCGCACGTGGTCAGACTGAATTGGTGCGGCCGGCACTGCACTAATGAGCTGCGGTTCAGGCACTGAAGTCAGAACGTGGGGGGTGTTTTGCAGTGTGTCCGCCATGTTCTGTCTTCAGTGCAGGCAATCATTAGTACAGCGCCGGCAGCATCACCTCATCCTGACGGCGCGCACTTGTTGTCAGGACTCCGGAGCGGGGCAATGGCTGTGTTACACAGCTACAGCCCTGCTCTCATATATTCATGTGTTACAATACTGAGCTGTGCGGCCGCACAACTTAGTATCGAAATACATGAAATAACGGTATCGAACCGTTTGGGGATGCAAAGTATCGAAACAGTATCGAAGTTTCGATGCATCGTGCATCCCTATTCCAGACTCTATGTTATGGAGAAAGTACCACATTACAAGTATATCACATTTATTTAACAATGCACAATTAAAAAACTTTTACTGAATTGCAGAGACTGAAAATATCTTTACAGGCCGTGATCAGGGATCTTGTACAAATAAAACGCCTTTTTGACTATTAAATATAAATCAAGGTTTGTTCTTACACCTTTTTCTTTCTTTAGAATGTTTAAAAAAAATAAGAAAGGACTTTTGACAAGAAAAATGGGATAAGGATCTTGGGATTCGGAATAATGGGATTCTGATTGACTGGGAGTCAGTTTATAAACATATTGGGGAAGTTTCACTTAACCACGATCACCGATTTGTTTTAGGATTAATCATAGAATTTATTATACATCGAAGCTTTTAAAGGTCATGGGGTTAAGGAATAAGGATAAATGTCAGAAATCCGGAATACACCAAGCGAATCTCATTCACTTGTTGTGGCAATGTCCCAAATTACATAAATATTGGAGTGGCGTGGCAGTATCTATTCTCAAACTGATCCGGAAAGCGGTCCCTTTGGAGACTAAGTTATTTATTTTTGGCATTCCTGATCTCCTGACAGATTGTGGTTGTAGTAAATTAATTTCGAAAGATTTTGTTTCTGGCAAGATTGGTTATCATTTATAAATGGATTTCAAAAGATTTCCCACGGGAAGTAGAATGGCACCATAAGGTGAATAGAGTTATGCTCCAGGAAAGAACATATGATTTGACATCAAATAAGGAGGAAGAGGAAAACCTTTTCTATAAGTTATGGGATACATGGATAGCGGAATTACCCCCCAAACAGAAAAATACCCTAGGGCTGGATCAATGGCTGGTTACATAAATTGTGTAAGTAGCTGATCGAGTAAGGTGTTTTATTTTTTTGTTTGTTTTTCTCTCTTTTCGCTCTCTCTTCCCCCCTCCCACGGGATAGTTTCTAGGGTTTTATTGGGGTCGTTGTTGTATATCTATTAAAGTCTCTCTAATTGTGTCTATTATCCCTAAGTGGGCCTGTGGACGGCAGAATGGCATGGCTCGGGAGGCTCTTTACTATCGCAGGGATTGAATGTCAATAAATACCTATGGGGATAATATTTGTACTATATAACACTTTGATGGAATATTTTTTTTTTTCTTTATCAAAGATTTTTATTTTGAAAATATAACAATACAGAAACATTTCACGGTTTGTGCAAAAAAAAAGAAATTTGCACGCAGTGCAATACATTTAAATGAAGTATCATAGTGTAACAACAGTATGCATATATATACATGTATAAGAACAACAGTAAAAGGTAGTCTCCCACCTATCAGAATTGAGTGATAAGAGAGATATAACGGCAATAACTGTACCATGTTCGCGTCAAATCAGTGCAATAGTCAGGAAGACCGCCCCCCCAGTAAAGTGAAAAGTGACACATATAAGAGCACTTTTGAATATATGGACACACAACACATAACACCAGACAACAAACGGAAAACACATACAGACAAAGCGCCTCCGGTAGGTAATATAATTTGTTCAGAACATTCCATCCAGCCAGAGAGGCAAATCAGCACCATCCCGGAATCCAGACCACACCATCCAAGTTTGGACGAAGAGCCCTGATTTGTCCCTATCAGCGGACAGCAACTCCTCCATCCTCATAATCCCGTTCACCTCCGTTACCCATTCCGCCAGGGACGGTACAGTATGCGACTTCCAGTGACGAGGTATCACCGTTCTCGCTGCGGTCAAGAAATGTCGAAAGATCCCCTTTTTGAGGTGTGGGAGTGATCCAGGAACCATAGAAAGCAAGCCTATGGAAGCCGAGGTCGGAACCTCAGTATGGAAAAGCTTGTTGCCTAGATCAAAAATCTTTCCCCAAAAGGGACATAGCATGGGACAGTCCCACCAAATATGCAACATAGTTCCAGGAGCCCCCCCACACCTCCAACAATCAGCAGACACATCAGGGTATAGCCTATGTAACAAGGTCGGACAACGGTACCACCTGGTAAGTATTTTGTAATTATTTTCCTGGGCAAAACAAGACATCGGTAACTTATGGGCTAGAAAGAAGGCGGTGCCCCACTCCTCTTCAGAGTGTCTAACCCCCATTTCCTCATCCCATGCGGCAGTGAAGGATAATTGAGAAAAAGAAAATTTTGGCAGGAGGATCCCATGTAGGTGGGACAACACATGAGAAGGGGCTGTGGGCAAGGACAAGTAGAGTTCCAGAGGAGTCTTATCCTGTAGTAATACCAGACAGTCACCCATGGAGGAGAGATCGGACCGCAACTGCAAATAGGACCACCAAGTTGACCGCCTCCCCGGGCAGGCAGCAGATACATCAGTCATTGGCAATATGGCACCGTCTGGAGTAAGAGTCTCAGACAAACATCCACCATTTCCTCTCTCCCAACAGAGGAATGTATCAACACCCTCCGCCGGAGGGAAAGAAGGATTATCAAATAGAGGAGTCAAGGGACCCGGGCGATGGACAAGGCCCGTAGTACCCAGGATCCGATATCATACCATGAGAAACTGACGTGTGAGGAAAGGTAGAGAGAGAGTTTGTCTCTGAAGGACTGATAGCCACGGCAGAGAGGACAAGGCAAGAGGAGACATAGCCTTTTCAATGCGCACCCATTGCTTACCTGTTTCCGAACGGAACCAATCCACTACTCTCATAATTATCGCTGCTTGATGGTATCGTTTAAAGTCTGAGAGACCCGCGCCCCCGTCTATTTTTGGCCGGCTAAGGACAGCAAACCGGATACGAGGCTTAGAGGAGCCCCACACAAACTTGGTTATGGCCCTATGTAAAGCCTGGAAAAAACTGGATGGTACAGCAATAGGGACGGTCTGGAAGATATATAGAAATTTGGGCAAGATATCCATTTTAACCGCATTGATACGCCCAAACCACGACATGCGGTTCCCGCCGTATTCCGCCAAGTCCTTCATGGTACGCTGTAGAATGGGCGTATAATTCAGAGCATACAAATCCGACTGTTGTGTGGGGACATGTACCCCTAGGTATTTTAAAGATGTAGGTTGCCACCTGAACGGAAAAACCTGAGCGAGATGGGCAGCTAGAGGGTGATCCAAAGTGATATTCAAGTCCTCCGATTTAGAGTAATTGACTTTAAAGTTACTTAAATGACCAAAGCACTCAAACTCCTCCGTCAAAGATGGCAAAGAAATCATGGGAGTTGTAATGTATACCAGGAGGTCATCTGCGTATAACGCCAATTTATGATGCTGTGAGCCAACGCGTATACCATTAATATTAGGGTTGTTCCGCAGTGCCACGGCCAGGTGTTCCATGACCAGAACATACAAAAGAGGCGAAAGTGGGCACCCCTGTCTCGTGCCATTGGCAATAGACAGAGGATCAGATAATAGTCCGTTGACACGAACTCGAGCAGTAGGCCTTTGGTACAAGGCCATTATCCTATCCACCGTGGTGGTGCCAAGGCCAACCTGCGTCAGGACACTGCGGAGGAACACCCAGTGCACTCTATCAAAAGCCTTTTCGGCATCTATCGAGAGTAAGCACATCGGTATCTTACGGGTTTGGCAGTATGACGTCAAAAGGAGAGTTTTGTTCGTGTTATCCCGCGCTTCCCGACCACACACAAACCCCACCTGATCATCCACGATCAAGCCAGGCAGTAATGGCGATAAACGAGAGGTAAGCAACTTTGCGAAAAGCTTCACATCTACATTGATTAGCGATATGGGCCTGAAGTTTGCGCACACCGTTGGATCCTTGCCTGGTTTTGGTAGGAGAGTTATATGAGCCTCGAGGGATTGAGGCGCAAAGGGACACGAGGAGGACACCGAATTAAAAACTTTCGTCAGAAAAGGAGCCAATTGATCTTTAAATGCCTTATAAAATTTATTATTAAACCCATCGGGCCCCGGGCTCTTGCCCAAGGGTGATTCTCCAATAGCACGCTCCACTTCGGCTTCCAAAAAATCCTCCTCAAGCTCCAAAGCCACCCCCTCCTCCAAGGTCGGCAACGCAGTATCATGAACATAACGGTCGATTTTATCCCGTAACGCCTCCGCCTGCATATCATGAAATTGGCCTTTAATATTGTATAGCGCCGAGTAATAGTGTTTAAAGCAGTCAGTAATACCAACCGGGTCATGAACCTCACCGCCCGAGGGAGATGAAATTTTAGGGATATATGACGCTTGTGTGCGAGGATGCAGCATCCGTGCCAGAGACCTACCGCATTTATCCGCATGTTCGTAGGAGTGCTTACGCATCCGATCCCTGAACCGAGCGTGAGACTGGTCTATCAAAGAACGCAAGGATTCTCTCGCTGTAGTGAGCTCCGCAAAAATCTGTGAGGATGGGACCTGTTTATGACAGGATTCCAGATCCCGTATCTGAATCAAGAGACGTGCAATAGCAAACCCCTTTTCGCGCTTCAATCGTGCCCCATTTTGTATTAGTACCCCTCGAATGACACACTTCAGTGCCTCCCACTGGAGTGGCAAGGGAGTAGCTTCATGTTCATGAACCTCAAAGAAACCGGTAAGTGAATCTTTAATGGCCGCCATGCATACTGCATCCCGTAACAAATTGTCATTAAGTTTCCAGGATTGGAAATTAGGCAACGAGTTAGGAAACGTGAGATTCAGAAACACAGGGGCATAATCCGACCAAACCATAGGGCCCACGTCAGAGGTAGGATGCCAGTTAAGCAAGTGGTGGCTAATCAAAAAAGCGTCTATCCTACTGTACATGTTATGCAGTGGGGAGAAATAAGTGTATTCTCTTACCTGAGGGTGTAGAATCCTCCACACGTCAATCAACTGCATGGAATGCATCACAGTTTTCAGTGCCCCCAAATGCGACTTAGGGACAACAGACCTGCCCGAGGAGGTGTCAAGTCTGGAATCGAAAGTCAGATTAAAATCACCTCCAACAATTAAAACGCCCTCAGTGAACTCCTCCAATTTCCTTAAATACAATCGGCCCACTCGTGCCTGGTCCTTATTGGGGAGGTACATATTAGCCAGAGTAAAGATCTTATTACGTATGGATAGCTTGAGAAAAACATATCGACCATCCGGGTCAACCAGAACATCAAGAATTTTATGAGAGAGTGACTTATGAATACATATACTGGCACCCTTGGACTTGGATTCCGGGTTGGTACTGTGGAACCAGGCCGGAAAATATCGATTCGTGAACTGTGGCGTATGGCCCGCCTGAAAGTGGGTCTCTTGTAGGAACAAAATATGTACCCACTCTTTATGCATGTTATATAAAATTTGTGAGCGTTTTTCTGGGACATTAAGCCCCCTAGCATTAAAGGTACAAACCTTCAATTGTGCCATCGCCACCTCTCACTGAAGGAACTCGTAGAGCAATGCACTAAGCAGAGGGGAGACGAACAGCAACAGGACAAACAAGGAAGGGAGACACGACAACAAAGACAAACAGACAGGTGAAATAATCACCCACTCCTTGAGCTACTCAAGGAGAAACAATCCAATATACACCGGATATAACCAGTGAGTCCCTAAGAGGAGAAGTGTCAGGACAAGGTCTAGCCAGCGCCCCGCACCCCCCAACCCAGTGCAAATATCACACATCTTAGAACCAAAACATGAATGGAAAGAGAATCAAGGCCATTAGCTCAATATCACGAGAAAAATGAAGTAATGGCCGATATTAGGTCAGGATCGAACAGAGATGCCAGCATAACAATACATTCCCGGAAATTTACACAGTTACCGCACGAGTATACAGGCATGTAATTAGTAAAAACGACGTAGATAATCACATAACATACATAGTGCAGTAGGACTGGCAGCTGAGGAACATTAATTAATCACGGGCAAATGGCCAATCTGATCACCTGCAGCCCCTGCCCAGAGCAAAAGAACCAGTATAACGGAGTATTACATGAAACACATCAGACTTTCGCCTCCCAAGATATAAGCAGTAACAATTGAACTTAACAGGCCTAAGCCGACTGCTGGCCTACAAAAAAAAAAAACATCCAGACGAAATCACAGCGGATCAGCACGTCGCCCACCAGGACGACCCATAGGAGAAGCGGGAGAACGACCACGCCGGCGTGGCCTTGGACGCTGTGGTGGTAGAGGAACATACGGCCAATCAGGCAAGGAAACTCTCGGCACCTGTAGGGCAGCACAGAAGTCCGGGACATCTCCTGGGTCTCGAACACTCAGCAATGTCCCGTCCCTGCGAACCTGTAGCTGGAAGGGGTGACCCCAGGAATAGGAGATCTCATGCTTTCTCAGCACATCCAGTAAAGGACGAAGCACTCTGCGTTTGTCCAGGGTCATCTTGGACAAATCGGATAACAACTGGATCTTGACCCCTTGTAATAAGACTTCTCCTTTATCTCGGGCCTTCCTCTTGATCTGCTCCTTTAGAGAGAAAAAATGGACACGGCATAGCACATCTCTAGGCATATCAGGATCCGGGTTACGAGGGCCAAGAGTCCTGTGAGCCCTATCCAGCTCCAATGGATCATCAGCAGGACGCTCCAGCAGGGAGTTAAACAAGGACTGTAAGACAGGTATGAGTTGCCCCGAAGATATATCCTCAGGAATACCCCGGAGCCGAATATTGTTACGGCGATTCCGATTCTCATGATCTTCAGCCAGGTTAAATAGAGCATGAATCTGCTGGGAGTGATGATCCAGCCGTTCTGCATGAGAGACTTGCTGCTGTGTAACAGTGGAAACGTCGCAATCTATGCGCTTGATCGGACAATTGAGAGACATTAGTCGTAAGAGCCTGTATCTCAGATTTATAGGTCATCTCAAGACGATTCACATAACGCTCCATGTCCTGTTTAGTGGGCAATGTGGCGAGCTGTTGTCTCAGGCCCTGTAAATCATCTCCCATGCTAGCAGAGCCGACACTGTGGGGAGAGGAATGTAGATCCAAATCCCGAGGAGAAGCAGGCATCGATGCAGACCCCAGCATGCCAGAGGATGAGGAAGGAGAGACACGGGTGCCATGACTAACACCACGTGGCGAGCAGGACGGAGCGGGAAGCGCCATGAAAGTTCCAGAAGGACCCATCTCCACCCCCGCCTGCAGGGAACGAAACGGACCCAGGGAGCCAGAGACCGAAGAGGGGGTACTGTCGGTACCTGATGCTGCAGCGGCAACCCCCGAAGAAGACTCCTCTGCAAGCGGGAATCCTGTTCCAGTTCGTCTCCCCTCCAGCGGCGCCATCTTGGGAGACGGCCCGGCAGCAGCGTCGGTGAGGAATCTTTGAATGGAGCCGGCTGAAGACATCTGCCTCGTACAGTATGGAGTACCCGTGGTTGCCTTAGATTTCCTGACCATTAGGTAGGTTCAAGAGTGTCTTTTTAGTATGCTTATGAGCGGGTTATGGAAGTGCAGGAACGGAGCTCTCAAGCAGCACGTCTGGTCAGCGCCATGTCCAAGCCACGCCCCCCACTTTGTTGGAATATAATGTTAATTTTGATACTACTTTTTACGGAGTACTTTGGTATAATTCAACAATAATAATAAATATATTGGAAAAAATTACGGATTTCTCATTCCTAGAAGTTTATTTTTGAATGTTATGGCACTTTAGTAACACTCAACCCTGCAGTATCATTTATCACCAGGACCATTGGAATATATTTTTTTATATGCACCAATGCAACTTGCCCCAAACAGAACAGAAAAACACTAAAGATGCCCATACAACTACAATAGCTGTCGACCAGTAGCTCGCTCGGTTGATAGTTATTACTCCCAATGGGAGAAGTAAATACGCCGCTGCCAGACATCTCTGGCAGCTGTATATCGCCTGCAGAAACAAAGCATCAGGCATGCTTAGATTCAACATGTACGATTCTTCTTTCCCACATGATCTGCCACGTGCTATTACACATTAGATAGTGGTCTGGTCTGGCAGAAATCGGTAGGTTCACTTTCATCTAATGACTATGGACACCCTAACCCTAAAAAATAATGCCCCTTGGGAATGAAGCATATGCTAATTAAAAATGGAACAAGATAAAATGCCAAAGAAAAAAGATGAATTTATTAAATGAGAATGCCCACCTTTTCCATATTAATGCAATTTTAATGGTAAATCAAGATATGAAGAATCCTGTAATGTTCCATCTGGCTACCTCCAATCTGAGATATCCAAACAAAAAAAAAACTATGGTGTAATACGCTACAGCCAGGTTTACTTCAGTGGCAAACAAAAGGAGATTCAGGCAGCACATCCAAAAACATTTAACGTTTTATTCACCCATGCACCATTTCAGGTCCTCAGAGCCTCTCTCAAGTATGCTTCATCTCCTTTTGCCACTGCTGGGGACGTTTGGATCCAGTCCTGTTGAGCTTGCACTCTTATATTTACTATAGATTCTTGTGCTGTTACCGCTTTGAGGTTTACTTCAGTGTCTCACATGAACACAGTCATAGAAGTTTTAAAAAACATAGGGGTAGTTGTACTAAGCAAAATGCGCCAGAAGTCAAGTGGAAATTGCATCATAAAAAGTACATGTCGTGCACCAAAATCATTATTCATTTTAGACACTTAGCGAACATTCCTCAACAGTTTAAAAAAACAAAAAGGGGGCATCGTAAAATGCAGCAGATATATTAATCACGTGCGCCATTTTTTTTTTGCAAAATATTGGTATAAAGTACACCAGCCACGTGGTGAGTAAGGGAGAGGAAACTGATTAACATGTCCATAAAGCTACGCTAAAATTAACATTTCGCATGCACAATTTTAATACATTTTTATTTTTTGTGTTGTATCATAAAATGAAGCATTTTCTTTAGATGTAATATAAGCCATCAGCACATATCCTAACTCAACATAAGAACCGCTGCTCTGCTCTGTCAGAGGGGCAGAACAAGGGAATGCCGGACGCAACACAAACACTGCAGGTGGCCAACGGAACCTGTTGACTTTAATGGCTTCTGTCATCTTTCCGTCGTAGGGTGTCCCTCAATTTACCGGAAACAGCGCAGCATGCTGCGCTATTGTTTCCGGGAATTTCTGCCGGATCTGCGAAGGAGGTCCCTAACGGAGTCTCCAACGCAGATGTGAACAGCCTCTTACCCTCATCTACCTAAACTGTTGCCTGTAACATCCAAATTCAGATTACATTTTTAAACAGGTTTTTCCTCTAACAGTTTTGATGCACGGGCCTCATATTCTACACATCCTTAAAGCAACCAAAATAATGAAAAATTTGCCACGATAGAGCTGCAAAATTAAAAAAAGAGCTGTTACCTCTTCTGACATGTCTGTTTAAGTAAATAATTGTATTTCCCATAAAGTAACAAATCTGGGGCATCTTTTCTTAAGACTCTGCGTTGTGCCGTTCCCCTGTTATTCCTTCTAAAAAATTGTATAAGTACATTGCCAACTGGGTGTTACAAGTTGGGGGTGTCCGTACACAAACTGACAATGTACAACTAGTAATGACGGGGAATGGTAACACGGGGAATGGTAACAGCCAATAAACACGGGGAATGGTAACAGCCAGTCACTTTATTTACACATTAAATAACAGATGAACAGCATAATACAGAGTTTTAAGAAAATATGCTCCACAATAGTTATTTCATGAGAAATGCAAGTATTTACTAAAACAAACATGTCAGGAGAGGCAACCGTTCTTCATAGATGGCATATAATAGACTAATACATCTTCCATGTCTTCATTCTTATCCATTAAGGTTCTATGGCAATGGCTTACCTGGTAAATCTGAAAATAGGAGAATGCATTCATTAAATCCATTAGCAAGAAGCCGGACTCTCAGCTGCTGCAATATAGCCACCCCAATGCAGAAAGGAAAAGAGGCATTCCCTAAGAGCAGCGTGTCCCACAAATGGAAGATCTTGTGCAGTGGAAAAACATCTGTAAGACAAGAAGACAATAGGAAGAGGATAAAGTACTGTATTTTAAAATTCAATACAGGCTCAAATAAATGACATGATAATATAAGTTAACGTGATCATTCTTACAACTATCATATATCTACACAAAAAAAGTTACACATTTAATAAGTTAGAGGGATGTATATAAGGAATCGACTGAACTGTAAAATTGGTGTATTAAAGAGGATCCTCACCCCCCGTAGCATGATCCATTATATCAGATCTACATCGGCATCAGAAAATGGTTATAATAAGGTTTAAAGGGAACCGGTCATGATAAAAACGCAGTCTGATCTGTTGGCAGTACGTTATAGAAGAAGAGGAGCAGATTGATATATAGTTTTGTGGGAAAAGATTCAATATAACTTATATTTTATTGATCTAAATCTCTGCTCTTTCTATGCTTAGGAGTCCAGTGGGCGGTCCTATTCAGTGATTGATAACCTGCCCTGTGACTGACGGCTATCTCTGTATATACAATCATTACATAGCACCACCCATTGGACTCCTAAACCCAGAAGAAGCAAAGGTTTAGATTAAAAGATTAAAAATTATACTCCCTGTAATTCCACAAAATTTTATATTAATCTGCTCAGCTCCTCCTGCTCTAAAAAACGCTGCACACAGATCAGGCCCCATGCACACGAACGTAAAAACGCCCGTAATTATGGCCCCATATACTTCTATTGGCCACGGGTACTTTTCCGTTTGCTTATGGGAAGGTGCCCGGGCCGTTGAAAAATATAGAACATGTCCTATTTTAGGCCGTAATTACGGCACGGGCAGGCCCATAGAAGTCTATGGGGCTCCCGTAATTACGGGTGGCTACTTGTGTGCAACGGTGGGAGTGTTGCTAGGCGATGTCAGGGGATAGTCACTGTCCAGGGTGCTGAAAGAGTTAAGCGATCAGTGCGGGATAGAGAGAAAGGGCTGCACTGATCAGCAGTAACTCTTTCAGCACCCTGGACAGTGAGTAAAAACCTGCAACAAAAAAAAGTTAATACTTACCCAGAACTACCTGCTTCTTCCTCCAGTCCAGCCTCCTAGGATAACATTTCAGCTCATGTGACCGCTGCAGCGGTCACATGGACTGCCGCATCATCCAGGGAGGTCGGACTGGATGTCAAAAGAGGGACGCGTCACCAAGACAACGGCCGGGGTATGTATGAACGTCTTTTACTTTCAATCGCTGCGTTCTGCTGCGGAAACTCTGCCCGAAAGGGCTGCCCCTTCTCTCTATCCAGCACTGACAGAGAGAAGGGGCTGCCAATTAGTGCAATATAGCAGAGAAAACGGGTCCGTAAATACTGGTGGAATACGGGTGACAAAGGACCCGTATTTACGCCAGTATTTACGAACGGGAAAAAATATGTTCGTGTGCATGGGGCCTCAGACTGCATTTTCAACGTAACAAAAAACTAAAATCAAAATAACATCCCCTCACTTGTTTGATAACATTGCTGTGGTTAGAAAAAAAACCTGTGCAGGTTCACATCTCCCACAGGAAAACGAGGTTAGGGCGAGCTGGGCACTCACGTCTTATGGGCCCCAAAGCAGTTTCCTGGTTAGGGATGATCGTGCTTCTAAATTTTCATGCATGTGAAACGATGAATATAATCCCTTTCCAGCTAAAATTTAATAGTACAAAAACAATTCAGAAAGATTGCTCTTTTAAGATCTTCAAAAGAGAAATGGAATGCGTGTATATTCCAGGCAGTGCATTTCATTGGAAGCTCAAGAGTATAACGCGATTTTCACAATTGATATTCCGAAGCTTCCACTTGCAGCCTTGTTGTAACCTCAAGAGCAATCGGCACATTTCGTCTGCACATGATGCAGCATTTCACAAGACTCAAAGGCCAAAGCATCTTTTATCTCCTCTTATTAATGCTGCTCATCACATCCGTGCTTCTATGCCTGCCACAAACGAACAGAGAGGTGAGAGTTCACCGCTGGTATACAATGGAGCTGCCCTTACGACAGAAATGTATTTTTATTGCTGTGTGAGAAAATAGCAAGGACAAGAGTTCAATCATTATGTTTGTGTTCAATCATTAATGTAGAAGATCCCTTCAAGGGAATTTTACTTTCCTGACCATTTCTACATCTTAAAAACAAGAATGTGCGAAAGGACATTTCTTTAAATTGAACCTTAGAGCCATAATAATCAGTGGTGTACATAGAAAAGTGGGCACCTTATTATGGTGCTGGGTTTTGTCACCCACTACAGAAGGGCTTGGTGTTTATATTCTTCTACACATCCTTTCCTGACCCTTGGGACACGAAAGGACAGACCCTTTCATGACCCTTGGGAGAGAAGTCGTGAACAGGTTTTTTTGCCACCCAGTACCAAAGAAGATGGGACCAACCAGAGCAGCACCACCACTTTTCAAGGGCCCCAAAGAAGGTGCATGGTCTGTATGCCCTAGATTGTAATAGAGAGATGCATTAGCAGGAATTCCTTAATGCACATCTATCTCCCTATATGATTCGGATATGTGTGACAGATCAGGGACAGCGCAGAAAAGTCAAATTTTCTGAGGCTGTCTTTCTGGAGCCATCAGTAGAATGAAGGTGCCATTTATAGCGGTCTGTATTCTGTGAATAAAGTGAACAGAGGTGATGTTGTTAGCCATAACATATTGTGATAGTCGCTCTGTTGACTAAATAAATGGAATATAAGCGCATGTATTCTAAGGCGAAGTTCACACTGAGTTTTTTTACGCGGAAACCGCGCTAAAAACGGCCCGAAAATGCCTCCCGTCGATTTCAAATGGGAGGCGGGAGCGGTTTTCTCCCGCGAGCGGTAAAACCGGCTCGCGGGAGAAAAAAGCAACATGCCCTATCTTCGGGCGTTTCCGCCTCTGACCTCCCATTGACTTCAATGGGAGGCACAGAAATCGTATTTCGCTGCGTTTTATGCTCGCAGCGCCCAATGGACGCGGGCGAAAAACGCTGTGAAAATCGGCGTGCAGGGAGAGGAAAATCTGCCTCAAACTGCCAAACGGAATTTTGAGGCAGAAATTCTGCCTGCAAAATACTCCGTGTGATCATAGCCTAATGTTGGTGTCTGCACTCTGGAGGTGTGAGGTCTACACTACTGATTTGCTCTGTTAGGGTATGTTCACATTCAGCATTGGCAGTGCAGTATTTTACCGCAGTGGGCAGATGTTACATTGTTTCTGAAAGGGATGTTAAAATTAATTCCTAGAGGAGCTTTTTTAAAGTAGTTTTCTGGTTTTCTATAAATTGTATCCAATATATTAATGAAAGTTATGCAATATAATATACTTTGTGTTCCCCCAATTTTAACAATCCCTGCTTGTCGTCAGTAAATGGAAGAATTCTCATTTACCTTGATTATGTCTGCATAGCCTGTTAAAAGTATCTACATTTGTAGTGAGCAGTACACCTGTATCTGAAGGACGTATTTCAGACTTTGCCTTCAGTTTCTGGGGCAGGAAGTAGCTGTCTCAAGGCTACCATAGTCAGCCATATTAGCTTTCATAGGGCTATTTTACCCTCTCCTGGTCATATTGAGGCACCTTCCTAATCCTGCACTCAGGTCATCCTGCTAGTCATTTATAATCCTACCAGCCCTATAACTGTGTAGCAACATGCTTGCCTGAATCTATGCCTGTGCAGCATTTACTATGATCTTATAACGGAGACCAAATGTTTATCAGTTCATCAGAATTGTGCCAGGATGACAAGAGCCATCATCCTAAGTAATAGTCTAGAAGGCTAACAGTCGTTTTAGGCTTTCATTTTTTTATTATATTTTTTTTTTTAAATAGAGAGTACGCAGAACAACCTCATCTGATTTGTACTCCATATACATGTATACCTTTGATTGTGTCCAGCGATACAGGTGATAGCTGTATAGAGACCTCTTTGCTCAGTTGTATGAATGTTAAATACTAATGATTTCACGGTGTACTTTACATCCAGGCCTATATAGTGATGGCGCCAAGCACTTTATTTTGGTTACTCTACTGTAGTGATACTTTATTGCTTGTACAGTGCACTTTATCAGGGCTGTTCTGCATAGCCTGGATTGAGAATCTGCATACTCCGTAATACGTTTATCCTGCATACTGGGTGACTTTTGTCATGTTTATATCCCCATGATAACACATTTCTTGTATGCGATGTCCTTTTAATAATTATGTGTTTTATTATGTAGTGAACTAATAAAAAACTCCTAATTTTTTTATACGATTTGTGTGGAGTGCGAGCATGTTGTGTAGGTTTTGTATAGAAATATTTGGCCACACTAGAGTAACAGGCCAATTCTGCTTTTGTGTAAAATATGTTAATAAAAGCTTAATATCTAGGAAAGAGAAGAACATTTGTTTATTCTGTTTAATTCTTCGGCCAATGGTAAAACAACACCCTCATAGTCCCCCTTCAATATAAACCTATGCTTTCATATCCACTGCACCCCTGGATATTGGCATGGATATCTGCAGGCGCCACAACTTCATTCTAAAGGGGTAGGTCCCTTGGCGGACACTATAAACAATGTTTGAAATCAGCAACAGCTTTATTGTACACTCAAAGTTATATACCCTGAAGAAATTCAAACATAGAACTTCAATATAGGTTTGTTACATAGTTACATAGTTTGTACGGTTGAAAAAAGACACATGTCCATCAAGTTCAACCAAGGGATGGGAAAGGGAAGTAAAAAAATTCTACACATAGGAGCTAATATTTTTTTGTTCTAGGAAATTATCTAAGCCTTTTTTAAAGCCATCTACTGTCCCTGCTGTGACCAGCTCCTGCGGTAGGCTATTCCATAGATTCACCGTTCTCACTGTAAAGAAGGCTTGTCGCCTCTGCAGGTTGAACCTTTTTTTCTCCAGACGGAGGGAGTGCCCCCTTGTTTTTTTTAGGGGGTTTTAAATGGAACAGGATATTTTTTGTATGTGCCATTAATATATTTAAATAAGTTAATCATGTCCTGCGACTTACAAGTACACCCAGATCCTTCTCAACGAGCGACTCCCCCAGTGTAGCTCCCCCTAGGACATATGATGCTTGCAGGTTGTTGGTACCCAGATGCATAACTTTACATTTATCTACATTAAACCTCATTTGCCAAGTGGACGCCCAAACACTTAGTTTGTTTAAATCAGCTTGCAATTCACGAACATCTTCCATAGACTGAACAATACTACATAGCTTGGTGTCATCTGCAAAAATAGAAATAGTGCTATTAATCCCATCCTCTATATCATTAATAAATAAGTTGAATAATAGTGGTCCCAGCACGGAACCCTGGGGTACACCACTTATAACCGGGGACCATTCAGGGTAGGAATCATTGACCACAACTCTCTGGATACGGTCCTTGAGCCAATTCTCAATCCAATTATAAACTATACTTTCTAAATCTATAGTCCTTAATTTACCCATTAGACGTCTATGAGGGACAGTGTCAAATGCCTTTGCAAAGTCCAAAAACACCTCTTCATAAAAACAAAATCAGGTTAGTTTGACAACTTCTGTCCTTCGTAAAACCGTGCTGGCTGTCACTTATAATACTATTTTTTGTCACATAATTCTGTATATAGTCCCTCAATAGTCCCTCAAACATTTTTCCCCACGGTTGATGTTAAGCTTAATGGTCTATAATTACCCGGCGAAGACCTAGAGCCCTTTTTGAAAATAGGCACCACATTTGCCCTGCACCAGTCCCTTGGCACTATACAAATCACGAGAGAATCTCCAAATATTATGAAGAGGGGGACAGAAATAACTGAACTAAGATCTTTAACCCCTTAAGGACGCAGCCTAGTTTTGGCCTTAAAGGGAATGTGTTGCCAGAAAAACATGTTGTTTTTTTTTTAATTAAACATTTAGTGTGTAGGTGATGAAACATTGTTCACATTTTTTTTATTTTTTTCACGAGTCAGGAAATATTATAAATTAGATTCTAATTTATAATATTTCCCATTGCTGGTCACTAGATGGAGCTATTCCCAAAATTGCAGCATTGCAAAATTGGGTAAAAAGCCCTCGCTCTAGTGAGCTCTCAGCATCCCCCCCTCCTTTATCCTGGCTAGTGCCGGGATAAACGAGGGGTTTGAACGGTCTAACCTCCTACACTGTGTGTCGCCATTTTTTGAGCTAACACACAGTGTAGTAGGTTTACATACAGTAGTAAACGTACACAAACACGAACATACATTGAAATCTCTTACCTGCTCCTGCCGCCGCGGCTCCCTCCGGCCCATCCGCTCCGTCTGCTGCCGCTGGTCCAAGTGCACAAGTCCGGAAGCCGCGACCGGAAGTAGTAATCTTACTGTCCGGCCGCGACTTCCGGTCCACAGGAAAATGGCGCCGGACGGCGCCAATTTCAAATTGGACTGTGTGGGAGCGGCGCATGTGCAGTTCCCACACAGACGGCGTACACAGAAGTGGATGGGACGGGAGCCGTTCGCAGTCCCTATGGGACTGTGGCTGCCGTATTCCATGTCTGTATGTGTCGTTAATCGACACATACAGAAATGGAACATAAAATGGCAGCCCCCATAGGGAAGAAAAAGTGTAAAAATAAGAAAAAGTAAAACACAAACACACAAATAAATATAAACGTTTTTAATAAAGCACTAACATCTTTAACATATGAAAAAAAAATTTGTGATGACACGGTTCCTTTAAGGCTCAGAGCCCATTTTTCAAATCTGACATATTTCACTTTATGTGGTAATAACGTTGGAATGCTTAAACCTAGCCAAGCGATTCGGAGATTGTTTTCTCGTGACACATTGGGCTTCATGTTCGTGGTAAAATTTGGTCGATATATTCAGTGTTTATTGGTGAAAAATTGCAAAATTTAGAGAACATTTTGAAAAAATAGCATTTTTCAGAATTTAAATGCATCTGCTTGTAAAACAGATGGTTATACCACCCAAAATAGTTACTAGTTCACATTTCCCATATGTCTACTTTAGATTGGCATCGTTTTTTGAACATTCTTTTATTTTTCTTGGACGTTACAAGGCTTAGAACATAAACAGCAATTTCTCATATTTTTAAGAAAATTTCAAGCCTTTTTTTTAAAGTACCTCTTGAGTTCTGAAGTGGCTTTGAGGGGCCTATGTATTAGAAACCCTGATAAAACACCCCATTTTAAAAACTAGACCCCTCAAAGTATTCAAAACAGCATTTAGAAAGTTTTTTAACCCTTCAGGCATTTCACAGGAATTAAAGCAAAGTGGAGGTGAAATTTGCAAATTTCATTTTTCTTGCTGAATTTCAATTTTATTAAAAAAAAATTCTGTAACACAGAAGGTTTTACCAGAGAAACACTTTCTAAATATGTATTGTCCAGATTCTGCAGTTTTTAGAAATGTCCCACATGTGGCTCTACTGCGCTCGTGGAATAAAACACAAGCCCTAGAAGCAAAGAAGCACCTAGTGCATTTTGAGGCCCCTTTTTTATTAGAATATATTTTAGGCAGCATGCCAGGTTTGAAAAGGTGTTGAGGTGCCAAAACAGTAGAAATCCCCCAATAGTGACCCCATTTTGGAAACTACACCCTCAAGGAATTAATTTATGGTTGTTGTTACCATTTTGACCGCACGTTTTTTTCACAGCACCTATTTAAATTGGGCTGTGAAATTAAAAAAATGTCATTTTTTTCCAATAAAATGTCATTTGTGATCAGAATTTCTTATTTTCACAGGGAACAAAATACCCCATTTTATTGCCCAATTTGCCCCATTTGTGGTGATAAACTGCTGTTTGGGCCCATGGGAGGGTTCAGAAGGAAAGGAGCGCTATGTGTTTGTTGGAGTCCAGATTAGCTGGATTGGTTTTCGGGTGCCATGTCGCATTTGCAGAGCCCCAGAGGTATCAAAGCAATGGAAACCCACCAGAAGTGACCCCATTTTGGAAACTACACCACTCAAGGAATTCAAATATGGTTGTTGTTACAATTTTGACCACACAGTTTTTTCACAGCACCTATTTGAATTGGGCTGTGAAATGAAAAAAATTTCATTTTTTCCAAGATGTCACTTTTTATGAAAATTTCTTATTTTCACAGGGAACAAAATACCCCATTTTGTTGCCCAATTTCTCATGAGTGCAGCAATACCCCATTTGTGGCGATAAACTACCGTTTGAGCCCATGGGAGGCCTCAGAAGGGAAGGAGCGCTGTGTGTTCTTTGGAGTGCAGATTTTGCTTGTTTGGTTTTCGGGTGCCATGTCGCATTTGCAGAGCCCCAGAGGTATCAAAGCAATGGAAACCCACCAGAAGTGACCCCATTTTGGAAACTACACCCCTCAAGGAATTAATTTATGGGTGTTGTGACCATTTTGACCCCATAGTTTTTTCACAGAACTTATTTGAATTGGGCTGGGAATGAAAACAAAATAAATTTTTTCCAATAATATGTAGTTTTGGCTGAAAATTTCTTATTTTCACAAGAAACAAAATACCCCATTCTGTTGCGCAATTTGTTCTGAGTGCCGCAATACCCCATTTGTGGTGATAAACTGCGGTTTGGGCCCATGGGAGGGCTCAGAAGGAAAGGACCACCATTTGCCTACTGGGGATTTTCTGGTGCGAAGTCATGTATGCAGAAGCCCCTGAGGTACCAGTACAGTTGAAACCCGCAAGAAGTGACCCCGTTTTAAAAACTACACCCTTAAGGCATTCATCTAGAAACCTACACCCCATAAACTGTAATGTGGGTTCTCCCGGGTATGGCAATACCCTACATGTGGCTGTTATCAGCTGCCTGGGCACACAGCAGGGCCCAGAGGGGAAAGACGAGGGGGGATAAGCTGTGCGGAGTACATCAGGGTAAGTAAAATTGGGGTAAATTATAAACCAAGGGATGTATGATAAATTTTAAAACACTTTCATACAGAGCTCTGGTTTTTTGGGACACGTGTTACATTGATATATTGTGTCCTCCCTTATCCCCCTCTTATAGCAGACTTTGCACCTCTTTTGACTTTTTCCCTTCTTGCCAGTTTGGGGAACTTCTCCTGGAAAGTGTTACCCTGGTACGATGCGTGTGGCCTAGCTTCCAGAAGTACTGGGTGCCCGCCCCCCTTCTTGGTCCCTAAAGATTAGGTTCTTGATAATCACCTCTTGAAATTCCAGGAAAGTTCCCCTCTGGCCTGCACATCGACGTAGCACGTACACATTGTACAAAGCCATCGGTATGATGTTCACGGCCAGCTTCTTATACCACACCGCATGGCGCTGTAGGGCTTCAGGACTTGATCTGACAAGTCCACCCCTCCCATGTACCTATTGTAGTTCAGGATGCAGTCTGGTTTGGGGGGTGGCCTTTCCTTCATATATCCTAAATCTGTATGTATACCCTGATGCACTCTCTCACAGCTTATACATCTTCACGCCATACCTTGCCCTCTTACCCGGCAGGTACTCGCGGAATTGAACCCTCCCTTTAAAATGTACCAATAGAAATAGAAATACACTTAGAAATACACTTCTTGGGGATGTATGCTCGGGCACTGAAACGGTCTAATAGGGGACTCCGTTTATACAAACGGTCAAAACTGGGGTCATCTCGGGGTGGGCACGGCTCATTATCAGTATAATGTAAGAAGCGAAGTATTGCCTAATTTATTTATTTTTTTAGGTTACAGTTCAGTTCTGAAGTTGCTTTGAGGGGCCCATATATTAGAAACCCCTATCAAACACCCCATTTTAGAAACTAGACCCCTCAAAGTATTCACAACAGCATTTAGAAAATTTATGAACCCTTTAGGTGTTTCACAGAAATTTAGAGCAATGTAGAGGTGAAATTGACATTTTTTTTTTGTCAGAAAATCCTCTTTATACCATTTTTTTTATAACACAAAAGGTTTTATCAGAGAAATGCAACTTAATACTTTTTACCCAGATTCTGCAGTTTTGAGAAATATCCCACATGTGGCCCTAGTGCGGTAATGGACTGAAGCATCGGCCTCCGAAGCAAAGGAGGACCTAGTGGATTTTGAGGCCTCTTTTTTATTAGGCACCATGTTCGGTTTGAAGAGGTTTTTTGGTGCCAAAACAGTGGAAACCCCCCAAAAGTGACCCCAATATGGAAACTAGACCCCTTGAGGAATCCATTGTAGTTTTCTTGGGGTGCATGCGGCTTTTTGATCAGTTTTTATTCTATTTTTAGGTGGCGTGGTGACTAAAAAACAGCAATTCTACTATTGTTTTTTTATTCTATTTTTTTTACAGCGTTCACCGTGCGCTATAAATGAAATATTCACTTTATTCTGCGGGGCGATACGATTATGGCGATACCAGATGTTTATAGGTTTTTTTTATGTCTTATGGCGTTTGCACAATAAAATCCGTTTTGTAAAATATCATTTACTTTTTGTGTTACCTTATTCTAAGCGCCAGAACTTTTTTAGTTTTCAATCAATAAAGCCGTGCAAGGACTTATTTTTTGCGTAACGAACTGTAGTTTCGATCAGTACCATTTTTAGGTACATGCAACTTTTTGATCTCTTTTTATTCAATTTTTTGGGAGGTGAAGTGACCAAACAATTGTGATTTTGGTACGGTTTATTATTATTTTCTTTTACGGCGTTCACCGTGCAGGATAAATAACGAAATCATTTTGTAGTTCAGGCCGTTACGGACACGGCAATACCAATTATGTATAGTTTATTTGTTTGTTTATACATTTTTATTAATAATAAATGACTGATAAGTTAAAAAGGGGAATTTTGACTTTTAATACTTTTAAAACTTTTATTTTCTTATTTTTACACATCTTTTTTTTACTTTATTACTTTGTACCACTAGGGGACTTGAGGGCAGGAGGCCCTGATCGCTATTCTAATACACTGCACTACATGCGTAGTGGAGTGTATTAGAGCTGTCAGCTACTCACTGACAGCAAGCATAGTGGGTCCTGACGTTGTCAGGACCCACTAGGCTTCCGTCTATGGCATAGCTGGACGCCATTGTTTGGTGTCCGGTTGCCATAGTCACCATCGCCGGCCGCTATCGTGTAGCAGGCCGGCGATGGCAGCTTAACCCCTAAAAAGCCGCGATCTCTATTGAACGCGGCTTTTAAGGGGTTAATCAGCGGGGACACAGCGATCGGTCCCCGCTGTAGGAGCTGGGACAGCTGCTGTACGAGACAGCAGCTGTCACAGCTCCTGTATGTGTCGGGAGGACGGCCGAAACGGCCGTTACTCCCGAGACGTACTATTAGGTCATGGAGCGTGAACGATACAGCTACCATGACCTAATAGTACGTCCAGGAGCGGGAAGGGGTTAAGAACTCTAGGGTGTACCCCATCTGGTCCCGGGGTCTTGTGTACATTTATTTTATTTAATTTAGCTTGGACCAGATCTACATTTATCCAATTCAGTATATGAACGGATATATTAACCCTTTAGTGACCAGCCAATTTTAGGCCCTAATGACCAAGATATTTTATTTGTTTTTCTATAGTCGCATTCAAAGAGCTATAACTTTATTATTTTTTCGTCTACATAGCTGTATGAGGACTTGTTTTTTCGGGATTAGTTGTACTTTTTAATAGCACCATTTTTGGGTACATATAATTTTTTTATTAACTTTTATTATCTTTTTTTGGGGGGATTATAAAAAAAACCTGAAATTCCACAATTGTTCTATGCGTTTTTAAATTGACGCCGTTCACTGTGCGGCGTAAATAACATCTTACCTTTATTCAATGGGTCGGTACGATTACGGCGATACCACATATGTAGAGGTTTTTTATGTTTTACGACTTTTGCACAATAAAAACACTTTTGAACTAAAATTAATTTGTTTTTGCATCGTTTCTTTCCAACAGCCGGAACCTTTTTTATTTTTCCATCAATGTAGTGATTTTTTGGGCTTGTTTTTTTGCGGGACGAGACGTAGTTTTGATTGGTATGGTTTTGGGGTGCATGGGACTTATTGATTCATTTTTATTATGACTTTTTTGGGGGGCGATGGAAAAAAATTGCAATTTCGCCATTGTTTTTTGCAGTTTTTTTTTACGGTGTTCACCTTGCGGTTTAAATTACATATTAACTGTATTAATTGAGTCATTACGGTCGTGGCGATACCACATATGTGTACTTTTCTTTCTTTTTTACACTTTTACTAAATAAAAACACTTTTTATGGGAAAAGTTTTTTTTTTACTGTCATTTTTATTATTAATCTTAATTTCATATTTATGACTTATTTTATTAGTCCCACTAGGGGACTTTACTGTGCGATCTTCAGATCGCTGCTATAATGCTTTGGTATACTTCGTATACCAGAGCATTATTGCCTGTCAGTGTAAATCTGACAGGCAATCTATTAGGACGTGCCTCCGGCGCGTCCTAATAGGCATATGTCCAGGGCAGACCTGGGGGCTTTTATCAAGCCCCCGGCTGCCATGACACACCATCGGAGACCCGCGATTGCATTTGCGGGCCGCCGATGGGTGACAGAGGGAGCTCACTCCGTCTGTAAACAAGTTAAATGCCGCGGTCGCTATTGACAGAGGCATTTAACAGGTTAAACGGCCGCGATCGAAGTAAACTTCAATCGCGGGTGTTGGAGCAGGAGCCCAGCTATCACCAGACAGCAGAGCCCCGGCTCCAGCCTGCACGGGAGACCCGTGCAGGACTTAGACTAGGCCAACGTGAAAAGGCGTTGGCCTAGCCTAAGGCATATTGGTGGTCACTAAGGGGTTAACATCACTGGCACCGGCTATATCAGCTTCTCTTTCTTCTGTTGTATATACAGAGCTGAAGAACCCATTTAGTAACTCTGCCTTCCCTTGATCCCCTGTGACCAACTCCCCATTACCATTATCTAGGGGTCCTACATGTTCAGACCTTGGCTTTTTTGCATTTATATACTTGAAGAATTTTTTGGGGATTTGTTTTACTATACTTGGCTACCTGCCTTTAATTTTGTATTTTTGCTGATTTTATTACCTTTTTACAGATTTTATTAAGCTCTTTATAATTTACAAAGGCTACAGCTGTACCCTCAGATTTGTATTTTTCAAATGCCCTTTTTTTGTCATGTATTGCCCTTTTTACAGAAGGTGTAAGCCATGTGGGGTTTAATTTTAGTCGTTTATACATGTTACCTATAGGAATAAATTTTGCACTATAATTACCCAAAGTAGATTTTAAAATCTCCCATTTATCATTTGTACGATTATTTGACATTAGTTCTTCCCAGTCTATATCCGGAATTGCAGCCCTCATCCTGGGGAAATTGGCCTTCTTAAAATTAAGTGGTTTTGCCCTTCCAGTCCGTGTTTGTTTTTTACAGTATAGGTAAAATATAACTATATTGTGATCACTGTTACCGAGGTTTTCACGAACATTGACATTCCCAACAAGCTCTGCATTATTAGAAATGACCAGATCCAACAGAGCTTCACCTCTAGTCGGGTCTTCCACAAACTGGCCCATAAAATTTTCCTGCAACAGGTTGAGGAAATGTCTCCCCTTTGCAGTTGAAGCCGAACCATAACACCAATTAATATCCCGGTAATTAAAATCTCCCATTATCACTTCAGTACCCCCCTGTGCAGCCTGATCCATTTGTTTATATATTTGACCTTCTATCTCCTCAGTTATATTGGGGGTCTATAGATTACACCAAAAGTAATTTTTTTCAGTGTTTACCTCCCTTTGCAATTCCACCCACAAGGTTTCAACCTCCTCCCAGTCTTCATCCACTATTGTCTCTTTCACACTCACCTTCATATCACTTCTCACATACAGACATACACCACCGCCTTTCCTATTTGTCCTGTCTTTCGGAAACCGTGTAAAAACATGTAGATTTACAGCCCAGTCATGAGAAGAGTCTAGCCATGTGTCAGCAACACTAACTATATCTATATATTCCTCCAGTACCAAGGCCTCCAGCTCCCCCATTTTGCTTTCTAGACTTCTGGCATTTGTGTTCATACACTTTCACTTGCATTTCAAATCGCCACGTTTGGTATCAGAAATTTGATTATTTGGCCATTTTTATTTTCATTGCTGTTTTGTAACAAAAGGATCTCCTTACCCTGTTGTCTAGTCCTCTCCACACAGTCTGTTTCTCCCCCCACCAATATAGTCTGACCTCTCTCTAACCTGACTACCCCTTTATTTTCTACATTGACCTCCCTCCTCAGCCCTAGTTTAAATACTCCGCCACCCCAGCTAGAATTCTCTCCCCCAGCACAGCAGACCTCATTCCATTTAGGTGCAAATCATCTGCAGAATACAGTTTGTACCCCAATGAAAAGTCAGCCCAGTGCTCTGGTAACCCAAAGCCTTCTTCGCTACACCAAGACTTAAGCCATGCATTTAACTCCCTGAGCTCCCGCAGTCTTTCCTGTGATGCGCATGGCACAGGCAGTATTCCTTAGAATACTACCTTGGAGGTCCTTCCCTTCAGCTTGTAGCCTAGTTCTTTAAAATTATTCTTAAGGCTCCTCCACCTACCATTTATTCTGTCGTTGGTACCTACATGGACCACGACAGCTGGATCATCACCAGCTCCTCCCAGTAATTTATCTACCCGTTCCACCACATGCCGAACCCTGGCACCAGGAAGACAGCAAACCATTCATTTGAGGCGGTTTTGGCGACAAATTATTCTATCCGTCTTCCGGATTATAGAATCCCCTACAACTACCAATTTTCTTGCCTTACCTGCATTACCATCCCGCCGACTACTAGCTGGGCTGTTCTCCCAGCTGTTAGGGAGATTAGTATCCACTAGGGTTGCCATTTATGAGACTGACACCCTCGTATCATCACCCAAC
Organism: Rhinoderma darwinii; assembly: GCF_050947455.1. Taxonomy (NCBI): domain Eukaryota; kingdom Metazoa; phylum Chordata; class Amphibia; order Anura; family Rhinodermatidae; genus Rhinoderma; species Rhinoderma darwinii. The sequence continues at coordinate 173,554,009 of NC_134687.1, read as the reverse complement.
ATGGCAATTTTGCTTGGAATATAAGAAACAGGATTGACCTTCCTTTTCTTGGACCCCTTTCTACTGCCCCTAAATACATTAACCCAGCTACTTGCCTGATCCTGCTGACCCATGTCTTCACCCTCCAGTTCTACCCCACTAACTGCTTGCCCAGTGAGCAGCATGCTCCGCTCAAGATTGTCTATCGCCCCCTCAGTGTTGCATTTTGCTCCTCCAGATCTCTAATGCGAGCTTCCAGATGAACAACATGCTCACATCTGCCACAGAGGTATTCACCCTGGAACTCCTGCTCCAGTCGTGCATACATATGGCAAACTGTGCACTGAAGAAAACCTCCAATCTTGCTATCCATTATCCGGTTACAAAAAAACTGTGAACAATTGTTATTGTAAAAGAAAAGAAGAGTACTTACTGGGGCTTCAACTCCTCTTTAACTCAAGTTTAGTAACTCCACTTGATTTACAAACCACTTGATTTAGCAAGCCAAAACAGAGCAAGCTCAACAGAGGCCTGAGGGCTAATTTATACCACCTGAGAGCAGTTAACCCCTCCCCCTAGTCAGCTGCACAGTAGGACAGAAGCTAAGAAGGAAAATAGGGTTTTAAATTGTGTCAGTTTTACAAAACTTCTATTAGAAAGCACTCAATTCATAGATCACACACAGTATCCCACACAAGAACACAGCAAGTCAATCCGGTTTAGTAACTCCACTTGATATACAAACTACTTGATTTAGCAAGACAAAACAGAGCAAAGTTGTAAATTAGTGTATTCTATCTTGAGACACTGCACTCTAGCAATGCCTACTAAATACAATGTATTATTTAATAAGTTTTTGTTTTTTTCCATTACCCCACGATTAAGGTTCTGTCTGGACACACCTGTAGAGAGACCACAACTTTCTAATATACTATGTGTTTCGAAACCACAGCATTTTCAAGATCTCTGGATGTTGACACGGATGTCCCTATTCACAGATTGCAAGCACAGATCTTCAAACATATAGTATATTCGAAAGTAGAAACCCTTTAAAAAAAATTAAATGATTAAGCTATAGTAATGGTTCAGGATTTTATATATTTAATTAACATTATTCAATAGATTTTTCATTAATTATCAAAAAATGATTATGAAAGAGAGCTTAATGATTATGAGCAAAATCACATAGACTGATGGTTGTTTTTAAAAATAGGGCTGGTTTTGTAATTTATAATTAAATCAATACAGGACAGCTTTAAAATTCTGGCACTCTGTCAGTTCACATTGACCATTTCCAGCTACTTTGATACTGCTGCTTAGAAAGAAGTGCGCAGCCAAGTTACAATTATGTGATTGACAGCTAAATTGAGCTAAATGACATCAAGAATGCGATTTAGTATCTATGGCCATGCTGAATTAACACACAAATGGAGCAGTAATGCGTATGCTCGACCATCGCTAAATTCATTTTTTTGGGGCTGCTGAGTGCTACCTTTGGCAGCCCCATACAAATTAACGGAGAAGGGGCTGAACATGCTATTCCTATGGAGCTCCACGGAACGGCAAGGTTTGCCTGTTCTTGTAATTGTGGAGCGGTCCGACCCCACTGATCAGATATTTATCACCTATTCTGTGGATAGGTGATAAATATTGATTATGGGAAAACCCCTTTAACCCCTTAAATGACCAACCTATTTTAGACCTTAATGACCAAGTAATTTTTTACGTTTTTCCATCGTCTCATTCAATGAGCTATAACTTTTTTATTTTTGCGTTGACATAGCTGTATAAGGTCTTGTTTTTTGCGGGACAAGTTGTATTTTTTAATAGCACCAATTTGGGGTACATAGAATTTATTGAATAACTTTTATTAACTTTGTTTTGGGGGGGGGGGGGAGAAAAAAAAACTGCAATTTCACAACAGTTTTTTGTGTCCTAAATTTATGCCGTTTACCGTGTGATATAAACACAATAACTTTATTCAGCGGGTTGTTGCGATTGCAACGATACCAAATTTATATAGATTTTGAAAGTTTTACTACTTTTTTTTCAAAATTATTTGTTTTTGTGTCTCCATATTTGAAGAGCAATAACTTTTTAATTTTTTCGCCGATGCAGCTGTATGAGGGCTTTTTTTATTTGCCCGACGACTTTCTAGTTTTTATTGGTGCCATTTTGGAGTAGATGCGACCTTTTGATCACTTTTTATCACATTTTTTTTAAGGCAGGATTCAAAGAAATCAGCAATTTTTGCATTGTTTTTTTATTTTATTTTTACGACGTTCACCGTGCGGGTTAAATGACGTAATAACTTTATAGTTGGGGTCATTATGGATGCGGCGATACCAAGTATGTATCTTTTTTTTACTTTATTTTTGGTTTTTTTAATAATAAAGCAGTTTGTAAGGGGAAAAAGTGGGTTTTTCATTTTTGTTTTCACTTTTTTTACAAACATTTTTATTAAACTTTTTTTTTAACTTTTTTACTAGTCCCACTAGGGGACTTCACTATGCGATCCTCCGATCGAATTTATAATACACTGCAATACTTCTGTATTGCAGTGTATTATGCCTGTCTGTGCAAAACGGGCAGGCTTCTGCTAGGCCATGCCTCTGGCATGACCTAGCAGGCATACACTACAGGCAGACCTGGGGGCCTTTATTAGGGCCCCGGCTGCTATCGGAGACACAGACACTCGGCGATCTTATTGCCAGGTGTCGGTGGAAGAGAGGGAGCTCCCTCCCTCTCTCCAAAACCACTCAGATGCGGTGCTCGCTATTGAGCGCTGCATCTGAGGGGTTAAACGGGTGAGATCGATACGGTTACCGATCTCACCCGTCAGAGCAGGGATGTCCTCAGCTACCTCTGGCAGCTGAGAGCAGGGAGATTTAACTACTCCCTGCTCGGTTTATTTATTCCGATGCAGCGCCGTAAAAAGGCTATTGCATCGGAACAAAGCCCGTTAGTGGGCGCCGTAAAAACACTATGGGGCGGCCACTAACGGGTTAAGGACAAATTCCAAGAGATAGACATATTGCTCTTTCCCCATTCCTCCTTTCGTTCTTGAATATAGTAAACTTTAGGGGAGTACCAATCTAGCTAGGTTATTAGATTATGGCTACACACACACATTCTACCTGTGATTATATGCTAGTGTAGTCACAGACTAGAGAAAATGACACACATAACCACCCAAAATAAGTCTTTGTTTCTTTACTTACAGAGATAGTCAATTTTCTGTTTGGTTGCAACGACCACTACAATTTGTCGTACAATTAGTTTTAGGGCTATGGGAAAATTCCTCTAGCCTTAATATATCATGAAGAATATGCCAATTATAGAAAAGTCATTAATCTGAGTAACGATGGCCGGTCATGTGCGGTCACCTATCCATGAAAACCAAGTACGCAACCCTTCCTTCACAACAAGAGTCACCAACTGATGGACCCCTGCCAAAATGACTAATGACGTGTCTGTAATAGGAAACCCACTTTAAATTACCGTGATTGACGAAATAAAGAATGTCCATGGACACTTCTACAATGCATATGGTCCGTTAAGTGGACTTAAGGAAGTGTTAAGCCCCTCTGGCTGTAGCTGGCCACTTTACATAACAAGATATGCCAACATCTTAAAAAGATTATTATTACAGCACCAGTGTCCTCTTCAGGACTGAGCAAACGTATTCACTTCCAAAAGACTCGTAATTACAACTGGGAGGTATTTGTCTTGATTTTTATTTAACCTATTAAAGAAGGATTTTCATTTCAAGTGTTTCAGAGAAGTGCAAATTGCTTTCTAAAGTGAGTTTTGGCTAGTGTTAAATGAGAAGATCCTCTTCTTGTTCTGGCACTGTCAAAAGCAGCGTGATTTACTTGCAAATTCTGCTCCTGCTTGGATGATGCAAGCAATTCTCGCATCTGGCCATTAATTGTTTAATCAAACCTGACAAGAGTTCTTCATTCGACCTGCTCTTGGTATGAGAAACTAGTAGAGTTATAAGACAAGAAACATTCTCTAAGAAACAGCCACATCAGCAGGCATGAATTTGGCCTTGTAGGTTTTAATCTTCCACCTTGATTGAACTCATATTACTCCAAAGTCTTCCCATTCCACAAAGACTCAGCGTATTCATTTTCCTCAACAATCTACCTCTCAGTTTCAATGACATATCTGCTTCTGATCGGTCTACAGTCTTTTAACCCATTTATGTCTGCCTAGGGTGTGCTATACATGGCATCAAATCAGTGTCTGCTGGCATTTAATATCTGTGATCAGCAAACACGACAAACCGAAGAATAATGCAATACAAATGTCAAGAATGCTTGTAGACGAGAACAAAAAAATGTGACGTAAAGCAATAAAATAGAACACAAAAAAAAAATAGAAAGACTGGGACTTACGTGTGAACATTGTGAGGAACCACGGAATAGCGTAGAGCTGAAAGACAATGAAGATGCAATCAATGTGGGAACAATCTGTTCTTGAAAGAAACAAAACCCTTCGGCAGTGAGTAATGTCATTGTCGCAAATACGATACATAGAACCCACAAATGGAGGGATCACTTTTAAGTAAAAACTAATAAAACTTAATGTGAACTTATTTAAAGAAAAAGTTTCAAGTGTGTCTACAAGTCTATAAGTGTGTATGGACACTATATAACTCCCCCCTGAAATAAAATCACCAGGGGACGTCACTTTGCTTTTCCAGACTCCTGAATAGCAATTCTCCCTAGTTATGCATATGCATCTCCCACTCCCAGGCAGATTTACGCTCTAGTAGGCAGGGAATCTGGGTGACAGTTAAAGCTGCCAGTAGGAGTTGTAATGGTACCCATGAGGATTGTAACCAAGCTTTCCCGGATACAGAAGTAACTAAGAGTTGATGGCATAGGAAGACTCCATAATTATAATGCTTTGAGTCTTTAAATCTAAGGAGAACCTGTAAGCTCCTTGATGTTGTCCTATCTTGGAGCAGCATAAAGTAGGAAAAGTTCTACGAAGTCGAAGTAAAAAAAATAAAAAAAAATAAAAAAAGACTCTGCTGTTAAAATAAAAATATTCTGTAAAGTCCAGCACACGAACCGCGTTACTGACCAAGCTTACAGAGAAGGTACTGTTGGGCGACCACGATCGGTCTGGCCTTACCTTTCACCCCATGATAAACCGATTTCTCCCTATCCCTGTATATTGGGAAAAACCTGTCATCATAGGGGGGAGGGTGGGGAAAGACAGAGGAACGCCTCCAGCTTATACAGGTCAGCATTAAAGAGCGGATATTCATATCTGATGGTTATAGCCCTTTAAACAGAACGACGTGCCCTTACTGCCAGCACCCCCGCCAATGCTGAGAATAAAGGAGTGTTTCCCTGCACAGTGATATCCCATTTCCCTGCACAGTGCAGCGTACTGCAGCACAGCTCCATTCAAGTAAATTGGTCCGTGCTGCAGTCCCCTTCATAGCGGTGCTTCTGGCCACTTGCTGAAAAAAACCTTAAAAGGGACACAGCGCTGGAAAAGTGCAGTGGCCCATTCATTCTCAGGATCGGTGGGGTCCCGCCAGATCCAAGCTATTTGCCACCACTTTTGTGATGAGAATAACCATTTGAGGGATTAACAGAAATGACCGTAAGTTTCTGGAAATCATACAGTGGCATTTGTTATCTTGGTAAGGGGGAAGGGATATAGAAGTTTACTGAAAGATTAAAAAAAAGGAACAGAGTTTATGAACCAACCAGCCTACAATGTAGAGGAAACATAGTTCAATAGTCCGTGTAGTGGAAGTGAGTCAAGTGCATTGTGGCTCTACCACAAACACACTAAGTGAATGATCGCAGGTCACACACTCTGCTGATCATCATCAAGGGATCACAGCTTACAAGAGTTTTGGAGAATACTTGTGGGTTGATGGATAATGGAAGCCTTGAACCATATACTGCCACTTAAGTTTGAAAACAAAAAGCCAATTCACATGTACATGAAAAAAAATATCATCGAATGACATAAAAGAATACATGGGCAGCAGATATGGAGGCTAAGAGTTTCTTTTGATCTTTTTTTACTAAATAGAGAACTGTTGTACAAGATCAGCTTGTCTGTGAGACTCTTTCTATTAGAGAATAGGTCAAGGGTCTGCAAGTTAAAAATCTGAGCACGGTTATGAGTGAGTGGATCTTAGACATATTGCTATTATGTAAAACTATTTCTAGGAAGTATTAAATATTGAGGACCTGGAGTAACATGGTTATCTACCATATTCTTCAGGAAACTGTGACTTCACAATTCAATTAAATGTCATGCCCAGATCGGCCCTTAATGTGTAGTGACATGTCAGAAGTTTGTGACATGTCAGAAGTTTGGATTGGTGGGGTCCGAGCACGGAAACCCCCACCAATAACTAAAACGAAGCAGCTGAATCACTCGTGTGAGCGCTCAGCTGCTTCGTGTCTGTTCGGCTTTATCCGGAAATCAATGTATCGGAGGACGGACTCAATAGAAAGTCTATGAGCCCGTACTCCGATACAGCGGCTTTCCGGAAAAAGCTGAACAGAATCTTAAGTGGCTGATCGCTCACACGAGCACTTCTGCCGCTTTGTTTTAGGGATTGGTCGGGGTGCCAGTGCTCGGACCCCCACCAATCCAAACTTCTGACATGTCACTATGACATGTCGGAAGTTTGTTAAACGTTTAGTTACACTTTAAAAAAATTATATTAGGGAAATGCAATATTAACAATTCTGTAATATACTGTTACTTTCTAGATCACTATACAACTGTGAGCGGCTCCAAGGATGAACGTTCCCAGGAATCCGCAAGATTCAGACTCACAAACATATATTATTTAACTGTATGTAATATGTTACATTGTTCTGCCAGCAAAGTTATGTTTTCAGCACAGCGGGAAATACTGTACAAAATAAAAAAAGAATGACACAGAAGACACATGGTCTATTAATACAGAAGTTACTCTAATGAGAGTGTTTTTTGCGTGTTTTTTTTGGGTTGTTCATATAAAACTTACTCCTGGACCTGCGGTACAACAATACGCAGGCTTAAAAATGTGCAGACCTATGAGAACTATACGTAGAAATCTTTGATGGTGCCACAAGCATCTTCAAGTCTCTCTTTATGGTTGCAACCTTGCCATATGCGAACAACGTTAAGTTAAACTGGACAATTATTTTGTACCCCCCCCCAACCTTCTCTGTTGCAGGATCTCTAGCAACAGACTAGTATTCCACCTAAAACAACCAAGGTTTGTTAATTGTGGAATTTTTCTGAAAAACATTTAAAGTGGTTGTCTGGTTTAGGCCCTGTTTACACCGAGTTTTTTTGCAGGCGGAAAAATATGCCTCAAAAGCAGATTTTGACCTGCCTGCATTTTCTGCAATGTTTTAGTGTTTCGGCCACGGCCATTGAGCGTCGCGGGCAAATAACACCACGAAAACCGCTTTCTCTGCCTCCCATTGATGTCAATGGGAGGTCAGAGACGGAAACGCCTGAAGAAGGAGCATGATGCTTCTTTTTCCCACGGAAAACAAATGCTTGCAGGAAAAAAAAAAACATGCCTCCACCTCCTATTGAAATCAATGGGAGGCGTTTTCTGAAATTTTTTGGCATGGTTTCCGCCGCTGTTTTCTCGTCAAAAACAGCGGCAAAGAACGGTGTGTGAACAGGGCCCTAGAAAACCTATTTTCAAATAGCCCATTAGAAAATTCTAAAGACTGAAAGTAGGTCCCCATCTATGCGTCAAGTAAGGCTGGGTTCACACGACCTATTTTCAGGAATAAACGAGGCGTATTATGCCTCGATTTACGCCTGAAAATACGGCTCCAATACGTCTGCAAACATCTGCCCATTCATTTGAATGGGTTTGCCGACGTACTGTGCCGACGACCTGTAATTTACGCGTCGTCGTTTGACAGCTGTCAAACGACGACGCGTAAAATGACTGCCTCGTCAAAGAAGTGCAGGGCACTTCTTTGGACGTTTTTGGAGCCGTTTTCTATAGACTCCAATGAAAACAGCTCCAAAAACGGACGTAAAAAACGCAGCGAAAAACACGAGTTGCTCAAAAAACTTCTGAAAATCCGTATTTTCAGACGTAATTGCAGTTAGGGTATGTTCACACGGCAGCGTCCGTTACGGCTGAAATTACCGTAATTTCAGCCGTAATGGCATGTTGAGGCGCTTTTCGCTGCGTCCATTACGGACGTAAACGGCTCCATTTACGTCTGAAGAAGTGACAGGTACTTCTTTGACGCGGGCGCCTCTTTTACGCCCCGCCTTTTGACAGCGGGGCGTAAAAAAAATGACCATCGGAACAGAACATCATAAGAATGGGCAGATGTTTGCCGACGCTATTGAGCCGCATTTTCGGACGTAATTCGGGGCTAAAACGCCCGAATTAGATCCGTAAATAGTGTGTGTGAACCCAGCCTAAAGAAGCCTCACTCACTCTGGATGAGCCAGCATGTCCATGTATTACATGGACTACCTATTAATTTGAATAGGAACTGTGAAATGTTTAATTTACCATGAGGTGGCGCTGCAGGGAGTCGAACACATGCTGAGTGTTCAACTTCTATCCCATATACACGCATGAGCTGAGTGTGCTTGTGTATGGGGTAGTCGGGAAGAATAGCTGTCGGTCGAACGCTATCTGAAATGTACGGCCAGCTTTGCACTGTGGCATTCATTAACAATGCGGGTTCCACTTCACAATGGCAGAACGATCTCTTCCGTGCTGCTCTAGAGACTAGCGAGACTATTTAAAAAGTGCAAATCCCTAAGTGATGGACCCCATCACAAGAGTACTCCAGAGCCAAGTTCATAAAGGGTCAGCTTGTTCTCCACATCAGATCAGTCCCATGTTGGGAACCTGAGGAGACATTTAGTGGTCTTCATTTTGCTCCTCAATACGGCTATTTGTCATTTTAATATTCTTAAGTTTTAGGATATTTAAAAGATTGTATAACGTAATATTGCATGTGTAACTATTTCAAGTTTTTAGTGTCATGCTAGTACTCTGTGCTGATTGTAAACTTAAAATTGGCGGAACCTGCAGATTTCATCCATCCCCCGACTCTCTTTAGGGGAAACCAGCATAAAACAGATTGGATTTTTATTTGTTTGATCTTCTGTTTCCCCCTTAGGGAAGACGTACTAAAAGGTGTCTGGGAGCCAAACGTCTCCCTCCCCCTATGAGCAGGTGCCAGTGAACAAAGCTATGCGTATGGACATCTTTACATTAAACGGTCTCTCTATGTGTACTAGAAAATGAAGAAAAAATGTAACAAAAAAAAATAAATAAAAATTAGATGGTGGAACGCCGTCAATTCCGCCTCAAATATGGCTGTAACACAAAACATATGACCGACTTTTGATATCAATTGATATATATTTCTACTTGATATAAGTGAGACTGTTGAAAAATTGGCTCAAAATTAAAATAATAATTGTCTACTTATTTGAAATACTATATACTGTAAAACTCTGAAATAGTTTTAAAAGAAATGTTTTACTACAGAATACCTGCTATAACATTAAAAAATATATATAGTGGTGGGAATTGATTAAAAACGTGACTGTGGAATGGGTCTCTTTAAAAAGATTTCCTTTTTTATTTTCTATAATAAAACAGAAATGTTTTAACTGTCCCACAGTGCCCCCTAGTAGCAGAGAAAGGTAAATGATTATTTGAGAAATATTTTATCTTTTCCTTACGTCCCTATGGCATGCACAATCCTGAAAGACATCACAAAATAAAATACATTAGGATACAATCAATAAAAATTCAGGGTCAAAATTTGAAAGGGGGTACTATATTTTGTTATAGAAATTGTTGGTAAAATGGTGTAGTGCCCTAATGTTTTATTATAGCATCTGGTATAAAAGCACTGAGGTCTGGAGAATGGGGGATGGGCACTGTTCACTTATGTCTCATCCATGGAATTGGGATACAGGAATATTCATCTGTCTCATATATATTTCTCTCATATCTATCTATCTTGCTCTGTTTTAGATCAATCTAATATCTCTCTCATATCTATCTAAAATCTGTCCTATAAGTCCATCTATATGTGGCTCTCAAATCTGTCTATCTAATATATTAATCCGTCAATCTACCTATATGTCTAGTTATCTCATCTAAAATCGCTCTCATATACATCCATCTATATTTTGGTTTGGTTTCTATGCCTGTCTATTTCTATCTATCTAGATAGAAATCTGTCTAGTTATCTCATATACGTATCCATCTTTTTTATATCTATCAAAAAATCTTGCTTTCATATCTATCTCTCAGTCTATTTGCCTATCTCATCACTCACTACCTATCTATTCGATTTATTAGCCTTTCAAATCGACCTAATCGTTTTGTCTGGCAACCTACCCTTCTGTCTACTTTATCCATCTCATATCTATTTCTCTCTCATATCTATTTCTCTCTCATATCTATCTATCTATCTATCTATCTCCTGTTTATCCATCTATTTATCTCTATCTATCTTTCCCACTATCCATCTATCTCATATCTAGCTATATATCCCACTATCTATCTAATATCTATATATTCATCTCATATCTATCTCTCATATCTATCTATCGCTCATATCTATCCATCTCATATCTCTCGCTCATCTCTATATCTCTCTCATCTCATATCTATCTCTCATATCTATCTATCTTTCCCACTATCCATCTATCTCATATCTAGCTATATATCCCACTATCTATCTAATATCTATATATTCATCTCATATCTATCTATCTCTCATATCTATCTATCGCTCATATCTATCCATCTCATATCTCTCGCTCATCTCTATCTCTCTCTCATCTCATATCTATCTCTCATATCTATCTATCGCTCATATCTATCCATCTCATATCTCTCGCTCATCTCTATCTCTCTCTCATTTCATATCTATCTCTCATATCTATCTATCTTTCCCACTATCCATCTATCTCATATCTAGCTATATATCCCACTATCTATCTAATATCTATATATTCATCTCATATCTATCTATCGCTCATATCTATCCATCTCATATCTCTCTCTCATCTCATATCTATCTCTCATATCTATCTATCGCTCATATCTATCCATCTCATATCTCTCGCTCATCTCTATCTCTCTCTATCTATCTATCTATCTATCTATCTATCTATCTCATATCTATCTCTCATATCTAATCTATTAATATATTGCCCTAATATCCTCTATCATTAGTCTTTCAATCTACCTAAGCTTTCAGAATATCAATCTACTGGTCTGTCTAGTTAGACTTCTACAATAGATAGATAGAATGTCAATCTACCTAATCTATCTATCCATCCATGCATCTATCCATCATAAAATTATTACAGTCTTTCAAATAGGTGAAGAAACTGATGAGAATTCTCCTCCTCATCAGCTGGGCAGTGTTACAGCTCAGCAATGGTCTCAGCTGGCGTTGGACACACTTTCGTATGCTCTTTCTGTATCTGTGCTCGCTGACCTATAACAGGGTGTAAATTGGATGCATCTAAAAGCTCGGCAGCTGGAATGAAAAGCATGCAGCCCATACGTTACATCAAACCAGGTTTTGATGCTTTTTTTTCCTACCACAGTAAGCTTAATCTATTCTGTTACAAGAAACATGTTACGGATGTTCGTTACAGATCCTATTGATGGAAAGAAGCAGCAGACAATGGCTGGAAATAATAATAGAGATTGTCTTCAATGTAGAATAGAAACCTTAAACCTGCACATTTTAACAAGAAGGTAAAAAAAGGGAACGGATAAATAGAAGATCAGTTTTAACTTTTTTTATACTATGCATACCATTTCCACATAGAGGATCTACGCAAGTCAATCCCCATACCAGTGTTTTTAAAGTCTTTGTGCCACTAGTTTAAGGCGGCGGCGGCGGCGATACGCGTGGTGTATCAGATGGACGTTTCCAACACAAGGATGCATTTATCTTCATTTACACGGGCTGCCATTTTTTGATCTGCTTGCAATATATCTGATGCTGCATTGATATATGCCATATTTCCGGCAGCCAAAACGTAATCATCTGCGTTGCCCATCGTTGTCTTTATTTACTAGGATGGTTAGTAGTGTCATATATCACATCTTCTACATATAGTAGAGCACAAAGTCACCATTGTGGTTTTCCCCCCATAAAAAGGAAAACTACATTCCTGCACTTGAGTGTGCCCCCCTCAGTTTATGGGACCCATAGTAGCCAACGCTCCAATGGTTGTAGTCATGCGCATATTAGAAGTGTCCTTGTTGTCTACCAACAATTCCAAACGTATTTTAGGAAATGAAAGCTGAAATCTGATTGGTTGTTATGGGTAATGGGGCACCTTTTTCTGACACAGTTCTGATACATGAAGGCAGGGACTGCCTTGCGTGGGACTTTCAGTTGCCCCTCCCCCTCCTGCCCCAAAGTGGTGTACTAGCAGAGTGATCAAATAACCATACCACAGAACGCCTAATTATAAATCCTATACAGTATGGCGCCCAAATACTGTAACAGTGCCATACGCTGGCCGAGTAATACTTTACAACAATGTTTTACAGTGCCGCCACCACCACCACACAGTATACTGCAAAAATAATATACTGCACATTGCCTACGTAGCAGTGGCACATAATGCCTAAGTAAATACCACCATACAGTGCTTAAATAATACCAACATACAGTGACCAAATACCAGCGCTCTATATAAAGTAATCGAATAACAGTTCTATACAATGTCTAAAGAATATTGCTATACAATTCATATTAAAATTTGTGGTGATCACAAGCCTCCGGTGCCAGGTCATCAGTGGTGGGAGCCGATACATTCTGTACCCCTAAAGCTGGCCCTGCATGAAGGCCCTTTATGTACAAAATGTATATGCTTAGGGCTGTGCCCCTTAGTTCCAATGAAGCAACGAAGAATAATATAGCACTAAGTGACATTCAAGAGAATTTTGTTTCCAATATTGTGGTCACCGTTTACAAAAGTTTGCTTTCTGTTTCAGCATGACAGTGTCTCCGCGTCAAGACCACCTCACTGAACACCTTTGGAATGGCTACCGCTAACACGCCAGCTTAAAATGCAGCAAAAGAGCGTCAACTCCAGATTAGTGGCCGTGGTTTAGAATAAGATGTTCAACAAATACGCGCAGGTGCGATTTTCAGGTGTCCACATATTGTATCTATATAAATAAGAAGGTATAACACACTGATAATTAAAAAGCATTAAAAAAGAAAATGTCACATAAAAAAAAAAAGAAATTCACTAAATTAATTAAAATCTTCTCAGTGTCACAATTCAGCATCGCTTCACTGCAGTTTACAGCCTGTGCGATAGAACATGAATAAGAACATATCCCCATGGGATAAATGGCTGTTATTCTCAGCAGTGGCTTGAAGCAAGTGTACATCCAGATCCTGAGGGTATACGTGATGTGGTACATTCTTAGTCAAACACATCATGGCACATTTTGTGCTGCTCGGCCATTTTTTATGCTGTCTACTGTGCATCTTGAGAATCCATAATAATACTTTTTTTTATTACTTGGTATTATTTTTCTCTTAATCTTTGTCAGATTAACCTTCCCGGGGTATTTATATCCCATCATATTCCTGTTATCACAATTAAGAAGATAGGGAAGAGCAGTAGATAGAGAACCCATACATATCAGATAGCTTAATCCATAATTTTATTGGTCGCTAGTCTGTCTAGGAGTGCCCCAGAACAGTCTTGCCAACTAACGACTTTTTTTTTTTTATACCGACCAATTTAATGGGAATTAAAACTGTATGTGTTTAACCCGCCTGCCTTTTGGGTATGCATGCTAATAGACAAGCTATTTGGAGGTAACATCTCTTATCATCTGATATCTAGGACTACTTTAAAGAGGCTCTGTCACCAGATTTTGCAACCCCTATCTCCTATTGCCGCAGATCGGCGCTGCAATGTAGATAAGAGTAACTTTTTTTTTTTTTTTTAAAACGAGCATTTTTGGCCAAGTTATGACCATTTTTATATTTATGCAAATGAGGTTTTCTAAAGTACAACTGGGCGTGTTTAAAGTAAAAGTACAACTGGGCGTGTATTGTGTGTGTACATCGGGCGTTTTTACTTGTTTTACTAGCTGGGCGTTGTGAACAGAAGTGTATGATACTGACGAATCGGCATCATCCACTTCTCTTCACAACGCCCAGCTTCTGGCAGTGCACAGACACACAGCGTGTTCTCGAGAGATCACGCTGTGATGTCACTCACTTCCTGCCCCAGGTCCTGCATCGTGTCGAACGGGCGAGGACACATCGGCACCAGAGGCTACAGTTGATTCTGCAGCAGCATCAGTGTTTGCAGGTAAGTAGCTACATCGACTTACCTGCAAACGCCGATGCTGCTGCAGAATCAAATGTAGCCTCTGGTGCCGATATGTCCTCGCTCGTCTGACACGATGCAGGACCTGGGGCAGGAAGTGACGTCACAGCGTGATCTCTCGAGAACACGCTGTGTGTCTGTGCACTGCCAGAAGCTGGGTGGTAACGAAGAGAAGTGGATGATGCTTATTCGTCAGCATCATACACTTCTATTCACAACGCCCAGCTAGTAAAAGAAGTAAAAACGCCCAGATGTACGCACACAATACACGCCCACTTGTACTTTAACTTTAAACATGCCCAGTTGTACTTTAGAAAGCCTCATTTGCATAAATATAAAAATGGTCATAACTTGGCCAAAAATGCTTGTTTGAAAAAAAAAAAACGTTACTGTTATCTACATTGCAGCGCCGATCTGCTGCAATAGGAGATAGGGGTTGCAAAATCTGGTGACAGAGGCTCTTTAAGATCTTTTGGTGTTCTGGTATATTAAAAGGTCTATGATTTAGGGAAGGGAAGAGAAGGAAAGAGTGTGGTCTTATAATATGGCCCCTCTCTCATTACTTCATATTAAAAGGCCTTTACATTGCTAAACTAATCCTGTGTAGCTTGTGCAAGCTGATTTTTTTTTAAATTGTCACTTGTATATTGAGGCCACACATGCAACACACAGAGTGACATAAAAGAATGGCAACCAAGGAACATTGGTTTCACATTCACTTTTATTAATGTGCAACTAAAGGTGGTAAAATTTGCCAAAAATTCAAGATTGTCGAATTACGCAGTTCGTGTAATGAGAAATCTCTGAAAACCAAATCTTAAAAATAAAAATGTTATATAGCGAATATTCCAAAATAGAGCAGGAGGTGGAAACAGTGTAGAAGTGCTGAGTACACGTAGAAAAATTACACAAGCCTGGAGTCTTACTTAGTCATAGAATGTATATTCTTAAGGGTTGTTGACCTTGAAATGCGTAAGTGTCTCAGTTTTGGGGTTACATATTAATATGAAGAAATAAATATATTTTTTTATGGAATTATGCCTAGCTGGACCTTCACGTAATGTCAAGCTGCTTTTATTTATTAATTTAAGAAATTTTTCCACCTTTAATGTGATCCATAATCTGTATCATTCCATTGAAAAACAAACTGAAATCATTTAGAGGGGAAAAATGAAAAATAACAAAACTACAATAATGTGGTTGCATAAGTGTGAACACCCTCTTATAATTGCGTAGTGGTTGTGTTCATAATCACATTTAAACTCATGCTCAGCCTTATTCACACGAACGTGTAATACGTCAGTATGCCGGTCGTTAAAACAACGGCCGTCACACGGACCTATGTCATTCAATGGGGCTGTTCACACTGTCATTGTTTCAATGTACAGTGTCAAGGGTCCATGAGAAAATAGGACATGTCCTATCTTTTTGCACTTCACGCATCCCTCCATAGACTCTAGTCTATCCGTAATGCGTGACAACGCATCCCGCAGGGAAAAGCACGGATGCAACTCAGACATAAAAATGTCCGTTTTTCACGTCCCAGGTGCGCAACGCTCATGTGAATCTAGCCTTAAATAGTAGTCAGTACACAGCTGCCATTATTTAAAGTAATTCTGAGTAACCCCATATAAAGTTCAGATGTTCTATAAGGATTTTCCTGACAATTTCTTTGTTGCATGTGACAGCAAAAGCCATGGTTCATAAAGAGCTTACAACACATCAAAGGGATGTGATTGTTGAAAGGCATCAGTCAGGAGAAGTGTACTAAAGAATTTCCAAGGCATTAGATATACCATGGAACACAGTGAAGACTGTCATCAAGAAGAGGATTACATTTGGCACAACAGTGACATTACCAAGAACAGGACGTCCCTCAAAACTTGATGAAAAGACAAGACGAAAATTGGTCCGGGAGGCAACAAGAGGCCTACAGAAACATTAAAGCAGCTGCAGGACTTTCTGGCAGGTACTGGTTGTGTAGTGCATGTGACAACAATCTCCTGTATTCTTCATATGTCTGGGCTGTGGGGTAGGGTGGCAAGACGGAAGCCTTTTCTAACAAAGAAAAAAGAGAAGACGTCACCTGTGAGTCACTTGATTTATAGAGAATCTGTCACCTCTACTGACATGCCTGTTCTAGGCAATCCTTGTATTCTAGAAAGTCTTTGTGTAGTCCAGGACTAATAGACAAATAGGTGTTACCATTCCCATTGTCAGGAGGATGTGTCCCTACACAGTGTTATATTGTCAGCGATGGTTGGAGACTGTCAGTATTTATGGACACAGGCCTTTGACAAAAGGGAATCGTAACACCGTAACAGGTGTTGTTGACCATAGACACGGTGTGGCAGGGCGGCGGTGGAGAGGGGGGGCCCAAGGTTGGGAAACACCCAGGTCTACTCAATCTGCCACTGCATGCACGGCAAGGATCGCAAAAGAGATAAGAGTTGGTAGAGAGTTAATCCAGCATTTCTACTTGTCGTTTATGAATTTTGCATGCATGTCTAGGTGTATTTTGGGAAAACCAACAATTTAGACATGACCTCAAAATTCCAAAAAATCCTATGGCAGATCCTCTTTACTAATTATGCTACATGTACACCAAATGTTCTATTTTCCAAATGGATTAGTTCAACAACCAGAAATGGAGAGGGGAAGATAAGCGCTTTCAATGATTAAAATCACCTGATAATGCACAAGGACGTTTTCTTGTAAATTATGCTTGTGATGATATTAACCTTTCATTTTCTATAAAAAGGATGATGTTCACCACTCTAAAAATGGGTAAAAGTTATTATCACTATATCACGAAGTGGGAAAGAGATCTTCAGATTACACTAACTCGAGAGCAAAGGGAAAAGATCATGCTCCTCACGCATAAGGCGTCTATTAGTAATGCCTATCAGGAAACTAGTTTTAAAATACTATCCCGATGGTACAGAGTTCCACATGTATTACATAAAATGTTCCCGGAGGTTTCTTCCTTATGTTGGAGATGCGGCAGAGAAGAGGGAACACTTTTGCATATATTCTGGAGTTGTGAGAATCTCCGCACTTACTGGGCAGAGGTACAAGAGATCATTTTGGTGATCACAGGAATCTCGTTGGGAGATGACCCGGCTTGGATTTTGCTGCATCACCACGATATTCCTGTGGGGCGTTACAGGAAGATGCTAGTGAGACATTTGTTGAATGCAGCTAAGGCATGTATCCCGGTGGGTTGGAGGTCCTCTGAGCCTCCAGTGATTAGACAATGGCTGGAGCGCATCCACGAAATTCGGAGAACGGAGGAGTTGCTCCACTCTACACCTGAACGAGCAACGCAATTTCAGAAAACTTGGTACTACTGGTTCGACTTCTGCAAGTCGGACAGATATAAGAGGGCTGTGGGTGAACAGATTGGTGGAGATTCAGGGAGCTTTTGAGTTCTCTCTGGTCTGTGATGTGCTGTGGGGGAGGGAGTGGGGGGAGAACATCTTCCCCTCTCCCTCTTAAGACTTCCCTATACCCTTCCCCCCCCCCCGCCCTCTCCTCACCTCCCCCCCACCTAGTTTTTTCGCTTTTGCTTTTTTACTCTGTCTACCTTTCGTTTAATTTCCCATTTGGATCTATTGTTACTGAGAATTACTACTGATGTGGGTATGGAGGGGCGGATGAGGGCGTAACGTTGACAGTCTTCTCTTGATATGTTCAGGCTCGTTGCACATGGATCGGGCTATGCAGAGAGGACCTTGATTGTATATGTACTTATTGTTGTAGAATAAAGGTTGAAATGTCCAGCCCTCGTGGGCTTTTTCTGTACCCATGTCACCCCTTTTTTCTTTTTCTGTATCCCCATTTATTTTCTTGAAAATAAAAAAAATTTGAAATAAAAAAAAAAAAAAAAAAAAAAAAAGTTATTATCACTAGTCACCAGAGTTATTTGGTTTAGGGACGGTCTCTGACCACCCTAACTGTTGAACAAGGTTGAAATATTGAGCGAAGATAAATATAAAATGCAGTGGAATCAAGTTTCCAGATTGAGATGATCATCTGTAGCTTTTATATATTCACAATAACCCATTAAAAATTAGTGCTGCGGAAAAGGTAATATCAATCATTCAGGAAGTAAAGGAGGTGGATCTGCAAAACTCAAATTACAATGAAGTAGATTTTATTCAATATACCTATGAAGTAGTGCCCCTTCTCTGCTTTACACATGTTATAGTAAGTAAGGTATACGGACTATGCAGAATTTAAATAATATAGAATAATATAAGATAACAAGAAAAAAGGTAATATAAGCATACTAAATACTAAAGAAATATACAAGGGTAAAATAATGCTGCCTTTCTAGCAAACAGGGAGGTCAGCATCCTAAAACGAGAATGTTTGCAGCTTTAGACACATTCTGTATTCCGAGAGCTTCTTGCTGACCCAGAGCAAGTGGAAGGTTGCCAGGAAACGCAATCCTTCCTGGAGTGAGACACTGCGTTAGGGTGATGAAAGATTAATCAGGTTTTACGGATACCGGATTACTGCTCAAGCACGAAAATCAAGTTCAGGCCCTATTATCGGCTTGCTGATAGGTTACCATGACCAGACACAGGCCATCTTGTTTGAGGAGAAAACAATCTCCTTTATATTAGCGCATTTTCTACAGCAGCAGGTTGCACAAGAACCTTGACCAGCTGAATTGCAATAACGTATGTGTGATCACATTACTGTGATGCAGGGATGATGCCCCTTGCCTTAATTCTAGAAATACACAGTAAAGTGGAAAATAATCTTTCACATCACACCCACATAGCAGCACCCCAGTCACCAGCAAATCCTTCAAGGAATATATTGAATCTTAAGTTGTATTTGAATCAGATACAAAAAAAAACAAAAACATAAAACCAAAAAGATAAATAAAAAAAATGGCCTATTGACCGTATGCTAAACAAAAATAAATCATACTGTAACATTGCCCAGTTTACAATATGCCCAACTATGAGTAATTTTTCAATATATATTGAAAAGGGTAAAGAATTGTTGTAGTTAAGAATTCTAACATGATTACAAATTAGAGTGGGACTTATCTTGATCAAAATAGCCTATTTTCATTTTTTCATTGCCGCATTCCAAAAGCCATAACTTTTTTTTCCCCATACGAGGGCTTGTTTTTTTTAGGGACGTGTTGTAGTTTTTAATGGTATCCTTTAATGCGCCATAGAATGTACTGGAAAACGTAAAAAAATATTCTTTGTGAGGTGGAATGGGAAAAAAACAGCGATTCTTGTTGGGTTTCATTCTTACGGCGTTCGCGGTACTGTACAAACCACATGTTAACCTTATACTGCGGGTCAATAGCACTACAGCGATACCAAATTTATATAGGTTTTTTTTTTATTATGAACTACTTTAACAAAGAAAAAACTGTTAAAGAAAGGATTTTGTTGCCATATTCTAAGAGCCATGACTTTATTTTTATAGTGCTTACATAACTTTTTGTAAAAAAAAATGGGAATTTTTATTTAAAAACCCCCCCAAAAAATTAAACTTTTTTTAAACTTTTTCTTAATACCCCTAGGGGAGTTTACGATGCGATCATTAGATAGCTCATGCAATACACTGCAATACTTATGTATTGAAGTGTATTGCCTTTATCTGTGCCCTGCTATTAAGCCTAACCTCTAGCAAGGCTTAATAGTAGGGCACCGATGGCAAACCTGGAGGCCTTCGATAGGCCTCTGTCTGCCATGGCAACCAATCGGTGGCTGATTAGGGGACAAAGTGAGCCTCCTTCCTCTGTCAAACAGCTCAGATGCTGTGGTCACAATTGACCCCGCCATCAGAGGGATTGAACGGCCGGGATCGTAATGAGCTCCTATCCGGGTTCTTACATGTACGTGTCAGCTGTTTGAAAACAGCCAGCATCCGCTGTGTATGGGGTAACGTCGGAAGTCACTACGGTGTTAAAAGATAAGGTAAAATATGCCATATAATTTTAAGTCGGAATATTTTAACAAGTGACCGAATGCAAGTATTAAATAGCAGATTTGCGTCTACTTTGACCCCTACAGTAGGATTGCAGTTTAGAAGTGATGGAAGTGTTGCACACGGTCAGACATATCAAATGTTAGAGAAAGTGGAGGAAAGTTCACATTTAAAGACTAAAAAGAAAGGTTACAAGAACAAGAAAATGTTAAATTATTAAACGGTTGTCTCATCAAAGACAACTCCCTTAATATGGGAGTGTGTCTGGACCTTCCTCTGGCTGTTGCATGGATATGTAGTATTACATGGCAGTCATTCAGATTATTATTTTTTTAATCCTTTATATTAAATTTTTCAATTAATATGATAAAATTAAAAGGGATAGGGGAAGAACTGGGTGGACTAACAATACTGAGGTAAAGAAAAACAACAACAAAAGAAGAAGACAGCATAATATAGGGCATGCAGTCAAGCACAAACATAACGGTTATTCAAAGGTGTATAAATTTACCTATGACCAACAAAGCCAGGAATCCAGCAGAAATTGGAATTATGTGGAGGAAAGAAAAGACAGGACAAGAAAGAAAGGAAGGAAAAAATGAATGAAAGCGAGAAAGGAGAAAGAGAAAAAAATAAAAAAGGAGGGCTAAAGAGCACCCGCCTCATCTCTCGCCCCGAAGACAAAACAGGACCTCCTGTGGGAGTTTATAATTGTGCTAATATTAATATTCAGCGGAGTCTTGAAATGCCATCCAGTAGTCAATTCTTGAGAAATACGTCATGTCAAAGACATCTCACAGATCATAGAAAGAGTGTGTCCCGCTGGTCTGGTTTTTGAGCATAGGATCTTCAATGGTGTTTTGGCTCAGATGAAGGACTTGGGTAATGGAAGGGTAGAAAGAAAATAGTGGAGCTGATTGGCTCTCCAGATCCCTAGGAGAACAGAACTTGGAGATAGAATTCAGGTATTCCAAGGGGAAACAAGAGCCATATGGTTTAAATTGGGAAGAATGTAGGTGGCCTTGGTGGATATCTCATAGGGGAAACGACGGAGAGGGGCATGGGGAGATACGAGTTGAGACAAATATTTTACAGGCTGATTTCAGTGTTGGTTAAGAGATGGGAAGAGTTTCTAATGGGGAGAGCGACGAGCAAAGGGGCGACAGTCAGACGGAGTGGGAGTAAAGATGACAACTTGCATTCATAGTCTGGTGTCTGCATGGCGGTGCCAGTCTACGATTCTGGTTAGGCGGGAGGCCACATAATAAGTGAGTAAATTCGGCAAGCTGACTCCTCCAGGCTTCTTTAGGTCTGAAAAGGATGTATTTTGCAATTCTATGAGTTGGAAGACCACATAAATTTAGTGAGGGGGGGGGGGGGGGGATTTTGTCAATTAAGGTTTTGTGGATGAAAATCAGCAGGGCTTGCAAGAGAAAGAGTACTTTATGAAGTGTATTCATCTTGAATATGGAGCAACGGCCGAACCAAGTGAAGATACCTTGTGACCAGCAGTCCAGATCTGTTTTAAGAGATTGTACAAAAGGGGAATATTTATTTGGAAAAGTTTGGCAGGAGAGATGGACTCCCAGAGAAAGAATGAGGACAGAGAGGAGAGTACATCAGGTGGGAAATACTGAGGGCTTCCGATTTCAGGTGATTCATTTTATAATTAGATAGGGCCATGTAATGTGATAGTTCAGAAAGAAGGTTAGGTGAGACAAAAGGATTCGAGAAAATAAACAAAAAGGTTGTCAGTATAGGCGGCAACCTTATGATCTGAACCTCCAATGCGTTAGGATTTAAGTGAACAATAAGAACCTTAGATTGCACCGGTCCACCAATATTCCTTGGTTTTTCAGGAGAATTTGCTAAAAGAAGATAATAGAATTGAACAAAATTCAATGCAACCATGATGATTAGAAACTGGCCGAGCCAAGTCATTCCAGCATTCCGGAAAAGAGTAAAATCAACAATACCGCAGCTTAATGGTAAGGGATCAGTCTAGAAAATAAATATGACATCTGATTACATCAGAACCACTGATTGAACTTAATAGCACTTATGCCTGGAATTATAGCCGCTTAGGATCTAGAAGAAAGATTAAGAAAAGGGACTGTCTTGACAAAATTACAGTCATTTTACAGCAATCAGTGGAGGCAGAATGCAAAGTACAGCTCCAACACACCAATTCCCCCGCGCTGAACATGGTCTGGTGAAAATAATCTGGTTTAAGAGAGTTCACTCAATTTTACACATGAGACTCTACAAGGGAAATCAAGAATCTACTGTATTGGTATGATTTGTAGATGGTAGATAAATTGGTTTTGTTTTATCGAGAGCTGTTGTGATAGATCGATTTCCGTTTGGGGATTAATAAAGTAATCCAATTCAAAAGATAGATCCAATCCAAAAAGATTGACAAAGAGAGAGACAATTAGAAGCCTTTTGTAATGAAAAAAAAATTAAAATAAACAACAAGTACACATGAAAGTAGCCATTCTTATTAGCATTTTATTTTAGTATTTTCCATGACGTTTAATAATGCAGAATTATCTGATAATCTATCATTCAGGTTCCGATAATATAGGAAGAAATTTTAATGTATAAAGAATGAATATACATTCTGATCAACCACAACATTAAAACTGCCTGCCTAATACAGTGGTCCATCAAGTTACAATGGCGTCCGGTTACAATATTTTCAACATACAATGGTCTTTCCTGGGCCATAGTAACTTGAAACCATATTCCACATACAATAGCACAAAATTTCTGGTTCTCGGGTGAGTGTGATTGGCTGGAAGATCCAGCCAATCAGAAGGGGAAATTTACTGGTAAAATACCGGTTTATTATTATTATTTATTTCTGTTAATTATATAGCGCCAACATATTCCACAGCGCTGTCCCCATTGGGGCTCACAGTCTAAGTAGTAATGCAGTGCATGCCCCGATTGGTTGTCTACTAGCACCTCTCTACAGTACAGTACTACATGTTCTGTACTGCTCTATACCTGCGCCAGAATGAGTTGCTCCTTTGGACACTAGGTGAGGGCGGCTTCATGTTATATTTCTGGTACACTGTGTACTGTACAGGCTCCTGAAGAAGCTCCTGTCCTCATTGTAGAAAGTGATTTACATCTTCCAGCAGCTACAGTATTTCTGACTTTTGTATGTGAGAACTTGCTTTATCTGTATTAGATCTGATTAATCATAATTTTTTCCTATCTGTGACATTTTGTGGGATTTGGAACCAATTCCTAGTTTTCC
Source organism: Rhinoderma darwinii (assembly GCF_050947455.1). Taxonomy (NCBI): domain Eukaryota; kingdom Metazoa; phylum Chordata; class Amphibia; order Anura; family Rhinodermatidae; genus Rhinoderma; species Rhinoderma darwinii. Next base: position 173,530,413 of record NC_134687.1, on the reverse strand, counting down.
ATAGAGATATGATCTCTAGTTACAATATTTTCAACTTACAATCGTTGCCCCAGAACCAATTAATATTGTAACTTCAGGGGCCACTGTACTTACAGTACATGCTTTATCTATATTTTGTGCTTATTTGTCTTCAATCCACCTTTTTATTGTTTCGGGAGAACATTTAGGGGCTTCGGAACCAATTACCAGTTTTCCATAGGGTTATGGTTTCAACATACAATGGTCGTCCCGGAACCAATTAATATTGTATGTTGAGGGACCATTGTATTGTATAGGTCCCCCTCGTGTCGACAGAACAGATATCACCTGTTGAGGCATAGACTACACAAGACTTCTGAAGGTGTCCAGTGGTATCTGGCACCACGATGTTAGCAGCAGATCCTTTAAAGGGGTTGTACGGTTTAAGCAAATGAATGTTATTTTACCCACTGAAAGTAATGAATGTTCCTACTGAGTAACCACAAGCAGAGATCTTGAAAATCATGAGGAATTATTACAGAAAGTATATTCCATGTTATACACTTCACCTGTCAGTTGTTTTAATGTTATAGCTGATCGTTATAATATAATATAATATATACATATTCTTCTTAGGGATGTCACGATACCATAATTTGGACTTCGATACCGATACTTCGTGTAGTATTGCGATTTCGAAACCGAAACGATACTTTGTCAACAGTAATAAAAAAAAAGTTCTTCTATTTTGTGATGTGAGGCGCGAGGTGTGATGAATTGTGCCTCACATTAATAGTATGTTTCTCAGTCATAATGGGTTAATGTGCGAGGTACATGATGGGGTTAATTACTATTAATGTGAGGCACATGGAGGTTTAATTCATCACACCTCGTGCCTTACATTAATAAGTGAAAACATTTTTTTTTTTTTTTTAACAGCGTACACATCAGAAATGACGGAAAAAAATTGTTGTGCAGGTTATTACGGCCGCGCCAATACCGAATATGTGTATGTTTTATGTATTGAGACTTATTTCAATGTTTATTGCAAAAAAAGGTGTATGTGTATTTTTTTAAAATTTAATATTACTTTGATTTTACTTTATATTTAAACTTTAATGTACTGGCATATATCAGATAAATGCCAGTACATTAGCTTGTGTATGTATAGTACACAGGCAGTTGTTAGCACATACCTAAGTATTCCCTAACAGGCAAAATGGTAAGACAGCCCTGGGGTAATTCAATAGACCCTGGGCTGTCTGGCCATATATGGTATGGCCCTCGATCGCGTCACAGGAATTCCCTGTGATGCAATCTAGGGGCATCCCCCCTTCTCATTTTCTCCTGAATGCTGCAGTCAGCTTTGATCGCAGCATTCAGGGGAATGAGAGGTTTCTCTGATCTCCGCCGTTATAGAGCGGGGCTCCGGCTGTGTAATACAACCATTGCCCCGCTCCTCACAACAAGTGCGCGCGCGGTCAGCATGAGGTGATGTGGCTGGCGCTGCAGTAATGAGCGGCGGTTCAGGCACAGAAGACAGAACAGTGGGGTGTTTTGCAGTGCACCCGCCATGTTCTGTCTTCAGTGCCGGGGCTCATTAGTGCAGTGCTGGCCGCATCGCATCATCCTGACGGCGTGCAGTTGTCAGGACTCAGTAGCGGGGCAATGGCTGTATCACACAGCCGCAGCCCCGCTCTCATACATTCATGTGTTACCATACTGAGCTGTGTGGCCGAACTGCTTAGTATTGAAATAAATGAAACAACAGTATCGAACCGTTTGGGGATGCACAGTATCGAAGTTTCAATGCATCGTGCATCCCTAATTCTTCTATATATATATACACACACACACACACACACACACACACACACACATACACACAAACACTGTAATAAATATATATACATATATACATATTTACACACACCAAAACACATATATAATTACTTCTTCTAATAATGTTCTAAGTAAAAAAGATAAAGTCAGGACAAGTAGATCTAGAAAGATTAGATTAATTTATAGATTGGTCAGGTATGCAGAGCAAAACTCCACACCATTGCATAGGACCTGCAGGAATGTGAGGCTGCCTCAGATGTAGCAAAAAGGAAGAAGATACAGTTTGCCAGCTATTAATGGTGGCTCTGTTATGCTATGTGGTTCAGCGTCAGTCAATCCCGGTTTATGATCATGGCTGCGGACAGTCACTCGCATTTGCGGGCCGTGCTCCCATTATAAAGTATAGGAGCACGGTCCGTAAAATCAAAGAATAAGACATGTCCCATTTTTTGCGGAGCCTTTCTTCGGCCCGGACACCTTTCCATATATATATATATTTATTTATTCAGGAAGTGTTCATGGGCAATAGAAATTAATGGGTCCGTACTTTGAACCGCAATTACGGTCGTGTGCATGGGGCCTTACGGGATGCCCAACCTTTGCATTTGACAAATTTTATTTTTCAATGTTTTTGACTATGATAAAGTTAACTAATAGTGCATTAATATTTGCAGATAAATGGCAGATAGACACACACACTGTTTTTATAGCACTGTACATTTGCAAAAGCGTTTATACTTACATCTGGAATAAAACCAATTTCATTGAGGTGGTTACTCAGTTCCGGGTCATGAAAAGCAATCATTTGGGAAAAAACAGTCAGGTACTCTGAAATGACAGCAACATCACAGACAGGTGTAATCAGAGTGAAGAAGCCCTTTTCAACAATAGGCTAAGACAGATGATCATATATTTAACTTATTCAGATTTCTATATAAATCGGCAATTTGGAGTTTATATTTTAAACTGTAATACGGCATAGAAATTGTTCCTAGCACGGGCCCTAACCCTCCGGTTGCAGAAAACAACAACCTGTACCATGTGGACCATTTATTTTTTTTTTAAATTTAAACAAATTAGGGATAAGTGCTAGTTCCAGTAGATTAATATGTCATCAGTCTCTGCTGACGCAATCCTGGACAAAATATATTACTGAAATTATTGATGGGTGTGTCAACAGACACCCTTCAGTCACTTATCCAGATCCAAATCCATAAGTTATATTGATATATTGGAGAGAAGTAAGAGACACAGAGACAATGCTTTGTATACCCAAAAATCCTTCTCTGCTTTATTAATAAAATTAAATTACAATAATATCTTTCAAAAGGGGAGTAGGCTTGAGCTCAGCCAATAACTTAGGTCTTATTCACACGAACGTGTTAAAAGTCCTTGTGACGGCCGTTGAAACAACGGCCGTCACACGGACTTATATAAATTCAATGTGGCCATTCACACGGCCGTTGTTTCAACGGACCGTGTGAAAGGTCCGTGTGAAAATAGGACATGTCCTATTTTTTCACGCTTCACACATACCTCCATTGACTCTAGTCTATGGGGGATTCGTGACTTCACATCCCGCAGTGCAGTGCACGGATGTACCTCGGACGTGAAAAACTGCAGTTTTTTATGTCCGAGATGCGCAAAGCCAGTGTGAATCCGGCCTTACAATGGGACGTTGGCTCTGGCTCAGCCAACCACGTACAATGGGGAGTTGGTCTGGCTGTGCCAATCACGAGTAAGAAAGGCTCCGTACATGTAAGACCAAAACTTCTCATAACATGCAACGTCACTACAACGTCATCAGGACTGATGGTCATAACAACCCCTCGGCTGCAATATCAAGTTTATTCCTCGTAACAAAAAATGGTATTTAAAATGAGTTCCCAGATGGTATGAGACATTTAGCTATAATTCCCCATAACAAGGAATGATAAAATATGACAGCAGTCTCTTCATATACAAAGTGACAGCTTTGTCCACGGTCTCTGGCTGTGTCGCGCAGGCGATGAACTATAGCTCATCAAAACTACAGATACAGGATCTGATGATGCTTGTCAAGCGCAGAATTCTAGCCAATCACAGGACAAATAAACTGCCGAGACCGAAACATACTTTTTATATTACACTTGGAAGTGTAAGCAACTAACCTTGAATAACATGGGAATTATCTTTCAAAAAGAAATTGTACAGGTACTTTGGTATGAACGCAGACATACAGGAATATGCCAATGCTAGAAAAAAAAAAAAAAAAAAAAGGATTACTTCATTTTCCACAATAGACACCTAGAAGTTTTTACAGCAGAAAAAACACAGTATTATGTACATATAACATCTTTTGCAAATTGTGTTAAGAACCTATAGCGTACAGAGCACCTTGGAAACTTGCAAGTCAAGCTGGCCATACATTTAAGATATTGTGTCTGATCAATCGTACGTTGGCACCAACAATCAACATGCCAGACTAAACTGAAAGATCATGGACAAAGTTAAAAAAAACAATAGTGTAACACAACAGAATGCGCTGGAAATCATTCATGCAGAATTTTAAAACAAAAAAAAATGCCAAGTTCGCTGATCTTTCATCTTCTGTATATTGGCAGCTTCTTGGACCAGAGTGAAAGAATCAATGGCCTGGTTATGCTACATGACCCCCCCCCCCCCCAAGATTATTTATGAATTATGAAAGTTTGTTCAAAACGTAAATAAACTGGCCACGGGGGCTCGAAAAAGTAAGAATACCGACCACCCGGAGCAAATACTGCTGTGTAAAAATAAATAAAACACTAAGTGAATAATACAAAAAAACATGAACTTTTCATAGTCATAAGCCGAAATGCCAATTATTGTCGGTGTAACATGGCAGAAAAATTATTCGTTAAATACAGAGAAGTAGGTTATTTAGGGTAACACACATTGTAACGAAAAGGTAATATGGCTGTATGTTACTGGCAACAACATGGTTAATTTCTCAAGATTGGTCAATAAACTCTTGGAATAAGCCAGAGTGGCCAGAAATTATTTTTGTAATTTTGGATGTACCGGACTATGGTATATAGCAGTGACATGAGCTTGTCTCTTGAAGTAGCACACAACAGAGTGCCACTCGGGCCATCTATCAAGGCATCTGAGTGGCACCCGATAGTTTTCATGGACCCATTCACTTCAGTGGGTGAATCTGGTCCGTGAAAACTGACTGTCGTGCGCATAAGGGTATACCTTTACGTCCGTACAAACATTAAAAGACGGGCAAATGGACATTTCCTCATCCCGGAGTAGAGCATCAAAGTGAGGTGAATAAAGGGACAGTCAACTATATAATATACATGATCCTACCCACTTATCACTCATTTGTCCCAATGAACTGAAGGACAGCCCTAGAAACGTGAGCCAAAGACGGAGAGTATAAAATATGTCCTGGACAATTAGAAAGTGGTTCATATTGTGGGGTCAGAACCAAGTTTGAGGTGTGGACCCCTTGTTCATTTCTACCCTCATGGAAGCAGAAGAACCTATGAAGAACTGTAAGTGTTAGGTCTTTCTCTTATTTCTCCCCTTAAATTTGTAACTGTTTTGCATGTTTTGTGTAATTTTGTCATTTAAATAATTTTTATACGCACTGTACTTTTTATATTAAAACGTAACTAAGTTTGGTCCATATATGCTCTAAAGAATCCATAGGCCTTTCTTAGAGTGCAGCGTGTGCGCTGGGTACCTAGAATTTGGTAGGTAATGGCAGTTGTGTATCTGGAGTGTGTGGATTCGGGTGTAATTTATTCTCATTTTTTTAAGCCGAGTAGAAAGGGAGTGCAAGATTGAGTGAGTGGAAATAGATTAACCCCATACAGTTCTAACCACATCACTTGCTGCGAAGGTGTATACGTGACACACACTTTAAAGGTTTTCAGCATTCTATGCAGTTATTGGTACAAAGCGTTATTTAAGACATGCCTAGAAATTGCTGAAAAGCTTGTGTTTTATTATGAAGCATAAATCTAAAACTTAAGAACATTAGAAGGTAAAAGTAAAAAAAGGGTGAATCAATAGAGTATCGTTGTAAATAAAACCGTTGAATTCAACCATCAAATGTCATTTAAAATAGTCACGTTGTGTTTGTACTGGTAGAACTGGAGATGGAATAATTTGGCACGCATCATTAATGTAATCCATTGTGCTGAAAATGCTGCTTGTGTGGCCAGTATTAGTAATCTGGGAGTGGGCAGGTAATGGAGACCTGTTTTTCTAAGGTCTAACAATACGATATCACTAAATCATTAATGCATAATGGAGTAGAGGGGGCCTCAAATATTCTTATGCTTCTATACAAGTGGGGATGCTTGAGGTTTAGCTTACCAAGAATATTGCTCTGCATTGACAACAAACATCTAACATCTTAACCCTTAAGGAAACAGTGTTTTATTTTTTCTTGAAGGGGGGGGGGGGGTTTGCATCGTCGCATTTTTTTTTAAGCCATTCACATATAGTATAAATATCATGTCCGTTTTAGTCTATGGGACGTAATTATTAGGGTAAATTTACATGCGGCAGATTTGTTGCAGTAATTTCTGCAAATAAAAATCAGTTCCATCCATCTAAATGGGGATGTTTCTGCACATGGATTTCTGCAAGTTCCATTCAGATGAATGGAAATGTAGAAATATCCGCCACAAATCTGCTGCGTGTGAACTCACTCTTACAGAAATACCAAATACAGAAAGAAAAAACACTTTTGCTTGTCGCATTCTGAAGTCCATAATTTTATTATTTTACCGTCAAAGTAGCTGTACGGTATGAGGGCTTGTTTTTTGCGGTATGAGTTGCATAATTTAACAGCAACATTTTGGGGAACATATAACTTATTGATAACCTTTTATTAATTTATTTATTGAGGGGGCTTTTAGAAAAAAACTGTATTTCCGCCATTCTTTTATTTTGGGGATCTGTGTTTATGCGGTTTACTGTGCAGTATAAATTACATTAACATTACTCTACGTGTCAAATTTTTTACCTCATTAAACTTTGAGATTGCTTTTTTAATACATTGCAAATACTGCAATATATTTTGCCTGTCAGAGCTACCCTGGCAGGCAACCTGTAGCCCCCGCCTAAGCCAGCCTAATAGGCACATAGACTTAGCATGCCTGAGGGCCTTTCTTAGGCCCCCGGCTGCTGAGTCAACCCATTGGCACCCCTCGAGTTGTGTGTTTGGGGCAGGGGAGATAGGATAATAAAGGGCTCCGAACGTGAAAAGATGCTCATACTTGGAGTTACACTATAATGGTCCTTTAAAATTACATACACTTACCTTCATTGTTAAAGTTTAAATAGAGGAATGGGGCACACAAAGAATCCAAACCTGACAATACAAAAGCAGAAATATATTCAAACAATCTTGTACAAGCACAGAAAAATAATACAGTAACTCAACATCATTTCACAAATCATATAGTAAACACAAAAAAACGGTAGGCCGATGAATACCAATCCAGCGTATGCCAAAATGCCTCTTTTAGCACGTGCCAGGTGCATGAAGCTCTATGGATACGTCAGAAACGCCGAAAATAGAGCAAAAATGAAAAGCGATCAGAGCCGTACAAGTATAGACACAAATTGCTCAAAAACAAAAAAAGCGATTAGTGCAATAAAACTAGACAAGATCCTTCTTCCATAGTCACTGCGATAAGCTGAGGTGATCGGTCATATGCCATCCCTGTGAGAAATAAAACCTACATCTACAGTACAGCAAGTCCAAGCTATTTATATAGGCTCCTCGGAGAACTTCATAAATGAAAATGAGCAGAATACTAAGACAAAAAGCTCTATTGGATGCTCAAGCGTTCCTGGGGATTTGTCCAACTGTTCCCAAAATTTAAAGCACAAATGTAGAAATAAGGAGGCAGCACACAATCCTACATTTCTCCGCTTGGTGACAGGAAGCCTTAGGTCGTTCATTTAAATTCAACATTAATAGAGCACGGTGGTTGTAGCAATGTGATTGTTATTTTTATTATTATATTTTAATGATATGTACACTTTTGCAACCATTTTTTTTTTAATTTATTGCTCCCATGACGATTTCGGTACATGGGAATTGCCATGTATCTTTATAGGGAGCCAGAGCTCCATCTTTCTTAAAACAAGCTCTACATGCTTTGGTTCCCCTTACTGTTCAGGGGGCCCCAAACAAATCTCAGTCTGCCTTTGCTCTAATGCAATGAAATAAAAAAAGAAATCTGTAATGCAGACGTAGCTCCATGGTTATAGACTAGAAACAAACCCCGTGTCTAGTCTGATCCTCAGTCATGTGCTACTCCCTTACAACTGCACCCTCCAATGGGAAGGGAGGTGCTCTTTTAGTTCTAAAAAAAGAGGGCACCCATTATTCCCCCAAAAAGTCTCCAAACTTTTGAGTGGGTGATGCACAATACAACAAGATACATATGGTAATTGACAAATGAGGTTGGAGGACGAATAATATACAAATTTGACATTAGAAAAGAAATAAATCGTGACTTTGCCGTGACTTTGCATTACGGTAGTTTTTTTTCTTACATTCTTCAATGCCTAATAAGATCTTATTGACATGTTTTTATTTATGACCTATCCATTGTTTAGTTAGCACCAACACATTCCACAGCCCTGCATAGAGATTGTATTAATTTCCATTACCCTATCTCCCAATACAGAATACAATGTATTATTTCTATGTCCTGCAAACACACTTACATAAAGTAGGACCATTTCTATAGGATGTCAAATTGCACACAGTATGTTTTTGAACTGTAGAAGGCAACTGACTTGACATAACTACACTGACATACACTAACTTTCAGATTGATGTAATGAAACTTCTAGTTAGAACAAGTTACCTTGCCAGTATACTAAGTTTGGATGTGATACCACCCAAGCTTTTAACACCCTTCGAAATTTTGCATGTCCTTCGGGTGATGACAGGAGCTCGTCGTATTGATGACATCGTGGGATATCTACCTCAATCTGAAAAACAAAGAGCAGACAATTCGCATTTCTGGCAGATTAAGACAATATTGAACCAAAAAGTCATACAGGTATATTTCACAATAATTTGTACCCAGAAAGCACACTGTCATAACCAGATGGGGTAGCCTTCGCTGCCAACGTGCTTCAATGAGCCTAGGATGCTCATGACACTGTGGCCAGTTCGTTTCTTGGACCACTTTTGGTGGTGGCTATAAAGGAAACCTGTCAGCTCCTATCTGCCTACCAAACTGGTGCCAGCGTTTGGTAGGTCTTTAAAACTTTCTGCCCACAAACCTTTAGTTTGCTTTAAATTACCTTGTTTGTCCAGATGAACGACTTAAGCATAGCCATAAGCAAAGGACTGCAAGTGGCACTTAAGCAGCCCGCTTGCCTGCAAGTACTCCTATTCTCACCATTTTAACCTGCGCAACTGGTGAGAGCAGGAGCACTTGCGGGAAAACAGACCGACCGAATAGCACAGAGTCATTTGCATAAATAAGCGCCAATGTGGTTGAATGAGGCCTTGTTTTGTTGCGGAACATATTGTACTTTCTAGTCATAACATTTTTGAGTATGTATACTTTAGCCTTTAATATTTAATAATTAGATTTTGGGGGTACAGGCCAAAGAAAACCACAATTCCTCCGTGGTTTTTCCCCCGTTCATCAATGGCCTACACAAAGTACATATATTTAAAGTTTAGGCTCTTACGCTAATGGGGATACTAAACACATTATATGGGCACAATTGTTGGGACACCTACAGATTACACCTACAGGAGCTTTTAGGACTTCCTATTCTAAAGCCACGGGTGTTAATACAGAGTAGGACCCACTTTTGTGGCTTTAACAGCTTCCACTCTTCTGGGAAGGCTTTCTACAAGATTTTGGGGTGTGTCTGTGAGAATTTTTTGGCCTTCCATCCAGAAGAGCATTTGTGAGATCAGGCACTGATGTTGGACGAGAGGGCCTGGCTAGTAATCTCTGTTCTAGTTTATCCCAAAGGTGTACGATGAGGTTGGGGCCAGAGCTCTGTGTGGGCCAGTCAAGTATTCCCACACCAAATTCCCCCAACCATGCCTTTATGGACCTTGCTTTGTGCAGTCGGGCACAGTCTTGCTGGAACAAAACAGGGCCTTCCCCAAACTGTACCCAAAAAGTTGGAAGCATACAATTGTCCATAAAGGCTTGGTATGCTATAGCATTACGTTTCCCTTCATTAAAACGAATGGGTCTAGGCCAACCACTGAAAAATAACCCCATAGTATTATCCCTCCTCCACCAAACTTTACAGTTGGCACAATGCAGTCAGACAGGTAACGTTATCGTGGCATTCACCAAACCCAGACTCGTCCATCAGAATGCCAGGTAGAAAAGCGTGATTCGTCACTCCACAGAACATGTTTCCACTGCTCCGGAGTCCAGTGGCGGCGTGCTTAACCACTCCATCCGACGCTTGGCATTGTGCTTGGTGATGTAAGACTTGCATGCAGCTGTTCAGCCATGGAAACCCATGCCATGAAAGTCTGGTTGCAGAGTTTTTGCGCTGAAGTTAATACAAGAGGAGGTTTGGACTCTGCAGTTATTAAGTCAGCAGAGCGTTGGCGACTTTAATGCACTATGCGCCTCAGCACTCCTGGACCTTACATGGTCTGCACTTCATAGCGGAGTTGCTGTGGTACCTAAACGCCTCCACTATGTAATAATACCACTCACAGTTGTTCGCGGAATTCTAGGAGGGAAGAAATTTCACTGACTTGTTACAACAGAGGCATCCTATTACAGTACCATGCTCAAAGCAACTCTTTCACAAATGTTTGTAATGGCAGGGTAAATGGTGTTATATGGGTCATATGGGGATATTTTATGTGATACGTATATTATTAAAGGAGGACATATTTACACGACAGTGAAAAAAATGACCATTAAAAACATTCAATGGTCAGTTTTTAATTGCCATTTTGCATTAGCGTCTCTCCAAATTTTCATACATTTCAAGTCTGTCTGACCATTTTTAATAGTGCCACACAGAGCCCACTGTAGATAGTGCCCACATAGTGGCACACCCCCCTTTAAGACAGCACCACACCCCCTGTAGATAGCGCCACCCCCAACCTGTAGATAGCGCCACACACACACCCAGCTGTAGATAGCGCCATACACACTCACCTGTAGATAGCGCCACACACACACCCAGCTGTAGATCGCGCCACACACACTCCCCTGTAGATCGCGCCACACACACCCCACCATTTAGATAGCCGCACAACCTCCCTCCTCACTGTAGATAGCGCCATTGGGCCTCCCTCTTGGAGCGGAATCCCCAACAAAAAAATGTTCAATTGAGTTCTATGGGACAGTTGGGATGTGAAAAAGGCCAAAAATAGAACATGTCCTATTTTTTTGAGGGCTAATATTAACGACCCGTTAAAAAAATGGAAATGTGAGTACAACCAAAGAACTACAGTGCTCTGAAAACGGTAGTGTAAATGTAGCCTTAAATATATTTGATTATATTTTTTTTTAATGGAGCGTTGTTCATTTTTTTCTATTTGTATTTTTTCTTCATGGCCAAACCGACCCATCGATTCTGCCTCCTGGAACCTGCAGTCACTATTACGAGCTTGCTTCCTTGTACAGAGGTGAACTACCGGGAGTTTGCTCCGATCCCAGTAGAGTTTTCTCCAAGCCCAGCAGTTGCGACAGGAGCAGGACTGTCTATTACAGCCCCGCTCCTGCTGCGGATATTACGGGTGCACTGGCAGTGCCCGCGAGATCATTATGACAAAAACGTACGTTAGGATGTGGCTGCAGCTCGTGACGTATAATTTCGTCATGGGACTGGAACAGGTCAAACATAAAAATGTCAAACAAGCATAATGCTTACCTGACGGTCAGTAGGAATCGGTGTGTCCTTGTCTGTAGAATCATATTTTTCTTGGATTGCACCCTTTAAAAGGCAACATGAAAAACAGAAAATCGTATAACTCCAAAGCAATAATTATTTAATATATAATCATATATATATTTGGCAAGGACGTGGTGTCCGAGGCACAGTTAGCTCCGCCCAGAGCCTGACCCACAAGAAGGAGTGCTCAGTCTGTCTGTTTGTGCCTCTATTTGTCCGTGTTTCTGTGTGCATATATGTTCCAGTATGTGTGTATGTGTGTCTTTATGTGTGTGTATTTCTATGTCTAAGCAGGGCCGGCCTTAGGGGTGTGCGACCTGTGCCATTGCACAGGGTGCATCACTCCAGCAGGTGGAAGGGGGCGCTGCACTGGCTCCCTTCCCTTGCATGTTTCTGAAGCGCCTGGGCCCGGCGACTGAGCAGCCTCCTTTCCACCCGGGCGTTTCTTCTTTCAGTGGCGTGAGACCGCTGTAGCAGCCATAGCGGCAACACCAGGCATGAGGGAGCCAGTGCCGCCCGTTAGGACTGGCCCCCAGTATGGCCGGCGGTGCCACTAGCTGCCGCTGCTACAGTGGTAGCGACGCCTTTATAGCAGAGCAGGGAGATATCTCCCTGCTCTTCTATCTACTAGTGCCACTGTAGCTCCCTGAAGGAGCGGAATCCCTGTGTGCCCCGGGATTCCGCTACTGGAGTGCTCCGCTTGAGGTCTCTGTCCATATATGGACAGTGACATCAGGGGCAACTCCTGAAGCGGAATCCCCGTCCACAGCATTACCGACTCTGTGACCGGGAATTCCACTCCAGGAGAAGCCCTTGAAGTCACGGTCCATAAATGGACACAGACGACAGGGGCTTCTCCTGGAGTGGAATCCCCGGTCATAGCGTCAGCGACTCTGTGAACGGGGATTCCGCTTCAGGAGTTGCCCCTGATGTCACTGCCCATATATGGACAGAGACGACATAAAGCGAAGCACTCCAGGAGCGGAATCCCCGGCCACGGGGGGATTCCGCTCCTTCAGGGAGCTACAGTGGCGCTATCTACAGGAAGGAGGGGGTGCTATCTACAAGGGGGCTGTGCGGCGCTACCTACAAGGGGGCTGTGCGGCACTACCGGCTAGGGGGCTGTGCGGCACTACCTGCCAGGGGGCTGTGCGGCACTACCTGCCAGGGGGCTGTGCGGCACTACCTGCCAGGGGGCTGTGCGGCACTACCTGCCAGGGGGCTGTGCGGCACTACCTGCCAGGGGGCTGTGCGGCACTACCTGCCAGGGGGCTGTGCGGCACTACCTGCCAGGGGGCTGTGCGGCACTATCTACAAGGGGGAATCTGTGAGTGGCGGGCTGATGGTCATTTTAGTGAGAGTGGCGGGCTGATGGTCTTGAAGTGGTTTCCACCTCTGAGCTCCAATTGAAATTAATAGGAGGCAGGAAATACCTGCGGTGCCAGTTTGGAGTGCTTTTTTGCCTGCATCTTTGCATTAGCTTCAACGGCTTAAAAAAAAAACGCAAAAAGGGTACCCTGAGGACATTTTATTTTTCCAGTGGTACCTCAAGTACGAAAAGGTTGGGAAACTCTGTACTAGGCTACAGGATCACGCCAGCCTACGCAAGGATCCTATCGTGAAGCAACTCAGTTAGTTTTTTGGGTGGCACGGTCTACAAGGGGGAGGTGGGGGGCTGTATGGCATGATCTACAAGGAGGAGGTGGGGGATTATGCCACTGTCTACAGGGAGCCTGTATGGCACAATCTACAGGAGGGCACTATCTACAAGGGGAGGCTGTGTGTGTCAGCCATGGGAGGGGGCATAGAACTGTGTGGGGGCCACTAAGCGGACATTATACTGTGTAGGGGTAGTACAGGGGACATAATACTGTGTGGGCACAATTAGAGGACATATATATTATTCAATATTATACTGTATGGGGGACACTAAAGGGGCATTATACTTTTTTTGTGGGGCATTTTTTTTATGATGGGGTGGGTAGCCGAAAGATAATTTCGCACGAGCGCCATCTATCCTAAGGCCGGCCCTGTGTTTAAGTGCCTATATATGTATCTGTACTGTGGCGTAGTTCTAGGGGTCGCAATGGTCGCAGGGCCCCCGTTGCCACACAGCGCCGACCGTGCTTCCAACTGTATTTGCGTCAGGATGCAGATACAGTTCTGTGCAATGCTGGAGCCTTGCTCCAGCATTCACTGTACCGCGAGCGGCTCGGCACAGCAAGCGCGATGTAGTGACGTCATCCCGCCTGTCTGCGCCGAGTCACTCACAGCACAGACCGGAGGAGAAGGATTCTCCACCCGTCGTGGGAACGGGGATATGTATGTGGCAGCTATGGAGGGCATTATACTGTACGGAGGCATTATACTGTATAGGACAGCTTTGAGGGGCATTATACTATATGTCGGCATTATACTGTATGTGGCAGCTATGGGGGGCATTATACTGTGTGGGGATTTATACTGTATGGAACAGCATTATACGGTGTGGGGCATTATACTGGATGGGACAGCTATGGTGGGCATTATACTGTATGTGGGGCGTTATACTGTATGGGACAGCTATGGGGGCATTATACTGTATGGGGGGGTGTTATACTGTATATGGAAGCTATGGGGGCATTATACTGTATTGGGGCATTATACTGTATGAGGCAGCTATGGGCGAATTCTACTGTATGGGACATTATAGTGTATAGAGTGAGGGGCATTATACTGTATGGGCCAGCTATGGTGGGCATTATACTGTATGTGGGGCGTTATACTGTATGGGACAGCTATGGGGGCATTATACTGTATGGGGGGGGGTGTTATACTGTATATGGCAGCTATGGGGGGCATTATACTGTATGGGGGCATTATACTGTATGAGGCAGCTATGGGGGAATTCTACTGTATGGGACATTATAGTGTATGGAGTGCATTATACTGTTTAGGGGCATTATACTGTATGGGCCAGCTATGGCGGGCATTATACTGTATGTGGGGCATTATACTGTATGGGACAGCTATGGGGGCATTATACTGTATAGGGGGTGTTATACTGTATATGGCAGCTATGGGGGCATTATACTGTATGGGGGCATTATACCGTATGGGGGCATTATACTGTATGAGGCAGCTATGGGGGAATTCTACTGTATGGGACATTATAGTGTATGGAGTGCATTATACTGTTTAGGGGTATTATACTGTATGGGCCAGCAATGGGTGGCAATATACTGTGGGGGCAGCTATAGGGGGGCATTATACTGTATGTAGCAGCTATGGGGAGCATTATACTGTATGGTGGCATTATACTGTATGGAGTGCATTCTACTGTATGGGGGCATTATACTGTATGGGTCAGCTATGGGTGGCAATATACTGTGGGGGCAGCTATAGGGAGGCATTATACTGTGTGGGGCATCTATGGGGGCATTATACTGTGTGGGCAGCTATGGGGGGCATTACACTGTGTGGGGGCAGCTATGGGGGGCATTACACTGTGTGGGGGCTGCTATGGGGGGCATTATACTGTGGGGTCAGCTATGGGGAGCATTATACTGTCGAGGCATTCATGGGGTCTGTCGGGCAAGGCGGCCGGGCATAGGCGTGCGTAGGGGTCTGGTGATGTTGGGAAGGGGTAGGGGGGCCCAAGCTGAATTCTTGCACCAGGGCCCATGAGCCTTTAGTTACGCCCCTGTATCTGTATGTTTATATATTTCTGTGTGTGCATCTACTACATTATCTGTACTCAGAGAGTTATCACTGTGTTATCTGTGGTATTACATAGGACTGCAGGTAACACTACTACATTATCTGTACTCAGAGTTATCACTGTGTGTAGGGCTGGGCGATTTTGCAAAAAAATAAAATCTAGATTTTTATCAACCCCATGGACAATTTTTGATTTGTTCCACGATTTTCTTCTTTTTAGGAGTAATTAAGGAATTACTGTGCATGCAATTGCCTTATCTAAAAAAATACTAAAGACACAATTCTTTTACAAAAGAGAATTGCTGGGAGAGTTATCGAATAATATATATTGATTATCAGGATTGTCCCTTAGCTGCTACGTGTGATCACGCTCACTTATAAAAGGGACAATGCTGATATTCATTATATATATATTTGGCTCAGAGAATAAAAAGAGCAACTATGAGTGCAGAGGAACACCAGGAACAGCGAGAAACCAATTCCCAAAACAAGGCGTTAAGAAGGCAAAATCCTGAAGTAAGACGAGCCTGTAATGAACCACGTCGTTCTCAAATAGCACAATTATAAACACTTATCATTCCTTTTGCTAGCAAACCCGTGTAACAGGTTTTCTATACTACTATATTCTATTGTAAATAAAACTGGAAAGGCAAGACAAAACACCAGCTTCTATTCGACTCCGCTATATGTAGCGCCTTACATTTATTTCTCATGAACGCGCTTTTAATTTGTATCACTTTATCTCTTTGCAACTGTTACAATGTGTTATAGAAGATGACCAATGAATAAAAATAGTAATATTTATTATAAAAAAAAAAAAAAACAATAGTGATACAGACACTTTGTAAACTGACACAAACACGCAATGTGGTTCAGTGGCTAGCACTGTTGCCCGCAGCACTAAATGCCTGGGTTAGGATCTGACCAAAGGCATATATAGAATTTAGATTGTGAGCCCCACTGCGGACAGTGATGACAATTTGTGTACAGCCCTGCACGATAGGTTGGCGCTAATACATGTAACTGATGGTGTAGCCATTACTGTGGCAATGATTGAAATTGTACTTGCGGTCTTCAAAATCATTACCACTTTATCAGATTATAAAACCACTATGATCCAGAAGAGGTCATCTGTCTGGATTTGAATAACAGATGAAATGTCTTCTCATTGTAAGACAACCACATATGATACTCACTTCTACACCCAGGAGTGCGGCCCAGGTTAATCCTCTAAGAAGGGGAGGAATGTCCACTCTAGCCTCCTTCCAAATCAAATTTTTCTTATATGGATAAGCCTTGAAAACAAGCACAAATATCAATAATGTCCTTATTTAAAGGCATATTGAAGGTAAAACAAAGAATAGATCAATTAAAAAGTGCTCACAAGATCTACCTAAAGCCCCACGCACACGACCGCAGAATTTGTCAATAATTGCGGACTGTAATTACGGTCCGCAGTTATGGACCAATTCACTTCTATTGACCACCTTCCTGTATATTTGCGGGAAGGTGTCCGGGCCGTAGAAAGCCTCTGCAAAAGATATTTGAATAGAGGAAGGGAGGAGAAGAAAAGTATGTGGTCTTATAATACATAACTTTTATTAGTTTAATTAAAATAAACAAATAATGATAAAATTTCCAATTAGTGCAACTGGGTATGTGTGAGTGACCCCTAAACTCACACTCCCCTATGGGCCAAAAAGACAATGTAACATGTGTATGTCACTAAACCTGTGAACCAAAGTATGAACTAGAAAAAGGACAAGAGTACTGTGCGAATATTCGCCTGGTAGGCAACACTGCGTAAATGGAGTCCGGACAACGCGATCACCCGCAGCGGCGCTCCACTAAGGTCAGCAGAGCGTCAGTGCGGGAGCTGCAAGCCGGCAGAGGCGAGAGGATCTCGCTATTTCATGCCCGACCGGAACCACTCCGGACAAGGTAGTCGGCTGCAGCGACACCCCAGTGAGGTAAGGCTGGGGTGGCGATGCAGGAGAGACCGTCTGGTGTTGGGATGTCGGAAGGGTAAATGTGGGTAATGTGATGTACTAGATAGCTAAAGGCCCTATTTTTGCACATTAGAATATTAAAAAGTACTAAGCACCCGATGCGCGTTTCGCCAGCATTCTGGCTTCTTCTAGAAGTGGTTCCAGTCGGGTATGATATAGCGAGATCCTCTTATGAGAGAGCCGCTGTGGGAGATCGCATTGTCCGGAACATAGCGAGATTCTCTCGCTTCTGCCGGCTTGCAGCTCCGGACGGCACCCTCCGCACTGCCGCTTTGCTGACGTTGGTGGAGCGCCGTAGCGGGTGATCGCATTGTCCGGACTCCACTTACACAGTGTTGCCTAGCAGGCAAATATTCGCACAGTACTCTTGTGCTTTTTCTAGTTCATACTTTGGTTCACAGGTTTAGTGACATACACATGTTACATTGTCTTTTTACCCTGTTGCACTAATTGGAACTTTTATCATTATTTGTTTATTTTAATTACATTAATAAAAGTTATGTATTATAAGACCACATACTTTTCCTCACCTCCCTTCCTCTATTCAAATATACTTACCTAGGTAGTGTACACCAATGTGGTCTATCTCTCACATATTTATTGTGGGATTGGTGGCCCCTCTCTCATTACTCCGCAAAAGATAGGACATGTCCTATCTTTTGCTTTTTACAGTCTGTGCTCCCATACTTTGTATGGGAGTACGAGCCAAAAATGCGGGTGGCCGGCCGTGCCTGTAATCGCGGATTGTGATCACAGGCACGGCCGTGTGCATGAGACCTAAGTCAGTTGCGCCATTTCCGTTTTGAATTGGTAGGCCATGCTAGTAATAGTGGCCTATAGAGCTCTGTGTGTCATGTCAATGGCTGGATTAGTACCATGGCACCAGAAGGTCACCCATCACACCCAAAGATACATACACAGAGATACACACGTGCACACATTAGCTGGTGGGCAAACATACAAACCAGTTTTGGAATCTTTGTTGTAAATATATCTGAACGATATGAGCCAAAGAACATATGGAAGTACAGCTTAAACAAAAAGCTGTTAATATCCATTCTACATATAAATATACATGTTTTCAGATGGGAAGGCATATTTTTGGACTTCCTGTCACATTGGAAAACCTTAGGCTACATTCAGACGAACGTAGCCAACCTCGGACGTGAAAAAATGCCATTTTTCACATCCAAGGTGCACCCGTGCGGGAAGCGTTGTCACGGATCTCCCATAGAATAGCGTCTATGGAGGGAAGAGTGACACGCAGGAAAATGTCCTATTTTTCATGGGCCCTTCACACGCTCTGTTTAAAACACGGTCGTGTGAATGGCTTCATTGAAGTACATGAGTCTGTGTGACAGCCATTGTTTTAACGTACGTCACACGGACAAGATACACGTTCATCTGAATGAGCCCTTACAGTCAGCCTCTCCTTGGCTGATAACAGGGAACAATAGGCTGCATTATAAAGCGCAGCAAAATCGAGATAAGGCAGACTTTGTGCCTTTAAACATCCAACTGGCATGAAAGCAGTCTGTACAGAGTAAAACAACAGTACAGAAGGACTTACTTTTAGCAGCCTATCAAATAAAACAATCCGGTTGAGCTGGTACTCAGTGTCCCGCTCTCTGATAATCAGAGGAAGGGTGGATGTAGAGAGATCATTGTTACTACAGGAATGAGGGACGTTTGACTGGCTGAAAAGTGATTAGAGAGACAAGAACAAATTACAAGCTTGTTATATACACATGCATGCCCATCTGCCACTGACAGCTTGTGTCTCGCTGCCGCAGAACAGCAGTCCCTGCCATGCCCCGGCCGTGTCTGTACCGTCTCACTCTCTGGGGAGTCGTTCACCAGTCATTAATAAATAAAGATGATCAGCGTGATATTACAATGTCACTGTTAACATTTTACACTGCCAGTTATTTACATACAGTCAAAGCATCACTATGTATGCCGGGTGCCATAACCATATCACTCATTTGATGAGCTGTGTGCTTATAAAGTACCCGTGGGAATAACGCTACTATAGAGAAAAAAATTAAAGCAGAATATCCTGAATGAAAATATAGCATGGCACCTAATACTAGATTTACAATTACAGGATGGAAAAAGAAAGTTATACTCACTCTTCTCCTAAGAGAGGAAAATATGCCTCCCCGGGCACATCTTTCAGTCTCTAAAGGTTAAAAAGGCAAGTATTAGAATACAGGTAATCATAAGTTATATATGTAAATTGTTATACCCCAAAAAAATAAAAAAATAAGTTTCAGCCGTAAATTACTCATTCTTCATTCTGGCATCTAAAGCAATAGGAGCATTAAACCTAAAATACATGTTGGTAATGGCAGTCTCAACAGATTTAAAGAGGACCTGTCACTTCTCATGACATGTCTGCTTTAGTAAATACTTATAGTCTACATGAAATAACAATTCTGGGGCATGTCTTCTTACAACTCTGCATTGTACTGTTCTTCTGTTATTCCTCCTGGAAATTGTTTAATAAATTGACAACTGGGTGTTACCAGTTGAGGGTGTGTCCCTACATAGACTGACAGTGTCCAATCAGCGCTGACAAGGTGAGACTGCACAAGGACACGCCCCTTTGACAAGGGGAACGGTAACATCCAGTTGTCAATTTATTCATAAATTTCTAGGAGGAATAACAGAGGAACGACACAGCGTAGAGTTCTAAGAAAAGATGCTCCAAAATTGTTGTTTCATGTGGAATACAAGTATTTACTAGAATAAACATGTCAAGAGAGCTGACAGTAAGAATTTTCTCTATGGTATTACTCTAAATTCATCAGACAAACTGTGATTAAACCTAGCTCCACGTAAGACCTGCAAACTACTTTATAATGCTTAGGTTAAGGGTGCATTCACACGTTGTGGTCACATCACCTTTTCGGCAAATATGCAATATGACCACAACCTGAGAAAATACCATAATGCTAATGCTAAACTGGTTACTTGTTGTCCACTGGCTTCACTTTGCAGATGCCAAAAAAACGGTTGTGTTATAGTCTAGGAAAGCGCACAAGCTGGCCTATACATAGGGAGTGTCTATTTGGCACACAAGATTGATAAATGTGAAGTTATGCATCCTAGATCATAGACTGAGGGTGCTCTTACATGGTAAACAAGCGCTGACCGATAATACAGCACGTTGATCGGCGCTCATTAACTCTATTTACATGGAGGAATGATCGGAATGTATGGGAACAAATTATCGTTAATACGATTGTTTAGTTCTCATACATTCTGCATCTTGTGGGCAGCATATCCCGTTCACATAGGGAGACATGCTGCCGAGAAACCACCATATTGGGGCATAACAGATGCAATAACCAGATGGACAAGCGTTTGTTAATTCGTCAGATGATCGCTGCCCTAGAGAAAAGGCGTTCGCACGAGCGCTCACTTGCTCGATCATCGTCCCATGTAAAAGTAAAGCGCTGACCGTGAATATGTGCGGTTCTCTTCATAGTTATTTATGGAACATACTGGCTAGGTGTCTAGCCCCAGGTGAAATCCTATAGGTAAATGGCGGTCATATTACTCCTGTTTTTCCTATAGGTGGGTGAATAAATGCCACATCAGAATACCCCTTAATCTGGGATTGTATGTATGTCGGGTAGAGATACCGTTTCACAAGCAACAGAAATCTGAAAATCTATTCTTACATTTTTAAGTTGGCATAGAGATAAAGTCACTGTTGTGTCATCTAGCAGGGAGCTCCTGTCTCTTCCCTGACCAAAGCTTTCTCCATCTTCTAATAAGAGGCTATAAAAAGAAGAAAAAACAAAAATGGAAAAAACATATAGATTTACTTCGACTGGGGCAAGTCTATTAATAAATCGGTCGCATCTTTTCGCTGGCCGTGCACCACAATTGTGGCGTGATAAACACAACAGTGTGCCATTCCCCTCCCCCATCGGATATTAAATCAAATTAAAAAAAATTATATAATACTCAAATAATTATATATACTTACCTCACCGCTCCTCTTTGCTTCTCCCCTCGGGGTCCACTCAGGCTGCCAAGGCTTATACAAGGTCCTGACGCTGAGTAATGTCAGGGCCTTCCTTACTCCCTAAACTGCCACGGCATTCTGAGGGAACCTGTGTGGACCCGGAGGGGAGAAAAAAAACGCGCAGGTGAGCATACAGGCAAATCTAGTAGTGGTGAGTTGAAGGAAAAGCAAGTAGGACATTCGGTATGGAGAAAAATAAAACTGGAGAAGCTGTCCCTAAACTATTAAGCCACAGGGTCGGTAGGCACTGTCCATTCGTTCCACGGCAATTGCCCTGTTCCAGATATATCAGCTCCCTGTAGGTGTATGGCATCCTAAACGGCAGAGATCCCTGGCAGCATTTTGTCTGATCCTACCACAAAAATATAAAGGAGGAGGTAGAAATACATTCTAACTCCAAAAACAATGAGGGAGATTCACCAAGCAAATGCACAAGTGAAAAATTTTGTCAAAAAAGCGGAGTACATGCCATGTGCCACATTTTTTATGTGTTTTAGACACTTATTGCACATTCCAGTACAGTTTATGAAATTTAAAAAAAATGGAAATAAGAGGAGTAGTAAAATGCGCCAAATTAGTTAAAAGGATGCAACTTTTTTTTTTGGTACACAATGTTGTTTTTTTTTTTGCAGAGGTGGCGTAAGGTTGGGATTTTTCATCTTTCATCAGAAGGTGGCAGCAACACGCTAAGAGAAACATTTTCTTCTGTGCCAATTGCTCTTCTCAGGGCATCTGTTAGACGCAGTAAGTTAAAGGGGTTGTCAGGTTGTAGCAAATTTATGTTATATTTAATATAATTAAAAGTTATACAACTTTCCATTACACTTTCTGTAATAATTCATCACGGTTTTCAAGATCTCTGCTTGTTGTTATTCAGTAGGAACATTCATTGTTTACTTCTAGTGGATACAATTCTGTCCATGGTCATGTGATGGACACACAGGTGCTGGGATCGTTACAGGATGTGTATCAGAGCTGTGTCTTGTAACGATCCCAGCACCTGTGTGTCCATCACATGACCATGGACAGAATTTGATCCACTCGGAGTAAACAATGCATGTTTCTACTGAACAACAAGCAGAGATCTTGAAAACCGCGGGGAATCAATACAGAACATATAGTGGAAAATTGTATAGCTTTTAATTATACAAAAAAAGAAGATTAAATTGCTGAAACCGGAGAACCCCTCTAAGTGTTTACAACCAGCCCTTTGTCTAAAATGACATATGTTTTCATAAAGAAGAACCCATTCATTGTGACATAGATGCTTTTTTACATTTAATCAGCTCCCAAAAACAGGAATTGGGGAAGTAGATTACGTTTGCCACGAAGACTTTGGGGTGGGTTCTGGTAGAAATGAAGGTACTCCATGCATGTTTTTACAATGATTATTTCCACTTACTTTGGCAATGTGCAAATCGGTGGTTTGGATCTTATAATTCCTTTACTGACCAATTCTTTTTCCAAGTCTCCCCCTGCCAAGCACCAGAGGTGGTACATTTCCTCAATGGATCTTTCTGCCAGAAAGTCGCCTTCATCTAAAAGGATGGGGTGATAAGGATTGAATGTATATTCCCTTATAGAATGTTAGTCAACTACGGTCTAACCCCAATTCTAAATAAATAGTCCCAGGTACCTTTGCACAGGAGACTGATGTCCTCTGGCAGGAAAAGGTCAGCACATCTTAAAGCGGATGAGAAAAGGCCGGCAGGTTTGCGGAAGGGTGTGTATGTAGGCGAGATTTCACAGAATACGCCATCGGAAAGTAAATCTGCAGCTGTGGGCCTACAAGCATGACATACATTGTCAATACAGTAAAACAACACATGGAGTCAGACATTCAGTATACGCCATCTCCAGTAACGCAGACTTAACCCCACTCTAAAAAAGAGCCGATGGAATTTACAAGTAGAACAACAAGAAGTCATATAATGGATTTTTTTTTTGAAACTATAAGACGCACACAAGCTTACACAACCTAAAAATAAGACGAATTTCAGACTGCCCCGGTGCTCTTGGGTAGTAAAGGGTTAATGTTAGCTTCCCTCATGGTCTGGGGGTACTAAAGGGGTTAATGTCATGATCTGTCAATCCTATTGAGTCGTTTCTAATTACATATAGTTAAACAGAAACAAATGTGGGTAACGACCAATGATATTCTAGTGTCGGGTTAGATAGACAGGTAAGATATATGACAAGTTGTGTTCTCCATGGTCTCCTAGTGGGAAATTTATCAGGAACGGGGTTTCATACGCCAGTCTTTACATAAAGAAAGTTGACGTAAAACACGCCTCTTGATAAAATAGGCGCATCTCTGTTTGTCCGTGCGTCAGAATGTCAACTACAGAAATGATAGATTTGCGCCATAATTCACGCTAGTTTCTGGCATGTATCATGGTAAATCGATCAGGCTGCTGGTGGTCCCTCCCCCTATATAAAGTCACACCCACTTTTTTTAAACAGTGGCGGGTGCAGCGTAAAAGGTAAAAATCACCAAAATTTCCCATACTGGCGTTCAGTCTTTAATACATTTGTCCCCTAGTCCTCAGTGCTATGGTGAGGTGGGGTGGGGTGGGGCGTCCATGCCTCGCCTCTTACTTTTCCTTTTTCCCCTCAAAACTTTTTTTTCTCAACTCCCTTCTTTGTTTGTATTTTTTTGCCTTGGAGGTTTATGTGTAGATGATCATTATGTGTCATCAAATGTGGCCATATGGCTGCCATAATTATTTTTTTTGTATACAACTTCTTTAAGTATTTGCAAAATGGATTTCTTTATCGTAAGGCGCCATGCACACGACAGTGCATTTGCGTCTGCATACTATCCGCAATTGCAGAGCTGCAATTGCGGATAGTATAGGGCAAATTATATCCTATGGGCCAATGCACACGATCGAGGTTTCCACGGCCCGTGCATTGCCTGGGCTCATGAAACTCAATGCACTCGTCTGTGCACGGTCCGTGACGGACGCAGATGACACTTCTTGGGCCGTCCGTGCCGTAATCACGGACCGTGCACACAGCTACGGTCGTGTGCATGAGGTTCTTCCTGTTTATTTTTTTCCATATAGATAAATAAAAATCTAAACCATAACATTTTTAACAATGTGACATGTTTTTTTTTTCTTTGGAGCAGAAGTCCTCAACTTTTTGTAGCTTGCAAACCACTTTCAAATACGAAAAGTAGTACTGAGCCACGCGAAATATAGTAAAAGTGAAAAAGTCTTAAGAAGATATATGAATGAAAGATATGGCATATGCCCCTAGGAGTAAGTTCTAGTGATGCTATGGCATGCCTGGTACTACTAGTGCACTAAAATATCTGCAGCTGCCAACAGCTGGGGAGCCATATAGAAGGGTCCCGTAATAATTCACAAAAACGCTTCAATAAATCTAAATATAGAGTAGGTATAAATCAATAGCATGCCTTATGTGAATATGGTTTTGTAATGTAGTTTGGTGTGAACGTGGCCTTAGCATCAAATGTTTAACAAATTAGTAAAAAAAAAAGAAATCTGGACACGTAAAATCCATGTTATTAAAATTCCTTTACTATTGGCAAGTTTACTTACCACTATGACATGCAATGCACTCACCTTTTTGAAGGATGATAAGTAAGGCATTTGCTCAATAGAGTTAGGAGATTTCCTGGAAGACTCTTAAAATAATTATAAAAAAAAAATAAAAATAAAAAAGATATTCAGAATAATAAAACATACAATAATACAGTAAACATGGTTTACGCCAAGTCAATTTTGGATATTCCACCATTAACCTGCTATCAATTCACTTGTCAAGTCCTATTTACACAGCTGCTTTATGTAAGACCAGAAAACATTGCAGCAGTAACTGACAATCCCATCTCTTGAGTATCAAGGTCATATTCTCTGTGATATCCATCCAGGATGATGTTTAGTCTGTGTTTTATAACCTAGATCTAATAGTCGGCTTCCACACCACAACAATACAGCATTATTTGGCAATATCCGGGTACTAATCTGTGCAGCATCATTACAATCTATGCGGCAGTACCAGGCGTTGTAACAAGCATTTACACACAGTGATGACAGCCACAGAAAAAGGAGAAATCCAATTCCGCTCTTGTTACAGATGATTTGAAATGCTACCTGCTAGAATTGATGAGATGTGACTCTCACCTGCTCTACAGCGCCACCTACCGGGAAGATCACTAACAATCACCTATCAAAATGCATGTCACTAGCTTTAACAGCAATTTCCTGGGAATAGCAAAGCGCTTCACACACCTTTATCACTTCCACACATCCATGTTCTTCAGCAAGCACGGTCACAATGTCATCAACACAGCCTGAGGGAACAAAACAACAAGAAAATGAGGCCTGAGCCGTACACACGAGCACTTAAAAGCACGTAAAAATAGCAAGCTGGGAATTACATGGCGAGGGCTGGAAAGCTTAATACAGCCGGAATGGAAATCTACAAGTAGCAAAACAAACGTATTATTAAATTCAGATCAATGCTTCCTGCAGACATGATTCCATTTCCAGTTGCTCACACTGGTAGCAGAATAATAAATTAAAAAAAGCAGAATAAATAAAACCTAAAAAAAAATAAATGATAAAGCTCATCAGACAGAAATTGTGCTGTAGCCAGTAGCAACTGGAGAGGCACCTACTAGTTTGACAGAGAGTAGTGAGAATAGGCTCTAACGGGAGAAGGCTGTAATAGTGTGAACCGCGGCTACAAGGGTGTTGGTGTTTGACAGTATTGAGCAGTAAAGGGAATGAATGGAAAGTATGAGCCCCTTCAAAACAGCCTATCAGAGTCAGACCCCACCGTCCAGCTACTGAGGGCCTATCCTGAGAAATGGGCCATCAATTTCCTCTCTCCGGAAAACCTCTTTAACACCCGTCACAATTGACATTAAAATATTTATTTTTTTAAAGTAAATTAAGTCCACGATGTAGGGAGGCTCTCTAAATAGAGTGAGGGCTTGATTTCAGTCCATGATCACGATCTTGAAGACCACGGATTTGGAATATTATACACACCTCTCTCTGAACGTGTGTCGGTCTCTCTAAGATATAGATATATATATATATATACACATATATAGAGGTTGCTATCACTCAGTACTGGGGAGGGCTGGGGGAGGCATCAGCGCTGAGCCCATAATACAGGGGAATCATAAACATGAGTAGCTGGATGGGATTTACAATCACCTGATCATCAGCGGACCGTGACTTCTAATATTCTAAGTAGGGCAGCACATTTAAGTGACAGATCTATTTGACGTGGCAGCTAAAATGTATTTTTAGTTTACGGACGATGAATTTATACAGCTTCTATTCAACGTTATAATAAATCGGTATGCAGTGAACCGGTAAGCTCCCCTTTTGGCTGCTTATAGAGAAGCAGGGGATTTGGAGCTCTGTAACAGAGAAAAGGAGCATCGACGCACAGACTTGAAACCATTTGGATTAAAAAAATACGTAAAAGATCGGTACACAATCACACGAGCGTGACGGTTTTACACGCGTAAATCAGTCCGTGTGCTTTGCGTGTGGCATGTGTTTTTCACTCATTCGCAAGCATTTTTTTTTTTTTTCAATGTAATAGATGCGGAAAACAATGACAACACCCGGATGTGCATCCGTGTGCGGTCCGTGGTTTTCACGCACCCATTGTCTTCAATGGGCGGTTAGGTGCATGAAAACGCACCAATGAGGACATGCAGTGAGTTTCACATGTGTGAATAGCCCCAGTAAAATCAATGGGGCCGTGTGCTGTGCGTTATTTCAACGCACAGCACACGGACGAGAATCACGCTTGTGTGAATGAGCCCTTAATTTCAATCTATTATGTGAGAATTTACCTAATTCAAGTATTAATTTCAGCTTCTCAGATATGTCCAGTCTTTGAAATAATTTTCTTCCCTGTGAAAAGAAGAATGTCACAATCTTTCTGATCATATGGTAAATATATATTAAATATATATATTTTTTTCAAATATATTTTTATTCAAAGTCAGAACACATACAGGTACAACATGTGTGCAACACATACATTACAATGAATATTAATTAATAGTGTGTTCCAACTCCAAAATAATTTTACATTTTACTTGTAATCAGCAAGTCATAAGACAATGAATAATGAATAAATCAGAACAAAGCCCAACATTCCCTCCCCCCCAAACTCCTCCATCTCGGTGGTCAGTCTGCTAACTCGCCTGTAACATGCCTAGAGTGCCCTGGACACTCTGCAGATTATACCACGAAGTATGTTGAAATGTACGCATGAAAACACTAATCTCATCTGTAGAATAATGCTTTTCAATAAATGTGCGCCAAGTCTTAAAGAATTGCTCCGTAGACTTTTCTTTGTGTCGATCTAGGTCCAATTTATCATAACCCAATAAAGTTTTGAGAGTTGTCAATACCTCCGCAATCCCCGGGACAGAGCCCTGTAACCAGTGGCGCAAAATGCACTTCTTAATAGCCAAAAAAGCAACATGAATCACCTTCTTAGCTAATAAAGGTGGTCCCCCCCCATCAAGATCTAAAGATATATAGTGAAACAGCACCGCCTGTGGACTTGCGGGCACCTCCTCATCCCAAGTGTCTTTAATAAATTGTAGAGCAAAAGGGATCTTTCTTAAAGGGAAGCTCTAATAAAAAAAAAAAAAGTGCCAAGAACGCTCGTTTGGCCGCTTATTAACCCGTGTAAACAGGGCAGCGATCAGCTGAAAAGCGAGCAAATGCTCATTCGACGGCTGATCACATTGTTTCTGCAAGCTATAAAATTTTACATCACATCTACCCGTGTAAACAGGGGATGTGCACCGACAATGATGCAAACCGATGGGGACTGATCGATCGTGTTAATGGTTGGCCCCTGTAATAGGGTCTATTAACGAGCACCGATTGACTCGTTATATCGTAGATCAGCGCTCATTATGGACAGAAATCTGCCCATGTAAACCCACCATTACTCTACATAACAAGAAATTCACTGGTAATTGCCTGGTCTGTTGCATAGCAATAATCCATGAATGCATTAAGTGACAAATACAGATCTCCATCATCCAGTCTGATCTGCTATGGTCACTTAGAGATCCTCCGAGCTGCTACTTATCCCACACAGAGGCACAGCTAGCAAGAGATGGTGGGGCCAAGAGGTGGGCTGGGATGGTCCCCCAGCAGTCGCATGTCTTGGTTTCAACTGTATCTGTGTCCTCAGGTCATAGATACAGTTGAATCCAATGCTGGAGCAGGAAGCTCCTTGGTCCACATTCACTGTATATCGCCAACCGTGAGCGGCTCAACAGAGACATGCGCGATACAGAGCACAGACTGAAGGAGCAGAGGGATTTCCTACACTTGTCGTGGGAACGGGGTTAGGTGAGTATTTATTTTATTTTTATTAGGCATTATGATGGCTGTAGTGGCATAATACTTGTGTGTGGTACAGCTGTGAGGGCATTATACTGGTTGTGGGGACAGCTGTGAGGGCATTATACTGTGTGGGGGCAGCTATGTGGGCATTATACTGGTTGTGGGGACAGCTGTGAGGGCATTATACTGTGTGGGGGCAGCTATGGGTGCATTATACTGTGTAGGAGCAGATATGTGAGCATTATACTGTGTGGGGGCAGCTATGTGAGCATTATACTGTGTGGGGCAGCTATGTGAGCATTATACTGTGTGGGGGCAGCTATGTGAGCATTATACTGTGTGGGGGCAGCTATGTGAGCCTTATACTGTGTGGGGGCAGCTATGTGAGCATTATACTGTGTGGGGGCAGCTATGGGTGCATTATACTGTGTAGGAGCAGCTATGGGGCATTATACTGTGTGGGGGCAGCTATGTGAGCCTTATACTGTGTGGGGGCAGCTATGTGAGCCTTATACTGTGTGGGGGCAGCTATGGGTGCATTATACTGTGTGGGGGCAGCTATGTGAGCATTATACTGTGTAGGGGCAGCTATGTGAGCATTATACTGTGTGGGGGCAGCTATGTGAGCATTATACTGTGTGGGGGCAGCTATGTGAGCATTATACTGTGTGGGGGCAGCTATATGAGCATTATACTGTGTGGGGGCAGCTATGTGAGCATTATACTGTGTGGGGGCAGCTATGTGAGCATTATACTGTGTGGGGGCAGCTATGTGGGCATTATACTGTGTAGGGGCAGCTATGGGTGCATTATACTGTGTGGAGGCAGCTATGTGAGCATTATACTGTGTGGGGGCAGCTATGGGTGCATTATACTGTGTGGGGGCAGCTATGTGAGCATTATACTGTGTGGGGGCAGCTATGTGAGCATTATACTGTGTGGGGGCAGCTATGTGAGCATTATACTGTGTGGGGGCAGCTATGTGAGCATTATACTGTGTGGGGGCAGCTATGTGAGCATTATACTGTGTAGGGGCAGCTATGTGAGCATTATACTGTGTGGGGGCAGCTATGTGAGCATTATACTGTGTAGGAGCAGCTATGTGAGCATTATACTGTGTGGGGGCAGCTATGTGAGCCTTATACTGTGTGGGGGCAGCTATGTGAGCCTTATACTGTGTGGGGGCAGCTATGTGAGCATTATACTGTGTGGGGGCAGCTATGGGTGCATTATACTGTGTAGGAGCAGCTATGGGGCATTATACTGTGTGGGGGCAGCTATGGGGCATTATACTGTGTAGGGGCAGCTATGGGTGCATTATACTGTGTGGAGGCAGCTATGTGAGCATTATACTGTGTGGGGGCAGCTATGGGTGCATTATACTGTGTGGGGGCAGCTATGTGAGCATTATACTGGTTGTGGGGGCAGCTATGGGTGCATTATACTGTGTGGGGGCAGCTATGTGAGCATTATACTGTGTGGGGGCAGCTATGTGAGCATTATACTGTGTGGGGGCAGCTATGGGTGCATTATACTGTGTGGGGGCAGCTATGTGAGCATTATACTGTGTGGGGGCAGCTGTGTGAGCCTTATACTGTGTGGGGGCAGCTATGTGAGCCTTATACTGTGTGGGGGCAGCTATGGGTGCATTATACAGTGTGGGGGCAGCTATGGGTGCATTATACTGTGTGGGGGCAGCTATGTGAGCATTATACTGTGTGGGGGCAGCTATGTGAGCATTATACTGTGTGGGGGCAGCTATGGGTGCATTATACTGTGTGGGGGCAGCTATGGGTGCATTATACTGTGTAGGGGCAGCTATGGGAACATTATATTGTGTGGGGGCAGCTATGGGTGCATTATACTGTGTAGGGGCAGCTATGGGAACATTATACTGTGTGGGGGGGGGGCACTATACCGTGAATGAAAGTTACATAAAAAGCATAGAAGTTACGGAAACAGTGTAGCTCGAGCTATGCTATAATCCGTAACACCCATTCACTTCTATAGAAGTATACAGAAACAGAGTATCACAGCGAACTACGCTGTTTACGGAAGCCTGACCATGCCGGATGCGCCGCCGCAGTTGTAAACATGCATTGGGGGACCACTGGGTAGGGGCCCACTCAGATGTTTTTGCCCCCCCCCCACTGTGCTAAACTCCTAGCTACACCTCTGCGGGCCGTACAGGATATATAGCTACTTGCACATAGTCACCCATCTTCCTCCCTTGCATTGTAGCACTTTCACCTCCAAAATTCAAAAGTATTAACTCTGCCCTACTGCTCCCAGTTGTTTTCTGCAAGCAGCATGGGGAAGAACGCTATATTCAAAGGAATATTCAGATAAACAGGTTAGATTAGTCTTGAGGGAATAAGAAGTACAGTATTATGACAGGGGTTAAACTAGGAGGTGGGGGACAACATTTGTTAACAAATCTAGCATTGCACTTGTATAGATGTTGTATTATATGCTTTAATGCTTCAGCATCAGTCATCATTTACTTGACCTGCTGGTCATCAAAAAGTTGATTTATTTCAGTAATTCAATTCAAAAAGTGAAACTCATATATTCTATAGATTCATTACACACAGAGTGATCTCTTACCAGCATTTTTTTTCTTTTAATGTTGATGATTATGGCTAACAGTTCATGAAAACCCAAAATGTAGTCTCTCAGAAAATTAGACTATTATATAAGCACAATTTAAAAAATGCTTTTTAATACCAAAATGTCGGCCTACTGTTAAGTATTTACAGTATGTATGTG
The DNA here is from genome assembly GCF_050947455.1 of Rhinoderma darwinii. Classification (NCBI taxonomy): domain Eukaryota; kingdom Metazoa; phylum Chordata; class Amphibia; order Anura; family Rhinodermatidae; genus Rhinoderma; species Rhinoderma darwinii. The sequence continues at coordinate 173,498,818 of NC_134687.1, read as the reverse complement.
CAGTACGTACAGCAGAGGGAACCATGAAGTGCTCTCAAATTTCCTGGTAGACGGCTGCGTTGACTCCGGACTCCAGCTCAGTGTCCAAAGTCCTGTTTTCAGATAAAAGTTAACTTTGCATTTCATTAGGGAAATCTCGGTCCCAGAGTCTGGAGGAAGAGTGGAGAGGCATCAATCCAAGTTGCTTGCGGTCCAGTGTGAAGTTTCCACAGTCGGGCCCACTGCACACGACTGTAAAAAAATCTCCGTAATTGTGGACCGTACCCATTCAGTTCTATTGGCCGCGGACACCTTTCCACATCGCTACATATAGGTGTCCGTGCTTTAGAACTGTACCGCAAAAGATAGAACATGTTCTATCTTTTGCGTTTTTACGGGCTGTGCTCCCATACTTTGTATGGGAGAACAGGCCGAAAATGCGGGCTGCGGCTGTGCCCGCAATTGTGGGCCCGGATTACGGGCACGGCTGTGTGCATGAGGCCTTAGTGATGATTTGGGGAGCCATGTCATCTGCTGGTGTTGGTCCACTGTGTTATATCAAGTCCAGAGTCAGCGCAGCGTCTACCGGGAAATTTTCAAGCACTTCATGCTTCTCTCTGGTGACAAGCTTTATGGAGATGCCGATTTCATTTTCCAGCAGGACTTGGCACCTGCCCACACTGCCAAAAGTACCAACACCTGGTTTAATAACCACAGTATCACTGCGCTTGATTGGCCAGCAAACTCGCCTGACCTAAACCCCATAGAGAATCTATGGGGTATTGTCAAGAGGAAGATGAGAGACACCAGACCCAACAATGCAGACGAGCTGAAGGCCGCTATCAAAGCAACCTGGGCTTCATAACACCTCAGCAGTGCCACAAACTGATCGCCTCCATGCCACGCCACATTGATGCAGTAATTCATACAAAAGGAGCCCCGACCAAGTATTGAGGGCATATACTGTATATAGTTTTCAGTAGGCCAACATTTCAGTATTAGAAATCATTTTTGAAATTGGGCTTATATAATATTCTAATTTTCTGAGACACTAAATTTGGGGTTTTCATTAACTGTTACCATAATCATCAAATAGATCACTCTGTGTGTAATGAATCTATATAATATATGAGTTTCACTTTTTGAATTGAATTACTGAAATAAATGAACTTTTTGATGATATTCTAATACATTGAGAAGGACTAGTATTTAGGTGTTGCGGTGTATGACAAAGGGATTCAAAGAGAGATTCCTTGTGTGGTAAATAATGCATCTTTATGTATACCAATTCTATATGAAATGGTGTTAAAATGCAAACTTACACTTACGGTTTATAGTTCCTCTATTTGGGGTACACCAAGCATTTGTCGGACGGCTATCACCAGTGCCCGACGGACCCCATTGACTTTACATTGGGGTTCATCGGGTTCCAGTGTGGTAGGGAAAAAGAACGGCATGCAATGCTATTTTTCCTGTCAATGACGGCTCCTGCAATGGAGGCTCCTAAGGGAGCTTCTGACACAGATGTGACCAGAGCGTTAGACAGCCCTAGCGTGCTTTACATACCATACATAGTTCAAATAAAACTACACCCAATGACCACACATCTGACTTGGGTCCTGAGGGCAGAGGTCTCTCATACTGAGTGGGATCTTTTGGTTTAACAATTCCCAGGGCAATTACTTCTGGTGCCAAATATGATGGGTACCTAAAAGCAAACAAGTAGAAAACAGAATACATTAAAAGGAGTTGTCCCGAAGAGGTCTTCTTAGAACATATCAATAATGGTCACAAAACTCCAACCAGTCCTCAAGAACTCCAATTATTGATGGAGAATGGCAAAACATTCACAATCACACTACCTTGATATATATATATATATATATATATATATACCTTCGTAATTGGAGTGCTTACACCAATCTGATTTTAAAGTGAACCTCTACCTTTTATCATCATGTCGTTTTTAGGTCCAATCTGTGCGGTTTAGGTGTTGGGGCTAATCCCTGCATAGACATAGATGTAAAAGATATCATGCTCCCTGCAGCCACCACTAGAGGGAGCTTACCTCACGCGCTTTTACATAAGAATCAATATTAATACAATATGCGGTAAACTCCTAGGCACTTACTAGTGGCAACTGCAGGTGGCAAATGTTATCTTTTAAATCAATATCTATGCAGAGGAGCACTGTATATAATAAAAAAAGAAGAACGAGCACCGAGCGCTATAACGATACGTTAAGAAAATAATGAAGTCGAAATTTAAACCTAAAAAAATAAAATAAAGTGAATGGTGTTTAGGGCATGTTAATGTTGACACCACATCTTAACCAAAAAAAAGGCATCACTGTAGAATTTGCAGTGGAGATCGCTCCGTCTACATATCAGTTCCGTATACTTGAACTTTATTCTTTTTTGCAGTTCAATCATTTTATATCAATTTATTTTACATTATGTTTTGTTAATCCCCCCCAACAACCCCCAGTTATACAAGGGGAAAAGGATGCTTTTTAGCCGAGTCAATGAGGTCTGAAACCTAAAACGGGCAGTGACATCAAAAACGCTTCTAGATATCCTTGTCCCTACAATCCCCTCATTCGACTGTCTGCTGTCCAAACTTCCATTTCTCGTCAGAGGCAAAAATCTGTTACTAATCCAAGCTATAATCTAGTTGTAGCAACAAGTTTCTCATGTAAACTGTACAAATCTGCAGCCTGTGTGGCCACTAGATATCAGCACACGTGAATGCGAATATTTAATTTATTTTCGCATGGCTAATCATAAAAAACACTGTAAAAAAAAAAAAAAAAAGAGAGAGAAAAACTTAAAATCTGCCTGAATTTTTGGAACCTCATACCATAAACACTTCAAATTTGGTGACATACAGTATTCATTCTTTATTTTTAAAGTTATGACAGATTATTCAAAAGACAGCTAAAATGTAGCATACATTTATAGTGAATACACACTATACAGGACTTCAATATACTGTGCTCACCCCTTACAGTGCTCTGCTACTACACTGCCATCTACTGGTCTATTGGATTACAGCAGGAACTACTATTCTTACCCAATTGGAAAATCTACATCTGCTCCATGATCCGTTATGTAATAAAGACCAAATTTGGCCATCTTAACACGACCCTGAAAAAGAGAATATGGGAAAAAAATTATATACCTACTGTATCTATCTATAATACAAAAAGGAGAGTGACACATGCAAGAGATAATAGAGATGCAAAGTAATGGCTGCGAACATACAAACATTAAAAACATTTCATCACAACTACCTACATTAGGATTGACAAGATATCCTGTTAACTCAATGCTGGAATACATAATTGCAAACGTTTCTTCTGAATTAACCCATGAATAGGGCGTAAGTTGCTTGGTAGGTTCAAACTATATCCATAAAGTATGTATATATAAAATTGAAAGATGAAATCCTATATGGAGTTTAATAATCAAACATTCTGTCAATCCGTAGCTGTATAACCACACCACAAAGAAACTTCCAAGCCCCCCCATAGATCCCATCATTATTACCTCTCCATCCAGCAGAATGTTGTGCGGAGACAGTGCCCGGTGGACAATGCGATGACCGTTTAAATATTCCAATCCCTGAAGGGCTTCAAAAGCAATGTGCAAAATCTTCAAAGGGCTGAATGAGGAGAGAAAGCGAACAAAAAGGTTTAGGAATTGAATTCTCAGAGCACTAAAACCCCAGACAGTAGATCTTATATAAACATGTACTGTATGTAAATGTATAGAAAGACATCGGTGATATTCCGGCAAGGAGATCTCTGGATTTTCTCGGAGTTATCCCATTGAAGAAGTACAGCCGCTGTCCAGCCTGAAGGGGCTGCTTTGAGAAAACAATAGATTGCACTCCGTTACACAGATGATATTCGTATCCCCTTAATAAGTAGTTGGCAATATGTGTAGAATCAGCATACAGCGAAACCTCTTTTAGACAATCACCCAAAACGGCAAAGGAAAATGTTCTTGTAGGGGTGTGGATCTCTCATAGTAACATAGTATGCAAGTCTGAAGAATGACATAAGTCCATCCTATTTTGCTGCAATGTTGATCCAGAAAAAGGCAAAAAAAAATAAGTGTGTGGCAAAAGCCAAATTTTCCTCATCTTAGGGGGAAAAAAATTCTTCCCGACTCCAATATGGCAATCAGAATAAATCTCTGGATTAACGACCCATCTACAGTAATCCAGTAAACAATCTGTATTATTATTACACTCATCCATGCCCCTTTCAGTGAATTCACCATAACAACTTCCTCTGGCAAAGAGTTCCATGGTCACTGCTCTTACAGTAAAGAATTTCCTTCTATGCTGGTGTAGAAACCTTCTTTCCACTCAATGTTATGGATGCCCCTTGTTATATTTGCAGTCCTGGGTATAAATAAATCATGAGCGAGATCTCTGTATTGACCTTTGATATATTTATACATAGTTATTAGGTCACCAGTCAGCCGTTTTTATTTTCTTAACTGAATAATCCTAATTTTGATAACCTTTCTGGGCACTGTAGTCCACCCATTCCATATATTACTTTGGTTACCCACCTTTGAACTCGCTCAAGCTCTACTATGTCTTTCTTGTGAACTGGTGACCAAAATTGTACACATTATAACGTGTGGTCTGACGAGAGATTTATAAAAGTGGTAGAACTATGTTCTCATCATGTGCATCTATGCCACTTTTGATGCACCCCATGATCTTATTGATAAGAGGGCATCACTACTGTGTACCGGCACTAAGGGGGCATTACCACTGTGTGTAGTCAATAAGGAGGCATCCTTACTATGTGTGGGCATTAAGTGGGATTAGGGATGTACGATGCATCGAAACTTCGATACTATGCCCCCCAAACTGTTCAATACCATTATTTCATGTATTTCGATACTAAGCTGTGCGGCCGCACAGCTTAGCATTGTAACACATGAATGTATGAGAGCGGGGCTATGGCTGTGTGATACAGTCATTGCCCCACTCCTGAGTCCTGACAAGTGCGCGCCGTCAGGATGATGCGATGCGGCCAGCGCTGCACTAATGAGCGCCGGCAATGAAGACCGAACATGGCGGGCGCACTGCAAAACACCCCCATGTTCGGTCCTCAGTGCCTGAACCGCCGCTCATTAGTGCAGTGCCGGCCGCATCACCTCATGCTGACCGCGCGCGCACTTAATGTCAGGAGCGGGGCAATGGCTGTATTACACAGCCGCAGCCCAGCTCTATAACGGCGGAGATCAGAGAAACCTCTCATCTCTGCCGCTATTCCCCTGAATGCTGCGATCACAGCTGACTGCAGAATTCAGGGGGAAATGAGAAAGGGGGATGCCCCTTGGATCACATCACAGGAATCCCTGTGACGCGATTGAGGGACATACCATATATGGGCAGACAGCCCAGGGTCCATTGAAGGACCCCAGGGCTGTCTTACCATATATGCTGTTAGGGCATACTGAGGTATGTCCTAACAACTGCCCGTGTGCTATCTGTACACAGGCTAATGTACTGGCATATAGAGATATGCCAGTACATTAAAGTTTAAAAATAAAGTAAAAACAAAAGTAATGTTAAATAAAAAAATACACATACGCCTTTTTTTTACAATAAACATTAAAATAAGTCTCAATACATAAAATATACACATATTCGGTATCGGCGCAGCTGTAATAACCTGCACAACAATTTTTTTGCGTCATTTATGATGTGTACGCTGTAAAAAAATAAAATAAACACTGCTTTCTATCACTTATTATTGTAAGGCACGAGGTGTGATGAATTTAACCTCCATGTGCCTCACATTAATAGTAATTAACCCCATTATGTACCTTTCACATTAACCCATTATGACTGAGAAACATGATTGGGTTAATTACTATTAATGTGAGGCACATTCAAAAGTCATCATCACACCTCGCGCCTCACATCAGAAAATGGAAGAACTTTTTTTTTTCTTTTTATTACTGTTGGCAAAGTATCGTTTTGGTATCGAAATTGCAATACTACACAAAGTATCGGGATCGAAGTCCAAATTCTGGTATCGTGACATCCCTAAGTGGGATACCTTACTGTGTGGTGGGCACTAAAAGGGCATCCTTACTGTGTCGGGGCACCAAGGGGCATCCTTACCTTATGTAGACACAAAGGGGGCATTCTTACTGTGTGGTGGGCACTAAAAGGGGCATC